>NC_139233.1:17961568-19161568 GCF_977018435.1 Lepisma saccharinum | reverse complement strand
TGGCAGGTGTATAGCCCCAAAGGAAGAAATACTTATTTTGTTGTTTCGGCTAAAAATAACTGTTTTAGCGGGCAAAACCTCTCCTCTAATGTCAAGATGAGGACAAATTGAAGATCTGACCCCTGTGTCCAACTCCGATGTCAATGGGAAGAAATACGTGTTTTTTTTTGTTTCGGCTAAAAAACAGTTTTAAGGGGCAAACCCCCCCTCAAATATCAAGACGATGACAAATTAAAGTAGGGAACTGACCCCTGTGTCCCCCTCCGATTTCCATGAAGCTTGGCAGGTGAATAGAGGGGCCCAAAGGAAGAAATACGTGTTTTTTTTGTTTCGACTAAAAAAACTGGCAGATATACAAGTGGAGTATTTGAAATATGGAGTGCATATCACTGGCAAACACAGCTATCATCGACGAGACGAAGAAAGGCATATATGCGACGTGAGATCATACAATGTGACAAAATGCGTTACATAATACACGATACATGCTTGACACAAATCATATGCAACGCACCTACCACGACGTATCACCGATGGGCAGTCTGTCAGGAGATACCTCACAAGCAGAAGAGATAAGAGTAAGGAAACGTGAAATGGTGCCAGGAGGCCAGTTAAACACAATTATCAGGTGTGCTGTAGTGGGATGGTATGTACGATAAGACATCATGAATCCAAATTCGTATGTGTGACCCCTTATATAAAGGCTCACAGAAGAAAACAAGGACAACCGTTCTGTATGGAGGTACCATGTTGAATGTAGTGAATGTGGTCACACTTTTAATACAGGCATTTAATGGCAGTAGCCCATCTCCTTTAACAGCAGAGGAGGCATATGTCGCAGACATTGTGAAGGACGTCATTGAAAGATGTACTGAAGATCCTGCGTACATCGTTGAATTTGCTACTTCCTTGGACTTTGACCAGCAAGACGATACGTATGCACGCGCTTTGGAAGATACAGATGATGACACGGAAGAAGACTATACCGACCATTGTTCACCACATACTGTATCCATTGGATATAAACGAAGAGCAGTTGACTTTTGGAGGAGTGGACAGAAGCGACGTTTGTCTCTGACCACCGCGCAAAATCAGTATAAGAAGGTTACCTCAACACGGTAACTAGGAAGATGGGAAGCACAGGTATGTGAAGGAGGAACACGGAAAGAAAAGCTGTGTCAGGTTTCCAAATACGTTTTAGGAAACTTTAGTGATGTCATGCAAGTAAAGGTTCCAATTCATGATATTGATATTCGGAGATGGGCTCTGAAAGCTAAAGCTGAATTGGACGTTCCTCGGTTTACAGCGTCACGGTTTTGGCTTTGGAAAATCAAGAAAACTTATCACATCGTGTCCTGGAAGGTCACCAAATTTGTTACACGCACATCTGCTGGCAAGAGGGAACATGTACAGAATGAACGTGATGGCTTTGTGGATACTGTTAAATCATGTATTGCACAGTACTCTGTCGCAAATGTGTTTAACTCTGATCAAAGTGGTTTTAATTTAGAAATACACAATGGTTGCACCCTAGCTATTAAGGGAACGAAGAAAGTGGAAACTATCGTGCAATCTGTTGCATCCACAACACACAGCTACACCATTCAACCAATTATTTCGGGTGCGGGAGAGGTGTTGTCTCCTCTCTTTCTTGTTCTGAAGGAACCTGGAGGTACCTTTGGACCCCATGTCAACCGAACACTGTTCCGTCCAGTAAATGTGTTCATTGCAGCTTCTACATCGGGGAAACTGACAACAAATCACTTTAAGACCTCTCTACAATTACACTGCATTTGGTACCGACAATCCTACAGTTCAGTGTTGTGTGTGTTCCAATTATAATTATATGAGCATGTTCTTCCGATGCCAGATGTACGTGGTTTTGGAGTCAGATCCCCACATTTAAGGGGGGTTACCCCCTAAAATATTTTTTAGCTGAAACAAAAAAAACAGGTATTTCTTCCTTTGGCCCCCTCTATACACCTGCAACGTTTCATGGAAATCGGAGGGGGAGACAGGGGTCAGATCTCTATTTCAATTTGTCCTCATCTTGATATTTGAGGGAAGGTTTGCCCCCTTAAACAGTTTTTTATCTGAAAAAAAAAAACATTTCTTCCTTTGGGCCCCTCTATACACCTGCCAAGTTCCATTGAAATCAGAGGGGTATACAGGGGTCAGATCCCCACTTCAATTTGTCCTCATCTTGACATTTGAGGGTGGTTTTGCCCCTAAAACCGTTTTTTATCCAAAACAAAAAACATATATTTCTTCCTTTGGGCCCCTCTATACACCTGCCAAGTTTCGTGGAAATCGGAGGGGGAGACAGGGGTCAGATCCCCACTTCACTTTGTCCTCATCTTGACATTTGAGGGGGGGTTTGCCCCTTAAAACAGTTTTTTAGCCGATACAAAAAAACACATATTTCTTCCTTTGGGCCCCTCTATACACCTTCCAAGTTTCATGGAAATCGAAGAGGGATACAGGGGTCAGATCTCCACTTCAATTTGTCCTCATCTTGACATTAGAGGGGAGGTTTTGCCCCCTAAAACAGTTTTTTTAGCCGAAACAAAAAAATACGTATTTCTTCCTTTGGGCCCCTCTATACACTTTCCAAGTTTCATGGAAATCGGAGAGTGATACAGGGGTCAGATCTCCACTTCAATTTGTCCTCATCTTGACATTAGAGGGGAGGTTTTGCCCCATAAAACAGTTTTTTTTCAGCCGAAACAAATAAACATGTATTTCTTCCTTTGGGCCCCTCTATACACCTGCCAAGTTTCATGGAAATCGGAGGGGGACACTTAGATAACCTCCCTTGTTGTACTAAAACCCAGATTTATTTATTTTTATTTATTTATTTATTTGAAAAGTCCTGAATACAGAAAAATCCATTTTACATCAGGATATCAACCGGAAAAGAAATAAACAAAATAATAAGATGGACACATACACACACATATACATATATAACAAGAATAATAACAACTAGGGCAAAAATAATATTATTTACTCTTCAGCTGCTTTATGCACGCCGCTCTGTAAGTCTGCTTTGAAAAATGGAAGCCCGGAGCGTCATTTAATAAGTTGTAAATGGTTTGTAGCCTGTAGAGAAGTGATCTTTGTTCTAAAGATAGCCTTGAAGATTTAATGTAAAAGAAGTTGTTGCATTTACTGTTGGGACGTGGGATTCTGATATTAAGAAGTGGCAAGAGTTCGCTGGTGAAAAGTTGTCCATTAATGATTCTGTAGAGTAGGGTTAAATCTGAGAGTTGACGGCGAAGAGAAAGGTCATGAATTTGTAGAGTGGATAGAATTTCTTGTTTGGAGAAGTTTGCAAGGGCTGCGCATCTGCGTTTGACTATTCTGGCGAAGAAACTTACTACTTTGTTTGTTTTCTTTAAATTGCTTTCACATGCCATTGACCAAATACAGGAGCCATATTCAAGAATAGGAACAACACACATTGTAAAGTAGGTTTTGAGGGCAGAAACGTGTGTTACGTCTGTAAATCTGTAAATTAGTCCAAGTGTTTTCGAAGTTATGTAGTCTATGTGATGGTTGAAAGTCAGTTTGCTATCAAAAATGACACCAAGATCCTTGTGCTGTCGTACGAACGGAATGACCTGGTTGCATAACTTGTAGGATGGCACTGTGTTATTGGATTTTAGGGTAAACCTCATGACAACAGATTTATCCGGATTTAATTTGAGATTCCAGTCTTGACACCAGCGTTCAATGTGTTTGAGATTGTCTTGGATATAGCATGTGTCCTGAAGTGAGGTAATGTTTCGGAATAATTTGCAGTCATCAGCATACAATAATACTGAACATTCGGAAGAAATATATTCGTGAATGTCATCCATGAAGAGAGAGAAACACAGGGGCCCCAGAGAACTTCCTTGGGGCACACCGGAAACTACAGGGAGCCACGACGAAGAACAACCAGATACGATAACCTTTTGCCTTCTATTGTGCAAGTAAGATGAAAGTAGTTTAAGAAGAACTCCGTGAATATTGAATCTATTCGATAATTTGTGGATGAGTTGCGTGTGAGAGATAGAGTCAAAGGCTTTGGAAAAGTCTAAGTATATGACATCCATGTCTTACTTGGCATTCAGGCAGTTAACTGCTTTGGTAAGCAAGCAAGCAAGGTTTGTGTCACAGGAAGCATGAGGGAGAAAACCGTGTTGAGTGGGAGAGAGAAACGGAGAAACATGTGCAAGGATACGATTAGAAATGATTTTTTCAGCTAGCAGTGCAAGTGCAGGAAGTAAGGAAATCGGCCGATAGGAAGTGACATGAGTTTTGTTTCCGTGTTTGAGGATAGGGACTATATTTGCTTGCTTCCATGTACAAGGAAACACACCTTCGGAAAAGCATTTATTAAAGATTGTGCTTATTGGTTTGGATAAGATATGGGCTAAATGTTTCAGAAATATTGCAGGAATATCATTAGGAGTGGTAGCTTTGGAACTTGAAACAGATTTTAATAATTCTTGAACTTCATTGCAGTTAGTTGAGATTTGAAAGAGTGTGTAAGGAATAATGAACCTGACTTCCGGTAGTGTGGTAGCAGCGTTCTTTGTAAAGTTACTATGGAAGTACGAGTTAAAAAGCGATGATCGCTCATCCTTTGTAGCAGACTTACCGTTCCAGGAGACTTGAGGGGGAATACGGTCATGTTGCCGGCGTGAGTTAATTAGCGTCCAGAATGGTTTAGGATTTTTAGCAGCACTTTCTGTTACACTTTGAATATAATTATTATAGTCCCTTTGAATTAAGTTTTTGCTATACTTCCTTAAGTAAGTAAAAGGGTTCAGTGTATGAACGTTCGGAATTTGTTTCCACAGGATCCACGCATTCTTTTTGTTCTTCAGCGTAAGCTTAGTCTCTTCAGTATACCACACAGGGAATCGGGATGTTCTTGTTTTCCTTAGGGGCACGTGATCTTTAATTACAGCCTGCACACAGTCCACGAGGAAATCCACTGCTTCTTCCGCGGGGAGGGGATCCATCATTGTCCAAAGGAATGAGGCTGGTGAAAAGGGAAAGTTCCTCCCAGTTGACTCTTTTCCAGTTGTAGACAGGTCTGGAGGAGGGAGAGGGCCTGGGGGCTTTTCCAGGGACTTGGATTTCGGCATGCATTTCAGTTTCTTCATTAAATGTTATTGATTTTAAAGCAGATTGAATATGGGTAATGTACTGGTAATTTTCTTGTTAGTATGCTATAAGTATTGGAAGCAATTTCATAGATTCCATAGATTTTATACCGGGTGGAGGCACCCGGTGGTTCGGATCCCACTTTAAACTGTAGGTCTAGTCCCGATTAGCCTAAATGTGCATAAAGTGGACTTAAAACACCAAATCAATCAATAAATCAATCAATCATAGATTTGATACAGAATGGAAAGCATTTAATGAAATGAATAATTCCTTTGGTTCCTTAAGTAATGCATGTCATCATGCTTCTGATGAGTTTCACTTTATTAGAAACTTATTTTATTAAACCAAATTTCATAAATTATACCTGTGTATTCATAAGAATCATATCAAAATGGCAGATATATCATATTGCTAAAGTTATCAATTTTTTTTACTAATAAAACAATATATTCATATTGATGTCAGCCAATGCCAATAATGTATTCATTAATTTGTCCTCTCACAAGTTATACCTTTAAAACTTTTATTATCTTATATTTTGACAGAGAATTAGCCTTATTTCTGGTATTTTTCATAATTTAAATAATATCTAGACTTCAGAAGGCATCGGATAGGAATTATACTTTCAATTTTGTGTTGAAGATATTATTTTATCTCACATTATTTTGTGACAAAATACAGTATGAAAATGTATGTTGCATCTTTATAAATGTTCCGCAATGAACATTAAAATATGTAATCTTCTGTAAACCTCATTGTTTTATTATGTTTCTCTTATGTTAAAAATCACTGAGAGCAAGTTCTTGTTGTAATTAGAGGCCTGCACAAGACCTGGAGCAGACCCGTTCGCGAGACATCGCTCCTGAAAAGCCATGCAACCTGCGCAACACCCTCGCTTGAGCACCTTGCCCGACCATATGCCCAGATCGTTCTTGGCAGGTATTGAAAACCCGCCGGGTACCCGCAGTCGTAAGATACCTAGTAGGTCTCAGTGCGTTCATTCAATCAACTGCACGCCCCTCCCTCTGCATGACGTAGTTGCTTCGAGTAGAAACTGCACCGGGCTCACACCTGTCTGAAGTGTTGCCAACTGCAATAGATTTTCACTACTTAAAAAAGGGAACTCAAAGCTTCGTAAGCCACATCGCCAATGAAATGAGATTTACGAATGTTGCTACCCCCTCCCCCACACACACACATTGAAATAGGTTTTCCGTGGCACAGGATCCATAAGTATATGTCGTAAACAAGCAATATACGTATATATAGTGATATAGGGCAGGACTGAAACATGTCACGTTCGACGCTGAAGTCGCGAGTCGAACAACACACTGTTCTACTGCGAACACCAGGGCCGTAGCCAGCCAGGGGCATTGCCGTTACCCTCGTTGGGCGGGGGGGGGGAGGCAAGTACAGTAGAGCGTCGATTATCCGAACGTCGGTCAACCGAACGACCGCTTAACCGAACTGTGTACTCGCTCACTTTCAGATATCTGTAATGAAAAAAGTACGTGACTTAGCTGCTCGTAAGCATGTAGGCTTGCTTAGACAGACCAAAATAAAGGATTTTTTTAAACGTTAATTTTGTGTACTGTGTGTATTGTTCATGCAAAATGCGTATGTAATATGTACATATTTTTGTTTAATAAACTGTACCACATACTATATATTCCTACTAAAGTTGCCTTTGTACGTTACTTTGTAATACATACTTAAAGAGATGCCTGTTTTTATGAATAAATTTACTGTACAGTACTTCTTTTTGGCAAATAAACATGTACAGTTCGATTATCCGAACAAACCAGTTTTCCGAACACCCATGTCCCCCAATTACTTCGGATAATCGACGCTCTACTGTACTTGGATAAACGTGCCAACAATAACAATAATAGTAATAAAGTAGCATGAAAGGCATTATTATCCTCATAAATCATGCAAAAAGGGGGTAGAAGTCGGTTCTGAAGCATTTGTGTTGAAACAGAGGATTAGAAATATTTTTTTCCAACACGTCAATTTCACATTAGCTAATAATGGAAAACAAGCACACAAACTGTTTTTGAAAGAAAGAAAGTGCATGATAAATGCATTCCGAATGTACATACATATGGCATGTAAAATTTCCATCTACAATATGTTCTCTTCACATGGAGTGACGTAAAATAAGAAATACATATGCTAACACTAAATTGGGTACATATTCAAAATTTCATTAAAGCATATATATTATTTAAATACATTACCTAATCAATTCATCCAACTCGTAACAAACCAACTTTAATAACAAATAATATCACGGGCTGCCATGGCATTCTCTGTTTTAAAACTTTTCTCACTTAGATCGTTCGGCACCCAGGGCCGACTCCCGCTACCCCCTTGCTACGGCATTGAACTTGATGAGACTGTATAATATATTATAATATATTTCTACTTTCATAAAATTTGAAATCAAGGTGTTGCAATTACCTCCTCCATTCCCCCTCTGCAGGTGCCCTTGGCCGTCTGGAAGGAAAATGCAAGAGAAATATGAAAATTAATTCCATCTTGAGTACCTTTTAGCCCTGCTACTCTTAAATTCTGCTAGCCTGTTTTTTCTTGTACTTTAATGTTTGACCCCCACCCTGGCCCCTCCGCTACACTTTATTTCCGTCCAAGGTTATGGGCAATGCCCCCTGCCACCCCCCCCCCCCTGGTTGCGCCACTGCATGCCTGGTTAAGGCACCATGCAATGAAAAACAATTAGTTTTCAGTGAGGAGATTTTTGTTTGCTCGATCATTCATTTAGATAAATGAAGCTGTAATATTACGTGCATTTCCTAGCAATAAGATAAAAACTGCTTATGCTGAACTGAAATCGTTAAGTATATAAATTCTTCTTGTAGGAGAGAGCTCCTCCTAGGACTTCGTATGATTTAGGAGCTACGTAAGTAGGCAACACTGGCTGTAGCTGTCCACGTGGTGATGAAACACCTGGAGCGACACGCTGCCGGAGGGCTGTTTCCTTCCAGCAGGTTTTGCAGGCACCCGGGTCTTGTTGAATGCCCAGGTACCTTGTAAGCGCAGAGCGCCTTGAAGACCATGAACCTGGGTAAAGACGCAAGTCGACTCGTTGCCGTGGGTAGGCGAGCAGGTATACCTGTCCTCGCATGCAAGCAGGCAGCGGGTAGGTAAAAGGCAGACTATGCAGCCCTCTGGTTGTAATTCACACAGAGTTGTTTCATTATTTTTTTTCAGAGAAAATGAGCATGAAGAATCTTGTCTACTTGAATAGTCAACAGGCATTGGCCGATATAGTGGTTTGCATTGAGGCCATGACAGAAAAGCATAATCTACAGAGTAACAAGTGGATAGCATTTGGTCATACGCTGGTTCTCTTGCTGCTTAGGCCAGAATAAAGTACCTTCATCTGATCCATGGTATAATGTCTGCTAGTGAAGCTATGTTGGCGATAGCAGATTGCAAAGTTAAGCTTCCTGATACATAGAAACAAATGCCATAGAGGGACAAAAGTATGAAGCAGAATGTGTTAATATTTTCAAGCGTTAATATCTGTCAAATGTCCACCTTACCTGGGTAAAAATTTTATCTTCAGCTGCCCCTGACTTTGGCTAACGAGAATATCAATTTATTTCTCTTCTCTAGTAAACAAACAATGAAATGATAAACAGTCATTTTACATGAACATTTTTAAGCATGTAGCATGTGCTTACTTTTTCCATGCATCTAGTGTCTTATGCACTATTTTGGACAACTACGAATGTAAATGTTTCCAACCAAAATTATTAGAACATATAAAATCTAGACAAGAAAAAATAGCATTATATGTTTATATATTTTGGGCTATTCACCACATTTGGCCATGTATTGAGCATAAACAGACTTCTTAATAATAAATTAATTTATTTTCTCATTATTTAATCTATTTCTACATAATACATACATAAATATACTATATTTTCTTTTTTTGTTTAGTTTTCACAAATGCATTCATGTAAATTCAATTGAATTAATCTCACATACACATTACACAATTACACTAATATTCACAATAAAATAACTGGAAAAAATTTACTAGGAATATTCTCATTATAATAATAAACATCATAAACAATATGTCATGAGATGTTGATTGCTGTTAAAAACTTCATTCAGCAGTATATACAGGAATATCTATTTTTAAAGGGATTTAATGCCCTTGGCTTTATTTGACAAACCAGAAAGTAATATTTTTATTGAGCTTTTATCCATATTTTCCATTCTTGATCAGTCAAGTAATCAGTGGAGTGGTGAGTGCCACACAACTCATCAGTGTTGGATATAAATTAATTTGCAGATGACATTAGGACAATAAGAAATAAGGTTATGCATTAGAAACATCTGAAAATACAGTGGAACCATGATTTTTTTTTCTGAGGGACCAAGGTGTATAAGCTTAAGATGCAGGATAATTTCATAATATTTGGACCATGAAGTCTGTATAATGCCAGAAAATATAAAATCCTGAAACAAAAAATTGTAGTTCTACTGTAACTTGAATAGTAAACTTCCATAGCTAATTTTGTAATATTTAAGTCAAGCCTTTGATGAACTTTTCTTTCAGAGTTTATAATATTTGCATCAATAGCAATTTTCAGGAATCAAATATATGTATGTCCTTTCTGTGTGTTTTCCTTCGCAAATTACTGACAGTGCCATATTGAGTCATTAAGTAATAAATTGCGACCCAAAAACTTTCATATAAACCAAAAAATCCATTGTGATACATTAGTATAGATGTAACATCAGTTCATCATTGCACAAAGATATTAAAAAATTCAGTTTTCACTAAATCTTATGTCTGTTTTAGAATTTTTTGAAATACATATTCTTTTATAAAAATATAGGTCTCGTTTTCACAAGTTTTGAGCTCTTGACTAAATTAATTATAATAACAGAGAGAGAATATATAAACTACCACAATTTTCCAAAGAATAATCTTAAAATTTACATAATATATAATTAGTTGACACTGTGTATATTTTACTGAATGAAGCTTGAACGAAAGGAAAAAGTCTTTGGAATAACTATATCTATACACCTTTCTCTTATGTAATTATTTTTGTATGAATTGCATCAGCCTCATTCTCAGTGTGCATAAGAGTGCATTTTAATGCAGAACAAGGCCAAGGAATTCATTCTATATATTCCATTGTTCTTTTGGATAGTGGCACATTGGATTTCAATAACTTTCATTAGTTCATTTTAAACATTTCTAATATCTATTATCTCATTAAACCTCACCTATTTTGTACTCTTGTCTTTTATCCATGATGTACCCAGAATTCATTGGAAAAATCACAATCTCTGTTTCTCATAAACCAAAAAGTATATACCCACAATTATATCTCTAACCATAAATATCCACATTCATATCGATGAAATTCTGCCGAATATTAAAAATATAGAGAAGCTATATTAATTAATCACAGATTTAAAAAAATATAGAAAGAGAAAAGTTGCAATGTGTTGTTCCACTACATTATTTTTACAAGTACTGAGCATATCCGCAGTCGTGTACATATTCTACATATTGTGATATCCATCCTATTCAAATGTAATCTTAAAACCTACTTCGCTGTGGTCGAGCACCGTTACGATTTTGCCAGTCTCTGTCTTTGTTAGCGTTGACACTCGTCTCTCCGCTTCCCGAGCGTTTGTGTTCGTGATTGTGATGATGGTGATGGTGATGACGCTTCTTCTCCCCTTTAGGATACACTGCTGCCACATCATTCACAACAAGTTCGCTTCCGTCTTTCATCCCCTCGGAACCAATTCGGCCACGATAGTTGGGTTCATCTAAAGTTTCTTTACGTCTCAATGGGCTGTGGTTGCCTCCCTTTTCAGTGTCGGGAAGACGACGCACCCCATTTTTGTTTGTGGATTCTTGTAGGTTATCCCAAGCCTGCTTGTAGTACTTGTTCAGTCCTCGACTCTCGGAACCTGATGAATCGTAAGATGCGACTGTGTGACTATCGGGTGAGGGACGATGTCTGTAATGTTTTGTGTTGCGGTTCCTGCGAAGATGACGACAGATTACGGGTTGTTCTATAATTGCTTGGACCTGTAAGTCAGAGTTAGTTGTCCTATGTTAGTCCTAAGAGGGTTAGAGAAAGCATATAGAGCAAGAAAAGAGCATAGGAAAATAAAGTCACTTGGTCAAATCGTGAAATGTTTGTCTGTCAAAATTTACGTACATTTAAATGAAAAGATATGGTAGGCCTAGTATGATATATATAAACCATCAGCAACATTAATATAATTGAAGTCTTCATTCAATAACAAAAACAAAACTGAATATGAAATATAATTTAAAACAATACATTTTAGGAAATTATTGTTGTAAATATCATATACAAGTACTGCGCAATGGTTGCTACCATAAATAATGTATTTTAAATATTTTAAATAATTTGATCAACCCTATGGATTAATTGTGACAATTTGGATGAATATATGAAACACATGAGGACCTTTGGCATGTGCATTATAACAACTAACCATTACACTATAGTGACTGGAACCAGTATTAGTGTAACTCCATCAGTAAATATATAAATGGCTGCAATGTTCATAATCTGGGAATCCATTTATGTATATACTAATACAATTCTCAAGGAATATCCTTGTAAACTTAATACATGGTTAATAAAATTGTCTCCCATTTTAATTATTAGTTTTTTAATTATTATTTTATTTTTTATTATTATTATTATTTTTTTAATTAATTCTGCAATCAGCAAACCTGTGTGTCAGGCTTGAAGGGGAAAGTTCTCAGCATTATAGTGATGTTCCTAATGATGAAGGTGCCGACAACATAATAAATAATGAATATATAAGTAAAACTATAGTAAATCTACATAATCCTATTAGAAACTAAATACCTTTTCCAAAACTCTGGAATGTAATCACTAATGCTTTAGTGTTGATACACAAAAGTCAAGTCTGCTCTTCAAATATATATTTCTTCCACTCAACAAATACAGAATATACCATTATAGAAAACAATTTCTCAGTTGATGAATGTCTGTGATACTTTCCATACTACTCATAAATGAACATGATAGTAATGGGTCTTCATCTTTGTTTATATTTTCCTTAATTTGTATATCACTGATGGTTTATGCGCAATATATTTCTAATAATTTTAATGTTATAATTTAATCTCATTTGAAAATTTTTCAGTAGGCCAAATGTTCAAGTCTTTGGTCAAAAGCAAAAAGCAGAATAAAAAATAACATGCAAAAATGAAGCATAATAACATACTTATGCAGAAATCACATTATAATAAGTTGCTGTTAATCCATGCATCAAACTTATGTAGCCCGAAATAGAAAGTTAATTAACAGACAAGCAAGAAGTTTATTGAATTGTTAAAAAAAAAATCAATCTTATTATGGACATACACATTATTGAAGCACAATTCCCTTAATACAGTAGTGTTAAACATAAATAAGTTCTTTTCATGCAATAATTGGAAAATTATGTAATTCAATTAAATTCATGCAATAAGTTTGAATAATTATTCAAAGACCTTTTTGTTGAATTTGAAGTTAGATTAATAAAATGTAAGAAGCTTATGAATGAGTAATGTCATTTTTTATAATGTTGTGTGTGTGTGCTATCTTGTGGAGTCATTCGAAATGTTCATTATTGTGGATCTTTCTGTTTAATGTCATGAAAATGATGTGATACTTTATGAAAAGAATGTGACATTGTCAGATTTCAAATATTCATCATCATATTTATTTTCCATAGTGAATATTGATAAAAGTCTAAAATAAATATATAATACTGAAAGTATATTTTCTTTGGTATGTTACACCCTCATTGTCGTGTTTAACTGTGCCTAAGGTTTGCATTACATGGGAAGGAAGAAAATGAGGTGACATGTAGGAATTTTGTCTCTAATATAATTAATCATAAACTTCACAGTGGAAATGAGAGCCTCATTGGTCTAGTTGGTAGGGCATCTGACTTTCATGCGGGGGACCTGAGTTCACTTCCCAGGATGGGTGATCTAAGGTCGGATTTTTCTGTACTTGTCCCTGCATAAAGTGGCTCTGGGGCTCACCCAGCCTCAAATCAATCAATGGATACCTGGGTGCAACCCTGGCAGTCAGAGTGTGGGGCTCTAACCCCACATCCCCTAAATGTGCTTTCATGGCACGGTGTTATATGCACGGGGAACTTTACATTTACCTTACAGTGGAAATATAATAATGCATTGTTTCTCAAATATTCTACTTTCAAAAGGCCTCCTCGATGGCGCAGTGGTAGCGTTGTCTCCTTGTAATCAAGGGGTCCCAGGTTCAATACCCGGTGGAGGCACATAGTGGTTCGGATCCCACTTTAAACTGTAGGTCCAGTCCCAATTAGCCTTACTGTGCGTAACTCAATCAATCAATCCACTTTCAAAAGGGACATAACTTGTGGAAATTACTAAAGAGGAAAACAAATTTTGAAAGTGAAACCAAACCCAAGCTTTCGTATAAAGCAGTGGCACTCAAACTTTTCATATGAAGTGCCAGTGAGCCTAATTTAGTGTTTGGAGCAGGTCATGTTACAATTTGCTTACACTAAGGATAATGGCCCAAAATAAAATTACTAAGATGGGGTAATTATTTGGGGAATCTTAGTATATAGTCTATTACTTTGTGACATGGTTTTAGAAGGTATTTAGACAATTTGAATAATTTGTGTATGTTATATGTTCATTAAGATTAATCTTTTTTCACTTTCAAAATTGCCAATTTTTTTTTTTTTTAATTTTATTTTAGTGTGTTTGTTTTACTAAGTAAGAATAATTTATTAGTAAAAAGATTCAGATCTTCTCTGTTGCTTTTCTTTGTGTTCAGGTGTTTTCATAATTTGACCCTTAATGGTATAATTGCTATGTTGTCATCATCTTCTGTCGCAATACAAAGATGCATTCATGAACCTTATGGAGTTGGAAAGTTATATCACCATACCATAGATGTCACATTATCATATTCATTATCTCATAAGGAGTTGATGTTTATTCTGTTACTATCAATTTTGTTCTAATGACCAAACATTAGCCAAAACAACCACAACCACAACCACACTTGCTTATAGTTATGTAAGGTGTTAAAATACCAGTACCATGAATCATGCAGTTCCACTTCATTCTAATAATACTACTTTACACATGTTTGCATCTATCTGAACTTTTTTTTTTTTTTTTTTTTTTTTTTTGATAAAGACATCAGATATGCAACCACTATATACTTTTTTTTGCACGTTAGCTAGCTGCGCATGCATACAATACCTTTCCACCAAATTTTGTCCATTAACATCTGCTAGAGTGGGTTTGAGAAATAGCCTGCGCGGTTTCTATAGCCCCGTGAGAATTCACGACGCCCCACCTGTTGATCAGGGAAAGGCAGGGCCAAAAGCGTGTACCAGCGAGATGGCATTGTTCGCGCAGGTGGGAGTTTCGTTTTCTTTCCACTAAAAACAACAAGGGGGAAAATAATTAATCTGAGTGTTGTACTGTGCTTGCTGTTCTATTAGCCTTTTTAAAGTTTTGCACTAATTCTTTTTCTAGGCATTTAACAGAAGTGGGTTCTTTTTTTAATTTTTGGAAAAACGAAAGTTTCTCTACTAAACTACATTTTAATTTCACAACCAGAAAGGTATTCATGCATTTATAATTTCTTATGTGAATTTTATAGTACAGAACCATTTTTATGAGTGAGTATAGGAATTTGAATTTGCTTGCAGCCAAATTCTGTTGTTTGTGAACGATATGTGGGAATTAATTTCTTTTTTTTAAACAATGTGTGAAAATGTGTTACTTGTTTCCACTTGTTCTTTTTAAACTCATATGCCATCTCATTTTTATGCTATTTAATTTCTTAAAATATATTTTATATTTTCATATATTTATGCCTTATTTCAAACATATGTACACTACAGTTAAAATCGTGTGTCAAATTTTCAAGATTAAATTTATTCATAGATTTACCCAAACATTTTCTGTAAGAACTTGGCATGTTCAAGTACAAAAATGTGTCTCAGCATTTTTTTAAAGTAGAATATTCTTTTGTTTGCTTAATTTTCAATCACAAGTTTCACACTACTGTCTCCCAATAGCATAGTGGCTTATGCTAAACCTTATAATTGAGGAGTCTCAGGTTTGTTTTCCAGTGAAGGCAGATTGAACATTGTTTCAGAAGCTACTTTAACCAGTAGATTCAGTTCCTGTGTGAGCATGAAGTGGACTGAAAATAAATTTTACTACCACCATGTAATGAAGGGATCCGGGGTTTGATTCTCAGTAGCTCACATTCCACTTCAAGACTGTAGATCCAGACCATATTAGCCTGTATTAACACAAAGTGTATAAATCTTTGCAATGAAATGGACTTAAAGTAAACTTTCACACAGGTTTACTGTTTTCTCATTTTTAATGTGTCTCTTCAACCTGTAAATGGATTTTTTTGCAGGCCAATGTCACATACTTGAGTGTCAAGATATCGGTCCATGTAATAAATTTAGTCTCCATTGTCAAGTAGTTTCTGTCTTGAATGTTGTCCCATAAAAGATAGAATTAGAAGTTTCTAGAGGTACAATTGGATAGAGGAATGAAATAATAGAAGTAGAGTATCTTTCTTATGAATGAAGTCGCATGATCTACATAATGGCTGAATATACAACGTGTTCTGCTCAAGCCTCCCATATTTCAATTCATTATCGCTAAAAGGTTATGAAGCATAATGGAATGCGAGTGGTACTAGACGAAAGAGAAACTCAAATAATTTTATTGCATGACCTCGAAGTTCACCATTCTCTCACTATACAGCGCCACAATCATATAAAGCACAATGGTGACTCCGCAGCAGTTTGCACAATCTGTATTCTAGTATGCAGAGACCAAATCAACCATTAAGGTATGGTGTGCAAAGGTTTTGGCGATTGGAAGTGTTAATAAACAATCCGGAGGTTCTCGTCAACATGTTTCAGAGGAGAAGGTGGAAATTCGAGCGGGATTTCAGAGAAGCCCATGTAAATCACTTCGCCAAGCATCCAAGCAGTTCAATGTTCAAACTTTGCACACCATGTCTTAATGGTTTTCCCATCAGGTGCTTCACCCCCATATTCTCTCCGGTAATTTATTTGCACTGTAATGATTGATTTGGCCTCTGCATACCAGAATACAGATTGTGCGCGCTGCTGCAGAGTCTCCATTGTGTTTTATGAGATTGTGGCCCTGCATAGTGAGAGAACGGTGAACTTCGAGGTCATGCAATAAAATTCTTTGAGTTTCTCTTTCTTCTAGTACCACTCGCTTTCCATTATGTGTCATAACCTTTAAGCAATATTGAATTTAAATGTAGGAGGTTTGAACGGAACACGCTGTATATATAATGAATATGCTAAATTTTTTATTTTGAATTACAAAGTGTACATTGCAAATATTTTTAAAGGTAATAATATTGTTTTATATACAGTGGAACCTCGATTTTACATTTTTCAGGAGCCCAAGCTGAAAAACCCTAAAATGCAGGAAAATGTAAAATGGGGAAAATTTTATAGCAAATTTACTGTATTGGGACCATGAATATTGAATGTATAATGCGGGAAAATGTAGGTAGAACAGTAGATCTTAAATTCGAGGTTCCACTGCATGTATTATTTAGTAAACTGGACAGAAAAATTGTTTCAGTTTTAGATTTTGTAATATTTTATTTTCAACTTTCCATTATAATGTCAGTAATTTTCAGTGAAATAGCTCTATTGGTTCAGTATTGATGAATTATTTACTCATCTCTACTGAATTTTCAGTATTTTATTTTGTTTTCAAGAAGATTCTAGTAGAAAAAGGAATCAAAAGTACATTTCTGATAAAAAATAGTCATCAGTATATTTTAAACTCATTTTTCGCACATATTGAAATTTTCATATGTATTCAAAATTCATTAATTAAAAAAATAATTTATGATCAGTTGCTGATTTAATATACTTTAGCTTAGCAGCAATTAGAAAGTGGATATTGTTATTCATAATATTAATCAAAAACCTTTACCCCATTCAAGCAATGCCCTTATTAATTTTTTATAACTGTTAGTTCACAAGAATAGTACTTTTATCATTATAGCGCAACATGTAGATTTAGCCCATTTGTTAACTGAGTTAGTTTAGTTTAATACAGCAGCTAGCACAGTGAGTACACATGCATTTGAAAGCAGAAGAGAAGACACACTGTTGCAATAAAGTATAGGAAAAGAAGACATGAAATTCAAAAAAACATGTCACAAATACAACACACACAGTGAGAACAAGAACAAACATGTTAACATATTATAATGATAAAAGAATTCAACTTTCTTTTGCTTAGAGAACTCAGTTGTGTTGTAGGTTAGTCAGTGATTTATGTCTCATTGTGACATCATGCTGTATGTTGAATTGCACCAATGGTGGTGCCAAAGTAGGGTTCAGAGGGCAAATATCCCAAACCGGCAAAGAAGAATAGCAAGATAAGTAATCTTTTAGTTCAAATTTGTATTTTTGTATGGTATTTATAGATATATTAAATGTGACTCTCCCCAACCCTACGTCCCCACTATTTATTTCTGCCAGCATGATTGGATTGCACCCAGGGAGCAAGGTAAAGTTGTCCGTGCATATAGCACTGTAGCATGAAGGCATATTTATGGAATGTGGATGTATGGCCCCACACATTCTCGATCTCAGCCATTTCAGAGGTGATGTGATCGGCACCATGCTCCAGCCACCTTTCCCTCCAATGTCTGCCTCCAGGTACCCGTTGCTTTGATGCTGGGTGAGGCCCAGAGCCACTTTATGCAGCGACAAGCCCAGAAAAATTCTGACCTAAGATCACCCACTCGGGGAATCAAACTCTGGTCTCCCACATGGCAGTCAGACACCCTGACGACTAGACCACTGTGTGGGGTATTAGTCTTAGCCTAAATAAAGAATTGACGAAATGTCATGGATTGAAGGTCAACGTACCTCTGTCCCTTAGTGAATTTGTAACATGTAAACTAAATGCCATGGGATAACAGTGCTCTGATGGTCACGGTCTGTTAGAGAGGTTTTCATTGAGTGATACAAGGCCAGTTGGTCAAGTCCCATCTCCCCGATGGTAATTGGCTTTCTAGATTGAAGTCCGGTATCTCTTCTTTTCAAGTAGCACTCAAATTGTCCTCACGATGCTGGGATGACACCAATATTTTGGGAGCTCCCACACTGGAGATCTTTGCAACACCTAATTTTAATCCTTATTATGTAACTTTGTTTTTTTGTTACCTAGCAAGTTGCATGTTAAGTAATGGGATGTCATAATAGCTCCTTGTTTATTTCATAATTCCAATTTCTACTCTTTGGATCAAGGGAAATCCCCCAACCCTCTGGAAATAAATTGTTGTTATATTTAATGCACTTACTTTACCTCTCGCTGAATTCTTGCCCTTGAATTCTTTTTTCAGTATAATTTGTTTCTAATAATCAAATCACAATAATACATATAAAAATTTAAAATATACAAACTTACCTCCTGACTAATATCACAATGGTTGTTATTACAGCTGCTAGGAATACAAAACCACCAAAGACTCCCAAAGATATGATGGCTCCTGAAATCAAAAAATAAAGTGTCATAATTGTCATTATCTTTTACTTTGTTTATGCGTGCATGTGTGTTATGTAATTTAGCTGTCAACCATAGTTTTCATGTTATTTGATTGTGCTACAAATATAATCTATAGCTTATGTGACTTATGTAACTTTTTATGCTATCATAAATGCTATATTATTACGTATGCAAATATAATTGTCAATTGATTATTCTTAAAAGTATCCATACTGGCTTTTGGCTGCCATATTTGTATTATCATGGGCTCACCATTGAAAGTGTAAGAATGTAGAAAATATTGGAAACTACTCCTTCTGTGATATAAGATGTTTCATCCCTCTAATGGATAGTCACCAGCAATAAACATGTGATTTTGCTTTTTGTTGCTTAGCATTGCTTTTCTGCCACTTTTGGCAAATTGCATTATGATATGATGAAATTGATGAGATGACACTCGCAAAGAATGCCCATGTCCAGGCTGGGATTTGAACCTGGGACCCCTGGCATTGTATCATGCTATGCTAACCATTCTGCTACAGAGATCGACTGAAAATTTGCTATCAAAATCCACTCATCGTAGAGTTAGACAACATGCATAATGCTATGTTGTAAAATGAGTATTTCTGGATCTGTGGGTTCCATAATTGTTGCTGGTGACTGTTCTTACACTTTACCAAATAAGGAAAATACCTTTTTGATAGGCACATTTTCACTTTTTAACAGCAGGCACGGAAACCATGTAGCTGTATGATTCTGCCAATGCATTTCCTGAATGGGTCATCATGTGTCATGGGGATGTTGAGGGGATGACATGAAAAGCTAACATGTGAAGAAAATAGAACCATTTGGATGCAAATTTTGAAGCAGTAATTCAAGAGGAGTGTTGGCTAATGCAAAGTGACATTACAAAGTGCACTTCAGCATGTTCAACCTGCAGAAATGTGTTATAAATGCTGGTAAATTTTAAATAAAGCAAATGACTGGATGACTCGTGCCACTCATGTTCTGTCGCAAGCATACACAGGATTTTTCTCAGGAGAGGCTGGAATTGTAAATGTGGATTTTACATATTTTTAACACTCATTTTAAAAGTTGTTAACAGATAAAAATGGTATGACATTAAAAATCTTCGTGCTTCATGTGCCAACAACATTCTTGTTAAAAACCACACAAAACAAATAAACAGCATGATAAGAGACACTTTAAATGTTTGTCCAAGCTTTCGACTCCATCTCGGAGTCATCATCAGGGCTGGTACATAGTACAGCACAGTTAAACTGAAAAACCCATCCTCTTCACCCATCAATCGGAACAACCTGGAACTTACCAACACTGCAAGACCACAACAACATTTTCCGGTAGACACAGCAAGTCGCACCATCAGAACCTTGACTGCATCTACGTTGCCTCTTGACCAGTACTGATGATGACATCGAGATGGAGTCAAAAGCCTGGACAGAATTTTGAAGTCTCACATTGTGCAGTTTATTTTTTTTGTGTGGTTTTTAACATAAATGGTAATTGGGGAAGGGGTTTCCTGAATTATTTATAGCTTTCATATAATTTTTTTATATTTTTTTCAAAATTTCAGGAAGGGCTCCCAATCCCCCCTTCCCTGCTCATGAATATGCAAGTGCATCCTGTCATGTAATGTGACTAATAAGCAGATAAGAATGTTGGTTATAATTTTGGATTACCCCCAAGATATATTACAATGAATTTGTTCGTTCATGTATGTATATACTTCTCCATGCTGCTGGTAACATTTTTTTCAACATTATCAATACATACCTAAGTTGAGCTTGGCACCATGCCCATCTCGTCGGTCTTCCTCGACCGAATGTGGAACGTTGGCATCAGGAGGCAAAGCATTTTGTATGTTAACGCTATCAGGGATCTCATTATCCTGTGGATGAGCTGCGACTATCCTAGGATCATTGTCCGACTCCGTTAATGTATTATCGTGAGGCTGTTCTATTTCTATCTCGTAATCCCCACTCGGAGCATGTGGTGGACTTTGAGGGCCAGGTCTTGCTGGAGGTAGCCTGCTGGGTTGAGTGGTCCGAGGAGGCGTTTGGGGTTTGGGAGGAGGAGGATTGGTCCTTGGAGGGGGTGAGTTGGCTGCTGGGGTTGATGGTCTGTTGGGTCGAGTGACTGGCCCTCTTGTTGGTTTCGGAGATGGAAGTGGTCCTGTAATGCTTGGTGCTCTCAGATCTTCTGAAAGACGAATTAGTCAATTAGACAATTAATATTCATATAAACATGAAAATTATCAACTGGTTTTTACATACACTTGCTATGTATTTAAATTGAGAAGCACTGTTTTACATATGAGGCTTATTCTTGAAAGGGTTAAGCTGATACCCAATACCAATGTATCAGTATTGGAGTTTAATCACCAATACTGCCCAATGCTTTTCCAGAGTATAAGAGAGATTTCAGACCAAAGTGACATGCAAGAGGGGACAGCAACATGCGTCGCATGGAAGCGAACCCTCAGTAATCAATGTAATCTTTTGAGCTGAAGAGACCGGACCGGGCTGTTTTCTCAGTACCATGCATTGTGTTGCTTTGATCTGTTGTTCGCTCATGCATGGTGAATGTTTTACTTTAGACTGAATGGATTCGTGTCAATTGTCGCTTCAGTCTGAAATCTCCCTGTGTCTTTTGCAGAGTATGTAAAAATGCCGTGCAATAATTTCTTGAAGTGTGCATAATTTTCATTACTATTTTTTGCAGCATTGTGGGAAGATATGTATTTGGTGATTAAGTAATTTACTCATGTGAAATTTTGTATGTATTAAAGCTAAGCCCTGGTAGAGTTCTGTGATATAGTTGCAATTGAAAATTTATAAATATTTTGAACTACTTTCAATTGGTATGATTTTCAAGTGGTTGGTTGATTTGGTGTTTTAAGTTTACTTTATGCATAGTAAGACTAATCGGGTCTAGACCTACGGTTTAAAGTGGGATCCGAACCAATAAGTGTCTCCACCGGGAATCGAACCCAGGATCCCTTGATTACAAGGCAACGACACAACCATTGCACCACGGAGGATTTTCAAGTGGTGTAAGAATTGGTGAGGGTATCAGTAGTGGTTGAAAGTGGTATCGGTTCAGCCCTAATTCTAATGTATTGTTACTCACAAAAGCAAGCAGTGCTTCATTGATTCTTCATAATATGTAGATCTCATCACATGCCATCAAATAAGAACCAGGAACAATTTACACTTAAGTTAATATCACCTCTTTCTAGTTTTTACTTGGTGTATATCATGATGCTCATATGTCCATAAGTTACTTGATTGTACTCTGTAATGCTATCTTCCTTATATCAGAATATGCTCTGATAACCAAAATGAATAAGTAGGTGTTTTGTATGTTTCTGCACCTACCTTGTATCATTATTTAATTAACCATTCGGTTTATTTTACTTCATACATACACAGTGGCGAACACTCCATGTACCCAGAGGTAGTGTAGTGAGTGCATCGAACATTTTTGTCAACATAGTGTTAAAGATGGTGTCATACATACATACTTGAAATATGAAGGGGTGTTGCAGCTTTTGCTGCCTTTCTTTCAAAGGTAGTGTTTGTCACCAAACATACATACATAAGAACCCCAAAAGAAAGTCAATTATGTTCTTGATTCCAAAGTGCTATCTAAAAGTTCCCAAAATTTCCACGAGATGTGCAAAATGATGAAGGAAAGCAACAGAAGATAATGCTACATGTGGTACTCCCTGCATCAATGTACGAAGTGGTTGTGCAGCCATCAGAAAACAGGATTCTCGTTAACAAAGCTATGTCCTTCTAATAAAAACACTACATTTTGATCATGGTAGAATTTTTGTTATCTGCTTAAAATGAAGTAGATTAATGGTACACTGAAAGTTTGTCCTATGTCAGCGAAGTTGTTATTGAAAATTCCTCTCTTTTTTGATGAAACTGGTGTGCTATTTGAAACCCGGAAATATACATCTGCTTAATAATTTCTTCCAGAGCATTCAAGTGAAATTTTGCTTTCACTTTTTCCTAAATATCTGTGACAGGATGTAGGCTTACACTCATGTATAATTGCTTACCTACTTTAGGCAATACAAACTGTTGCCAGGCTTCAGGCTTTGCTAGCCTCATCTAGGGATTGTCTCAAAAATTACATTTTTGAAAATGGCTCATTTTGAAGAACCATGCTGTATTCTAAATTCTGGAAACATTGATCTGTTTAGAAACAGAGCATTTAAAAAATTATTTCATGTGAATTTCCGTCCCATAGATTTCACAAGTTTTGTGTATATTGCAGCATATTTGTAATGCAATGCACATGCTACAATCTACCAAAGCTTGTGGTTAAAGCTCTAAGGGAAGAATTCACACAAAATATTATTCAAAATACTCTAATAAGGAGGAGTCCTTAACAAATATTTAGTTTGTAATATTGGCAGGGTTCTTTGCAAGCAAGGGACATTTTCAAAAAAAAGTTAGATTCAACCAAGTTCTATATTTACTAAAAATGGTCAAGGAGCACAATACTGTATTTATATTTTTCATCATGGCAGGATAATAAGGAACTGATTTCTCCTGATCAAGCTCTCAGTTGAAAAATGACTTTGTATGTAAGAATTGGTAACTGCAATATGTCCATGTGCTGGAACACAATGATGTGCTTGGAAGAATAAGTGACCTTTTCATTACACACCACACTTACCCCCTTCATGTCCTCTTTCTCATGATTAGATTGAAGAGTAAGTTTGACAGTATAGAGAAATCTGACTCAAATCACTTTTTTTACTTTTAAATCCATAATTTTTGTTTTTCATTTTTATCATCACACAGATGCCGGAAGCACCATGACCACTGAGCATTTCCAAGAGGACTGATATCTCTCTTAGTGACTAAATGTGTTTTGGGTGGAAAGTGACATTAAGTTATAAACAATACAGTATCTTTGATTGTAATTTGTGAATTTTGGTGCACTCTATCTAAAATACAATTCAGGAACTTTTGGTTAGCACTTTGTAATTCACAATAACATTCATGGGAAAAATTATAAGATGAAGATATGCACAGAGCAAATGTAAATTCAAAATATAAACTTTTGTTATGAATTTTTAGATGAATTATACCTCTACAGATGGGAGGATTCTTATCATACAGTCCATTTGCAAGGCAGATGATTTTCCGAGGTCCAACAAGAGTGAAGCGTCGATCTTTACAAAAGTACTCGACAACTGTTCCTACCGTGGTTCTGTTGTTCGATACATTGAATTTCCCATTCCGAACTATTGGTGGTCGTGCACATTGAACAACTGAAATAGAGAATGTTTTGGCCATGCAATAAGACAGAATAAGAAGTATAAAGTTAGTGAAAGCTCGTATTTAATATTGCATTTCAAAAAGTTCTGTGAATATGCAACCATCACCACATTAATTAATTTGGTAATGTCAAAAAAATGGCTGTGTGCAAGAAGTAGGCATCCATATTTTTTTATTAAATTATGATTTAAAAAGAAAGAGAAAGAAAACATTTTTGTGTATGTGTGCATTTTGAAGCAAGTAAATCTAAGTTCTAAAATATTAAAAAAGATAGTAAGAGCAGTAATTGGTGCTGTGAAATGCATTTCTTTTGGTTGCCACAAATGAGTTGCCTCATTCTTAAACCCAGCCTTTCAATTGATACAGTGATACATAGATGTGCATATGTGTGATATGTGCAAATGAGTGACAATGTAAAGCTTGAAATATTCAGAACATCAAGAAAGAGTACATAGGAACACAAGAACGTTGCTGTACTATAGTAATGTAACTTCTCTATTATAGTGTTACAACTGTAAAAAAAACTACAGAAATGGATCAAGGAAACAGGAGAACAATACAGGGTGTTTCATAAAGAACTTTACAACTATGTAATTAATACATTTCAAATAGTCTTGCTGGTTTGACATATTAATATCAATAATTAAACTAAAAAGAACTATCGTGTATAAATTATTAAAATATATTAAAATGTAAGCATAAATTATAGATGTGTTGCAATTCAAAATGGGAAGTTTTATACAAGTATTCCCAAATGTTACAAGGTAGCTCTTGCCTACTTATTTCAAAAGGAGAATGAGTATAATTGGCAGGAAAATCACACAATTTAATGTCATGAAATGATCCCATAGATGATTACTTACTGACATGCATATATTAGGTGTCTCCCTCTATTTGCTGATTTGCTGAAAATTGCTTAATTGATTTCTATCAATTATTCTTTTCATATTTACTTTGTTTTTCTTTTTCATGTTTATTTGAAATATTAGTTTGCTAAATGTTCAGAATAAAACAGTGATGTAAATGGATAGGTTGAATTAAGAATTTTTACTTGAAGTAGTAGTTTCATGTTATGTGATTATGTGCAAGAAGCTAGTAATAATTAACAAGTAAAAATAAAACTCTTTAAGAAAGTAAGCATAATCTGAGAACACAGCATGTTAAAAGTTGAGAAAGGTGTATTTTTGTGGGTGCAATCAGAATACATAATATGTTGTATATCCTACCTTTTGAATCCAGTGATAGCTTTTTCTGTTCTTCATAGAATGCAAGACGGTTATATACATAGTATGTAATTAAAATGGGAACATAGCTGCTTATCTTCATGTAGCATTTTCCAATATTTTTTTTTTAAATGGGGATTGTTTAGTTATAAAATAAACACATATTCTATATTAATAACTATTCAGAGATAAATTTGTTCATTGCATATGAAATTCTAGTGCAAATTATTGTGAAATTATTTATTTAGAAAATCAAAGTTTATTTGAACTCCACTTTACACACAGATAGGCTACTTGGGACTGGATCTACAGTTTAAAATGAAATCGAAACCACTAAGTCCCTCCACTGGAGATCAAACCTGAGACCTCTTGATTACAGGGTGACAGCATTACCACTATGTCATTTGGGAAGCCCCAGTTTAGAAAGAAGACAGTCTTCAAACACTGTCTTTTGTTTCATGTACTTTTTTACATATTTGGCTACATTTTAACAGGTTTAATGTGAAACAGAACATAAAGCATCGAAAATCAAAAATTCTGGATAAGGTAAAGTCAGTGGCGAAGCGTGGTGTTGCTGGAAGAGTAGGCACAGGCGTGAGAGTTGATGTTGTTATGGGTGCGACTTCTTTAAAATATAAAAAATATAACCTTTAAAGTTATTTTTGAAAATGTAACAACATATTCTTTCATCTATCAACGTACCTGAATAGTAACTCTTGATATGTGCTAACTCGTAAATCATATTTTTTGATTTTATTGTAAATTCATGCTTTAGATGTCATTCGAGTGTCAGTCTTCAATGCTCCAATGCCCCTTTTTTCTTCCTATGCCCGGTAATAGTTTTTTATGCTTGTTTTTGTAGCATTTCAGAGTAATACAAGTCATTATTCTCCACGCTCACATCACGCTCACAACAATGAAAGCCGGTTAGCACATCGTGCTACGACACCAGGGGTCCTGGTTTTGAATCCCGGCCTGGGCATGTATGTTTCTGAGTGTCCATTCATCAATTTCATTATATCATCACTCATCCCCATCTTCGCAAGTGGCACAAAAAAGCGAAGTGAAATATTCCGAATCAATCAAACAACAATAAAAAAATGAAGGAAAAGAAAAATACAAGATAAAATATAACAATAAAACAACAATGCAATAGGAGTAAATCGAGAAACTAACGAAATCACAGAACACTGTGATAGAAACATTTTTTCGCCCTCGGAACAAGTTGTCTTTTGCGCCTCTACCCTCACCTTCCCTTTCCCCCTTGTTGGACACCCTGCACTGGACAAGAAACAGATGTGAAGCCCAGTTTGTACCATGTATCCAGCATTGCCAACCTCCCAATCAGGAAAAGTGTGCTGATTAAACTCTTAAATTTTGCTAAATGAAACTAAATTGTGCTCAGATGACATAGGTCGTAAGTTCATTTTGTGCTTCTATTTTGGGGGGGAGTTGTGATGTGAACATGCGTTCTTGATTAGTTAAACAATATTGGTAATTTCCTCCAAATTAATTACAATGATTTAACCAATATAATTGATTCAATATAACACTTGAAAAAGTTTGAGAAAATTTGACAACTACGAAAGGAGGCGGCTTGTTTTATCTGTGACTCCAACTTTCTACTAATTTCCTTCAATAAAATGTTCCTCCTGAGGTAAATAAGGAAAGATAAAGAAAATATGAAAAGAAGATGGTTAAGCAGGTGTGGCTGGATCGGCATGCTATCTTTTGTTTGAAACAAAAAAGATCTGATATTTTTTTTATTTTTCTTATTTTTTTTTAAATGTATTTCTCTGAATTCAATTTAACTGTCTCCCAGGAACGCATGTTTGTAGATGATGCTATATATTACCATTATGCCAAACTCAGGGTGCTAGGTACCAACTAAGTTCAAATTGTACTACGTTTAGCACTGTGTGAGGCTGGACTCATTGTGTCCATTTTGGGTGTACGTGCCCCTAAAATTATGCTCTCCCACATGAATCACATAGAATGTTATGGGACCAGCTGAGGCCCTCAGAAAAGTGGCTTGACATGCTACGATAGAGCCCCTGGCAGGGATAGAAATTCATGGAAATTATCGTAAGGCCTAGAATTTCATTTTTTCTTGTGTTAAGGCATCATTTAATGAAATAAAGTAATCCGTAATAGCCAAATATATTAGGATAGGTCCGGCCTCTTATGAGGCTTCACCACTGGGTAAAGTAAAGAATGGCCTTCATCAGGAACAGTCTAAAAAAACTGGAATCATTATACAATTTTATGATTGTAAAAAGTAAAGACTATATGAAACTAAAAGGAAAAAAATATTTATTTTTGAAGCTCAAGTAACTATTGGAAAAACAGTGAATGTGTTAATGATGATGTCTGAATCATGCCACCAGGATATTCTCTTCTTTGTATGGTTGCTAAAGATGTGACAGCACATAGCTTGCAGGCCAAAATTTACACAAATCATTTTTATTGAAATGAAAGTAATCAAGTTTTCTAATCTTACAATTGATGATTGTTAGAATTGCTACTGCCTGAATTATGTAATGGAAAATGAATCATTATAACAATAATGAACATCATTGTGAATACTACATTGTAATTGAAACCAGTACTCAAAGTGGAAATTCCTAGTTTTGGGAATGCTTGTTCGAATTTGGGGATAGTTGAGGACATACTTGTATGGATGAACATGGAGACATTGCAGTGTGTATGTGTGGGTGGGTGGGTGGGGGGGGGGTTATGAAGTAGGGGTTAAATCACATGGAAAAATATTAAGATAGTAGAAAAAATAATTGTTCAAAAGCAGTTAAATAAGAAAATATGCAACACAATAAAATTAGACATGTAGAAATGTTGCTGAAATGCTACAATTGTAAATCACTTTTGTATAGTGATTAACAGAATATATCATGAATTATTATCTTCTCATGTAAATTTGTAGGATGTTATGCTACCTTCCAAGCAGGTAAAAAGGAATGCTATTAAATTCCATTTTTTAAAGCCATTTTTGTCCATTTTACTCAAGGGCATACCAAGGGTGCAAAGGAGTCATAACCCATCCTTTTTGACAAAATCTCCTATAATAATAAAAGCAGACCTGCCCTTTTGGATACATCGTCTATGTAGCCTTACATAGATTTAATTGTTAAACTTTTTTTTGTTTGTTTCACTGTGCTCAATTGTAACTATCATAACACTTATAATGACCTGCATATTTTACAAGCTTCTGCACCAGCACAAAACTACATAAAATTATTTCAATTGCTAGGATAAAACAAAAGTTAGTTCTTTATGTTTACTTACTTTCACATCTAGGAGGTGGACCATTCCATTTTTCATCAACATCGCATGTCAATTCTGCTCTTCCAATTAATGCGTGCCCTTCTTTGCAAGAATATAGAACTTTGCTGCGGTATGTGACTGAGTTATTTAAAAGTTCATATTGGCCATTTTCAATATTTGCTGGGTATCCACATTCTATCCCTGTAAATTTGAGAAAGGATGTTGAATTTTTCAAGAGCATGTTTTACAGTATTGCATATTCAATACCAAAATAATAGTTTAAGAAACTATTATTGAAACTGGATTATTGAATAGAAGATGCCACAAAATAATTTAAAGTAACGTTTTATCGGATTGATTTATAAATTGTTCAAATAGAATAAATCTTTATGTACCCACTTTGTAAATAAGCATTTAAACTTAACAGAAATGAAAAAATGCACTGTGTTTATCAGTGGTGTGTTTACAATCATTTCAGCATCTTTATTTGTGTAAGCCACATTGCATTGTACTTTAGGGCATTCATATTCTATAGATAGTACTTTACAAAATAAATTTTAAGTCCACATATGCATTTATATTTTTTACTTGTTAATAAGATGATGATGATGTTTTAATTTGTGACACGTGTCATAAATTTCATTATTGATAAGACGTGATGGAAGCAAATTGACAGTGTCAGATTCTCTTTGCCTTTCACCTCACTTTTTCATGATAAATGTGGCCGGAGGCTAAGAAACATGTAATATTTTAATCTTCATGTGTGCTATATTTTTCATGGGGTTTTTAACATTTCAAAGATGAGAACATGTGAGAGTATTGGCATTAGTACTAATTTTAAAATGCCCTATATGTGAACCATATGGTAAAGGTGAAAAGAAACAATAACTTTACATACGTTTACACACAGGAGGAAATTCATTGTAAAATCCTGTCGGCAGGCATGTTCTTGCAGATGGTCCAACTAACAGATGTCCACTGTCACATTTGTACTCAATTTTAGCCCCAACATTAAAATTCGGGGAAACCATGGTTGAATTAGGGGGCTGCTCAGGTTTACCACAAGCTTTTGGTTCTGAAATAGAAATTGAATGCTCATGTAAAATGTTAGTTAATTGAAGGTCTTAATAACATCAATACTTGTTATTTAAGTGTAATGCAAAAAGTAATATTACTTTGCTTTCCACCAAAGTTACAAAAATACATTTAAAGGTTACCAACAATATGAGAATTTCTATTGCTTGTAATTCTTATTTTGTTACTTGTCTCCTGTTGTCACTTATTCGACAAGTATAAATATTATTTTAAAATTCACTTGATTTTACCTTTACAATATTGATATATTTGTTAGCTTTGGAAACAAAAATTAAAACAGCTCAAAGGGGCAAAATGTAACTATTAGTATGAAATTTTTATTTACTTGTCCATCAATATAGGTGGCAAAATTGGCTCAGCCATAGCGCACTTAATATCTAGAGAACCATGATTGACAATCTAAATATTTAGCCACACGTTCCTGTGTAAAGTGTAATTGGCCATTTATATAAATATTCAATAAGCTAATCAGCTTTCTTCATATCCAGGGGTCCCTGGTTTGATACCCGGTGGAGACACATAGTGGTTCGGATTCCACTTTAAACTGTAGGTCCAGTCCAGATTAGCCTTACTGTGCATAAAGTGAACTAACTAAAAACACAAAATCAAGCAAGCTTTCTTCATGCCCAGTTGGTGTCAAGATTTGTTAAACGCACGGCCATGAAAATAGGCAGCTGGTGCACTGGTGTGACATGGAAAAAGCAAAGCAAGAGCAGGACAAAAGTCGCTGTTTCCCACACACTGTGTGGCAATGTCAACCAGGCTGCGTTGCCTAGTTCGAGTGTCAGACCGACCTCACTCCAGGGCACTTTTGTGTCATTCTGACCTTTCGAGCAAATACTGTCAGTTTGTATCACATGGATTTCAAGGACCAAATCTACAATGAGATCTTTCATTCTCTTAAACCTCCGAACACATGGGGTTGTTCTTTGACGTGGCAACAGCGCAAACTTCTGCCACCCACCTAATTTCATGCTCGTGCGTGTCACAGTATAATGGGGTCACCTTGAGAACTGTACGAGATATACATAAATTGTTTATTAATAGACCTAGACCTTTAGGTACTGTACCTATAGGCAAATAGTACTGAATTCTTTTATGGTGTTCTGCATCTCATATAGGTATATCAAAATTTAGATAATTTAGAGTTTATTTATTCACAGTGCATGGATTAGATTAATCCCCATTTTGGTGCATGTATCACTCTTGTGTTAATTATATTCCCTAATGGGAAGAATGGGACAACAGGCTACTGGCAAGTGGATATGGGAATGATGTCTGTCTGCCTTAGTTGGAACCATTGACATAAATGTGCATTCACAGACTTAGTCCAGTGGTTAAATAGGAGTGGAAAGGATAAGGAAAACTGGTTTTGCCTGTTGCAGAAACAACATTGAAGTTTAACACATAGTAACAGCACTTGCAAAGTAAGTTAAGAAGGGAGTTATTGTAAAAACCAACACAAATACAACAAATCAAGTGATAATACACCAAACAACCGAATGCACTAAATGAACTACATAGTTGTTTTGTGCATGTTCCTACCTACTTCCCTTGTCACTTGAGGATTTGTTTTCTCAAGCTAGTCTCGTTTTCCACAATCCGACAGTACCTTCTTTTATTGTTTAAAATGGGAAATTATGTGATAAACATATGCAGTTGAACCTGAGTTATAAGTATGTCAAGGTGAAGAGAAAGTAAAACGTATAACTGAGAATTACTTACAAATCAGATTTAGATACCAAATCATATCATTATTAAAATACTTTAATTATATCTATTTTGAGGAGCAAGATATATACGTAATACAGGTTATTTCTGTCATAATGTAGTAAATTAACGATTGTAAAAGTTTGATTCTTAAATACACTACATTTGCCAATTCATTAGTGAACACTTTGATACTGGACACTATAATTTTAGATTTTTATTACCAAATTTTAAAAAATAGTCTAAAATAGCATTTCTTTTACTAATAGCTGTGCAAAGTGTGGTATAAGCGATGCCTATATCTGCAGCTATTCCAGCTTTAGTTTTATGTGGATTAGTGTCCACATCCTGTGTAATTTTTACTTTCTGGTCAAATGTGTAACTTTTCCTCTCTCTGTTCTCATGGCCAACCCGTAGCAATGGAGAACTTCACTTTTGTAACTTGGTTTAAACAAATCAATTTTCTTTTTATGTAAATTAGTATGTATAACATCAAATTACATATAAATGCATTATGTATAAATAAGGTTTAATTAACACGTTTTTAAATTATATTTTGTACACAGAACTGAGTTATGTATAAAGCAGTCTCAACAGTACCTATTTCAGGGTTCCGTATCTTTTTTCACAAATATGTGGTCAAAAGTTATACTGTATAGTCAGTGCCAGAAGTGGAAAATGTTGGCTGGGAAGCAGGGACGGCGGCAGGGGTGGGCACGGGTGGGCAAGCGCCCACCCAAAAATTCCTTTACCCACCCGATTGCCCACCCAATCAAATTCAATAAGTACATATACTTGGTGATATGTGAATGACTCAATAAATAAGTATATTCTGGTGTTCATAACATGTATATTTTTCTTGAGAATATTGTCTATGCTAGAAATGTTCACATATTATCAAACCATAAAAAGCCAATTTTGTCAATAGAAAGTGAAAGTAATTACTAGACCTATTGAAACAAAAAACTGTGATCAAATTAATACTTCTATGATTAAAAGCAGCTAGTAGGCTTAGGAGACTCAAAAATATTCAGGGTATGATCATGATTAGACCAGAATTTAGGGTGAACTTGAGAACTTCAGCTCCAGACCTTCACTGGGAAAGACTGCTTTGAAAAGTACCACATAATTTAAAAATTAGGTACTTCGGATGTGGTAAAAAAAATAATAATAAAAACCACACCATGTAACTTGGCGAGAAGTTATAACTGAAATTGTGTAGAGGGGATTGGAGTGAGGTCTTGGTGCTGTAAGCTCCTTCCTCCACATACATATATAAATCCCGGCCTGAGTATGGTTAAAATAATCTCCAAATAAGCAAATGAAAATGTCATCTTAGCGTTACTTCATCCAGCAGCACAATAAATTATTTCGACATTTTAATTATTATTAGAATAATTTAATCAAGGAGACTTAGATGGGCAGGCTATGTGACACGAATGGCAGAGGAAAGAATAATTTACATGATTCTTGTTGGGAAACCTGATGGTAAGAGACCAGTAGGAAGGCCAAGATGAAGATGGAAGGATAACATTCAGGTAGACCTAAAATAAATCGGTAAGGATGGGAAAGATTTGATTGATCTTATCCTGGATAGGGACAGATGGAAGGCTTGTGTTGTTGCAGCCATAAACCTTCGGGTTTAAGTATGCTAGAGAGTTTACAGGTAGTATAGTTTTAATTAGCTCTGCATTGAAATTCCAGAAGTGTCCCTTTATTTCATTACAATTTGTATATACCTGTCATCTTGAAATATCAATATGGTATGTGAAATATAAACTTTTTTCGTTCTACTAATAAGAATGAATCACAATAATCGAAGTGAATAAATTTTGATAAACCAATTAATTATGTATGGAAAGAGCTACAGAATTATTCAATTGCTAATGAGTGGCTTATCCTATTTAGAAATCTTCGTTCCACACATAAATTTTGTCACATGAATCAGCCGAAAATGTCAACAGAATCTGTAGATGCAGCTGAAGTAAAGAAAAAAATTTGTGTCATGAAGTATCCAGAAGACGATTTTGTTAGTTTGTTTCTAAGCCCACTTTCATACTCAGCAGAGGCGAAGATATAGTACATGCAATGCAAGCACTGCTTGCATAATTCGAATATCATTTAATGTACTTAATGTTCTAACCGTATTTAGTTTCCATCGCACTCGATTTCGCGAAAAAATGCGGCCGCAAACTCCCCCAGCAGCTCTGTAGCAAGCACCAGCCTCAATGCTTGCAGCCGTTCTGCGGGAAAATAAGGCCTCCGAAGGAGTCACATGGCGAAGCGTGACATTTTGGTGGAACCCGTCCACAAAGCTTCTACAAAAAGCTGTGCTTTCCGAGCTTGCGTGATTCCCGAAAATAGCCGAGTTCAACCGAAAGCAGAAGGATTCATCTATGGGTACGTTGCCAGCAAAAAACTAGTAACGAATATTTGTCTTCATGAACACGTAAACAAGATCGCAAATATAATAATAATTGTTAGTCATAAAATAACTAAAAGAAGTTATTATCACTGTTCTAAATTCCATATATATCATATTATATTACAAATTATTTTAGATTTCGCGAAATGTAAAACGCGTAAAAAAAGTTGACATTGGGAGTTGGGGCAGTGGAATTTCTGCACCCCCGTGAAGAGTTTTCTCAGGGAGGGAGGGAAGATTGGACGGACCTTGGTCCCGCACCCTGCTTCCTGGTCGGTCCAGCTCAAATTACGCCAGAAGTGTCGCTACCAGTGTTTGCAACTGCCAAATTATTTACGCAGTAATTCAAGTGAGCTCTTTCACAAATTTTACAATCAATAAATTGACTGCTTTTGAATAAAACTTGGGGTGAAAATAAAGCTATCTGAGAAAGAACTATCTACTGATATTTGTACATGGCATAGAAGTAAATCGTATACATTCTGCATATTATGAGCACAAGAATATGTTTTAATGATTGATTGATTGATTGATTTGTTGTTATAAGTCCACTTTCTGCACAGTAAGGCTAATCGGGACTGGACCTACAGTTTAAAATGGGATCTGAAACACTTGTGCCTCAACCGGGTATCGAACCCGGAACCCCTTGATTACAAGGCGACGACACTACCACTGCGCCATCGGGGAGGCCCGAATATGTTTTAAGTTCTATTATTATGACGCAAGTGGTGTTCCCAGGGTCTTTTTACGGTCCCCATTTTGTCATCTTTTCCTTCCTTTGACGTTTTTTCTTAGATATACTGGGCCAAAAGGGGGTTATGTCTACCATCCACCCCCCCCTTCGCCCCGGGCACGCCATTGAATGACACTTTATTACTTAAATATTAATGTACATACTCGTTCTGCTGAAATGATTCTGATTCCTCCGCGTAATTTTTATCTCCAAACTGATATATCTTTCCTTTGTGACGGATAAAATTAAGGAAATAGGTTGGTATCACTTTCTGTTGTTTCAGAGATTTTCAAAGTGATCTTGTGTGGATGCTTGTATTTGCAGTTGTGGAAAGCGCGTGGGATAGTGTGAGTGTTTGTTGCTTCGTGTTTTGTGCTGTGAAGTTATCGGAATGAACGCGTATTTAGGAACGGTTGATGTGAAGTGCGGGTGTATTATTGAGCAATTGAAAATTGCTTCGTTTAGCTCGAGAGAGATAAGTGTTAAAATTAAAATCGTGGAAGGGGGTCGACCAACACCAAGAGTTTGAAATTTATTGTGGTGAGTACATTGTCTATGCATGTGTTTCTTTGCTTTGAAATGAATTTTTTATTGTTTGTGTTTAACTTTTTATTTAGTGTTTAAGTTACTCCAATGCGGTTTTTAGGGTGCCCAAAAATACTAAATTACATCATGCAGCGTAAAATAAACAAATGATTCCCATTTTTTTTTATCTAAATCGGTTTGGTCACCGTTTGACCATATTAAATAATAATGAACAAATAAAGGTACTAATAAGTAAGTAAGAAATTCCGTCTCCCTTTAGTCGTATGCGGAAAGTTCGCATATGCAAAACGTTTAATATCATATGAATAACGTTACCTGGATTTTTTAAAAAAAGTAAATGTGACGTTTGCGGATCATATGGTTTATTTTTAGTACAGTCACTTTATTACGATATTTTGACAAATCCAGCGACTGGGTAAATGAGGCTATAAACCTTGAATCTTTCCCCTCGGCATGTCGTTGTACTACATGTTTTGTTGTACTGAAACATTGCTTGCCTCCTTCGTAAGACTACGCTTCGCTACTGATACTCAGATAGGCTAATGGGGACTAAACCTACAGTTTAACGTATGCATTGTGCTTCCACCAGAGGAGGGGGGGGATCAAACACAGGACCTCTTCATTATAATACGACAGCGTTATGCCATTGGGGGAAAATATACAGAAAGAACTCGCACCAAACGTGGCATTTTATCACCACAGAAGATGCGTCCATTTTAAGAGGGTGCATTGCCTGAGACAAATATTTGGGACTTTCGGAAAACAATGTCATTGTTCACTGAATCAGCTGCCTTGATCCACTAATGAAACACTGTACAATTGAAACTACCGCCTCAACTTTCGAAGAGGTATGAACTAATGAAACTCCATTTTTGGAAGAGTAAGTTGTGGTTGATTTGTTTTATTGTAAGTCATTTTTCTGCTAATTTTAATAATGACGACGTTATAATGTTCAATGGTGATTAGATGAAAGTAACGAAGGGGCGAAAACAAACACACGCTGACACTCAAAATACAAACCCTCATAAATTATTACTTTGACAGTGGTTCCAGGTACCAGGGACTCGTTGCCCTGAAAAAATAAAGTTTCCAGGGTATGCTGCACAGAATAGAGGTTGACATTGAAGTGTGTTCGAAATGGTCACGCCATACAACCCAAGTCATCTATGAAAAATAGATGAATTATTCCTGGTATGGTGATCAACTTCGATGAATTCCTTGTGTTCTAAATAATTTTGTTACCTCAAAAAATATGTTCATGTCACCATACGTGTATTGCTTCACCCGCATGAGTAACATGACTGTTCAGAAAACGAATAGCAACTTAGCTAATAATCTCTTCAATTCTGAACAGATTTTTCAATCTTACTTCTTTATTACTGATGAGTGATATTTTGTCAAAATAGCCTTTCATTAGCCTAGGAATACTTCATGAACAATGAACAAAAAATTAGTTTTCCGTGTATGTTTTAAATCATTCCTAATAAGACGTTCATTTTAATCCAAACATTCAGTGACGGCGATTAGGAGGAGCGGGAAGTAGGGGATGCAGTCTCCCCCGCCACATTTTGCCACTTTTTGCCCCCGCACTATGACCTCATTATGCCAAGCCTTTTCTACCAAGAAAAAGTATATTGTCCTTTTCCCTCAAATGTTGGCACCCAATCGCTGCTGCTACAAACATTGAGATAGATTTCTCAGTTGTGCAAACTTTGTAAGCTAAGAAAAGTGACCCCAAGGAGTAAGAAAACTCTTTCAGTCAAAAACACATACGATGAAAATACTATGCATTTAAATTACGAGAAACTTCACGATTGTCTACCATCGCATTTTCTATCACTGTTGCCGAATACATAAAATCAAGTATGTGCCTAGTACTTGCAACACAAGCTTAAACCTAATTCAAATTTATTTCACTGTATTAACATGCATGAAAGAATGTGATTAGAATGTATGGCTGCGTAAACACTTCCTTGAAATAATTGTGTCCATCAGAGACAAACCGAAAGGAAATGGAACAAGATCCGAGAATAGATTAGAAAATAATAGAGAGGAAAACAAGAAAAGGAAAGGGAAAAGAAGCAAGAAGAAAATCGGAGATATGGGGATACATATACGTCTTACATGCACATATATCTATATGGAGTTACATTTATACTGCCCACCCTAATCTATCAATATGGAGCTTCTGCCCATCCGGTCGAAAATTTCTGGCGCCGCCCCTGCTGGGAAGATGCTTGATCCAGCCTTGCAATTAGCTGAGGAGATGCTCTTATGGTTTAACATGGTGACAATGAGTGCTGGGAGGATGCTTTGCGAAAATTTTGTTATGTGAGGGGAAGATCATGCCCCCGCATCCCCCTCACTTTGCATTGTGTATAGTATTATTCCATATAGGACACATTAACGTCAGACTGAGAAGGTCCAGGGTAGTATTGGGAAGGAGGACAAGGGAGATCTCCTTTCCCATTACTACATTTGGAGACCCCTTGGTAGTATTAGCAGGCAGGCTGAAAAGAGCTTCTTACACGAGAAGCCTTTTCGATCGCCTGACGGGTTTAGTCTACCGCCGAAAGGAAGATAGAAGATTTCCGTTTTTACAACCCACCCCCCTCGTCTCTAACTTGCCGGCCACTGCACAGGTGCTTTTTTTTTTTCAGGTACTACAGTCTATTACCTGTAAAGATTGATAGTAGTTTGTTTCCCTAGATCAGTGTTGAACGTGTTGAAAAATAATTCAAATCGTTTTTTCGAACGCAAATGCTATAGCACCAACTTCTACCCTCTTTCTGCATAATTTACAAGGTAATAACGTCTTTCATAATACTTCTACTAAAACTACGACTACTACTACTAATAATAATAATGATGATGATAATGTTGGTCCCGAGTTCGAATCCCAGCTTGGGCATGGATGTTTCATAATATTATCACTCATCCCCAAATTTGCCAAAAGTGGCACAATAAGCGAAGTAAAATAAAGCAAATCAATAATAACAATATAATAATATCACTATCATTATTAGCATTATTATTGAAAATAAATTATTATTATTATTAATATTATTATTATTATTATTATTATTATTATTATTATTAATGGTACGTTTATCCTGGTACTTGCCCCCCCCGAAAAAATCGTGGTTGCGCCTCTGTCTGTAATGATAATTGCTTTGCAAACTAAATTGAACAATGGGAAAAATATATATTTGTGTGTGTGAAGGGCAGTGATGTGCCGTACGCTATAAGTTTACGTCTACATGCGTTGTCTACACGTAATCTACGCGTAGATTACATTGGGTTGTAGTTTACATAGACTACGTAGACAATCTAAAGTGCATTAAAATTAATTTTCAAGGCTTTCATGAATGGAAAGTGACATTTTCAACTATATTGATTCATAACGATCTGAAAAGAATCCTATTTACAACAAAATTTCTCTTCTTTTCTATGGAAGAAGATAAATAATATGCAAAAGGAACAACAGATGGCAGTGTTGAGGCAAGAGTGGTCCTTTTCCCATAAAACACTAGAATATTTCCTATGTTAGGTTTTTTTCCTAGGTGGGAAATTGTTCGAATTTGGAAGGAAGAGTATGAAAAGTATGAAAAGTTCTCTTCACACATCAGCAACTGACACGGAGTATAATTTTGTTTTACTTCAACGGCGCCCTTTGCTAAGTTATCACCTTTCATCATGTTGTTTACATAGATTACGTCTAAGTGTAGAATGTAGACTATCGTTGTTTACGCGTAAATGCACATTGCTGGTGAAGGGGCTGCATTTTACTTTGTAGTAAATTTCTCGACGTGATTTCGACATACATATTACTCCCAAACCTCAGCGCCTTCTAGCGGGGTACTGCTGTACTGCAGTCATGTGATCGGTGCATTTGGGTTACCTACCGAGTCGAGGAACGATTCGAAGTGGGGGAGTTTTTTTGACGTATTTATTTGTTGCTTGTTAAGTATTTAGTGCACACAAAGCATGTTTATTGTTCATAAATCTGTTCTCATTTCTTTGAAACTAGAAATTTGTGCAAGAAGACCAAATTTCAAGCAGTGTCGTCGATTGAGGTAGACAGCGGGGGCGGGAGGGGATTGAGATTCGGCTTGATCCATTCATTACCTGCTGCTTATTTTTGGTGCTTGTTATCGTGTTGTGTGCATCTGGCAAGTCGAGATATTACTGCATGATAATGGTGAAAGTGCAAGTACGGAAATTGTAGCACTGAAATGGTTCTTGACGTTTTTCACTCAACTGTTCACGAAACTATAATTCACTTCACCATGAGCTACGCCCACACCCCCTTTTCATATCAAATGTGCTTTCCGAAGTTGTTTTCTGTCTCTTTTTGGAGCGGTGAAATGTTTACCTATTTACTGAGAAAATATGCCGTTCAGTATCAGTATCGGATATGGTTAACATTTTAAAAAATTGCTAAAAAGGCAGATATAACAACTAGTTTTTACTATTTCTATAATTTTAAATTTGGATTTCATTTTAAACTGTAGGTTCAGTAACCCAGTCCCGATTAGCCTTACTCTGCATAAAGTAGACTTAGAAGAAGCTTCTCTATCACTTGGGTTATAATGACCTAACCACTCTGAAAGAAAGACTCGTTGCCTTGATAAGTAGCGGGATCTGAAAAAGCTACGAAATACGCGGCATTTTTAATCATACTCGTACGTTAAGGAATCTCTGTTTAATATGTACGCATATTATAGAACAATATTCAGTTGTTATATATTATTTGTGACCGCATCGGTGGCGGAGTGGTTAGCGTACGTGCTACGAAACCAGGATGTCTAGATTCGATTCTTGAATAAGGCACGTACGTTTTGTTGTTTGCTCCTTAATCATCTCATCTTTCTTACTCTTAGGTGCATATCTTCCAGCCTCTGTCGCCGTGTCTTTTTTCATCTGTTTGTTTTTACCTTCTCCGATAGCGTAGTGGTAATTTCGTCTCCTTTTAATGCTTTTAATAAAGGGTCCCGTGTTCGATACCAGTTGGAGGCACAAAGTAATTCGGATCCCACTTTAAACTGTAGGCCAAATTTCGATTCCCTTTCATTTCGTTTGAGGAGCTCGGGGGAGTAATTACAATATTTACACCTGAGATATTTGCACTTTATTTAACTTTACACCATATGTATTATTAGAAATAAGCGGAATTGTGGGTTACGGATTGTTAGGTGAGGAGGGCCAGGTTTAGAGCTCTTAAAAATAAATTTAGCAACTGTTAGCAGCTGAATGTGGCTGGAGACAGACCCGGGTTACATTAAGATCATATGGCTTTGAGTGACAGTAGCAAAGAACACTTATACATACTGCTAAAAGTAATATGCATAAAGTATTAATCAGGAAATTTACTTTTCATCAACTGGGCAAAACATCTTTCTTGTTATACAGTAAATAGTTGTTTTTTAAAATTTTTGCGTTAATTTCCTTGGCAAGACTGTTGTTTTGTACAAATTTTATGATCTTAATTTTGACTACATGTAGACCCTAAGCTACAAACATAATAAATACGTGCTCTGTTCCTATGCCGTATTTTTGCTCTTCATGCAATAACAATATTAATTAATGAACCTATTTTGATAAATATGCACATTAATTACATTAACGCATTAATTACAAACATTTTACTATTATTGCTATTTGTGAGGTATTTGGTTCGGACCCCCCCGAGAAATATATTTCTGGATACATTTGTGCATGCATTGTGTGATCTATGCATTTGTGTGTGTGTGTGTGTGTGTGAGGGGGGCATGCGCGATGCTTCAAAGATTTGCCCATAATCAATTGCTATCCCGAGGGGCGAGGTTACCTCACATCACTGGTATGGACAATGTGGTAGAAACAGTGGCGCCTGTGGGACTCGAGCACACATAATTTGCCTCTTGTTATATTTTATTTTAGATATAAAGTCCTTGCGTTTAAGAAAAAAAAGTTTCATTATTCTGCACTTAAAGAATGTTCTCAAACTTAATTACCGACTGTTATAAAATTATTTCATAATAATTTGTTACAACTCCAGTATATTACTTTTCAGTTGTCCTATATTATTTACACCATCCGTGGTCATATCGTTGTTAGGAAAGTAGAGAAGAATAAGGGCTTATAAACAGGATGAGGATCGATAGGAATTAAAAACTCTCAAAATAGACAGGCAAAAATACAAAATACGCAGTGAAGTTATGAACATCGGCAGATTTTCATCATTTTCACGGATTAGGCACTCAAAGAGCCGTTATCTTCGAAATAGGCACTTATGGCTAAAATATGATAAAATAGTCAATATTGGACGGTCACTGGCAATAAAAATGACACACCTAGATCCTGCTCTGCAATGCGTTGGGTGTGTTGCCTAACTCTACGGGAATAAGCCAACTTTAATAGCAACTTTTCAATAGGAAGTGTGGCTATCGCCACAAGTTAGGCAACACACATAACTCCATGCAGGCAAGCGGATATTTCAGGATCTAGGTGTCTCATTTTTATTGCCGGTGAGTGTACATGAATTCCTCTCAGAAATAGCCTGAAACGGTTTTTAAGTGTAAGAACTTACATTTTCAGGCCAAGGAACAAAGAAAGGCATTTAGGGAAAATCCTCAGCGTACTTATGACATATATTATTACATAAAATTATTAAACAAATCTCCAAGTTCAGCCAACCCAATATTTCTCAAAAGTTGGCGCCACTGGTAACAAAAAAAACAAAAAAACAAATATCTCCACGCATTATAGTCATAACATATAATACTTACGATGTTGGCATATAAAATTCAAATTAGCATTGCAGTTGGTGTCTGACCAAAGCCATCCTTTAGACCCGTCATATCGTGCACAGTCTTCATTGCCTCCCGGAAGATTCCAGAAGGACACGGTGACATCTTCACCGTTAACCCATTTCCAGTTGTTTTGGTCCTGTGGATCTCGTGTTGCTCCCATCCAGTATTGGCCATTGGCATCTCCCCTGCAAATAAGGGATATCTTAGAGACCAGTAAGTGAGATATTAATCGGTTTTTATGCTTGGAACTTTCCACAAAATCGGTAATGCCATTTCTGCAAGATTTTCATCACAGTGAACACTGATTTTTGTCTAACACTGCCTTTACAAACTGACCATCTACATACTTTTCTTGATTCCCAGTTACCTCGTTTATAAAGGTATTACTGCGTGGAATTTTGTAAGGATTTTTAGATATTATTTCTTGAAACCCCCACTTTTCATAGCACCCTACATGTTGATAAAGTTTTCCTTGTGGTACTTGTTGTAGGGCCTTGTCCCAAGTTTGGAACATCTTGGCATCTTAACCTTGTATTAACCTCAAGCAAGGAATAAGCCAGTATTTAAAACGTTACTTCTTAAAAGTAACTGTGAGCTATTTTAGTTACTTTATTCTAGATTATCTAGTTATAGCTTGTAGAACGTATTGCATGTGTCAACTGGAAAAGAGCTGTTGTTTTCTATTGATAACCACCTAAAGTTAACACTAACTTTTATTAAATTATAATAAACCTCATATGTTTCAGAGCAACCTGTGGGGGCAAGGAGCCATTCCCCCTGGAAATAAATGTCAACCACAAATTATATATTTCACACACATATTTTCATTTAAGTCACAATCAGTAGCGGCTTCTGCCCATTCGCACGTGCACACCCAAATAAATCTGTAATGCAGATCATTATTATTATACTTATTTATTGAACTCTATCTCCTTCGAAACATCAAGTGTTCCCACGCCGCTCCACCAAGAGAGATGGTGGAGAAGTCTGCGATCCGTGATATCAACCCGCGTAGACAAGGCCGCGATCGGGGCTGGAACACAATGATAGTTTCGCTCACTATGACGCTGTTGCAGCACTCGCGTAGAGGACGCTGATTGGGTGTTTTGCCTTGAGCGCCGTGTGAGGGGAGGTTGCATCATTTAGGAAGGCCGTGAATGCAGTGATCTGTGTGCGAGCAAATGTAGTGTTGCAAACCCATTCCATTGGAGATCGTGTAACGCAGTCGATGCAACCCATACATCATCGCAAATTGAGGGATTTTTTTATGGAAGGGAAATTTCGATGGTATATTGTCCCGAACATAACGGGGGAAGAAAAGGAGGAGAGGGGGGAGGGCAACTGAAACCAAAACGGGTGTTTTAAACATGCCTTTGCTTCGTTCATCTTGGTCAAAATAAACGGCCTCTGTGGCGCAGTAGCCGAATTATCAACCCGCGGGGAGGGAGTGTGCATCAAATAGTCAGCTGTTTTGCATTGTGTGGCTGTTACTGCGTTACAAAATTATTTAACGCTGTCAAAAGGTAGTTCCTGTTTCAGTGCAAAGTGTTTGATTTCATGATGAATAGGGAAACTGTACATAGCGAAAGCAGACTTAACGTTATTGAATTTTTGGAGGGAAATTAACTACAAAGCCTGTAGCAACTGCAGTAATATATGGATACGGCGGAAGAGAAGAAAAAATCTGAAGTACGATTACGAAGCAGGGCAGTGTGAACTTAGTAAGTACTGTTATTTGCTTTAACATTTATTATTCTCTTGATTTCGCTTGATTTGCTTGGTTTGATCAGTCTGTCATTAGAAATAAACAACAGCTAGATAGATTACAAGTGATTTCCTCCATGTGGTAGTTGGACCGGCTTCTTTGGTGTATGCCAATGTTATTATTCTCCTTGTTTTTTAATATCAGCAGAGCTGGAGAGAAAGTTTTTACGAAATATTTTGCTAATCGATAATAGTATTGATATTGTAGATCGGTGTTTCTATGTTTTGAGTGATTTTGTCAGGTTATCGAATGCTGAATTACACACTGCACAATAACATCGCTCTTCTCGTGATTGGCTGGATAATTTCCGAAATATTTGAAATTTGTAAAAAAAATCGTGTTAGAAAAGTCATGAAATACGTATAACTCTGTCATAGCCCCATTTTCAGTGAAATGTGGTCAAAACTTGGGTTGCCAATATATTAAGCTTCATTATATACGCAAAAACGTGTGTGAGTATTTCACAGGGGTGGTATAACACTTTCTGGACGATAGACTGAAGTGCACACCCGTAGAGCCAGACCACGAGCCGCCACTGGTCACAATAATTTGCATTAATTATTATAGAAGGCTGGCAGTTACAAGTAAGACTAGTACAGATCATTGCAGAAATATTAGTTTGAAACTGAAACAGTGCTTTATGAGGGACGAATTCTTTTGCAGGTCTCTGTAGAAAAGGCTGCAGACACCTTTGCTTATTCTCAGAATATGGAAAAATTCTGAGTAAACTCTTATACTTAAGAAATTACTTGCTGCCAAACATTTGCTCACAAGAAATGTATATAATAAGATTGAAATTTTATTTCTACATAAATATGTTCGTTATTTTTGAAATGTGTAAAAGTAGCTTTGTTACAGTTACACGTTTTAAAAAAGTAACGTTTGATAGTTGCTCGAAAAAGTAACTGTTAGGTCTAGTTGTAGCTTCATTGCTAGTAAGATGTTACTTACAAATACTGGAATAATTAACTACAACTCTCTAGCAAACTAATAATTCCTTAAATAAATAAAATATAAACAAAAAAACAACAACAAAGGTGTCAACAAGATGGACATCCAGAAGGAAGACCACGCCCATCCCAGAAAATACTCGCAGATGTCAGCCTAAACTTCACAGAGGTAATTTCATTTTACTAAAATGGTTTTAGTAACATAAATTTGCATTATCATAAGGCGTTGATAATTAGGCTAGATGTAAGATTGGTAGTACAGGGTCATTGGAGGATATTGATAATCAGGAGGCAGGAGTGTTTTGGAGAAATATTGTCATGCTTGCCCCTTTCTCCGGAAAATGTCTTATTTGACCCTCCTGGGAAAAGCTCTGTTGAAGTCGATGGTCGGCGGTGTAGCCTCCTAGTCCATAGTTTGAAATCTGTACCTGTGTCTTCGCCACAATTCCCAGCTGATGAATCCTTGTAGTGCAGGATTGCTCTCGTCCACAAGAGAGCCTCCACGACTGCGACAGAAATTCAGAGCTTCCCTGAAAGTGAGAGGCTGCCTGTTGTAGAAGATGTAGCATTTCCCATTGTAGGTGGCCGTGCTCCCTGGTGGCTGGTCTCTGAACTGAGGGCAGCGCTCTATTGGCAAGGCCTGAAATATAGGATAAATGTCGTCCATAAAACATTTCCATCAGTATTAACATCAACATCATTTCAAAAATTGTCTCCCATTGAGCATGTTTCCAACAAATCATGTTTCGTCCTGTCAAATAAACCATCAGAATCCAGCACTTCAAACTTCCCGGGCAACAAATTACGTATAAAACTAATAAAAACAGTACTAATTTTTTCAAATTGTTCCTTATCTCTAATAGTTACATTAGGTGTAAATTTCGATAAGACTGCACAAGACCAATCCTCATCAAACTGTTTACTAACTAACCGTTAAAATAGCTGTAAGAAGTTGAAATTTGTTAAACAATAGAAACTTACATCAGCCCTGTTGTTCTACACGTGTCCGTTGTTGAGTTTCAATTAAATATAATTGTATTATACATATATTAAAATATCACTCTAGCTCAATTAGGGGCAGAGCGTCCCTTTGAAAATATTTTGTTTTTTATGAAATTTCCACGCGTTTTTTTTTAAATGAAAATTTGTCGATTATAGCGCCATCTATCACGAATCGAAAAAAAATGTTTCAGACAAAACTTATGTATTTTTTCCGTAAAATCCGAATCTGTAATAAAAAATAGGGGTTTCTATTTGAAATTTCAAAGTTGCCCCCGCCCCACCTACAAGAGGGGGAGGGGGTGTTCTTTTGTTACACCACTAAACTCCCCCCCCCCCAAACTATCAACTTTTTATTTGGAACATTTTTTTGTAGGATGATTGTTTTCAAGATATTCAAATGATTCAGGTTAAAAAAATCACCCAGTATATATATATGATTGCAGCCCTTCTAACAATAAGTAGCATGAGCCGCCACTGTGAAGCACCATTACAATCCCTCAGGCAATTTCGGAAACCCGTTATTAACGCGAGTGCCGAAGAAGTAACACGTTACTTCTCAAATCTGTCTGTCTGTGTGTGTGTGTGTGTCTAGTGTGTGAACCGTTACTTGATTTGGTTACAAGGTCCAGTGCCACATTAACGAGCTATTCTACATGAAAAAAGCTCTGCCATGGCACTTTTTCAACGAATAGTAATACCATTTACGTGGGCATGACTCCCGAGTTCTCCTACAAAGAAGAGATTAGTAGGTATCGGGGTTTGGGGGAAGGGCAGAAACAGTTACATAAACCAGGCAGACAGATGCTGCGTCAAAGAGGAAACTATGTTAAGACAGTTGACGGCGCTTCGTATGAATTGTTTGCTGTTCATTAGGCCTCTCCCACCTCTTTGAAGAAAGCCAAGTGCCAAACGTTTGCAACAGATGGCTGCTACATCATAGCGGTGAGGTGGATTATTGCTTCATCATTGAGCTCGATGAACCCTAATAAAAATGGTTGGCGACAGTGTTGGCATAACAGATTAGCATAAAGACCTAGGACGCATATAAAAAGTAGCCAGAAATCACTTTTAGCAAGTTAGACACACACAAAACATATTTCAATTTCAGCTCCCATCCAACGTCCGTAAAGAGCCATTACATAGCGTAATTAACGTAATTTTCATTACTCAATTTGCAGAAGGACATCCTGTATATGTGGTGCACGCAACTTCAATTTATAAATATTACATACATGTTCATACGGTGTCGTTTATACATCGTGTGCCTAATCTTCAATGTATATACATATATGTGATTAAATATACATATTTAAATAAAAAGCGGTTGCGTACCGTTTTTGTAAATTGACGCAAACTGGCAAATTGTAAATATGATTAAATTTAAAATTTCATTTCATTAAATTTTATTAAAAAATTAAAATGAACTCTCAAATTTAATTTTTATTAATTGTCTTTGAAATTTGACGGCAACAGTGTAGATAAAGAATTCCTATATATATTTTTGGGGGGAGGAAGACGTAGACCTAACTTGATTACCTAGACTGAAAAATATTAATTAGAATATTGATATTATATTATAATTATTAATTTTAGGTCATTCATGGGGTTTCGCAAATAATACGTGCATTTTATTTATTTTTGCATAATATGTTAGCGACATTTAGGTCATTAAAAGTTTCGTTCTTTTGCTGTTATTTCGAGATTCGAGACGAGGATGATGATGGATACATCGAAACGAGAGCGAAACAGTCAAACAGGTTTCTTCATTCACGAGACGAGACAAGATTGTTCTTCTCGTCATTTCTCGGTGCCACCCGTACTGCCAAACACCTAAAGGAAGTTAAACACAATGCACCAGGTTATGCAGTGTTAATTTTACATTACAGTTACCCTATTTTGATTGGGGACGGAGTTCCCTTCGGAGAACACAAAGAATCTGTTGTTTCGAGGAACTAGCCAAAAGTGAAAATTGAACCAAATCTGGTTCTAAAAAGAACCCAGTTGGCAACATTGGTCGACGCCTTTTGTGATAAAAGTCACCTCTACCTCTTCCTACGAGCGCTGAGTAATCCAGCAAGACAGATGCTCGTCCTAACTGTGAAGAGGAGGAAGCCAGCGTAACAACTTTCAAAAGAGACCTTGCTTTGCATAAACTTACATTGCGAAGCACTATTACACAGGGTGGTCTTTCAAGTTTTACGGTTAGGTAACGTTTTCCCGTAAGTCAAGGCCGTTTGAAGATGTGTTCCGGGAACTAGAGGAGCGGGCTTTGAGGCCTAGAAGGTACCGATGGAGCAAAAATAAAAAATAAAGATTTGGAAAAGCAGGAACGGCTCAAGATAAAATTTTCACCCGGACACCTACTGCTGCTTTCCACCTTCGTCCAATAAAGACATGACCATGTTATAATATTTACGGTTTTAATTACTAAAAATAATTATTTTTTAAATACTTTAATTGTTACTGTTAATTTGATTTATTTTACTTCGCTTTTCTGCCACTTTTGGCTAATCGCGAAGATGAGGATGTGTGACGATATGATGAAATTGATGACGGGACACTCACAAAGAACATCTATGCCCAGACCGGGATTCTAACCCGGAATGTTAGTTAAATAACACGTTTATTGTAGGTATGTGTTTATTTAATACCTACATGATACCATCAAAATAACAGTAATATCTTAGTTGAAATTGCTACATGATTTTGCAATATACTCATTATGTTAGGCAGTAATAACTTCAATTAATTATTGTCTACATAAATCCAAATTTCTAATAGAAATAGCCATGTTTTTATGTAGTCAGAAATAAGATTTTACGGTAGTCAAGCGGAACGCCCCTGAATTCGGGAGTTCAAAAAAAAAAGAGGCAATTAAAAAATTGATGTTGGCAGTATTGTATTTAGGTCTGAGCCACCGAATGACCTGGAACAGAAAAATATTGCCTACCATCAATTAAATGTTAACACAACTCTTGTATTGTAAACGATTCAAGATATACCAATGATTTCACGCCAAGTGTATTTTTCACGGTTTTGTTATGCTAGATCTAAAGTCCTCTTAATTTACAAAATTTGGAACGTACGCAGCGGCAACTCTTCAAGACAGCTAAACTTACTCTTGGATATACAGGGTGATCCGTTTGGGCACGGATAAAATAAAATGGATGTGAAATTGTTTTGGTCAAATGTACGTAATTACCTGAAATATTGTACCTAGGTATACAAAAGACTGAAAGGTGGGAAGTTTTTATTTTTATACACTACTAACAGTTTAGTACAGTTTTCAGTTTTCTACATGGCGCCCATTGCGAACTCTGCACAACTCATAACGGTGATTCAATTCATTCCACGTCTGGTGTAACATCTCTGGGGCGATTCTGTCGAAAGCTTGTGTGATTTTGAGTTTCAAATCATCAATGTCTATGGGTTTCTGTGAATAGACAGTGTTTTGACGAAACCCCAGACGAAGAAGTCGGGAGGGGTTAAATCTCACACTTAGTATATCAAAAGACACATTTAGCTCGCTGGTTCGTAAACGCCATTTTAACAATAACGAATCAGTTTAAACTTTAGTGTTGCCAACACACTACAGCAAAATTCCCATGTTTCAAGCACGAAAACACAAACATGAAAATTTTCCTACTATCACATTTACGTTTCTATTAATGTTTTATTTTATCCATACCCAAATGGATAACCCTGTATATTTTCATGCAGTTTTGTCTTGGATTCAAATAGCTGTCATGAATTTGTGAGCGGACAAGTTTGTCCACAATATTTTTATTCTCCTTCATATGACGGGAGGGTGATTCGTAATCACAATCATTGTTTTTGTTGCTGACTTATTCAGCTTCAGAATGAGTTGTTTTGTTGTGTTGTTTACCTGTAGGTTATGTTGTTTGGGTAAACTATGGGATTACCCAGATATGAATACGTTCAATTAACATTTTATCATATTAATCCACCGGAGCAAATTTTCCAATTACAAATACGGTTATAAGAAGATTTAAACACGATTCATAATTTCAGGATTTTTTTTAGAGTATTTGCTCAGATGTTAAATGAGGAAGTGGTATGTCTATAGGGTGGTATAACCTCCGCCCCTTTATTCTGCGCAAGAATGATATATTTTCTCAATTTTTTTTTACATCGCGAATGTATTTTCTTTTATATGGGAACGAGAGATGTAATGTGTTATTCCCCCGCTGTGAAATTTCAAAAAATACTTTCTTCGAATTTGTCGATGTCGGTCAAAGTTCTACGTCATTGTGTGAGGAACGAGTTTATATCCACCATTTTGAAATATCGCCACCCCCACGAAAGCGCAATAATTTGGTGCACCGACGTGTTTCGTACTCTACAAGGGATGTGTACTATAAGGTCCGGGTGCTCATCCATCGGTTTTGAGTTTTCTACGATAGTTCTGTCCTGGGTGTAACTTGACACAACTTGGGGAGGGGGGAGCAGCATCAAACTTGGTTAGTTGTTAAATAGCTGTCACGTTTCCGGAATTACAAATACAGTAATCCCTCGGTAATCCGACAGATATCAGACCAGGGGACTGCCGGATTAACGAAAACGCCGGATTAGTGGAGGTTCATTTAAAAAAACAGATTTTAATAGCAAAACCTATGCTTATTGCACAAAATATTAGGGGACATCTGTAGGGACATTTTTCACTCACAGCAATATACTCAACTAACACTGAGACAAAAAAACGGTGCACGTGAGGTAGCGTGTGCAACAATGACGCGTACAGTGACCGCTATACTGAGCATAGTGTTTACCTCGTGCCAAGGTCTCGTCTCTGACACCAACATGCAGTAACTTGTTTTCCCTTTCACGCTCTCCACTCGCTCAACACCGGACTACTGGAGGGCCCGGAATGGCGAAGTGCCGGATTATAGAGGGACCACTGTATTACTCTTTATTACTTTACTCCTGAGGTCTCAGGAGGTTAACAAAACTTGCAAATTTGAACAAACCTTAATTTTTTTTTAGGGCTACCCATTGCCCTCATCAAGTTACGCCTATGATTCTGTTTGAGATTGACCATCGCAGAGCAGATGATTGAATTGTATGCAATGCGCCATCCTCTTGTGTGTGGTGGGTTGCCTAACATTAAGGGGTTTAATGATGCGTGTCTCTCTCTCAATCTGTTTCTCTGCATTTGTGTGTGTGTGTGTGTGTGTGTGTGCTTCTCTTCCCTTTCTTTCTCCTTCTCTCTCTCTCTCTCCCTATTTCTGTCTCTGTAGGCTCATTTCTTACTATATACCTCTCCCAACCCGTTTCTCTGTATTTTTATCTCTGTGGTGTTTCTTTTCCTCTTCCTGTCTTCTCTATTGGTTTTCTCTTTATTTCTCTCGACGCTCTGCTTCTTTGTAGAACTTACCGGGCCCCCTTTTTTCTTTTTTTCTTTTTTGAAAGTGCAATATAGGAAAATGTAGCAAAGTGTTGGCGTTTTACATCCGAGAATATTAAGTTTCTGGCTTCTTAAATTGACTTGTGAAATAAAATATTGTGACCCTACTTTAACAATATTTCTGATTTCGTGTTCAACACAATGTACCGTTCCAAGACGTTGATGACAGTGGTCCACGTACTCTCAACGATCAAAATCTTAAGGATTGAAAATTTTGGACACTGTTAAGGTTTCTTGCGAAGTTAACGGATGATGGACACTCCCAAAGAACCAGCATGCCCAGGTCGTGATTCGAATCCGGGACCCCTCGCGTCGTAGCGCTCTGTGCTAACCACTCCGCCACGAAGGTCGGCATTTCTCCAACGGTATTAGCAAGTTCACCATAAAAGCACCCTGCAGATAGACTCACCTGGTCAGTGTAGACAAATGCTTCGCAGATGGAGAGCTGGCTGGGCGTTCCAGACTCCAGGTGGACGCTGACGAAGGCTCCGGGCATAGGGGGGTTGCAGGGGAGGAACAGGGGCTTCCCCTCCTCCAGTACGCCGGTGAACCTGTTGCAGATGGGGTTGCTTCCCAGATCGGGCCGGTTGTTACCCACTCGCACTACAATGGTAGCGGGCTTGTTTATGCCTGAAAAACAAATTTGAAAAAATAAATAATTTAAAAAAATTTTCATAACAAGTACGAGATAAAGCTTGTGAAATATTACTGCTATTTCCTTAAATATCTGTTTATTGTCCCTAATTATCTTAAATATCTGTTTGTTGCAGTGGCGTATACTGAGTCAAAGGTCTGGGCTATCTCACTATGTCACAAGGTCCTAGGCTATGAATAGAAATACGTTTACCAACTCCTAAGAAATGAGGTTGCCAACTCCTAAGAAATGAGGTTGCCAACTCATAAGAAATCAGGTTGCCAACTCATAAGAAATCAGGTTGCCAACTCATAAGAAATCAGGTTGCCAACTCATAAGAAATCAAGTTGCCAACTCATAGGAAAACAGGTTGCCAACTCATAAGAAATCAGGTTGCCAACTCATAAGAAATCAGGTTGCCAACTCATAAGAAATCAGGTTGCCAACTCATAAGAAATCAGGTTGCCAACTCATAAGAAATCAAGTTGCCAACTCATAGGAAAACAGGTTGCCAACTCATAAGAAATCAGGTTGCCAACTCATAAGAAATCAGGTTGCCAACTCATAAGAAATCAGGTTGCCAACTCATAAGAAATCAAGTTGCCAACTCATAGGAAAACAGGTTGCCAACTCATAAGAAATCAGGTTGTCAACTCCTAAGAAATCAAGTTGCCAACTCATAAGAAAACAGGTAGCCAACTCCTAAGAAATCAGGTTTCCAACTCATAAGAAATCAGGTTGCCAACTCATAAGAAATCAGGTTGCCAACTCATAAGAAATCAAGTTGCCAACTCATAGGAAAACAGGTTGCCAACTCATAAGAAAACAGGTTGCCAACTCATAAGAAATCAGATTGCCAACTCATAAGAAATCAGGTTGCCAACTCATAAGAAATCAGGTTGCCAACTCATAAGAAATCAAGTTTCCAACTCATAGGAAAACAGGTTGCCAACTCATAGGAAATCAGGTTGCCAACTCATAGGAAATCAGGTTGCCAACTCATAAGAAATCCGGTTGCCAACTCCATCATCTCACTGATACGAATAATTTTATTTACAATTTGTGATAGATTTTTCTCCTGTATTTTATTCTCTAGACTTCAGGCTTCGCAGATAGCCTAGCTAGCCTAGAATATACGCTCCTGGTTTGTTGACTTTGATGTGTTACAAGTTGCTTATATTTGATGGCAGTAATAAAGAAAATAACAAATATAAAATAAATGTGGATAAAAAATAAAAATCACATTATATAAGCACAAGTTCCATTTCTAAATAGGTACATTAAACTAAATTTAACTCATGCATAGATTTGAAGAAAGGATGTCTGAGATGATGTGGGAATCTCCGTGGAGGAGTGGTTAGCACAGCGGGCTACGACACCAAAGGTTCCGGGTTCGAATCACGGTCTCGAAATGGGTGTTCTTCGTGAGTGTCCATTAATTTCATCATATCATCACTCGTCCCAATCGTCGTGATTAGCCAAAAGTGACAGATAAACGACGCTAAGGCCAGCCGCACACCGCATCCGACGCGACGAGTCACGACGAGTGATTTTGTTGCAAACCTACTCGAAGGAACGCACACGGGACGATACAATCGACTCGAGTCATCTCGAGTCACGTTGCGACAAGACAGTGAAGGTCCCGGGAATTTGGTTTCGGAGGAGCACGATGCGACAAAACACTGTGCGCATGCGCGAATCCTTTCCTTAATAAGGACAAAATTGACGTGCTATGGAATGAGGTGGCACAGGAGATGAAATACATTACGTCAAAGAAATAGACTTGTTAGAAATTATCTTGTAATGTACAAAACATTTCATAAATTGTACAAGAAAACGATGTTCAGGGCAGTTTGATATTTATTCCTCGAATAACTATGTGGTTGCAGTAAGCGAATTAAACTTTTTCCTTTTTTGGAGGGAAGCAGCGTTTAAAGTGAGCCGCAATGCACCCGAACTCCATTCTGGCAAAACTCAGTTCCTGCTGCGACATTGGACATCCATTTTATTTATTTAATGCACCATACAAAAGTCCATTCTTTGTTACATTAATTCTTGTAAAGAATAGATGAAATGGATAAAAACTAAATTTGTCTCTTGTCGGTGGAAATGTAGAAAAAATAATATATTGCGGTGAGTACTATTCGTTTAAGATGCAAACGAGAACCTAATTTCCTGAAATGACAGATGTCATAGATCTTGTGTTTATACATTTACTTTAGATGCAATAATAAAAAAAATAAATGCTTTTTTTCAGGCGTACCGGTAACCTTTATATGTGAGAATGAAACTAAAAGAATTTTATTTTAACGAAAGAAGTGTGTGTGTGTGTGTGTGTGTGTGTGTGTGTGTGTGTGTGTCTGTGTGTGTGTGTGTGTGTGTGTGTGTGTGTGTGTGTGTGTGAGTACATGTATGCATGATCATTAGACCTCGGATTTTTAGGTTCTAAAAATGTACTTTTAGGTTCCTCAAATAGGTTCTAAAATCCTGAAATAGGTTCTAAAAATCCTGAAATAGGTTCTAAAAATCCTGAAATAGGTTCTAAAAATTCTAAAATACGTTCTAAAAATCCTGCAATAGGTTCTAAAAATCCTGAAATAGGTTCTAAGAATCCTGAAATAGGTTCTAAATATTCTAAAATAGGTTCTAAAAATCCTGAAATAGGTTCTAAAAATCCTGAAATAGGTTCTAAAAATCCTGAAATGGGTTCTAAAAATCCTGAATTAGGTTCTAAAAATCCTGAAATAGGTTCTAAAAATCCTGAAATAGGTTCTAAAAATCCTGAAATAGGTTCTAAATATTCTAAAATAGGTTCTAAAAATCCTGAAATAGGTTCTAAAAATCCTGAAATAGGTTCTAAAAATCCTGAAATAGGTTCTAAATATTCTAAAATAGGTTCTAAAAATCCTGAAATGGGTTCTAAAAATCCTGAAATAGGTTCTAAAAATCCTGAAATAGGTTCTAAAAATCCTGAAATGGGTTCTAAAAATCCTGAAATGGGTTCTAAAAATCCTGAAATGGGTTCTAAAAATCCTGAAATAGGTTCTAAAAATCCTGAAATAGGTTCTAAAAATCTTGAAATAGGTTCTAAAAATCCTGAAATAGGTTCTAAAAATCCTGAAATAGGTTCTAAAAATTCTAAAATACGTTCTAAAAATCCTGAAATAGGTTCTAAAAATCCTGAAATAGGTTCTAAGAATCCTGAAATAGGTTCTAAATATTCTAAAATAGGTTCTAAAAATCCTGAAATGGGTTCTAAAAATCCTGAAATGGGTTCTAAAAATCCTGAAATAGGTTCTAAAAATCCTGAAATAGGTTCTAAAAATCCTGAAATAGGTTCTAAGAATCCTGAAATAGGTTCTAGAAATTCTAAAATAGGTTCTAAAAATCCTGAAATAGGTTCTAAAAATCCTGAAATAGGTTCTAAAAATCCTGAAATAGGTTCTAAATATTCTGAAATAGGTTCTAAAAATCCTGAAATAGGTTCTAAAAATTCTAAAATAGGTTCTAAAAATCCTGAAATAGGTTCTAAAAATCCTGAAATAGGTTCTAAAAATCCTGAAATGGGTTCTAAAAATCCTGAAATAGGTTCTAAAAATCCTGAAATAGGTTCTAAGAATCCTGAAATGGGTTCTAAAAATCCTGAAATAGGTTCTAAAAATCCTGAAATGGGTTCTAAAAATCCTGAAATGGGTTCTAAAAATCCTGAAATAGGTTCTAAAAATCCTGAAATAGGTTCTAAAAATCCTGAAATAGGTTCTAAGAATCCTGAAATAGGTTCTAGAAATTCTAAAATAGGTTCTAAAAATCCTGAAATAGGTTCTAAAAATCCTGAAATAGGTTCTAAAAATCCTGAAATAGGTTCTAAAAATCCTGAAATGGGTTCTAAAAATCCTGAAATGGGTTCTAAAAATCCTGAAATGGGTTCTAAAAATCCTGAAATAGGTTCTAAAAATCCTGAAATAGGTTCTAAAAATCTTGAAATAGGTTCTAAAAATCCTGAAATAGGTTCTAAAAATCCTGAAATAGGTTCTAAAAATTCTAAAATACGTTCTAAAAATCCTGAAATAGGTTCTAAAAATCCTGAAATAGGTTCTAAGAATCCTGAAATAGGTTCTAAATATTCTAAAATAGGTTCTAAAAATCCTGAAATAGGTTCTAAAAATCCTGAAATAGGTTCTAAAAATCCTGAAATAGGTTCTAAGAATCCTGAAATAGGTTCTAGAAATTCTAAAATAGGTTCTAAAAATCCTGAAATAGGTTCTAAAAATCCTGAAATAGGTTCTAAAAATCCTGAAATAGGTTCTAAATATTCTGAAATAGGTTCTAAAAATCCTGAAATAGGTTCTAAAAATTCTAAAATAGGTTCTAAAAATCCTGAAATAGGTTCTAAAAATCCTGAAATAGGTTCTAAAAATCCTGAAATGGGTTCTAAAAATCCTGAAATAGGTTCTAAAAATCCTGAAATAGGTTCTAAGAATCCTGAAATAGGTTCTAAAAATCCTGAAATAGGTTCTAAAAATCCTGAAATGGGTTCTAAAAATCCTGAAATGGGTTCTAAAAATCCTGAAATAGGTTCTAAAAATCCTGAAATAGGTTCTAAAAATCCTGAAATAGGTTCTAAGAATCCTGAAATAGGTTCTAGAAATTCTAAAATAGGTTCTAAAAATCCTGAAATAGGTTCTAAAAATCCTGAAATAGGTTCTAAAAATCCTGAAATAGGTTCTAAAAATCCTGAAATAGGTTCTAAATATTCTAAAATAGGTTCTAAAAATCCTGAAATAGGTTCTAAAAATCCTGAAATAGGTTCTAAAAATCCTTAAATAGGTTCTAAATATTCTAAAATAGGTTCTAAAAATCCTGAAATAGGTTCTAAAAATCCTTAAATAGGTTCTAAAAATCCTGAAATAGGTTCTAAAAATTCTAAAATAGGTTTTAAAAATATTAAATTTGACTAAAAGAATCCTGAAGTACGTAGGTTCGAAAGAAACGTAAAATTGTTTTAGTTCCTGAAAAATACTAATTAGATACAATTGTTAAAAACAAAATTTCAAAGGGACCGTGAGAAATTTTAATAGATATATAACCATCAAAAATATTAATTTTCTAACCAAATGTTTATTTCTATGCATCATTTTCAAAACGATCCACTAATTGTTGTAAAATTAATACTTGTATCATTAGCAATTTTTCTCTCCAGAGTATGTTTCAAACAAGAGAACAAATACCTCTGTGTGATGTAACAATAATATAAAACCTTAAAAAATATACAAAAACTTAAGAAAAGGTTTGATTTGGGCACAAAAACCTAAAATAGGTTCTAACAAGCAAAATAGGTTATTTTGGACACTATAAAATTCATCAGTTGTTGCATTTTTTAATGAAACGCTGATGTAACTTTTTATTTCTCATTTACCTGCAAAGGAAAAAATAGGTTAAATACCTAAAATCAGAGGCCTAATGATTATTTATATACCACAATATTTAGAGCAGTTCTTATGATAAACACAATAACAAATAATAACAACAAACTAACTTGTACTGAAAACTTTCTTTCCAGAAAGAAACACTGATAAGAATAATTAATATTTGTTTCGTTTTGTCGGAAGGAAAGTGACTCGTCGTGTCGCTTTGTGTCCCGTCGTGTTGCGTTGCGTTGCGTCGCGTCGTGACTCGTTGTGTCAGATCCGGTGCGCGGCTGGCCTAAATAAGAAATGGCAAATCCATGACATGAATTAACGAATTTCATCTTTGGTTGCGGTGTGAAAGTTTAAGGATTTAATTTTTACAAAATGTAGCTCTCATCTATTGCAGTTCCTTTTTGGCGGGGGGAGGGCCCTGGTTCATACTGGCCCCTGTTTACCGTCGCCACTGGCTCTATGTTAATGTATACATCAGTTAGTGTGCAAATTGCTTTTGGTTTACATTTTATACTTTTTATATTTATTATTTCTAGTCTTGAGGCAATATCGAGAATTGACATTCGAGAACGAGACAACAATGCAGTCATGGACAACTTGTCGAGCAGCCTGATTGGATGCTGTAATTCCACCACTATCTCCTACGAGCATTGATGCGTTACTTTCCTTCCTCCAGAAACACGCACCGCAACAGCCGTGCGGTGCCATGCTAAGGAAGGGGGGGGGGGGGCGCTTGTACAGGCTGTAACTGATACTGTTTGCGTTGAAATTCCGAATCGGAAGAAAACTATTTTCCGGAGAAATCAACGTATCTCCTGCATTTTCCGATGAGAAAAATCAGCTGGCGGGACGTCATGCATTGTCGGAGAAAGCCAACAGTCAAGAGGGCAGAGAAGACGATCTACACCCAACTGTTGCCAACTCTGCTCCTTTGAAACCAAAACGGGCACATTCCCAGGGTTACCTGTATTTGTCAAACAATATTTACGTTTGCATTTTTCTACTGTTGAGTTAAGTGATCAGAAGAAATCACAAACTGTGTTTTTAAAGGAACAAGAACCTGCGAAGTTTTCAGAAAATCTCTTCCTTTTTAATACGTATTCGAAATCAAACATGTCATATCAAACATGAATATTCACTGGTAACTGTGTGTTAATATCTTTAATGTTACGATAGCATTGCATTTATTTGCGTATTTACGCTTACGTTTATCATTCTATGAGTTCTTTTTGTTATGATTTTTATTTTTCTAATGTGTTTTCTACATTGTATTACTTTTATTCTTTATTTTATTTATAACATAACAGCCAGTTATCAGTAAGAAATTCCACATTTTCATTACAAAATTTTGTAAACATAATACTTATATTGAAGAGGACATCCCAAAGAGAAATATAACATTTCATTTCAAACAAAAAATAAAAATACTCCAAATTCTCTAATTGAATAGGTTTACGTAGCTTCAATGAACAAAATTAAATTTATATCTGACAGCAAGAGAGAACATTGAAGAAATCATTTACAACATTATTAAGAAAACACGAAAGAAATCCGCTTGTTTTCAACGTCCCCCGAAATGCCTTCAAAATTTCTTGATTTGGTTTATTTTACTACGCTCTCTGCCACTTTTGACTAATCGCGAAGATGATATGATGAGATTGATAAAGGGACACTCACAAAGAACACCCATGCCCATGCCGGGATTCGAACCCGAGACCCCTACCGTTGTATCGCGCTGTGCCACGGAAGTCGGCTGTCTTCAAAATAACAGTACTAATAATAAAGCTTAAAGCTTTCTTTGTCTACAGAATTGGAATCGCAAAGGTCTATATTCATTTCCTACAGATGGAGCAGTAATTATTATTTAAATATCTGACCGCACTGTTTTCTAATAACAATTTTCATGAACCTTCAAGGTACTTGAATAATAAGAATGTAAATCGGACTGCCCATCAGCTCTTAAGGAAAGTGAGTGAAAACTAATTTAATTTTGACCTGCAAGAAATGTACAAACTGTCATCAAACATTTAAAACTTTTGCAAATTATTATGATGGAATCTCATGTCTAAACTGTGCCCCGAAACTCCTCTCGAAATTTAGTTTTTTCCACCGTTTGCATGTGGCTACCCTGTCTCTCTGGACATTCTTGAACAGGCTCCATAGATTATTTGGCATCAGGCGGTGTTTGATGTTTCACGCCTCTGTGATTCCACTCTCTCCTGCGGTGCCAATCTGGTGGCAGGGCCAACGATAAGCATCGACTTTATTAAAGGTCAAGACATTCTCCGGCTAAAACAATCGCTTTCTCCTTTCGAGATCACTGTCGAGATAAATCGATCATGAAGGAGTCGAGCACTGCTTTCCAGTGATACCAGATAAAGCAATTCCGTAGCCGGAGTGTTTTGACCTTGTGGCAGATCCTGGGAAGGAGCAACGCAATCACGACCAGGCCATCAACTGGGTCACGAGGTAATGACACCCTAAACAGATGGGAAGAAGAAAGTTGAAGTAATCCAGTAGGAGCCACGAGGGAAGAATACAATGGGGTCCCTGATAACAAATCTTTTGGAAATGTTGTCGCTTATCTGTTAGAGAGGGTTCGTAATAGAAAGTTCTTTTGTTTTTTGACAGAAGGGCTGCTTATACTGGACAGTGATGTTCGGTAGAATATGAAGCTACGTGTAAACTAAGGGTAAAACTAAAGCTTTTTCTTTTTTTGGGGGGGGGGAGACCTGAACTATCAACAGTGCCTACTTCTACCAACAAATGGATAGTGGAACAAAAATACCAAAAAAGAAATCCTCTCTCTGTTTTTCGTTCCGCATTTCTATTATTCTTGGTGTCTTTTTTATCTTCTTGTTTCTCTATATCCCTCTCTTTTACTTTCTGTCCTTCCATTTTTCTCTTTCGCTTCCCTGATACATTTTCAATGTTATTTACGTTCACTTCATGCACAGATAAGCTAATTGGGACTGGACCTAGAGTTTAGAATAGCATCCGAACCGATACGTATTTTTTTCGAACTAACTGATTTTTTCTTTGTTTTCTTGTTGTAATTCTAATTACCATTCCATAGTTCCACAGGGATTTTTTCCAGGTAGGAACAAGCAAGGTATTTTTCCGGAGGGTGGTGGGGTCAAACAAGTCATATTTTCCCCATAATAGTGTTGCTTGCTCAAACTACATCAGTTTGAAGGTATCATGTTTCTGCAACGCCCTTATCATAACTGCCATAAGTTACTGTGACTAAATAATTTTCCGGGGGGTGCCTTGCCCCCTTCCGGGCACCCATGTGCATTGCTGTATTTCTGTTATACAATATCAAAATGTTAAACAATTTGCTTTTATATATTCAAAAAATTGAACATTGCTAATTTCCCAGGAGGGTCAATTGACCTGTTTCACTCCTCCTCCCTCTAAAAAGAAAAAAATATATTTCTAAATCGACAGTAATTAACGTGCACTTACCGCAACAAGCTTTCCCAAAATCCAATCGCACCAGCTGCACCATGTACGGTTCAAGCAGGTTCACGTACCACCAAGGAACCCTTTCCAGGCCCGTCAGTGTGCACGTCTCCACATTGAAGAATGTGCTGGTGCTGCCATCTATCGCCTTCTGCGGAATCCCTCCTTGGTCCGTGCTGATCTGCATGGGGGCTTTTCCTGCTGCTACGTTCAGCACTGCAAAGAATGGAGAAAAGATACACGTTGAAACATGGTTTAACAGTTAGTTAACACGTTTGCTTAATTACTTAATTGGACAGAACACTAAAATATGCTTGAAACTTACTGGCAATTTTTAAATGGTTTTCTATACATAGAAAAAAGGATATTGTACAGTCACCGGCAATAAGCAACACACACAACGCCATGCAAGGAAGCGGGTCTTTCAGGCTGTAGGTGTTCCATTTTATTGCTGGCAATAAAAATGGGACACCTAGATCCTGAAATATTCGCTTACCTGCAAGGCGTTATGTGTGTTGCCTAAATCTACGGCGATGGTATAAGTTGCCATTGAAAAAATGCTATTAAGATTCACTTATCACAGTAGAGTTAGGCAACACACATAACACATTGAACATTTTAGGATCTAGGTGTGTCAGGGTTAAAACCTTAAGGGGAAGAGTGACAATTTCCTCTCTTTGAGGCATCTGTGGAGCACTGTTACCAATTTAGCTCTTTTGGGGCCAAATCTGACTCTTTCGTGCACTCGTTTGGCTGTGAACTATGGCACCCGCCCCCTGCCCCACTATGATGCCATCACTAACCCCGGCCCACATGGACAAACTTTTGCCTATACATTTTGCACGTGACGTGATATTATATATTGGCTGCGTCGCCCCACCGCCTTAGCTGAGGTGAAGATGACAATATTGTTATCCGGTAATCCCTTATTTTCGATTTCATATAACTATCGGTGGATTATTGAGATGGGTGATGCCGTCAGATGTAGACGGTGAAAACTAAAGTTACCGGTAATATCAGCGCCCCCTTCCCCCACACACACCCACCATTGACAACTAACATTACCATGGAAGGCACTTTATCCACCCTTCCTAAATCAAGCTCCTTGAAAGTAAACTTTAGCTCAATTTAAGGTCTAATTTAGGTCTTTTATGCACATCAGGTTTGGCAACACTGCCAGGATGGCCGTAGGAAGCAAGGAGAAATGCATTACGCTTATGGGAATTATTTTATTCGTTTTCTTGGGGATATCAACCTTCCGATGGCGAAAAAAACGTATGATCGAGTAGAGGATCCATTGAAGATGATATTTTAGCTAGAAAGAGTCGAAACTCCCATTCGTTTAGCCGTAACTTGACTTTGAAGTTGTTTCTCCATAAGGAATACATGGGATTCTGTAAATACTTATTCATCATATTTTTCAAACATGGTATCTAGCTTAATAATCAACTTTAAAAACTGCTTTCACTTGCAACATGGGGAGAAATTCATACTCTCAAATTATGCGTGGATTTTCTTTAGTAGCAGTGCCCTATCCGACGACCTTTAAATAAATGCATGCCTGGTGCGAAATTGTCACACCTCACCTTAATGTAACTGAAAACCTAAACCGTATTAGGATGTGCACCATCAAGAAAAAGCTCAAATAATATAACTTGGGAGGCATTCATTTCATCATGTATGCACAACCCACTTTTACAATGTACATTAATTGGCGTTAGTGTTTGGATAAGAAATCCTTGATACAATTTTTTCAAGAGTTCCGAAGATCTTTCTGCGCTCAAAGTTGCAAAATCCTTTACCTGGTTCAGTTCACTGTTACAATTTCAAAATCCAGCGATTATTCAACACACGGTTATCGTGACAGGAATCTTGTAATGTAATATTGACGTAACAATGAAGTGTTTTTTAAAGATGGCAGTGCATTATGATGGATGCTATTTGCTGGTTGAATCTCAATGACTAAATTCGGATAATTTATATTTGTTCTTCATCTTCAGGAATCTACAATTCAAGCAGTGTACGTTATTTCAACGAATGGATTGGAGGTTAACACCCTCTTTGCCTTAAGTGTTCTTTGCCATAAGTGTTCTATTTTTATCTAAAGATTTAGTTTTTGAGAATTTCTCTGCTGTACAGAACATAATTTTATGGAGGCATTATCGTAGTAACATTTAACAAACAAGATCTTTCAGTCTCGAGTAACGTAGTTTTCTTGTTTTATTAGACATCAAATGAAGTAGGATTAAAATGAAGTAGAATTAAAATCAATACAAATTAAATGTTATTTTTCAATATTAAAAATTTCTCGCACCCTTTTTTTAAAACTCCCTCTCTAACTAACCAGTGATGTGCGTCTACGCGTAAACAACGATAGTCTACATTTTACACGTAGACTATCTGTATTTTATACACTTAGATTACGTAATCTATGTAAACAACATGGCGAAAGGTGATAACTTAGTAAAGGGCGTCGTGGAAGTAAAACAAAATTATACTGCGTATCAGTTGCTGATGTGTGATCAGAACTTTTCATACTCTTTCTTCCTAATTCGAACAATTTCTCACCTAGGAAGAAACCTAGTATAGGATATATTCTAGTGTTTCATGGGGAAAAGACCACTTTTGCCTCACGACTGCCATCTGTTGTTGTTTTTTGCATGCTATTTATATTCTTCCATAGTTGATAATAGAAGAGAAGAGAAATTTGTTGTAAATAGGATTTTTTTCATTTCGTTAGGAACCAATATAGTTGAAAATGTCAATTTCCTTTCATGAAACCCTTGAAAATTAATTTTAATGCACTTTAGATTGTATACGTAGTCTATGTAAACTACAACCCAATGTAATCTACGCGTAGATTACGTGAAGACAACGCATGTAGACGTAAACTTATAGTCTACGGCACATCACTGTAACTAACTCTCCCTCTTTCTTTCCACGTGATTATTTTCTTTCTCTCTCTCTCTCTCTCTCCCTTCCCCTTGCCCCTTGTATTGGTTATTCACTTCCCTTTCCCACACACACTCAAAACCCAACACTCACGCCCAGGCCGGAACTCGAACCCGGGAACTTCGGTGCCGAGATCGAAAGTCAACCACTTTACGCGTTCAGCCACCGAGCAAAATCACTCGAGGCGTCAGAAAATTGCCAGTAAGCAAAGAAAGAGAAATATTAACCCAGTCTTCGCTCACACCGTTAGGCGTACTTGTCGTTTCACACACTCTCTCAATAAACTGTAAAAGACAAGACAAAGTGGTTAATCATAAACATGTCCTTCGGCCATTTTCTACAACTTTCCAACGGTTGTGACTTACGGTTATAGGTTACGTAAAATTTACAATATTCTAATCGTTAAAATCTAACAGTCCACCTGTTAATTTACAAATACGGAACACGATTTTTTTTTATTTAAATATGATTATTTTATCATAAATAAAGACAGATAATGATTACAAATTAAAGTTTCGTGCACAATATTACAATTACATTAATTAAGGCAATAATGTAATGGCCCTTAATATTTTAAGAACGGTCGTGCTCATTTTCTTACAGGTTGTTTCTAGAGTTTGCCCTCCTAATAATATTCGATTAGTTAACTTGTTGTTAAATAGGGATGTTAATAAATAGGAAATTGCGAATCTTAGACCCGTCAACTTTTTACAGTGCAGAAATAATAAGAAAAGTTTGTTCCTGCTCTCTAGGAGAACGCCTGTGGATTTTTTACTGTTGTAATTGTTTCGTCGTTTTTGCAATGAAACACCAGATATTCACAGAAAATTATAAACAACCGCTTGTGTCACATATCTTACAAACGAGATTGTAATATGGTTCGAAATCGTACGTGTAAATATTACCAGCCTGCTACACATTTCATGATTTCTTACCAAAAGTGATGACTAGAGGCGGGATTTTAAAGGGGAAAAATTTACTCTAAAGGGAACAAAAAATGGGGAAATTATTACCAAAAAAGAATAATGGAAAAGGACTATAGTTTATTTTGGCACATCACTAAAAATATTATTTTAAATGAAAGAACAATATATGCCATTCATATGTAAAAAGGGCACCAAATAAGACAATTGTTGAATGTTTTGTTTAGGGAAAATACAAATATTCTATACCAATGCTTTCTAAGAAATATTGTTCAACTGAACTCTTAGATGAATGAAATGTTTCAGTTTAGGGCGCTATAAATGCTTTGCTAGATACTGCTGCCATCTATGATTCCTGATGACACCAAACAGTACGGGACGGTCATGTTTGTGCAATATCAACAGCGTACAAGGATTGATTGATTGCTTTGCTTTATTTTACTTCGCTTTTTGTGCCACCTTGGATAATTTGCGAAGATGGGGATGAGTGATGACATGATTAAATTGATGAATGGACACTCACAAAAATTCATGCCCAGGCCTGGATTCCAATCCGGGGCACCTGGCGTCGTAGCGCGATGTGCTAACCACTCCGCCGCGGGGGCCGGCAACAACGTACAATGAAAACGACAAGGAGTTCCGAAGCACATTATTGAGTGCACTTCGGGTAGATTCGAGGCATAATCTTATCTCCGATACATACAGGTCACCTCAGGATTACGTGACCATAGAGATTATGATCAGCCACTCCCCTCCCGTTCTACCCAGTGATGCGCTCCGATGCGTAGGCAATGGATCTTCAACTCTACGAGCCATAAACCATTATGTAGCTTCTGGGTATCTTGGCAATGTAACAGCAACGACTACTACATGATATTTTTTTCCAAAAAGGTAATCTATTTAGAGGGGATATGTGTGTGTGTGTTGATGACCAGCGCTTGTGAAATGGAAGCGATTTTAAATTTGTTTACAGACGTGCGTACAAGACTACTGCGCATGAAGCTGCGCACAATGCTACTGCGCATCGAGCTGCACACGATGCCACTGCGCATCGAGTTGCGTACAACAGAACGGCGCAAGGAGCTGCACACAATACAATAGCTCATGGATACCGGAAGTTTAACAGTTTCCGACTCGGAGCAATACGCTCTTTTGTTTGAAACTATAATTATATCAGTTTAGGAGCTACATAGATTATTTCTGGTTTTAGGCCCGTCTTGTTACCCTTCGTTCGAAAGCTCTCGTTCTGCTTTGCGTAAATATTCCTAGCTGAGGAGGATTCCATCACCCACATCTCCCACCACTGTTGTAGTTATCAGAATGAGCGCCTGAAGGGAGGGGGGTGCTCCTGTAATATGTCTCTCTGAGGCGCCACAATAAGAGAATTTATCTTCTTGCTTTTGATATCCTCCCGTCTACATACTGAAGATTGACTTTGCGAATAGGCTAGCCTGGAGGAGGTGACAACCATCATTCTCCTTTTTTACTGCTTCCAAATAAAGATGAGCTTTGCTCCAAGTGAAGGAATTAAGGTGATATTTTATTCGTCTCTGTTACTGAGGTTTTTCAAATACTATTTTCACCCCCTCCCAACAGTTTACATTGCTTCGACTGTGAAATTGAACACTCTTTTGCATTAATATTTACAATGCAGAGCTTTTCTATAAACCTTGCCTTTCACTCGGCAAGTCATAAAATTCCCTGCATGTGGTTAAAAAAAAAGAATGCTATCAAGCAAGACTGCACGGTGCTGTTTTTCGAATATTTAATTCGGGTATCCTGCCACAGTCGATGGCCTCCGAAGTCGGACGAACTGAAACGAATATGCCATTTTGTGTGAACAGAAGTGTACAAGAAACTTGTGTTGATAACCCTACTTTAATTGACCTGTGACTAGTAAAAATCGGCAGAATCAACGACCCTTCAACAATTTTCCCCCAAATTAACGCTATATTTGAAGTAATACAAGAAGGACCATGAGGAAATTGTCCCTCTCGCCCTTAAAATCCGCCAGGTTTAGCGAATTCTCGCCAAAGTTTGCAACTATGTAGCACAGACATTTTCGAGTCCCCCTAGACATGCCTTGTATATGCTGCACTCTGGTGCCGAACGTAAGAAGTATTGCCGCTTGCATCAGTGTTCGCACAGCGAAGTGAACATCTTCGGGGAATAGTGGCCAACAACCCCTTAGCTGTCAGCTCTATGCAATACGCACATCAATTGTGTTCAACGCCCTCCGTGGAACACCGTGAGAGTCAGTGTTACCAACTATCTAGAGAAGTTATCAGACGTTAAAGAAGTCTTGTCAGAGTAAATTATGTGTATATACTCGTACATCAAACATAGTATTTTCTCGAATAAATATACGTATGTGTGTGTGCATTTAATATGTACGTAATTTAAGACATATACACGAGTGTTCATGTGCTCATGCGAACATTATCAGACGACGCGCCTGGAAGGGATTAAAGCTATCACTACCTAATCAAGAATTATCTTCACGCTCATTTACGTAGAATGTTGACAACTTGTAAACCAATGAGCTTTCATCACCGCCAATCCGCCAACCCTTAGTGTTCCATCTTGGGGAGCCAAATAATAAAAAAGTCATATGTCGAATGAAAAAAAGCAATCTGTTTCCAAGAAAGAACGAATCACTAAGTCTTCATTCTATTCTGATTCAAACCGCAATTTAATGCACGTGACGTTAAATGTCCCAGTTTCGTTGAAGCTAATGCTCAGCACGTAACTTCCTCGGACATCATTGTGCGTGCGTTATGTGTGAATGTTCGGACCAACACTCACCTTCTTTCCACGCACCGTGCCAGAAACCACGAAGTCGGTTAGCGGAACATGTAATTTTCAGCCTCTCGTTTCTCGCATGTAAAACGCTGGTCAACAAAAGATTGCGAGGGAACGTCAATTTGATTGTTTGCATTGTGTTCCTTCCGGCAAAATTATCGCGTGTCTTCTTCAAATTGGTGTTTCTGTCATCTCTGCACTTTCAGTGGATTCCCAAGGTTCAGGAAAGCAGCGACGTCTGGAGGCTTAGGAGTTAGGTGAAAGGCTAGTAGGAAAAAATGTTAATGAACCCTTATCTTGTCTTTTCAATGAGAAAATGGAGTTTCTAACAAAACACCCACTAAATCATAAACAGATTCATATTTCTCTCAAACCTGCACGAGAAGAAAAGACACGGGTAACAATATGGATTCAGTTCAACTACTCAAGGGCAAGTGCAGTAGAGGACTTTGTCTCATCCTAGCTCTTCAGTCGCGTACTGGCAACGTACGGAGCAAAAGCAGTGATGTCACGTTTGTCATGGCAACCAACGTAACACAGCTACATTTGTGTGCATGGATATCGCTTTTCCAGCTACAGCTCTGCATTCGAGGATGGATTTTTGTGGCAGAAGCTGTAGAGGTCGCGCGACGTGTACGCGTAACAGTCCACAAGGCACAAATACATTTTTTTAATACTAATATACGTGATTATAAAGAAAATTTAATGAAAACATTTTGTGCGTTAATATGTGGTAAAGTGCCACTGGGTAATTGACGCCAAATTCCTTCACGGTGCCAACAATGTTGTCAGATGCTGATGGTGTAAGTACGTTTCTAAAAAAGCTAGCAATCCTATAGAAATAACAACATGATTGACCAGTGCCTCAGTAGCTACAACTACAGTTAAAAAAATAATGAATTTGACAAAAGCCTACGAACAATAGGTGCAATAGTATAGATCATTATCTATTAACAAAAATAAAATAGAGTACTACACTGCAAAGTCCTAGCGTGTAATCCTTTCACAAACAGCTGACTTCGAGCCACATAAGGAGAATGACAAGTGTTACACTATATGCACAATTTGGTGATTCACCGCGTCCATCACTACAATCAGTTTCATAAATAACTTTATACTCTTGTCACGAAGTATAAAACAATAAGAATACTTAACTTAAACCATCAATCACATAATTAGAATAATTTTCAGTTAGATCGGCGGTATATCGAACACACTAAAGGCTCAGAGCGCCCACGCTGATAAACATTTGAATACGTTAAATTTCGCTATGTAGGATTACGCGGGAATATAATATTATTTGTTATTTGTAAGCATTGCCTATAACGCTTAAATGCACGCCACGCCCCTTGTTGCACGTTATTCATTCAATTTTCCTCTCAACTTTCCACCTAAAGTATAACATTTTCATAATTTTCGGTATTCCATTTTACCTCATTTCCATGTTATATGAAGTCATTTAATTTTTCCACTCTGACTTTTCACTTTACCCACTATTTACCGTATTTTCCCATGTATTTGTTTCAATTCAACTACTCGTTTAGTTTTAATCTATCTTCCCTCTTTTTTCCCCCACCATTTTTACTATAAATAAGAAACGGAATGCATGATTTTAATTTCCAGAATAGAGTAAATCCTCGTTAATTCGGACTAATGGGGGATAAGTTGACCGGTTTAACGAAAGTCCGGATTAACTGAAATAACCTAAAAGAACAGTAGAAAGTGCATTAAAACTCCGTTTATAGCAACAAAACACGTTTATTGTGGTGTATTGAAAGGGCATAGGCATAAATACACTATACAGTACTGTACAAAGTCTGCGGGAAACAGAATTTCATCAGTGGTTGACTGCCATTTCTTTGGGAAGTTCTCTTGTTGACTTCTAGCCACATTGAAAACCTTGCATTCTGCTTTTCTTTTCCTTTTGCCTTTTGTCTGTCCGGATTAAGCGAAGTCCGGCTTATCGCGGTCCGGATTAACGAGATTTTACTGTACTATATACTTCGATGAGATCGCCTGGCAACACTCCCTCATGCTAATCGGTTAGTTCCGAGCGTTGAAAGGCCCGGCGATGTAGGGTAATGTTCTGATTTCCTTTCAATTACAGTGTGGGAATAAAGCGTTGTCTCTAATGGTCAGCCACAGCTATTCTTCTCGTTGTAGATCCTTTCGAAGCTCGTGAGAAATGTGGTACAGAGAAAGTTTCTTTATTTCGCATGTCGATTAGATTTCAGTTGCTTCCAGTGGAAAGAGAGAGAGAAAGGTTCAATGCACTGAATGCGATAATAAAAACAACCCTTTTTTTTCTTCCTGGGAAGTCCTCGGTGGACAACAGAAAAGTCCTTTCACAAAGCATCACATTAATTTTCAGTTTCATTCGATTTTTGCAATTGAACGTAAGATTTCCCAGTAGATGGTGCCACCGATTACATTTTCATCTAATTTATTAACCTTGGAATTTGTATTTTACTTATGACTAGAGCCCGGAAGTTCAGGCATTTATTTTCGTTAAAATAGGCAGGCAAAAAGGCATTTATAATGTGGAAAATAGGCACTAAAAATGAAAAAAAAACGGCAAAATAAACCGAAAAAAACCACATTTGGAAGTCGCTTACTTTAATTTATAATTTGTGGTAAAATGTTAAAATCTACATTGGGAAGAGCATTTCAATTTTCTCCGTCTTGATTGCACATAACTACAAGGTGTTTTTTAAGTTCTCAACATTCATTGATAGTCGTCTGTCAGAGAGAATATTTCTCATAATAGAAAGTGATATTTCTACTTCGACAGAAGTTATTGGAGCATACAGAAAACAAGCTAATGTAGCTGGACTCATTTTGGTAACAGCATTTTCACCTTTTAGAATATCACAAATTGTTTTCAATTGTTTTAAGTCCTTATTTGCACTCACTACCCGTTTGCACTTTTCCGCAACAGCTAACCCCTTTTCTCCTGGCACTTCCATCATCTGCTGCATAGATTCCTCGAAGATTTTCATGGATGCTACGTATAAGAGTCTCACCTCTTTTTTCCTAGCTTTGTAATTGTCTCTGGCAATGCACCATAATGTGCAAAAATAAACGACAGTTCATTCTTCAGTTCTGAATAGCACAGGAGTTTTTCACTTCACGAATTGAAGCCGCTTCATTTTCTGGAAGAGCATCGATCACCTCACTGATTATTTCAAGGTGGTTAGCATAATATATAGCTGCTGATATCCAGGTTCCCCAGCTTGTCAAGACTGGTTTCGGAGGCAAACTAAGCTCAGGCGCAACTTCCTGAAATGTTCGGGTTCGAGAGGGAGATTTCAGAAATATCTTCTTTGTGTTCGAAATCAACCTGTCCACTTCAGCAGTCAATCATGCACAAGGAAATGTTAACCGAAAGGCAATATCCGAACTCATCATGAAATACTTTTTTCTCACACTTTTCTCCTTCAGCAATGTTGAAACATGCGTGAGTTCAATATTACTTAAATAAGGCGAAAATTATTCACATAATAAACGGAAGAAAAATAAATGCCAACATAGTTTTTTTAAAAAAATGGTCAAATTTCATTGAAAAAGGCAAAAAAAGGCATTATAATTAAAAATAGGCAGTGTTGTCCCAAATAGGCAAAATAGGCAAAATGAAAAGGATTCTAAAACATTCGACACAACATAAAAAACGTATATCCGGAAAAAAATTATCAATATATGCAGTAGATAAAAAGAGGCATTTTGCCAAACTTCCGGGCTCTACTTATGACAGATGATAAAACCTTAATACTGTAAAATTGAATCACAGTAGAAACAATGCACTTTGTCTTCAGTGTCTCATTATATTATTTGTAAGTTGTAATTCAGTTCTTGTCTTAGCTCTGCAAGAATTATATTTTATCATGAGTTTATTAGTCATGGAAAAAATTGCCTTTCAAGTTGATAAAAAAATATGACGAGTATTTTACATTTCGTTGATTCAAACCAATAATTTAATCTGTATTTAGATGCACATTTTTTAAGGTTGAATTTAGATAAAGCTTCTCACCGCATCAGTGGAAGAGAGCGTTAAGTGGTCGACTTTTGTTGATTTCGCCATCAAAGTTCCCGGGTTCGAATCGTGTCCTGGGCATGGGTGATCATTGTGAGTGTCCCTCCCTTGATCAATTTCATCTAATCATCACTCATCTTTATAGTCGCGATTAGCCAAAAGTGGCAGAAAAGCGACGCCAAATAAATAATACAAAAATGAAGCTTCAAGAAAGAAAATATAGCTTATACCGTGCGTCCATTTCGATCTTCAGCCGAAAGATCGGGAGAAGCGTGGCGGGCGGCGCTGACGGAGATGTCGACATTTGCGGCCTGTAATGCCCGCTTATTTTTATGGACATATGCAGACATTTATATAAATATTGCAAAAGACGAGTATTAACCTGTGTTATAACACGCAAAAGTTATTCTGTAATTCATCCAAGTTCTGCCCTTATATACACAAATAAATACGCTTTAGAAACAATGTTAATAAAACATTTTAATCATAGTTTTGACCAGAAACGTCCTGCTTAAGTTTATATCCTTGAAAGAGTTTTGTGGCCATGGGAATCGTTTGGAGGTTTCGAATGTGCAACACTGTATCAAGATTACGCTGCAGACGAAACCGTTAAAAGTGAATGGTTTTCGTGAGCTTGCTTGCAATCCGAAATATCAGAGCTCGAGTTATTTTGTTCCTTCGCGACTAGATGAAGACAGAGTTGTGAATATAGTGGCGAGCAATGTAAACAAAGAGCGTGTTAATTTCGTACTGTGCGCAAGAGTGTTATTCTTGGTTACTTGCAGTTACTTGTTTGTGTTATTGCAGTGTGTATGTGTGTTGTGTCAGTGAGACGATTGGAATGCCAGCCGCAAGGTTCACGTTAGAACAAAGAATTTTTATGTATGACACTTACGTGAAAACAGACTCGTGTCGAGACGTGTGTAGGCAATTTGTACAGAAATTCCCAGGCGTTTCAACTCCACAGAGAGATACGGTTAGACATCTTGTCCTTAAATTACGAGAAACTGGATCGTAAAATTTTAAAACACCTAAGCAAAAATGACGGATTCTAACCGAAGCAAAACTCGATGATATTGGTGCAGCGTTAGAACGTTCTCCAAACAAACCTCTACGCCGTGTTTCACAAGAGGTGGGCGTGTCAAAATCATCGGCACATACAGCCACTAAGCTACTAAAATTAAAACCGTACTCTTATAACACAGGTTAGTGCTCGTTTTGCAATATTTATATAAATGTCAGCATATGTCCATAAAAATAAGCGGGCATTACAGGCCGCAAATGTCGGCATCTCCGTCAGCGCCGCCCGCCACGCTTCTCCCGATCTCTCGGCTGAAGATCGAAATGGACGCACGGTAGTTTTGTCGCGAATATCGTCGCCAATCAGCAATACAAATCCGCCAGATTTAGCGGCTTCACTAAAAGGGGTACCTTTGCTTCAGGTTATGTAGACGAAGTCTACACTGAGAGGGGGAAAAGAAGGGGTTTGGAGGGAGTTTCGCTATTCCGAGGATTTGAAAGACAAATAACTCGGAATTTACCCCTTTTAGGGAGTGTTCCTCGTCCCCATGCTGGGGTGAATTTTCGGATTATTTGATTCTTTGAGTAAAGTCGCCGTATTTTAATTGTGAATATGAAGATCGATTATTGATAGACATAAGTGTAAGCAACCCTGATGTCTTAGCCTGAGAATGGGGTTGAACCCCGTTTTGGTCCAACATGGTAAAATATATTACTCACGAATAAAATAAAAGGAACAAGCCCCTCTTTCTGTAATATGAACCCTTAACGAAAACATTGGCGGGTATGTTTCTGGGTGAGATCATTAGGTGGAAGATTGTGAACTTCAGGGCAACTCAACACACACAAACTGCTGTAACATAACTCTTGGCGTAACCAGTGGCGGCGAGACAGGCTCTGGACCCCCTTTACAAAACTGGTTAATGCGCCTTATAGAAAACAGACTTAATACATTTCCGGCTCCATTATTTGAAAAATTCAGGGACCGTTCTAGGGATTCAATTCGGTGCTCCTGCGCTACCTGTTTGGAAACAACAAAATGTAACTTGAAATTGAAGGTTCCCTGCGTTCATATAAATGAGGCCTGGTCAACCCGCCTTATTTGTGCAAGAGCGCTCTCCTATCCCTATCCATGTATGAACTACGGAGCGAGCAGCGCTATTGTAGCGTTGTAATATCGCCGGCAAGGTAAGAGGGAAGAGAGATGAAGTGTTTAGGCTCGCAGTGCACGGAGCGCTTGCTGGTCTCCACAACTGCAAGTGAATTGCTCAAGGCCGCTAACATATAAAGCGCTGATGCATGTATATACTTTCATGTAGCCCACTGTAGACTATTAATAGAAAATTCAGTGACCTCGGTAGTTAAGGTATCACGCTAATAAACCTGGGGTTTTATGTTCGATTCCTGAGTAAGTTGTGGATGTTGTTTATCCAGTCATTTATTTCACCATTTCATCCTCATGCTCATGCATTTAACCTGAAGAGGTTAGGTTCAGGAATTCAGAAACGGATTCAGTTCTTGAGTCCCGAATTTAGAATTCAGATAATTTTGGATTTTCATAATTCAGATTCGATTGTTTGATTTGGTGTTTTAAGTCCACTTTATGCACAGTAAGGTTAATCGGGACTGGACCTACAGTTTAAAGTGGGATCCGAACCACTTGTTCCTCCACCGGGTATCGAACCCGGGACCCCTTGATTACAAGGCGAAATTCAGATTCGACTTGCTTGGTACTGTTTAGTATTTACTGCACATCTACAGACAATAGTAAGCAGGCACGTATCCAGGAATTCCTTTCGGGGGGGGCTCAACACCATTTTTTTAAGGGGTATAGTAAGAACCTCACAATTATGTGTTTAAGACCAGAGGTGGCAATTGGGTTCCAAAACGGGGGGGGGGGGGTGCGGAGGGCGTTGCAAGGAAAGTTTGCTTTCTCTTGGTAGCCAAGGCTTAACATTAAGAGGTCATAATGTTGAGGCAAAAAAATAAAAAATGGGGAACAACTATCTCTTAAATCGTTGCCACTGTAAGGCTGTCATTTTAATCAGAACGTGAAATCGTAACATTTTTTACCACTCGACTCCTCTGTTTCCATGCATTAATATTGTGTGCCGGAACCATCTCAGTATGTGTGTTTGTCCATTTCATCTCATCAGACACAAAAACATCTATGGTGTCTTTGAGTGTTTTTACGAAGCTGTTACACATGCACGGGATGGACAATCCACTCGACAACGCGAGATTCAAATTGTGGGCTGCGAACTGGACGCAGACAGCTCTCGAATATTTCTCTCTGATTCGAGCCTGAACACCACTAACGTGTCTTGTCCTCCCATTTTTCAGCCCTTATAAAAGCCGAAACCCACCAAATTGTTCAGATTCAGGCCTTAGCACTCACAAGTGTTCAAAAATGCCTGTCACAGCTTCCGCTGTCTTGTCATATATCGGCACGAAACAAAGGAAGTCTTCTCGAATGCAGGTGGATCACGAAACAATTAATGCACAGTGAAAACCCTCCCGTTCCCAACACATCTAATGTTTTGTCTCCCAGTATGATGAAATGCTTACTCATTTATCTCCAGTGACGTGCCCAAGGGAGGTTTGGTGAGGTAATAACTCCATTTGATCCAGTATTCCCCCCTCTCTCTTCCGAAAATCCTGGGCACGCCTCTCTTTATCTCGGACATTTTTTAAAATCAACTCACCAGAAGTTTCTATCATCGTATTGGAGATTGAAGTAAGATGTGTTCTTCCTGTAGGTTTGGATATGATCCTTTAGGGTGCTGTCGTCTGCCTGCCTTCACACCTAACCTTAACAAGACCCTAATTTTCCATCCTTGTGACTTGGATTTTCAAGACTTAGGAAGGTTTCAGACCGAAGGGACACGCGATACATGTCGATTGGAATGGGCCAATCAACAGCAACGTTTCACACCGTAGCGACACAAAAGGCCGCACAAACCTAATTTCGATTTGTGAAATCCTCAGGCGACAGGGTGTGAAATCTCCCTTATTAGGCCACTGTCATTGTCACCTCGAAGTAGTAGCTCTTGTTGACCACAGAAAAAAATTCTCCTCAACCGGTGGGAATGCTCCTCAGTTTTCTTCTCTCTCCTATATTTTCTGTGTTTGTTCACTATACAGGCAACACCTTACGATTTGATATACACAGGACATGTACTATGTAGACATTTCAACGAAAAATCGGTTGAAGTCAAGGATGGCTAGGTGGCTCAGTTGGTAGAGCCCTGATTTGGGTCCTGATAGAGCCTGCAATTTCCGCCTATAATGTCTACATATGCAACATCTTCTTGCTTTCTCTTCTCGACATTCATAAAATTTTCGGCTCTCTTTATGGTAGTTAAGTGTTTGAATGTGTTTCGAACCCAGTAGGCTTAAACAAAAGTATTTTATATACCATGAAATTCTCGGACTGCATATACTAAATTTAGTTCTGGCAAAACTAAATCATCACTCAAAACTTTGCTTTTCAGTTGATCTATGCAGCTTATTTCTGTTTTAATAAACCACTCCAATATCCGGTACTGCTGAAATATTCACTTTAGAGAGAGACCTTTGATCTCTTCGGCTCTCGAACCGAACTAGCACTACACTGAGGCCCCGGAAATTCTGCTGTCGTCAATGTCTTCATTTTCGAATCACTATATCTTATAAAGCAACCAGAGGACGCTGACTGATCTGATCACCAATCGACTGTATGAATTGTCACACTTACCTCTGAAATCTCATTAACCGATTCTTTGTACAGATCAACCAAAAAATTGAATCCGCGTATTTATATCCTCATTATATTCTAGAACGTTCCGCAGATAAAACGATTCGTTAATATCGCCAGTAGTTGACTCCTTCTCTCATTCAAGAACGTACCCCCCCCCCCCCCCCCGCCTTCCAGAGATTAGAAATTACAACGAATCGCCCTACGTGTGGCGCTACCTTTGTTGTGCAGCTTCCAAATGCTGACAAGTATCTACATAGTGCTCAAGTGCGCTGCGAGAACACCGAAAGCACAAGAAAAGTGTATGTGCAATATTATCAACAACAGGGTTATAGAACATTCTCCGTCTTGCCTCGATAATTGTCTATCTCCTTAAATCATCGTCACATTATTCAAAAAGCCAAAAACCTGATTTTATCTAGTGTAAAATAAAAAAAATCCGGGGGGGGGGGGCCTCGAGCCACCTCAACCCCAGCTTGGATACCTGCTTTTAACAATAACAGGGTTATAGAACATTCTCCATCTTGTCTCGATAATTATTTCTCCCAAATTATCATCACATTATTCAAGAAGAAAAAATCCTAGTTTTATCTAGTGTAAACAGAAAAAAATCCTGAAGGAGGGCTCGAGCCTCCTGATTCCCACCTTGGATATGTGCTATTGACAATAATAGGGTTATAGAACACTCTCCGTTTTGTCTCGATAATTATTTCTCTCAGATTTATAAATTTATTATCTTCACATTATTCAAGACGCCAAGAATCTAATTTTATCTAGTGTAAATTGAAAAATTTCCTGAGGGGGGGGGGCTCGAGCCATTAACTATAACAGAGGTATAAAACATGCTCCGACTTGCCTCGATAATTATTTCTCTCCTTACATTATTTTCACATTATTTAAGAAGCCAAAAACCTAATTTTATCTAACGTAAACTGAAAAATTTCCTGGGTAGAGGGTCTAGCCTAGCCCCCTGTGCCCCATCTTGGATACGTGCTATTATCAATAACAGGGTTACGGAACATTCTCCGTCTTGCCTCGATAATTATTTCTCTCCTTAAATTATTGTCACATTATTTTATATCACACGACAAGAAATCAAAAACCTCTTTTTATCTAGTGTAAACCTAAAACTTTCGGGGGGGCTCGAACCCCCTAAGCCCCCCTCTGGATACGTGCCTGGTAGTAAGGGCAGGATAACATCTGTTAGTTACATCTTCTCTTGCTATATTTTGTCATCTATTTCTGTATTTGACGTTCTTTTTTAGAAATACTGGTCCAGAGAGGGTTTATGCCCCCCTAACCTCTCCTTAGCCACGTCACTGTGTGAAGATGTTCATAATTGAGCGAGCAGGTGCATCGGATACCCAGATTCACCCCGCGTGAAGGTGAAACTGCACGCTTGCCGAATATTACGCAAGATGTCGCCTCGGTAGATGCGGGAAACAGGGTCTCCGTGTCACAGCGCTGCGGGAGGTGACGCGGAGCAGAACCAAGCAGCGCGTCCGCCCGCGAGGAGTAAAAAAAAAAAAAAAAACACGTCAGAGTTCAGTCGGTGACATGCAGCTGCCGAAACCAGGGGCGTGACGGGCACAAAGAAGAAAGGATTTGCATGGCAGATCCAACAGGGAAGTCATCCACATTGTGGAGATACTTTTTTCTTGGCCTAAATAAGAGAGTGCGATAGGATAATTATGAATAAACGATAGGAATCCGGCGTAATCGCTGTTAGATACGAGCAGGAAGGGCAGTGACCTCACACCTCAAACCCCCCCCCCCCAAATGTTGTTAACATTCCCCTAAAATTTTTCACAAAGGCTCAATCTATGGTCATTTTGGCTCCCAAGTATACACTTACACCCCTAAGTGACAAATTCTGGATGAACCTCTGAGGAAGGACATCTACGCGTACTTGGAAAGGGGTAGAAACCAAGACTACTAGAAGGAAAGGCTGGGGTCAGACACGCCTCTTTTCGCGACTGCTGCGGGTGTGACGTCATGGGCGGACAAAACCCAGCTGAGTCTTTACCCCATACGGAAAGAAACGTGGAAAGGCTGATCTGTTTTGTTCTTTTCGCTCCATTTTTCTTGTATTTCTCGATTGTTGAGTTCAGGGTGCGAAATCCTGGAGGGGACGAGGGGGATTTCCCCCACCAACAATCTTGGCCACAAAAAAAAAAACACTAAAAATTTCCCGGGGGAAAGAGTTTTTGTTATAACAATGAAAAGATAAGCAATTACTTTAAATTTCAAATATACTTTACTAAGAATAATATTGAAAACACACACAAATTAGTGTAGTTGTGAGTGTTGAATGCTTTCTGTCTCAAGAGATCATTAACAAATCTACATCAATATGTATGAAAGTAACAAATTAATTTCTAATTAATAATCACAATAATTATTTTAATTGAGTAATTTATTTTTACTTTTAATAACAATACAAATATGCACATCGTATAATTCACACATATGTTTGTGGGGAGGGGGGTTGTAGGTTACGAACTTTCTCCCCCTCACCAGTTTTCAATGATTTCGCACCCTGGTGGCTTGTGAGGTGTTGCAGTTCACAATGCCTTCAGTGAGGTGTTGCGACGTGTCGTGATCTCCGATGAAAAAAATAAAAACAGCGGGCGACAATATATAACTGAACACATCGCATCTAACGAGACTTGTTAGTGGATTGCAATACTACCAGTAGACTCATTACACAACATCAGGCTACCATACACTTCAAAATACACAACTTGCTATTTATATACGAGTGATGCTTAAATGACAACGTAGTTCAACTTCCGTCCTCCATTGTTCTATTATTTATTCAGTCAAATTTTCATCACAATCCCCCCCCCCCCCAAAGTTAAGTGGACTCAACCAGCTTTCACATACCCGCCTGTAGGCACCCCTGTGCGACATTCCACTGATTATATATACGTATAAGTGTATAAAGTGACCCTCGACTTTCTTCAGTTCTATGTCTCAAGTTTTCGTTCAGTGAAAAGTTTTTTAAAGTGTGTGTTACATAATACACACGGAACTTCCTCACATTCCTCCCTGTGTAGTTCAAAGATTCATAAGACTCAGAATTGTAATCTGAATAAGGAAATTTAATTAAGAAATAAATACCAATAGTCGAAGCAAAGTTACCAAATTTGAAGAAGTTAAGTGAAAACAGCTCCTCTCTCACTCCTAAAAGAGAGCAATAGACGAGATTGTTTTCTTTTACATATTCAACTTATCCATAATTTTGGCTTTCTGCCTTTCTTTATTTAACAAAATTATTTTACGCATTCAACATATATATATTTTTCTTTCTGCCCTAACAAAATGCATTACTAGGTGTATTAACCGCAATTTTACATGAAACTAATGTTTCGCAGAGGAATGTGACGACTTACAAACTACCGATAAAATGTATGCGTAAATGGCTGTGTGATCCAACTGTAAGGACATACGTTATGTCGGATCCTAAGTAAGTCTGTGTATTCACTCCCAATTAGCTTCTGGGCATAATTACGGCTCTTTTTTGTTCATAATTACTGCTTTGATTCGGCTGCGAAACCGGAGCGTAGAGCGATCTGTCCGCGCGTGACGTCACGCCTGACGTCAAGGACCACGTGATCAGGTATGGCCCCAGCCTTCTACTCTAGTAGTCTTGGGTAGAAACAGGCCCGTAGCTAGAATTGATCTCCAGGGGGGCTCTGTAAACCAAGTCCAATTTTCAAAAGTTTAACAGTATTAAATTAAGGTAAATTATGTGTGTGGGGGGGGGTCATTAAGTTATATGAATTTTAGAAATATCATACAAATACTACATTTTTTCTATATCTTTTAAAACATCATTTTTTAAGTGTTGACTGCTACTGACATCATCCCTCACTACACACCCCAAACTGCTTTTGATGATAGATATTTATATTACACAAGAAAAAATGCACAATATTCAATCATAGTGCTACAATACAGGTACATTCCACCCCCGGGGGAAGCAATGAAACCCCCCTTCGTTTCCAAAACATGGGAGCTGTTGACCCTTGATGCAGATTCGGAGGGAATTTGCATGATGACATCAAAGTCACAGATTTCTGTCTAAAAGAGAGATCGCAACAAGGGCAGTGAACATACAGATAAAGAAGGTGCCCTGTGAAAGAACGAACCTCTTGACAATCTTGACGCTATACTTCTTCTTATCAATAAGATGAACAAATGTATTAGCTGTTGTTCATGTTCTGTGAATTTATCCTTCACGAAAGTTGTGAGCAAAATTATATCGGCTGTATACTCTTCACTTCAAACAAATTACAGAAAATAGTTTTGCCTAATATCAAGGGGGCTGAAGGCGGTGCCAGGGGGGCGGACCCTGCCTGGCTACGGGCCTGGGTAGAAATATCATAGAATGAGAAAAATTGGGTATTGAAGCATAATACAGCAAATTCCGAAAGTTATAGAGACGAGAAAACCTTGCAAGAAAACAGGAACAAATGAAGAAATGCGATATTGTAAGAAGAACAATATAAATTTGTACCATGACACACCTTCCGTAAATAGAAAGCAACGGGAGGGGGGAGGGGGGAGGGGGATAGGAAAATATAAAATTAACATGGAAGTAAAGGGTGAAAAGCAAATTTGTCTTAGGAAAGAAGATAGAGAAAGAGTGTGTGTGCGCGTGAGAGAAAGGGAGAGAGAGAGAGAGAGAAGTAGACATTTTCAAAGAAAAAGAGACGCTGAAAAATTGATTGATTTAAATATTTCGCGTCAATTTTCTACCATTAGGCTAATTGCGACGATGGGGATGGATGGTGATACGATGAGATGAATGACACATATGGACGACACAACCCAGGCGGCAGAGCCTCGTTAGTCTGTAATACGCGGATCAAGGTGAGACCGAAAGAGTAATAGATGAAAGGAATAAGAGATAGTGCAGAGCGGAAGTGAAAGTAAACAGAGAGCAAATTTTCTGGTGTGGGTGCAATGGCGAACACTACATATACTCAGGAGTACCTTGCATTATTTGGAGAACCGAAGTTTTTCAAGGTGGAGTGAAATTGTAGGAATGGAAAAATTAAACAAAAAATAAAGGGGGAACCCCCTGAAGAACTCTGCCTCCACCCGCATACATTCAGTGGTATGGCTATGACCTGGTGCCTTAAAACAATAAACCAAGACGCTATTACCTCAGAATTTTTACAATAGTTTTACATTTTTCATAACGTTTACATTGATATTTAAGATCACACGAATTATAATTTATGGTTTTAAGTTCCCTGGTTGTTCTGGTCTACAGAACAATCAAGGTTTACATATATATCATAAATTGTTATAGAAGGTGAGTAATGTTAGTAAGGTTAGTAAACGCCATTATATATTGACCAATTATTGATTCAGCTGACCAGATCAATGATTGCTTTACAAATTATCGATTAGTTTTTTTGTGTAGGGGTTAAACATTGGTCAATGATTGGCTGATAGAGGAATTTGTTATAAAAGAAGGTATTTATGGAATAAGAAGGTAGTACTTAAGGTACGGAGAACAGGGACTGTGAGGGGAATTGCCAGATCTTATAACGGCGTACGCTTTTATAAGGAACATGAGTTCGGCCAATACCCAGCCAGTGCTACTGCGCTGTTGCCAAACTAACTCCTAGCGCAAGGGAAGGACAGAAGATTCGCGATGTGTCCATTATTTTGATAATGCATGCACAGTATATATGAGTACAGTGAAATAATATAGTGAATATTTCTACACGGGATTATAATATCATATCACTGTAGCATATACGAGAAACCCATACCTGAAAGAAGCTTGAAGGTATTTATTGTAGAGGAACTGCCAGGTCATCATCACCGCTCTCGTCGTGTTCCTCGGTCTCAGTGTCACTGATTTCACTCATTTCCGAGTCACTCTCCTGGAGATTAATGATTAGATTTTGCACCCTTGGTGCCTGTACTACTGGTGCTAGGTTTTGAGTGACATTATTTAAATAAAAATAACACACGGAACACACACTATTGCACGAAAGGGCTGTATTTAATCTTTTCACAAACTGTTCTTTGTGGCGCACGAGTGAACGATAAGCGAATAATTTTACATCAGCCTTGCTACGAAAACGCTGAACTCAAACTGACACAGACTTTCAATGTTCGAGAACGCTCACAACAATGAAGGGTCATTGTTTATATCGAGACGAATTTAACACCCACAGTTTTCTCTACCAGACACAACTCAGATGCGTCAACACAGTCGCAACGAAAAAAAAAACAGGCGGAAGGAAATGAAAGGTGATGTTTCCCTTGTTTCTTCAAGGAACGATAACTCCGGCTGTAGGCCACGGAAATTCATGGGACTTGGACAGGCAGGTTCAAAATGTCTTTCTCCATCTTATGATGAACCTTAAAGTGGCGAGTTTTATGAAAACTTCTTGCGCGCAGGAAAAATACAGAACACGGCTTTTAACTGTCTCCTAACTGTACAACGTTGCACTCCTGCCATTGGCTGATCGCCACGCACACCCTCTGCGTGGCCCCGCCCGATATCGCTTCTAAAAGCGTGCGTCGTTTATAGAGAGGGTATTTGAAGAACAGGGTAAGAGATTGAAAATTGGTTAAGTTATATAGCAACGATAGCAGGAACTGGGATGGAAAATCGTCAGCCCTGAAAATAGGATTTCCTGTAGAAAAGCCATCAAGTTTTAGGGAATTAACAGGAAAGGATTAGAATGAGAAGAGATAGAGCGAAATGAAGAAATGGTGAGTTTCTCAAGAGTAGTTCACATCCGATTTAACTATGTACTTTCATGTAGGAATGGAACTTCATTGTAGCTGTGTTTGATGGTAGCTTAATGCATAGTAAAAGATTTCCGCCTTGTTTTAGAAGAAAGTATCAGCTGACATCCTGAGTATATGTGTCCATTTGGGAAGGAGAAACATTTTATAGGTTGTGAAAACAGTTTGGAGCTCGAGAGAAGAAAGTGCGGAATCTGTAACTACTGAAAACAAAAGCTTCTTGTGCGAGAGATAGCACTCTCTTTTAGTGCCTTTCAAATCAATTTGAAATTCGCACGAACAGGCAATATACACTACGCAATCACGTCATCCCCCCATGCATTTTACGAGACGCATAAAATCGGTTGTGAAAGCTGCGGAAATTGATTCCGTTTTCATGGTCCGATTCGTGTTGGGTCTACATTGGTTCATACGAAGTGATTCGCTCAGGAGAAAGGTGTTGGACAATCTCACTCCGAAATGCCATCCATGTTCGTGCATTCTTATTCCCTTTGGAGAATTTTATAACATGTACTGGCGACTTTCGACAATGTGTTTTACCTCGTGCGTGGATATCAGTACAATATTTCAGTTTGCAGACAATACTTTTAAGATTCTTATGCCGGAAATTTCTCAACGTGTCCCTGTTATCTGCACAGAGGCTATTGACTTTCGATGGCGAAAGTGGTAATGCTGTCGACTCGCAATCAAGGGGTCCCGGGTTCGATCCCCGATAGAGGCACATTGCACAGTAGCTCGGGCCCCACTGTAGATCCAGCCTCAATAAATATGTAGGCATAAAATGGACTTAAACTTTACCAGAGCCTCCCCGATGGCGTACTTATAACGTCGTTGCTTACAAGAAAGTGGTCCCCCGTTCGATACTCGGTGGAGGCATAAAGTACAGTGGGTCGAATCCGATTAAATTAAGCGAGCATAAAGTGGACATAAAACAAAAAAATTCAATAAACAATTCAAGCAAACTTTTCTATTGACTTTCAATCCTTACTATTTCCAACTTTAAATTTATTTCTATTTTTATTTTCTCTCTCACTATTTCTCCCTATCTGTTTCTTCCTTCGTCTTTCGGGTCGTCGGCTTCGATACAATTTCCACGGGAGTCTTCTCAAGCCCTTCCTTCCCTGGCAATGTGCCAAATTAGCTCTCTTGGAGCCAGATCTGGCTCTTTCGTGCACTCTAGCCGGACTCTGTGGCCGAGTGGTTAGCACATCGCGCTGCGACGCCAAGGGTCCCGGGTTCGAATCCCGCTCGGGCTTGGTTGTTTGCGAATGTCCATTCATCAATTTCATCACTCATCCCCATCTTCGCAAATTAGCCAAGAGGCACAAAACGCGAAGTAAAATAAACTAAATCAATCAATCAGTCTTTCGTGCATTCGTTCGGCTGTGAACTGGGACGCCCACCCCCCGTGCCCCACTATGATGCCATCTCTGGTTCCGACCCATATAGACCACCTTTCGTCATAATTATACATTTTGCACGTGACGTGATATTGTTATATTGGCTGCGTCGCCCCACTCCCTCTTATCTCCCCAGCTACTTCTTTATAGTGCAATGCTAGACGTGAAATTGACATAATATTGTTATTAGGGAATTCTTTACTTTCGATTTCATACCACCATCGGTGGATTATTGAGATGGGCGATGCCGCCGGATCTAGATGTTGAAAACTAAGAATAAATTGTCATCAATTTCGAGTTAACCATAATAGCAGTGCCCCAGAAGAAGCATGCACAACGAGGTGAACAATGATAAATATTTCTTCCATTTTTTTCTTTCTTTTGTTATTTACTGTTTGAAATACCATGTATTTTTTTTCTTGAAATTTGCCTTAAATGACTGCAAGAGCATATTGTAACATTGTTTGATTTCACGATCAGAGAATGGTAACTTGAGAGTAATCAAGTGTTGATTCATACAAACAGAAAATATGACCCGCTTACGTTTTCTTGTTAATGTCATTGTAAAACTTGCGTTGGGATGAATAGGGGGCCAGGTTCACGGACGTTAGAAATATTACAATTTCGCTTTACTGCATCCAGCCAAGTGTCATTACAATTCAATTTTGTCCGCAGAATGGAACAGAGCATGTAACTTTGGCTGTAGTGTATATATCTACTGCTTTATGAACCGAGCAAGTTGCATTTTAGTTGGTAAAGCTTTCTCTCTTCCTCATATATAAATAACACATATTTTATTTCGAATATTATTTGTTTTGGGCATAATTTACATCCGAGAGGACAAACGCTATTGTTGTTTCAATATTTATTTCCATTCGGGAAAACGCAAACACATTTTACATTTCACAAGTCACAACGTAGGTTATTTAATTAGGTGCAAAGAAAATTCCGTATACTACTTACAGGAACTAATGGTCCACCTGTAACACGTTATCGTGTAATCACAAAATAAATATAATAGACATCTCCTCACATGAACAATAGCTCCAAATCCGAGTATAAGAAAGTTGTTATATCTCTTTTTAGCATTAAAAATAAATACAGATTTTTTTTAAAAAAAATCCATTTATGCACGCATATTTTCTCCCCTTCGCAACCGAGAACCGATAGTTGCTTTCGTTGTCAATGACAAATCATCCACGTGGATCTCGCACAAGCAATAAATGGCCGTCTATTATCTAATTTACTTGATTTAACTAAATTTGCAACATGTTCGAATATTTAGTACGTCCAGCACCTCAGATTTATTCTTTATTCAAATATAAAATAAATGCATTTTCCGAAACCGACTTTAAAATGTTTGCTGTTCAGTGTTGGACAATTGGCAACATCACAGGCACACTAGCGACATGTCTGGATTTGCCACGTTGCCAAACGTATTTCTTTGACCCAAGATCAGGATTTGATCTAAGATCGACAAATCGACATTTAGCTTTATACAACATGAGAGAAGCTTGATCTTAGTTCATTCCCGGATCGTAGGTCAAATCTGATCTCCAGTTAGGGATGTTTATACAACCGGCCCTCGCTAAGTAACTAGTAAGAATACAATATCTCTTAATTTTTTTCTCTTTCTCTCCACTTAACCTGTCAATTTACTTCTCTGTTGGTTTTAATATCCTCAGATAGGCTAATCTGGACAGGGCCTTAAATTTTAATTGTTTATTGCAAGGCTCAACACACCAAAAATCAACACAGGAATTAGACAGCCCCCAAGGGCTTTGGATTTCGCTAAAACCTTCCATGGCCCTGCGTGTTTGACTGCCACGCGGAAAGCCCGGTACGATTAATGTCCCTTCGTAAACGGATTTGGGACTGGAGCTGACCCAGTGTTGCCACATGAAGGGACATTTCCCTTTTGCAGGGAAATTTGGACCCTAAAAGGAAAAAGGAAATTTCGATTAAAAATACCACAATTTCAGGGAAATTTTAATATATCTGACTCTACATTATAACATTATATGTTAAGTTCCAGTTTCATATTCACATTTTTATTTTTTATTTTCCTTCTTATTTCTGCTCCCTTAATACAAGCCTGTATTTACTTATATTTCTTTTATGTTTATTGCATGTCGCTTTTCTGTATACCTTCGGATAATTGTAACGATGAAAATTAACGATTTAGTGGATTCCTGACCAGGATTCAAACCTGGGGCATCTGACCAGAAAGCGATGAAGCTGACATGTATGTGAAAATTTTGTTTCATTTTTTATTCATACGAGCATGGACCAACGGAAATATTACTACTACTACTGCTGCTGCTTCTGCTACTGCTACTACTACCACCGCTAATAATAATAATTATTATTATTGTTATATTTGTTTAGGTGAAGGGAAAAATTGGGCCAAAAAGGGAAATTTTGCCCCTTGGAAAGGGAAATTGTGCCATCAGATTGTGGCAACACTGAGCTGACCCTTTCAGGCCCTGTGGTAACTTCTACTACGAGCACAGTGAAGATGTGTGTAGCCGCTTATTACAATGCTGAAGGGACCTAAATCCACACACACACTCACACATTGATGCATACACACGTGCAAGTAAAGAGCGTATATGATAACAAGTTCATCATTCAAAGTAATGCATACAACATAAAGCTCAAGACCTGGCAAAATGTTACCAAAAATTGATCGCTTTATGTGATGCATAGCGTTATTAAAGTCAAATGAGAGTACACTGAATGGGACAAGAATTAGAGGAGTAAAACAGGGAAAAAGAGAGAAACAGAAAAGAGAATAATAGAGAGGAGGGAGAAAAATGTAGAGAAATTTAGAGGGGAAAAGAGAAAGAAACAGCTGGGAGACAAAGAAAAACGGTAAATTCAGAGTGTGGGGGAATGATTCAGACATATCAAGAGATGGAGAAGTAGGGAAAGAGAAGGGAAAGACGATGGGAGAGATGGAGATAAGGGAAAACGGAAATTAGAGAGAGGGGAGAAAAAGAGAGAGATGCATGGGAAGACATTGAGAAGTACGGAGAGGGGAATATAGAAAAACAAAGATGGAAAACATAAAGAAAAAACATGGGAAGATATTGAAAAAATGAGATAAAGAGAGATGAGAAAAGGAGAAAGAAAAACGGAAAATTGAGACAGTGGAGCAGAAAAAAGACACGTGGGAAAACACTGGGAAGGCAAAAAAGAGAGAGATGTTTGAACATATCTGGTAAACTTTCAATTAATGTGCGTGTCTTCTTGAGAAGATAAAATTGCAACTGAGAGAAATACAGGTTCGAAAGTATAAAGACAGTTCCAGGGTCCATCGAACCTTACCAACTCGATGAACTGTTTTCTTGTTGATTTATTAAGAAAGCAGTGACATTAATTTGCCGCTAATGCAAACGTGTCGTCATAAATAACAATGTAAAGAGCAATATTATTCCAGTCACGGCAGGAATTCCATTCGCCTCAACGTAAGGAAAAGTGCGTGGATGCAGCATAATCCATCCGCCATAACTTTTCCTCTAACAAGTGACACTCGGTCGAACGCATCTTCGCAGGCAACAATGTTGACACAAGAATGTGACACACATTTCAGGGTCTGTTACACGTCAAGGCTATTGTTAAGTACCGTTGCTACGGTTACCGAGAAGACGTGGGCAACACTTAATTTTTTGGCACGGTCGCCGTCTTTGATCCGAGGTTTCAACTGCTTGTGACGTCAGCCAGTGATGATTAGTCAAAACTAAAATAGGGAAATGAGTGAAAATACGTTATGGATTTCGTTTCTAATGTAGTAATATCCCTCGCTCTGTAGTAAATAATGCTTTCTTTGTTTATTTGTTAACGTTGTCTTCTGCCACTTTTGATTAATCGTGAATAAAAGAATAATGAATAGATGAAATGGGAGGATGAGAGAGAACATATATGAGATGCGAGAAAAAATGGACAAAACAAACAGGAGAGGAAAGAAAGAGAGAGAAAAAGGGGAAAACGAGAGAGAAGAGGAGAAATAATATTGAGGAAAAGAGACAAAAACTTCTCCTTTTCCTCTTTTGTTTCATATCTTTTCTTCTTATCATTCTGTTCTCATCTCTCATTTTCTCTATTCTACTCCTTTTGTATAATTTATCTTTTCTATACTGCCTCATTCCTTACTTTCTCTTTTATCTCATTCTCTGTTTTTCTCTCGCATCTCATCCTCTCTTTTTCTCCCCTCTGTGTTTCGTCTCCTTTCTCTCACAACTCATTTCACATCTTCTCTTATCCCTCATTGTTTTTTCTCGTTCCTCCATCATTTCCTCTTTTCTCTCTTCTGCCTTTCCTTTTATCCATCTAACTCTTTCCCTTCCCTTCTCATTTTATTAATTTCTCTCATCCTCGCCTATCTTTATTCTCTCACTCCATTCCTTGCCTTCCTTCCTGTCTCTCTCTATGTTCCTTTTGCAATAAAAGTTGACGACAGGGGGAAATGTTAAGAATTCCATCTATATCATGCGCCTTAATGACGCCATTGTATTCCAGGTACTTTCGGTTCCCAACAATGATCCACGTAACAAAATTAAGTTTATGACAGCCCTTGGTGCCGTCTACAGCCACTAGACTGCCTGAGATACCTGCATTGAATTCTAGTCACAAACCCTAGCTACGAGCAAGCATATTGAGTACTATGAAAACAATGCAGTTAATAATATCCTTCATTCGGAGTGGTATGTGCAGGGTTCAGCATGATCGCACATGACACAGTAAAGATCCGGCACGAGGGGCGTGTCCGAAGACCATGTACGGACTTGAATTTTGAGCGAACAGGAAGACAACCCGTTAGGATTTGGAACAGTAAGGTGCATCGAATGAATCCTTTGAACTTTAACGAGGGGGAAACGCCCGCCTTTCTTCATTTGTTTGAGGGACTTTGAAAAAAATATGCTCGTCACTTGAGCTGATAATTATGAGCTTAGTGCCCATAGATTGGGGGGCGGTGGGGGAGTTAGAATGGAATTCTTAGAATCCGATTAATTCTTCTTCAGTTCTTTTACTTGTATTTCCTTTCTCCATTTCTGTTTTTTCTGTCATTGTCTTTCTAGATTTTCACCTTGCCATTGTGGATTATTCTTTTTACTCTATTTTTTCCGTTTTCTAATTCGTGTTATCCTTTACTCTTTCTCCTGCTTCTTTCTTTCGTTTCTCTCCATCTTTCTTCCTTTCACTCTTCAGTCGTTTGCTTTCATTTTTGTTGCTTCCCTTCCTCTCTCTCACTATGCGTGCGTTTCTCTCTCTTTCTCTCTCGCCATTATTTCTGTTCATTTCTCTCTCCATTCTGTCTCTATACCTTTCTCTCTCTCACTCACTCACTGTTTTGTTTCTGTTGTCGTTCGCGATTGTTTACAAATCACGTACATAAAACTATACTCTACCCCGGAATGTCTGCCGTTACCACCGTTACCTACGCCATCGGGTAAGCAGGCCATTTGTAATTACTATAATCAAAATATATGATTTGTCAATAAATAATTATTTATATATTATAATAGATATACGCATGGTATGGCTGAAGAAATCTCATTGAATAAATTTTGTTCAGGTACACTTTTCATCGTACCAAAGCCTCTAACGAGAACGAGAATCTCTGGATATCAAATCTGAGATCTATCTTGTTCTCGTCTCTATTTTTGCAAGGTCCTCTCGGTATCGGTGTCGTCCCTAAATTTGAGAAGGGACATAGCCTTGTCTCTGTACCATTCCTCACACCATGTAATGCTGCATAAGTGAATTTGCACAGCATAAACAAAGAGATCCATTGTATCCTCGACACATAGAAGGCCTTTGACACGTTGAAGGCTCTTCTACAGAGAGGAGCTCGTCAGCAAATGTGTCAACGGCAACGAACATAATAAAAACACCATTACCGTTATTGTGGTCGCAAGTCTCCGTTGTTGTAAATACTGTTAAGATAATTCTCTTTTCGGTTTAAGCGTTATGTAAGACAAAAGGGAGAATTAACCTCTAATTGGATGTGGTCAGATAGAGGACGGAATGCTGAGAGCGAATAATGACGTCACTTCTTTTAAGAAAAATTTTCGCAAAATTTCGATCTCACCTCTGAGTATGTCACCTGTCCAAGAATTCCCCGTACCCCTACTTGCATGTATCCTGTCCCGAACGTGTTGAAAAATGGCCGGTACTCTGTGTTTCTTTAGAATAATTTGTTTTCGTGGTTGACATCCCTGCTCTGAAAGTCACATGGACAACTCGCTCGAATCGTATGTCAGTTGTTACGCCATGGCTGATGTGAGCGGACATTGTTGCAGTGCTGAGGAACGGCTAGTGGCCTGTGTGTGGGTGCAAACGATGTAACGTAACGTAAAGTTGGCAAGTATGTTAAAATCAGGGGTAGACAAAACTAAAAATAATTCAGGCGCTAGCCCCTTTTCCTCAGGAGTCAGACTTATTTTGCTTATACAGGCTAAGAAAGCTACGAATTCAACTAATATAAGCTACTATGAAATGAACCTTAAAATATCTAATTCATTAATAATAAGTAAAAGATTAGATTAAAAGTGATTAATTCTTGTGCCGGAGAGGCCTTCCTAAAGATGGCTCTACCGGTAACAGCATGAATAACATTCATATTCTATGCAATACTCTTAAAATATAGACCGATCCTACCACATCCCAGCAGATTTTAACATTTCTGAAAAGCAAGCGTGCCAAAATTTATAATGGTATGTTTATTATTCTGATTTAAATACACGTGATACAGAAAACACACAAACATTAAATGAAACACATACTGTACTCGTGTTTTTGTTATTTTATTTAAATGGTAAGGGAGATTTCCATAAGTGAACTGGAATTATTTGAATTATTTTAAGAGTTGGATTTCAAAATTGAGGCGTCATGGCGACTGACTACCTGTATTTGTCTACTCCTGGTTATAATGTAAATAAATGTGTCATACATATCTAGAGGTAATATGTACTATTTAATATAATCTAGGCTCTAGGGGCTTCTCGGACACACTGAATATCACAAATGTCATCACATAAAGCAAACGAGTCAATTATTGTTACTTGTTACTTTCCTTCCTAATCAATAACACACGTGCTCCGATATTGATAATAATAATGTAACACCATAAATTATAATAATAAATTGCATCCTGTTTGCCTCGCTGTTATGAATTACATCGTTTATATGAATTTTACACTCGACGCCATTTCTCTTTCCCTGTAAACTTCCCTTTTTCTGGCACGGAAACCAAATGGTTTGTGTTTTCTGGAATTAATATTTGCATCATAATGAGTGAAAAGAAAACGTGTTGTTTTGTTCAAGTGCAGATTTAAACACTACTTAATTTCATTGGATGATTCCACTATGTCTGGAAATCACTCTTATGATTAACGTTCTACGCATGACTTCCTAAACCATAGCGCGTGTAATGTGTTGAATCACGTGATTGCATTGTAGTGATTCCGGTAACAACAGTTCGAAATAAATCACTGTGTTTGCAATCGCCTTTTCCGTAAGGACCATTGATTTATCTAATACCGCCAGAGCTGTAGTGAAGGGTATACGGCGCTATACGCCGAAGTCATTAGCGTATGCCATCTGCTTTTAGTATTACAAGCAGTATTCTTAAAGCTATTAACAGCATATAAACTGACAATTAACCAACGCAATATCAACAAGAAAATAAACTAAAATAATATGCTGTACTATAACCTTATATTTCAATGTAAACATTAAAATATGCCTTCTGCCAATGACATTTTTGTTGAAGTTAAATGATCGCATCCATGTATATAATAGAAACGTCTTCACTTAACGTATACTCTGTGGAAATTTTGGGACTATAGCACAGAATACAGCCAATTAAAAATGAACTATCGAGGCAAGTAAACTCACTTTGTTGTAGAGATTTTGTTATTGCTTGTTAACCACCCAAATCTTCCGAAAGAAGCGAAAACAATCAAACAAATAACACATCAAGCAGTTATAATATGACTTGGAAGTGAAGGATTAACAATTATTCCTAGAGGAGGAAGTTCAATTATTTTGGAGTTTGCGCCAACCTTCACGTGTTACATTTTCCTTGCTGCGTCCCTAACAGTGTTCGAATTCAACGGCAACAAAGGTTCTTCCCCACGGCGCAGTGGTAACGTCCCGCCTGGTAATCAAGAAGTCCCGGGTTGGATACCCTGTGGAGTTAGACACATAGTGGTTCGGATCCGACTTTAAACTGTAGATCCAGTCGCAATTAGCTTGTGCATAAAGTATAAACATGTCGAAAACTTTGCATCTGATAATGAGTTTATTGATGCAGGAGCGTGTAATATTTGACATTTTTCATATTATTGGCCAAAGGGGGGAACTCGCCTTACATTCCCTTAATGAGTCAATTTCATAATTTGATAGCCTAATCACAGTTATGCGTATAAATGAATAAATAGTGACATTCATAATAGGACTACAAATAAATTTGAAGGGGTGGCAAGATTCCCTTAAACAATAAGGTATATATACACTGTGTTTAAAAAATAATGACCCGATTTTAAAACATTTATGCAATATATGCTCGATGGGCAGATAAAGCCTTTCCTCCCCATTTTAAATATTTGAGGAAAACACAAATAATACGCATTTTTCTGAATCCAAGACGAGTTTTTTTTTGCCGAAATTTCGTGGACAGAAGTATAGGGTCGTCTTGCTTTCGCGGCATATGATGTGGAGTTTTTCTTTTCTTTACTGAACATAACCACGAGCTTCCATTAAGCTCTAACTGCCGAACTCTGTGGCCGAGTGGTTAGCACATGGCGCTGAGACGCCAAGGGTCCCGAGTTCGAATTCCGCTCGGGCTTGGCTGTTTGTGAATATCTATTCATCAATTTCATCACCCATCCCCATCTTGGCAAATTACCCAAGAGGCACAAAACGCTAAGTAAAATAAACTAAATCAATCATTAAGCTCTATCTGCATGCTTATCGCTTTAGCCTTGAATGTTCGCATGCGCTTTGAGCATTGTTGTGCGATAGCACATAGTGAGTGTTGTGGTGAACATTGTTTTTTATCAATTGTTGTGAGACGTTGTAGATTCCACTTTTAAACTTCGTAGTAAAGTGTGATATACCGTACTATAAAAAGGTGGTACGTATACGCTATCTTCTTGACTTTATTTTACAATAATACAAAATAAGGTAACCATTTGTAAGTTTTGAAAATAGTTTTTCTGTAGTCAATTGTTGAAATATGGGGGGGGGGGTCGTCTTGCATTCAGCGATATACGGTACATTAGCCTGGATTCGGACCTATAGGTGGGCCTCCCCGATGGCGTAGTCGTAGCGTTGTTGCCTTGTGAACCAGGGTTCCGGGTTCGATACCGGATGGGGGCACATAGTACAGTAATCCGGATCCACTTTAAACTGTAAGTTCAGTTCCGATTAGCCTTCCTGTGCATGAAGTGGGTCTGTGTCCTCCTTTCATTACGTGAGGTAAGGGAGCTAGCTCCCACTGCACCTGTTAGTAGTCGTTCCAGAAAATGTATCGTTTGGTTTGAGTTGGTGTTTTAAGTCCACTTTATGCATAATAAGGCTAATCGGGACTGGACCTACGGTTTAAAGTGGGATCCGAACCACTGTACCATGTGCCTCCACCGGGTATCGAACCCGGGACCCCTTGATTACAATGCAACGACGCTACCACTGCGCCATCGGGGAGGCCTAGAAAATGTATCGTGTAGGATCACGTGTGCATCTGTGCCATTAACCCCCGTTGATTTCTGGTGCTGACGATATCAGTGTCAGAGTCGACACCGATTTTATAGCTGCGTGTGCAAACGCTCTCTTGCTCACGAGCTACGCTGTTGGCAGGCAGGCTCTCCCGGGGATCTCTGGAGCGAGCGAACGAAAACAAGTCTCTGCGCAAGTAGTGACACGAGAGGGCTCGACCAATGAACACATGAGAGGAAACGGGATTGATTGGGAGGGGATTGCAGCTATAGTCCACGCGTTTACTTCGTTAACGTCAAAGAACTAAAGAATCCGCCGCCACAAACGTGGGTGCGGATAAATGGCGGGCGAGTTGTTTTCGTCCAATCACACTCAACCTTCAGCCAATGGGCGCCGCTGTCATTCTGCTCGTCTACTCCACGTGGAGTCCTTGAGCCAATGGGCGCAGCTGTCATTCTGCTCGTCTACTCCACGTGGAGTCTCAGTCACATGACTGCGGATACGCTGTTGCCGTACTTTGCAACTTCAATGTGAAGACCGTGGGAAGGTGCTTGTGACGGAGGGACAAGGTGGCGGAGAGTAGATGTGGAGAGTAGATGTGTGGCAACACTGTGCGGTGAATTTGATTGTTGCAGCTGGTGGGCGCGCTCCATCGACTTCAAAGCTAGCGCGTCGACTTTAACAGCAGTTTGCAGGAGAGTGTTCTACTTCGCTCCGCCCACTATCTTTCTCCCCTTCTCTGCCGTTATACGCAACCTTGATGGACTTCTGGGATAGATTGATTGATTGATTTGGTGTTTTGAAGTCCACTTTATGAACAGTAAGGATAATGGGAACTGGACCTACAGTTGAAAATGGGATTCGAACCACTATGTGTCTCCACCGGGTATCGAACCCGGAACCTCTTGATTATTTCTGGGATAGAGTATAGAATCGCACAGTCTGCTGTTCTTTGCAAACTGCCAATCACAGGTGAAAAAATCACAAGTAGTGATTTTTGCAAGACGCAATCACAGGTGAAAAATCACGATTTTTGCAGTAACTGGCTTCCTTGCAGCATTGGTAAAGTAGAGGCATACGTCACCGTGAGTGTGACACAAACGGACTCGTCCCCCAAGTCGCCGTACGTACGTCCGCCGGGAACTCGTTTCTCTTTAGGAATCCATGTGAAAACGTTTCTGTTGTTAGTTATCAGTGTGTAACGGCACGCCATTTCTTTCTCTCTAGGAAATCTGAAACCCCCTTCCCTAAACCATAACTCTCACGAGTAAACAGACATTTCTTTTTCGCTTTTTCCTTCGCTAATGGACATGTTATCGCGATGTCGTTAGTCTTTTGTTTCCCTTGACCTGTCGCAACACGACAGTCCACTTTTTTAAAGGGTAAAAGTAAAAAAAAAAAACTTTCACCGGATCTGAACGGAAAGGAATACTGCGTGATCAGTTTTGACCCCCCCCCCTCTCTTTCTGTTTAGGATGTAGTACAGAATTGATCGCATTTGTCATTACTGTAATAGAGCGAGGTCCAGACGACCTCCGTGGCGCAGTAGTAGGCGCATACTTCCTGTGGTTCCGTGTTCGAATCCCAAATAAGACATGATGATGTCGAGAAGTTGTAGAGAAAATTAGGAAAGTGGAAAAGTTGATATTGAGTAAAACTGAACTGAACTGAAAAAACACGAAATCAAAAGATGTACTCAAGGGGTACCAGATTCAATCCCCGGTCGAGGCACAGAGCTTCGGATCCGTTTCGAAACTGTAGGTGCAGTCTCTATCGGAACATAAAGTGGATTTCTCCGACTTTTAAATTATATTGAAGGCATAGGGAAAAATACGCCCACATTATACGCATGCATAAGGCACCCCTGGATGTCAAACTCAATTCGAGAATAGGGCCGCATAATGTTATTCTCAAAACCCTCCGTGCCGCACATCTCGAACCCCGACCGCTTGAAGTTCAGAACTCAGTGGTTTATCCCTAAAGCTGGGGGGGGGGGGGGGTATAAATTAGCAACCACAGGGGAACGCAAAAACGAGAAGGAGGAATTCGCCGTCATCTCCCTTCACATACCACCCTACTTAGAACTGAATAATGTTATATTGAAATAAAATCAATCAAATATTCTTTCATAGTCAGTGGTAATATTCAAGGGGTCCCGGGTTCGATTCCCGGTGGAGGCACATAGTGGTTCGGATCCCACTTTAAACTGTAGGTCCAGTCCCGATTAGCCTTACTGTGCGGACTTAAAACACCAACTCAATCAATTAATCAATCAGTGGTACTATTTCACATGTTTGTTTCAAGTATAAATTGGTAACAATTGTGCCAACATTTTGGCAAGAAACTGTTTGTGGGAAACTATAGTTTCGTTTATCATATTCTCAATATCAGCAATAAGTTTTTGGGAGCAGAAAACTCTCAATGGAGGCAACAAATTGATCGTTCGGCTGTTTTATTCATCTTCATAATGGAGAACAAGGCATAGACGTAGCATCAAAAGAAAAGGGAGCAGAGCAGTACAAGAAAATTGGACTTAACACTCTTTGAAGTCTTGAAACCTGTTTCCAAATTCATCACGTAGTATTTTTACTTTGTAAAAATATTCATGGTATTCCTCAGAAGTTGCGAAATTACAAATTATAACTTTATATACGAGACATACATAGTTATAAGATAAGGGAAGACTGAAACTTTGCAAAATGACCTCAACTTTCTTGAAAATATCCTCTCTTATTGTGTCACGGAGAGGAATCATTCAAGTAATTCTTCTGTCACATCCAGTTGACAATCGCATCCACGAATGAGTTCAGCAAACTGAGTTACCCCACGGAGTCCGTCTGTATTTTCATTCACTGTGAGCGAAAATGCAACAAAACCACCAATCTTCACTTTCAATTGTTCGTTGATATCGCCTGTTAAGTCATTAATCCCCTCCTCAACTGAATTTCTGATTTTTTAATTTTGTTTTGATTTTTGTTATGTAGCGTCACTTTTCTGCACTTTTGGCTAATGGCGACGATGAGGTCCGCGAGTTTGGCATGGCTGTATTAGAGGACTCGAACGCATGCCACCGCTGCTTCCTGTGCCTATGTAACTCACAACCTCAGTGTTGGCGATAAGAACCAAGCTTTTCAATACAACGATAATGTATCATAATATTCATTAAAAATAAGTCAAACTATATGCCTAATAATTTGGGGGAAGTTTTCCTAACAAGGGAAAATTTTTGTCTTCAGGGAAAATTTGCCTGCTGTGAGGGAATTTGTGTGAAGGAAAGGGAAATGTTTGCCTTTTTGCAGGGAAATTTACAAGAAGGTAATAACTAGGGGCATGCATATTTCGTTTTTGACGAAAAAACGAAATTTGAAAAAACACATTGTAGTGTTAATTTTTCATGTTTTTGAAAGGTGTGAGATGCATTTTGTGACCATGTTTTGTCACGAAATAATGCGAAATGAACTGCAAAAACCGAAATTAACTCTTAAACACGAAATTTAGGGTTTATTCACCGACGCGGCACCTTCTGAGGTCTGAATTATCCTGAGAGTTATGCAAGCCCCGGAAAATTGATTAATTCTGCTGTTAATATTGGAGAAGCAAAAATAGACTCCTTTACACGGAAATAAACTTAATACTCTGATAACTACATAAATGTCCTATTAGAAGTGAAATGTTAATTCTCTGGAATAAGTGTAGTATTTAAATCAAATTTAGGATTATATTCACAATTTTAAAACCAAAATGTCTTTTTATATACCACTTTTCATCCAATTTTTCACCGCTATAACACCGATATTTTATTTTATTTACCGCTCTTGAACCCGAAATGGACTCAGTTTTTGTACCGAAATTTTGCTTTTTTATTTACCAAAAATATGTGCCTGTAGTAATACCATCAGTGGACACGGCCAGGGCTCATGCGTGTCTACGAAAGACAAACTCATAATATTTTCCGTGTAACTGGCTTGGTTAATGGTGGTGAGAAAAGTCTAGATTTTCAATACAATGATACTGTATCACAATAATTATAAAAAATAATTCAAATCAGTCAAAACTGTGTGCCTAATAATCTGATGTAATTTTTTTCTAAGAAGAAATATTTTTTTCTTCAAGGAGGAAATTTTGCCTAACAAAGGTAAATTTTGCCTAACAGAAAGGAAAAGTTTGCATGCTGTGAGAGGAGTTTTGCAAAGGAATGGCAAAGTTTGTTCTGGGAGGCAAATTCTACGACCAATCACTGCCAGACCTCGTCAATAGCTGTATAACCTTGCGTATCCACGAAAGTCAAAGTCATAATGTTTTCTAGGTAACATTTCTTTGCCGGTTCGTGCATAGATGACAAGGCGTGAGCTGTAGCTAAACTCATCACTTACACTTCCTCCCATGCGTTGCGAACGGCTCTCTCATGCGGTCTGGAAGGAAATGCTCCAATTCCTTCTCGGAGTGGCAGAAACACTCGGTGCTTTCCCCACCAAAATAACATTCATGTTCAGTTTTCATTTTCCTAGCACTGACTTCTTATCGCCAAGAAAACATTAAATGAAATTGAGTCTCCTTTGCACTTCCTGTTAACCTGACATAAAACATTTACTGATGTCACAGAACATTAACTCCGTAATAAACACTGTATATTCAATACTAATTTATTTTAATGGGTGAAACCGTACTTTTCTTTTGTCAAATAGGCAAACATTTATTTCATAAAAAAATATTGTTAGTAGTCAAATAGACAAACGTTTATTTTTTATTATATTCTTAATAATAATATAATTTTTCGTAGACCCATGCTTTAAGTGGGTACATCGTCAATCATAGATACATAGAAACGGGGACTGGTGGGGGTCATAATCCTCCTTGGCCCAGTAGCCTTAAAAAAGAGAACGTGAAGGGCATGAAAAGGTGGCAAAATCAAGGCTGACTACTAAAAAAAAGTTCACGTAACTCCCCTCCCTTTTCGAAAATCCTTGGCACGTCACTGCATAAAATCTACATGTATATTTTTAAAGTGCACTAATGGTACATAACAGGATATAAGTATCAGGTGGTTATAATTAAAGTGACGGTGTTCAGAGTGGTACAGCACGGGCTGTAATGAGAGTAGCAGTCTGAAACTTCGTAGATATGCTAATGAAGCAATGCGCTCGCGAATTATGAAAAAAAAAAATAGTTCCAATTCTCGCCACCAGGGTAAAAAAATGGCGCTGTAAGCAGTCAAAACTTGGTATAGTTACAGGAAAAACACTATAAATCGCAGAAAACAATACTCTTTGTAATAAAATATCGCTACAATTTCACTATTCGAATTACATGAACATTACTAAAGAAAAAAGCAACAAGCGTCACCAACAACAACCAGGGAGCCCACACAATGGTTAGGCAATTTCACCGACTTTGACGTCAGAGTTATGGAAAATTCCACGTTTTGACTGCTTACAGCGCCGTTTTTTACCCTGGTGGCGAGAATTGGAACTTTTTTTTGCATAATTCGCGAGCGCATTGCTTCATTAGCATATCTACGAAGTTTCAGACTGCTACTCTCATTACAGCCCGTGCTGTACCACTCTGAACACCGTCACTTTAATTATAACCACCTGGTATATCTCATATTAAGTACGGCATTAACAGATACAAAAGAAACCTTTCAAATTTATTAGAATACTTTGTCTTGCATAAAGATATATATATATATATATATATATATATATATATATATAATGATTATATTTTACAGATGTATGGACAATAAATATATTTTTATTTATTAGCGTGATAATTTTCAACTTTGCCTTGTAGTGCTTTAATATTGTAACTTCATGTCTAACCAAATAGCTTGCATAAGAAATGTTCAGCTTAATTTGTAGTGAAGCAAGCAAGATTCTCACACAGGGGAATAAAAGAGGAAGAAAAGAGGACATAGGCACCCGCAGGAGTTTCTCAAGGAGACGCAAAGGCGCCCCCCCCCCCCCGTCAAAACACTGTTTTAGTTTGAAGTTATCGTGTTCCTGCAACGATGGGCACAATCTTACTTGTAAACATCAATCCCATGTAACAAGTAGCGCCGAATTACATCTGTGTGAGATATATTATTATTTTACGCTAACATTGTCCAGCGGTGGACAATGCCCCCCTTCTTGCCTCTTCCGGGCGCCTATTGAAAGAGGGAGCAAACCAGCGGCGTAGTGCTCACGTAAGGCTTGTAAGTCCACCTTACAAGTTGAAATTATTGAAGAAAACGTATTTCATTCCCGTATTTATCGCTTGAACACACATAGCAATATCATACTTCAAGTAGAACTTTTAACGAAACAATTGAGGACTTGTTTTGATTCGAGTTGTTTCTCTGTAATGCTTCTTGAGAGGCCTTACGTGCGGGTGAATGGAAGAAATGATTTGGACTCGCCCATGGTGGGTGTGTTTGCTTACGTAGTATCTTCTCAACCAATGACAGAGCGCCCCGATTCTCACGCACTGTAAGGCTCATTACGAGTGGGTGCTAACTGGCGAGATTTCTGTCCCCACTGTGTCTGTTCGCCACTGTCGGAAGAGAACCAACAAAATCGACTCCCGTGTTGTTTCAACAATGCTTGACGGGAGGTGTAGCTAACAAAACGGGTGTCATTTTAAATGTGTAAACTAACTATTAAGTTCACAAAGAGATGGTTTAATGTTGGATATTACCTTCATTAGAAGCAGCGAAGTTAAAGATAAGAAGAGGAATGTCTGGCAATTCTAGATCCGGCAGCGCCCGCAAAGTTAGGCGCGTGCATCTCAGTTGCCCGTAATGTTAAAAGCATACGCGTAATACTTAGCGTTATGATTTACAGATTTGTTTTACCTTTTCCTTTGACTAAGTTGCTTGATATGCTTTTCAAAATGTGCGCAAATATCATAACCATGATAATGAGTAATATTCTCGAATGCATTTGCATTTGCAAATTGTATCCTACGCATTTCCAACAAATGGCTTTTTAGTGAAAGAAAAATAATAATAAGAATAAAAATATGACATGGCCTTTCCAGAAGAAGAGTTTGTGTCCTTAACTAAGCTGCATGCGAAATTTGTCAATTGCTACCAGTTGAAAGTTGAGCTACAGGTAATTTATTCTGAAGCCGAATATCGAGTAAAGAGTGTGTTTGAACTTCACGAGTACGTACTACCCATTTGAATGAAGCTGTTGAACAAGTGTACAAACTAACAGAATTCTTCCTCACTGTTCCTGCCTAAAGCTCGTCGGTGGAAAAGTAGTTTTCTGCACTGAAGAGGATTCATACCTTTCAACGCAGCACACAGACTCAGGCAAGGAAATTTGACTTGGGACTGATATCCATTGAAAAGGAGCTGCTAAAGACATTGACCAGAAACTCCCGATTCTACGACGACGTGATCGAGGTGTTCAGACTAAAGGATCGTCGGAGAATTTTCATTAAGTAATACATATGCTATTATTGTTAACATAGAGTGTGTGCATTTTGTGTTTGAAATTGAGTATGCCCATGCATGACTTACATTCAAATAGATTCTATTTAGTTAAAATATCTTTGGGTTTTCTTTATCTAATATTCAGATCAGGTTTATCTAAGGAAGCCTTACACCTTTCATAGAATCACGCTACGCCACTGGAGCAAACAATGGGGGCGCCAGACTTTCAGTTGCTGTTGGGCCACAGGATGGCTGTCGAAGATTTAGGTTGGCCATTTATTCAAAGAAAAATTCATATTCATCATTATTTATACTCGTTCATTTTTTGTTTGACGCGAAATTTCCCTATTGCATTTTGAGGTGGGTGAGCCTGATTTTGGGTCGGCCCTGGCCCACTCTTAGCTCCGCCTCTGGTAGAGAACCGGTGAAAGGAGGGTGAGATAGAAAGAAATGTGGAAAATAGGAGAAAAGTATAATGAAACTATTAGAGAATAGAAGGAAAGAAAAATGAAAAAGGATAAAGAAACGGGAAGAAAGGAGAACGACTTGGTGGGATCCGAACCACTATGTACCTCCACCGGGTATCGAACCCGAAACCCCTTGATTACAAGGCGGCGACGCTAGCACTGCGCCATCGGGGAGGCCCTGAAAAGAGAACGAGAGAGAGATCGAAAAGAGAGAGAGAAAGGAGATAGAAAAAGGGAGAGAATAAAAGAATTAGAGTGAGCGAGAATGAGAGAAAAAAGATAGAATTAGAAATATAGAAAAGACAAAAAGAGAGAGAGGAGAGGAAGAAAGAGAATGGCAGATTGAGAGAAATAGAGTGAGATAGAGGAATTGAGAGGGAGGGAGAGAGAAATAAAGAAAGAAAAGAGATAGACATGAGCGTGAATACCGGCGTTGGTGGAGAATCGATTTGCCTACGCGCTTAGCTAGGTGTCCCGGGTTCGAATCGCGGTCTGGGCATTAATGTTCTTTGTAAGTGTCCCTTAATCAGTTCAATTATATCATCACTGATCCTAATTAGCCGGAAGTGGCAGAAAATCGAAGTAAAATAAACAAAATGCATCAATCAAAATGCGGCTGAAGGAGAGAGCCCGCCTGAAAACATTTCATCCACTCTTGAGCCCATCAACCAAAATCTCCCCTCCCACGTTTTCATGTATGAACCAGGAGCGTATATTCTAGGCTAGCTAAGCTATCTGCGAAGCCTGAAGTCTAGAGAATAAAATACACGATCAGAAAGTGTAAATATTATTATTCATATCAGTGAGATGATGTTGATTCTGGAGTTGACAACCTGATTTCCTATGAGTTGGCAACCTGACTTCCTATGAGTTGGCAACCTGATTTCCTATGAGTTGACAACCTGTTTTCTTATGAGTTGGCAACCTGTTTTCTTATGAGTTGGCAACCTGATTTCTTAGAAGTTGGCAACCTGATTTCTTAGAAGTTGGCAACCTGATTTCTTAGAAGTTGGCAACCTGATTTCTTAGAAGTTGGCAACCTGATTTCTTAGGAGTTGGTAAATTTATTTCTATCCATAGCCTAAGACCACGTGACATAGTGAGATAGCCCAGATCTTGGACTCAATATACGCCACTGGTATGAACTGTCACAATTTTCCATCAGTATGCATAAATAATTAGCCCCGTCATTATGCAAAAGAAAATATTACTGTTGTTACACCTGTTGTGCAACCTCGTTCGATAATTGTAGAACCGGAAACAAAAATTATTACATTCCAAAGGCCAAAAAAATCAGGTTTTGCAACTTATTTATAGATTAAGATGAAAGGACCCTACCACACCCTGCCTGGGGATCCAGTTTGGGCCTCGCATATGTGTGTGTGTGTGTGTGTGTGTGAAGATCATATGCAACCACACTGTTGAAATGTAGATCAGTGTCGCCTTAGTGGGACTGCACCTTCCCTGAGGCGGTTGCATCAAGTTGAACATCTCTGGTTTGTCCACTTTTCACAACTCCTCTCTTTTTTTTTTTCCTGAAAAATATGTCTTCCACGCTTCACGTGCAGGCCTTTCCAAAAGAAGACGTGATTTATTTTTGCGGAACTTCCTCCGCTTTTGAGGGCCTCGACTGTGGAAGTAGATCTGGGACTTTTGCAGCGAGAGTTTGAAGTCTGTTGGAATTTGCACGGGAGGATTCTTACGTTTTCACGAATCACGTTTTTGGTAACCTCGAGAATTACTGGCCTTTCTCCAGAATGCGAAATCCTAGGGACTGGGGGATTTTCCCCAACTACAATCTTGTCCTAAAAATAAATCTCTGCTGGATTTTTGAGGACTTGTACTTTACTAAGGTTAACATCGAAAACATACACAACGCAATGTAGTCTGGCTGTGAGTGTTGCATGCTTTCTCTCTCTCTTTCTCTCTAGAGATCATTAACACCAATACGAATATACGCACAATAAAACTAAAAGATGAACAAAAGAAAATATAGCTATGAAATCTAATTGATTTATATTAATTGAAAGCAAAAATTAAACCAAAACGTATGTACAGTCACCGTCAATAAAAAATGGGACACCTAGATCCGGAAATACTCGCTTCCCGACAAGCCGTTATGTGTGTTGTCTAAATCTACTGCGTTTGTAGAAGTTGCCACTGAAAATTTGCGATTAAAATCCACTTATCCCCGTAGAGTTAGGCAATACTCTTAACGCCTTGCAGGGAAGCAAGTATTTCAGGATGTAAGGTGTCCCGTTTTTATTGCCGGTGACTGTACATAATAAAACTATTTCAACTATTTTGTAATTTATAGACATCTTTAATCACTTAGTAGGCTAAGGGATTTAGTTTGCTACTTTATAAATATCTAAGGTAAGGTAAAGGTACCCCTGTACTCCACATATTCTTGATCTCGGCCATATTGGGATGATGTGATCGTGATCAGCGTCACGCCCGGCCGCCTTGGTACCCATTATACGAGGCCATTATATTATGCGGTCTCAGAGCCGCGCAGAAACAGGGAAATGAATGGAAAACTTCCTGGTCCAGATCACCTGCCCCGAGATTCGAACTCGTTTCTTCCGGCGTGGTAACCACATGATCTACCATCTGAGCTACCGCGGCTCAATGATCAGCGGACTGACTGATCATTCATCTTTTATGTGTTTTGCACATTGATCAAACAAATGATGCACATTTTACACCAACGCTTCCGTTACATGTTATAATACACTGGCACATTGCACAGTAATGCACATTAAACCTTAAACTGAAGGTCCAGTCCCGACTAACCTATCAGTTCATAAATGGACAGGAAGACAGCTGAACATAATAATTGGCAATGAATGGATCAATTACCTTTTCGCTTACATATTTGATTTTTTCGAACACACAACATACGTACATATGAAGATAAGTGTTACACGTCACACAATGATATGTTCCTATCTAACGGTACCTCCACACACTCACGCCCTTTCTACATCTGATCCTCGTCGGTGATAACTTGACTCTGTCCCACATGCCTCGATCCACCAATCACGAGCGGCTACTCCCATCGCTGGCACGCCCTTGATTCGATTCATCTTGCGGAAATCTTGGAAGAGCCCTAGATTCGCCACGTCGGAGATGAATGGCTTCGGAGAGAAGACATCCAGGATGTGTGTCCCCAGCCTCAAGGCCGAGTCGTTTGGACCACATCGTAGGAGCTATCGCCTACAGGTTGTTGGCACCTTGCCTTCTTCCTCAAGATCACGCCCAAACATACATCACACATATGTCTTGCAGGGAGTTATGTGGAGTTCTGCGAATTTGGAGGCTACTGAACTCGGAGAAGCGACTATAGAACTCTGACCTGGTACAACTGCTGCCACTAAACCGCGTTTGTTCCAACTTGTCACGTACCTAGGGATGGACGAAATCGGAAATTTGATATCGCGATATATCGTCAAGAAAATATCGTCACAGACGATACGATACGATATTTTTTCGTATCGTGATATCGGCGATATATCGTCTCCACGATATATATCGCCAAATATCGTGACGATATATCGCTGACACGATATATATCGCTAAAATATCGTGTCGATATATCGCCGACACGATATATATCGCTAAAATATCGTGTCGATATATCGCAGACACGACATATATCGCCAAAGTAACGTGACGATATATCGTCTAGTTGATATCGCCTGGACGATATTTCTTCAATATCGCGATATATCGTCTGGACGATATGTGGCCCAACACTACACCTATCCCACGCTAGCGATAGCTCGACAGTCCTTTGCCAGTAGGAAACGAGTAAATTATTGACATGCTAAACAACGAGAGCGAATGGGAAGCATCGCTTACGCACGTGGTGTTGTCACTTTCTAGTTTATTTTTCACTTTTTTTATGTCATTCAAGGAGTTCATTTTATACAATTTTTGTGGTAGTGGTTAGTGAGCTGAGCTGTACGAACATTAAACATTCCCGTGTAGATTATTTGTGGTCCGGCTTCGCCCAACAAAGTGTGGTTGACACTAGATAGTAAACAATGCCTAGTTTATGATAGGAAGGTTCGGCGAGCGCGGGAAGAGTGACAGCTTATTCCAAACGGGATATAAGTGCTCTATCGCCTGCGGATTGTTGCTTCCAGGGGGGACGCTCCCTCTTCCAAGCCCCATGTCAAGCATATACAGTAAAACCTCGTTAATCCGGACCCCGATAAGCCGGATTTCGCTTAATCCGGACAGGCAAAAGGCAAAGAAGAAAAGAAAAGCAGAATGCAAGGTTTTTAAATGTGGCAAGAAGTCAACAAGAGAACTTCCCAAAGATAAGGCAGTCAACCACTAATGAAATTCTGTTTCCCGCAAACTTTGTACTGTACTGTATAGTGTATTTAGGCCTATGTCCTTTAAATACAGCATAATAAATGTGTTTTGTTGCTATAAACGGAATTTTAATGCACTTTCTACTGTTCTTTTACGGTATTTCGGTTAATCCGGAATTTCCTTAAACCGGTCAACTTATCCTCCCCCCAATTAATCCGGATTAACGAGGTTTCACTGTAATACCAATGAGTTATTCAAGCCCTTGGAAGGCAAATTCTTTTCCGCTCTTCATCTGAAATATCTGGCTCGTCTGCAATGATTTCGCCATATACCACCAACAACTCCACCCCCCTTTCACATGTTCTCAACAGCCTCCTCATTTTTATTTACAAAGGCCCAATGTATGTTCATTTTGGTTTTAAATTTACCTTTACACCCCTAAATACGAACTTACATCCAACAGATAGAAAAGTCTTAGAGTGAGGTCACGATAACAGCCGGCGTAGGAACACCTTTATGGCAGTGACCCTATGTTTGCCTACGAAGAAACTTGCGGTCAAACAGCCAATTAGGCATACCGCTGTCCCCCTGTTTGGGCAACAAGCGGCAACATTAGAATCATTCCTCCCCGAAGTAGCCAGCAGGGAAACAGGGTTTTGTCAACCGATCTGTGCGTGACCCGGGTATAACAAGCCCCATACTCTGCATCTGTTGAATTCCCCTCCCGGATTCGATACCCGGTGGAGGCACATGATGGTTTGCATCCCACTTTAAACTGTAGGTCCAGCCCCAATTAGCCTATCTGTGCAGAAAGCGGATTTAACAAGTATCGCTGTGAATGTGAACCTAGTATTCAAATTTCCCTCGTAAATGAAACGTCGAGCTCTGGTTGGCAGAGAGCAGAGCACGTGCTTGCTGTCTCCAGCGCTCCTCTGAGTGGATTCAAGCACTCACGTGATAGTTGGCAAGGTCTGGCATCTTACGACGAAACACCGAGTGGCGGAAACTTTCAGGGTAAACCTTCTAACCCCAATATCGTGAGTCGAGTCGTCTTGGTTGCCTGCCAATGCTTTGTTGTAACCAGCATTGCTTTACAGGAAAGAAACAACAACATATGCATCACAGGAAACTATCAAAAAGTCAATGAGCGCAAGAATTATGAGAAAAAGAGACCCCCAATAACGCGCTCACTTTTTCTCCTGCCTTAATTTTGTAGGTCAGACTCAAACCACGGAACTAATAACATCGTCCCACATTGAGGAAGGCCACGTGACCCAGCTGGTCGGCTCGGCATGCAAGAAGACTCGCACACACGCTTAAAAGACAATGCAGCTACAAGGAAAGAGGAACGACGAGGAAAAGACAAAGCTTACATGTTTCTTGACAAGATACTTGAAAGTATTTTTTTAAAAAATAATTTTTCACTCCTCAAGTTATTGTGTGAAATTTGTTGGAGGAAAGTAACATTATTTGTGACCACTAGATAGAATAATGACTGTGACTTCTTGCTTTATTATTTTTTTAAAGTTGCATTACACGCCAGGCTTGCTACAAGAAATCACATATTATTGTCGTGTGAGAACTAGACGGAACTCCAATTTATCAAATTTATAGGAAAGGGGAAATAATGTATTCTTAGCAATAAACCCGTGGCTCTACAGCCCTCGAAGGACCTTCGCCTATCTCCCGACTGCCAGTCTCCCTCCCACAATTCTACCTAGAGGCGTGGAGATCTTCAACCGGCAATGGGGTGACGTGGGGTCAGCACGTCGGACCCTCGGCCGTTATAGGAGATTTCCCAGACCGGGTTACGCTACTCGCTCGTAGCTCCCCAATTTCCTCACGATGGTGGGTTACCACCGGTCCTATACATAGGCCGAGAATCCAGAGACTGAACCCAGGTGGACTCGAACCCATTCCGTCCCGTAGTCGGAGCCCAAACCACAGCGCCTTAGACTGCATGGCCACGGAGGAGGACATTCTTAGGAATATGTCTAACTTAAAAAGAGTCTAAATTGAAGATACGTGTCTCCACCTTATTGCTAAGGGTTAGAAGTGAAGATATCTCGATCTGACTCAAAATAGAGCTCTTCAGAGGAGTTATTTAAACAAAACTGACACCAGTATAGGCACATAGTGATTAATTTGTTTAACATTTTCCATTCATACGAACATGGACCAACGGAAATAGGTACTACCACCACCACAAATATGTCTTTAGGTGAAGGGAAAAATTGGTCCAAAAAGGGAAATTATGCCCTCAAGATTGTAGCAACACTGTTCAGCAGTGTTGCCACATGAAGGGAAATTTCCCTTTTGCAGAGAAATTGGGACCGACATTTTAGCCTAAAGAGAAAAGGGATTTTCGATTAAAAATTCCCCAATTTCAGGGAAATTTTAAGTCATCTGACTACATTATTACAGTTTATGTTAAGTTCCAGTTTCATGTTCACATTTTCAATTTTTTCTGTTCTTTTTCCTGCTCCCTTGAATATAGCCTGTATCTATTTATATTTCTGTTAAGTACATCGCTTTTCTGTACCTTCGGATAATAGTAACGATGAGGATTAACGATTAAATGTATTCCTCACCAGGATCCAAACCTGGGACATCTGGTCAGGAAGCGATGAAAGTGACATGTGAAAAATGTAACATTTTTTATTCACACGTACATGGACCAACGGAAACACTACTACTACTGCTTCCAGCACCACCACCACCACTAATAATAATAATAATAATAATAATAATTACAGCTACTGGTACTACCATTACTAATACTTATTATTATTATTGTATGATTTGCTTAGGTGAAGGGAAAAATTGGTCTGAAAAGGGAAATTTTGCCCCTTGGAAAGGGAAATTGTTCCCTCATATTGTGGCAACACTGATGCTCAGTTGATGAAGGTGGCTCCCTCGGCATTTGGGTAGAGTCAGGGCTCTTTAACGTGGTTGATGGGTAAAATGTTAGTTAATAGATAGGTTAATTACCTATCCTCAGGTGGAAACACTGTACTCCACATCCTGACGACCCAGGAAACACTTTTCCATTTCCACAGGCCCTTTTATAGGTCTCTAATGTCCCAAACCGTTACAGAAAATTCCACTAATCGGCTCTCGATCAACCCTCCTGTCTACCTCAACGGCCAGGTCTTCAAGATTTTATTTTATCTTAAAACCTTGTCGGGAAAACGAAACTCGCAGGACTGTTAGGGCACATATTGGGACACAAGGGCTTAAAATACATAAGATTTTAAAAAGGAAATATTGCGTAATTGGGGAGCTGAGTGGGGGCCAAATCCCAAATATTTTGACAATGATAACTACTATGAACTTAAGTTTTTGAGATGAGATTGCTAGATACCACGGAGTAATCATCTAATTTTATATGTGAACACAAAATTGATCAACATACTTGAAGATACCGAATGTAAAACAGATTCTTTCCAATTGTGATCGTATTTTTGTAGACTATGTTTCTGGACATTAAGAGACGATGATGTCAGGAGATATATTTTATTTTGAGGTCTTTCAAATAATGCCCTGGGGCTACAGCCTCCAAGTTATACCCTAAATCCGGGCATGTGCCCCTTACTAATTTGCACCCCGGCTTAAAATGGCAGAAAAGCGACGTAAGATAACATATTAATGAAACCTAAGATTGTCAGCGATTCTGAGTCTGCTTGTATAAACCCGACTCCGACGATTTCCAATAACAAAAACCGGTGTTTCTGTTTTTGGGGCACACCTCTTTGCTGCAGATTCAGGAGGCAGAAATAAAGTTGAAAAGGAAAACGATTCTTCAGAAGCGGCACTTCCAGCTACGTTCGGAAAAAAAGGTTTCCCCGTCCCGACATGTTTCTTTCTCTTGAAGTAAAACGGAAGTACGAGTATATTTGGGTTAATGTAAGCATCGACAAGGAGAGGCAAGAAGTTCAGACGACGACCAATTTGATGCGAATGAAAGTTTGAGTATGTGAAATCGTAATAACATTTTCCTGACAGTACATTATCTTCATTTTGTTGTACAGGGCTACTATAAATGATTCATTCGATTTCAAAACACTGTGTTTTCCAAAGTATTTCACATGCAGATATGAATGATACATGAAAATAACTGTAAACTCACCAAGTTTGCATCGTGACACACCAGTTGGCAGCACGAGTGCAGTGCCTGTACAAAATGGTGACAAACCGAGAAAATAGTTTTTGTGTGTTGGAATATGGGAGATGTTAATCTATTATTGCAGTGCAGCGTGCATTCAGAAGAGAGTACAGAAAATAACCATTAAGTAAACAGAGCATTTTGAGGTGGTACCGGCAGTTTAAGGACACTGGGATTGCTACAAAATGCATGGATGGAACTCGGCTACCGCTTTGATGTGTGTCGTGTGGCCAGAGGGGCACGCATCAAACAGTTGTAGAATGGGAGGAAAACTTGGTAAGTTTGCAGTCATTTTCATGTATCATTCATATCTGTATGTCCAATACAGTGTTTTGAAATCGAATGAATCATTTATAGTAGCCCTGTATTTGCACACAAAACTCGAAATGCATCAAGGTTGGTGCATTTTAGTGCATCACGCGGAACAGCAGCTGAAAAAAGTATTTGATGTATTTCTCTATGTATTTTGATGCAGCAAAAGTGTATCATTAGTATTTTAATGTATAATACTAGAGTCAACATATCTAAGTAGATATTTAGCCAGCATTTTCCATTTGGTGGGGTGTTCCAAATTTCGGGTACATGTAAGTGTAAATTTCGAGCCAAAATGGCCATAAATTCGGCCTTTCTGAAAAATTTTAAGGGGGCTGTTGAGGAAATTTGGGTGAGGTGTTGGGTGTGTGTGGATAAATCACTGCATTTGTGTCAGTTTACGCATTTTTTCGTTCCATGTGAACACAAAAAGAAATATTTGTTTTGAATAACCACCAAATTGGTTCGAAGTGAGGATGGATGTGGGAGGATGGTATCCCCAGTTAGGAAAACTTAAGAAAGGCATCCTCCCCTTCCTTTCGTGGCATCTTATAGGAGGCAGTTGCTTCTTAGCCAACGGTTGAGCCAATTTCTTTCACAAATCACGTGCAACTTGCTAATAGCCCTATTATAAAGGGCAATATGAAAAATATAGTTACTCGAGCGTGGATGGAGATTGAACGTAATCAGCAGTGATTTTTCCATACACCCCCAACGCCCCCCTAAATATCCTCAACACCCCCTAAAATTTTTCACAAACACCCAATTTATGGTCATTTTCGCTCTAAATATACCTTACACCTCTTTAAATAAGAAATCACCCCCACCCCAATAGATGGAAAATTCTGGATGAACTCCTGGTGATCAGTTAGCTCGACCACTGTCTTTGTTCCTTTCTCTTTCGGTTATTTTACGTCGCTTTTCCACCTCTTGGGTTAATCGTGACGACGAAGTTGTATGCTTATGTAATGAAATGGTGGGGTAAGTTGCACCCACAGTGCAGGAACTCGTGCAAATGAGTTTTTCATAATCAGTAGGGAAAGGATTTGAAGGTGCGAAATTATGGTCGGGAAAGAATAAAAAAGGTTCTGAAAGTGTTTTAAAAAATGTACTGATAGAATGCCTTTATTCAGTGCTCTCTTCTTCTGGACCTTCTGTATATAATGCGCGCGGACCGCAGAGAGAACAGTGGTTCTGTCGAATAGGTTTTGTTGAAGTTTGTGTTTTCTCTCGCGGGTTTTGCTACATTCTCTTGGGAACTATTGGGGCTGCAATGATTATATTATACCATTTTCTAGCTCTCGTTCTGCTCTACAAAATGAGATTATATGATTTTATGTAGCTGCTCAAGAACAGTGAAAATAATTTATTTTTCTGTCCAATTTTTTAACAAAACATGAAAGAAAAGGGAGGGAAAAGGTGCTGAAGATCAAAGAGGGGATAAATGTGCTAATCTCACGAAAAGGTGCAACAAAGTGAGTTCATTTTACTTGATTTCATGTCCTAAAATACATATCTCAAACGATCAGTGTGAAAACAGTTATATTTTTGAAAAAGTGCTGCACTTTAAAATTCGTTCCCTATTCATCAGGCTTAATCTGTGTACAAATGCTTTCTTACGTTTCCATAAGTATTTAGTACAACAACACGTGTAAGTATACTAGATTTATATGGATAGAAAACAAATTTGTCAAACTAAAGTATAGCTACAAATAATAGTATGCTTCGTTCATTATTCATACCCAGTTCTTTTTAGTTTGACTACAAGCTCAGTGCATTCAAATGTAAGCCCAATGCTTTGTTTTCTTCATTTAAATCCTTCTTGTACAACAAAACCTTGTGTCACACTTCACACACGGCAGAGCGTGACACGAAAGACCTGCAACAGCTGACAATGGCGCCATCTTGTAGACGCAATTTAATTTATTGGCTACGTCACTCCTGGTAAGGCCACCCGATTCAAGGTTGATGACCGGCGTTTGCAAGATTGCGCCCAGGGCGAAGATGTGGCCCCCACCATTCCGGTTGGGCTGAGAAGGTGACGGAATGCGGGAAGAACCTACCTGCCGACAACGTGATGCGATTGGCGAGCGCGGAAGAAGCCAAGTACGAAACCGAAGCATGCCGCTGATAAGGTGCTGGTTGTGTGTGTGTTTGGCGCTGCAAGAACTGCTTACGCCATTCACAGCTGTGAACAGACTATTTATTAGTTCATTGTTGAATAAGGATTGCGTCCTTTCAAGCATTAGGCTTACATCTCAATGACCCATTGCTTAATGTGTATGACTAAAATAATATCCTGGTGTGGAAAGAGTGACATTTTCAGAACATGGCACACTTTAAACTGTACGTCCAGTCCCGATTAGCCTTCTGTGCATAAGGTGGACTTAACAATTCAATTTTCAGGACACACTGAAATATCAACCTCACAGCTGTCTCTGGAGCAAGGCCGCGCAAACGTCACAGAAAGGGGGGGGAGAATCGAGTGGACAGAGCGAAGCAGTACACGCTGCTAGGAAGGTTGGTAACGGCAGTCGATTTCCCCCCTCCACAGAATCCCGTTCCTCTCACGTGTCCATTGGTAGAGCCGTCGCTTCACTACTTGCGCAGAGACTCGTTTTCGTTCGCCTGCTCCAGAGATGTCTGGGACAGAGTGTAGTACGTAGTACACCCTGGACTACAGTTTTGCAGGCTAACGAGGCTCTGATGGCTGGACACACAATCCTCTTTTTGTTTTTTGTGCCATCAATGTATGCTTGTAATTGCCCCTCCATCATCATCTCCATCGTCGCAAGTAGTCAAAATCGACCGAAAAGCAACATCTACAATCGAGCGATGGACCAGATTTATATATGTGGTGACCCGGGGGGACCCCTTATACACAAGTTCAGTTATAACCTTTAGGCCAAGTTATGCCCAATGGTTAGTAATATTTTTCTACTATATTTACCACATTTCAAATATCTCTTTTCTTTTGTGGGTCTTTTCCAAGCGTTTTTTTTTTGGAAATGGAGGTCCAGGGCTGCAGCCCTCCTAAGCTCCCATCTAATTGCGGGCCTGTAATAGGAAAACAGGAAGTTATTTTAAGTCCACTTTACGCTGATAGGCTATTCGGAAGTGGACCTACAATTGAAATTGCTGTTCGAACTACTGTACGATGTGTTTCCACTGGGTATCGAACCCAGGACCCCTTGATGACATGGTGACAATTTTAATTGGTAAATGGGGCCAGTCCACACTTCGCTTTATGTGTCTGAACTTTTCTTTAAAAGCTTTCAATAAAACATATTATTAATTGATGAAAAATTGCTGATGTAAATTTGTATCTTGACAGAAAGAAATGACCAAATCCACTTTATGATCAGAACAGCTAATGGGGACTTTGCCTACAGTTTTTAAAGTGAGATTTTGACACCCACTCCCAGAAATCTAGTCTGGGACCTAACTTTTGGGGATCTGAATCAAACAGTTTTCTACCACATAAAAATAGCGCCCATTTGCTAAATTACTGTTACATTTGCGAAATCATAAAAATTACTTATTAACTTGCTTCTCAGGACCCAGGAGCTTAACAAAAGTTATATTAGCTTGTTAATTATAAAAATTTGTTTAGGTGGGCAATGAAAGATAATGCATATGTAACTTCATCACTAGGTACATCAAGCCATCCATGGCCACGTAATTTTACATTTGTTAAATATATCATGGGCAACCAACAAAGAAACTCAACACTTTACTACTGCTTCCTTCTTGTGTAGATGCACTTGCAAATTTTCAAAACCGATCCTTTGATCACCACAGCCTTCACTGCTACCAGCTTTATCAGATTTCGTTCATTTTGAAGGCAGATTCCTGAGATTGCAGAGTCTGGAACTCGTAATGCTCAATTTTCCCACTAACATTCTAGCTTCACAAAGAAATGTAGCCCGTTATTATAAAAAAGTGACTTCGTAAAGGGTTATTGCGCTTGCGTCAAAAATTCCATGTAGGCTACCTTCGTGTACTATTATTCCACTCATACAAATAGAGACGTTCTGAGGTGACAAGTTAGAGTCACGTGACAACTAAATTGTAACTTTCACATGCATTTTCCTGCCAAATTCCGTGGACAAAGAAAAGGAAAGAGGGAAGGTGAACTTCAACCCTGGCCACTTGCTTGACAGTTCCAGGAATAGAGCAGGGCTTGAGGCCACATCTGTGTTCGCCAAATGGAGCTTCCAGTTGTCTGACAGAAAATGTTGCAATTGACTAATTGCCAATAATTTCTTGTCCCCCCCCCCAAACATCATTCCCTCCAGGGATAAAATTTATCAAGCAGAAAGGGGGCGACAAGTATCCAGAGGGGTGAGTTCCCCTCATCCCTCCTACAAATACAACACTACCTGTATGCACACACCTTGATCAAGATCGGAAATGGCATAATATTTCGTTTTGAAGTCCCACAATTCCCAAAATGTCACAGAGAAAGGAAAGGGCAATTTGGTAGTGGAAGTAGGCCAAAAGTGGAAGACGTCGTGAGTCTGTTTTGCGAGACTCGTGTTTGTCCGGTCGACTGCAAGACAAGAGACAGACGGAATCGTCTGAAGACAAGACTTTCTCCACGTTATTTGTCGTGCTGTAAGGTAACATGATGTGTCTGTGCTTATTTCGTTACAGCCATGATTACATGGCATTTAGAGCAAACGTAATTGAAGACAGATCGAGAGTGGGGTTTAGATTGCGCATCGCGGCATTTTTTTTAACGTACAGATAAGGAAAATAACCTGTTCTGTAAAAGGAACCCGATTCTTACCGAGCCAATCCGATCTTGTAAAAGAGATACGGATCTCTGCAAAAGGGAATTAGGTCTCTATAAAGACGACAGGATGATTACCCAATTAAAGTGGAAAGCCAATTTGAATTCAGAAAAGAAGGAAAGTTCGGCAGTTGAATAGCTGTGTACGATGTGAATTTTTTCATCTTCGTGAGCCATAATAGGAGAAAGATGGTAATCAGCAATCAAGAACAGATTAAATTTTGTTTTGTTTTCAAGTCGCGTGTTTGTATACGGTACAACATAATTGTGATTGCTTTGTGAATTTCGTCGAAGAAATAGTATATTAATAATATTAAATTAAGTGGATCCTACGGTGACATGAAGCGTAAGGCGCAAAATCTGAAAGCGTGGAGGTTGCAGTAAAAACTTGTCCTTTGGACAAAGAACAATGAATGAATGCCGTTCAATTATCTGTTCATCACCGCCATTTGTTGATCTATTGTTTATTTGCAAGTTCTTTCGTCATTCAAAGTTGAATGACGAATTATTAATGAATGGACGCCAGTGATGTGCGTCTACGCGTAAACAACGATAGTCTACATTCTACACGTAGACTATTTTATACACGTAGATGACGTAATCTATGTAAACAACATGGCGAAAGGTGATAACTTAGCAAAGGGCACCGTGGAATTAAAAGAAAAATATACTGCGTATCAGTTGCTGATGTGTGAAGAGAACTTTTCATACTCTTTCTTCCAAATTCGAACAATTTCTCACCTAGGAAGAAACCTAATATAGGAAATATTCTAGTGTTTTATGGGAAAAACACCACTCTTGCCTCACGACTGCCATCTGTTGTTTTTTGCATACTATTTATCTTCTTCCATAGTTAATAATAGAAGAGAAGAGAAGAGAAATTTTGTTGTAAATATGATTCTTTTCATTTCGTTAAGAACCAATATAGTTGAAAATGTCACTTTCCTTTCATGAAACCCTTGAAAATTAATTTTAATGCACTTTAGATTGTCTACGTAGTCTATGTAAACTACAACCCAGTGTAATCTACGGGTAGATTACGTGTAGAGAACGCATGTAGACGTAAACTTATAATCTACTGCACATCACTGATGGACGCTCACAAACATCGATGCCCAGGCCATGATTCGAACCATTACATGTGTCCAGGATTGGCATGCTTAAAACGTATATTTTTAAAAGTTGTATTTCAAACACTTCTCTACGAATAGTATTTGGATGAGTGAAACAACACGAACAGTGTTGTTAATGCTAATACCTTTTATTACATTTACTACAAAATGCTTCGGAGAAAGGCGTAGCCACAACGGGGATAGTGTGGGGATCTGGCAACTGTGGGATAATCTCGACATTTTGAAGTATCTTGCACAAGAGATTTCAGATAAGGTAACAAGTTAGTTGTTTACTGTAATTAATTAGAAACAGTCCTTCGTTTCATAATTAAGAAATTCCTTATCAAGCATTCTTCTAAGAAAAGTAAGTTTTCTCGGCAATTTTTCCACGTTTGAAGTGTGTTTTGTGTTCCTTGTGTAAACATTTTTAAAAACTTTTTTTCTTTTGGAAAAAAAAAACATATTTTGCCAACCTTGCATGTGTCCAAGCAAATCACCGAAAAAACGAATTTTTCAAGGTCAAAACGAATCCAACGTTACTGTGTCAGGGTTGTTTGCCCGAAGGAATCCCAGTATTTATCTTGCAGGTGGAAATGCATCCGTAACACTTCCCAGGCGAGTCCCTCGCTTCCTTCCTGAACCTGACCTTGACCCTTCCTGCAGGTAGGGAAAGGTAAACCTGTCAGGGTCCCGTTATCGCCTCCAGGCGGCGGGCGCATTCCTCTCATGCGTGGAAGCAGGCCCATCGCCCCTTCCCAGCAAGTGCCTTGCTCCGCAGTGTTGCCAGCTGTAGTGTTGTTACACTAGCGTTGCGATAATTTCAGTTACGGTTCGTGAGGTAAGAGTTACTTCCTGTGGATGAAGTCGCATTTGATGAGAGATTAACCACAAAGCAACATTTATCCTTTTCCTGGGATGCGAACCCAGAAACAATGGCTTCAAAGTACAAATACTAACTACTGCACCACCAAAGAATAGGTCATATCAACATGGGTCCATAAATGTGTAATTTCTGAGTAATAAAACTTTCAAGTATGATCCTAGTGTACTCAAAGACCCACTGATGGCGTAATGCTAATGTCGTCACAATTTAGTCAAGGGGCCCCGGATTCGATATCTGTTGGAGGCATTATAAGTCCTCGGGACAGCTTTTTGTCCCGTATTTCAACAATTGGAATCGTTGAGTCAACCTGGTCTCATTTTCTATTTTCACCCATTCTTGAGAAGCTTTAACCCACTGTGGTAACCTATAGAAGCGTTACAGAGAATCTAATTATGTGGGCGATTAAACTCAGCTCAGAGAAATGTTCCAACATAGATTCAGGCTTACAATACTTTTCATTTCAATGTCGTTTTTCCAGAAATGTTCCAGTTTAATGTACTGTGTTATGTAATTTTTCCACTGGCCCATTCTGTGTGGGTGATTAATTTATGAATCAGTGACAATGAGTGATAATACTTGAAAATTGCATGAAAAAAATAAAATTAACGCCATTTATTGTGAAAGCTCCATAAATACAACTTTCCTTAGCTTAATTTTTTCATAGAAGATATAATCAGTAATCAAGCTTTAAAACAAGGTATAACACGTTCCGTTAGAAGGACATATTGCACATCGTAGCCTTGAAAAATAAGTGTCCCGTCTTTTTTTCTGGAATGTCTTGGAACCCTAGTTAGGGAACAGAAGGGAACTCCCCCCTCCAATATCACAGAAAATTGTATTACGTATTTGTAAGTTACTTATGCATTATCTCTATAATGCACTCCGCTAACTTTATTTTCGTCGCGATTAACCAAAGAAGCACAATGGATCAGCAAAAAGAAAGTGTGATTCCCCAATTATATGAGGGACTACAATAATAAAATATTCCTTTGTGTTTTTCAAACGAAGTAACAGCAATAACGTTCTCAAACTATAAAAATTTAAATTTGAAATGTTTGCAACACTGCTGCCCAGGCAAAAACTGGGGCGCGCGGATTATGAAGAGTGGAAAGTTGTCGCAGCAAAAGAAGACAACGTGCAGGTGACGAAAGGCCGAAAGTTTTTACCATCTGTGAACCGACTGACATATCACTTCTTCGGGTCACGCTTTGTTTCCTGTTTTCCACAAGACTTGCTGTGTTTTCTTTCTATTTCCGCTTTCTCCCCTCGTGGGCGTTGCACGGAGAAGTAGGGAGATCTAAAACTCGTAAGGTCATAGGATGATACCCCTAAAACAGTGTGACGACAGGCGCGGATCCACGGGTAGGGCGATAGGGGCGAACGCCCCTCCCAACTGCTCGGTATTTAGATACATTATTCTGCCTGAACTTTTTGCAAATTCAAATGTTCTGTCATTAATCACAAGGATTAAAAGACTTGAGAACATTTTTTGTAGTTTAGTTCACTTTACCCTCATGATAGGCTAATCGGAACTCGACCTACAGTTTAAATAAGAATCCGAATCACTGTACAATATGCCTTCAAAGAAAATCGAACCCAAGCCCACTTGATAATAGTTTTTGTTTTTTGTTTTTACCCTGGCAATGTAGAAATTATGATAACGACCATCTATTCCTGTACTGGGCACTTATTTTTGTACAAAAAATCTCTAAAACTTGAAAGTCAGCTTGATTCCTGTTCAGAGTAAGATATACAGGGTGAGCATAAAGTCTTTCCCTGAGTACAAACTTTTATTGCTAAAGAATGGTAGATACAGATATGCGGTTTGTTGGAAATGGTAGCTTAACTCATAATGTTTTGTTATCAGTACACTTCAGTACACTTCGACATGTGCTCCCTTTGTTGCCCTTAGAACGTCTAGGCGATACTCAATTTCTCTCCATGTTTTTGCCAACATATCTTCCGTCACCGTCTCTATAGCATCCCGTATTCGTGTCTGAAGAGTTTGCATATCAGGAACTGGTGAACTAAACACTGTGTCCTTAACGTAACCCCATAAAAAAAAACTCAAGAGGTGTTATGTCCGTCGAATGCGGTGGCCATGGTATGGGAATCAAAATAAGAATCAGACAAAACAAAGAAATGGAAAAAAACTTGATGTATTGCACTATATTGCCATAGGTTTTATTTGCCTATCTACCGTTTAAGTTGAGATATAAATATTCATAATCAGTGAAAGACTTTATGCTCATCCTGTATTGTTTACCAGTGGGGGCGATTGGGTTCGAAAATTGGGGAGGGGGCAAGGACAGTTCACTTTCCCTTGATAAATAAGGTTTAGCGCAGTGCGGGAGCAAAAGTAGCAAAATGTGGGGGAGCAAATGCCCTCCTTGCCCCCCAATCGCCGCCACTGATGTTTACATAAAACAGTGGAAGTGTTGGTTAAAATTGATTCTTGGAGAGTTGAAGTATCCGACTGAAATTCGCCCCTCCCAACTATAGCTTCTGGATCCGCCACTGTGTGACGAAGACATTGACAAGAGGCTAGCGACAGCCTTAGCAAACTGAGAGATCTATGCTAAGAGCACCAAATCTGACCTGCCTAACCTATCCATGTATGCATGTAATAGCTTTAATAAATAACCTATTTACATACTTATTTTTGCTATCATATACCTACGTGGATATGTTAGGCAGGTCAGGTTTGGTACCGTTAGCATAGATCTCCCAAGCTGCTAACACTGTCGCTAGCCGCTCGTAAGACATAAGCCCGAAGTTTTAATTTTGGCCAACAGATGGCCGTTGCACTGGACTTGTTTCTTTTTCCTTTTCCATCTCTCATCCTCATTTTCCTGATTAACACAGGCACGAGGAGAAACGGTTAAATGTAACACAGAATACAAACAGAAATCTTACTATTTCAGTGACTTGACCAAACATCCACGCTCGACCAGGACCGAAACTCGTCCGGATTTTACGTTTGTATTGTTGAATAGAATAAACGATAAATGAACCGAACGTCAAAGATAAGAGATTAAGAGTGTTAAGAGTGTTTCTTGTATGTTATTTGCAATTCTTTCAATTCATCAATTTTTGATTGATTGATTTCGCTTATTTTATTTCGCTTTTTGCCACTTTCGGTTAATCGCAACGGTAAGTGATGAAGGGACACTCACAAAGAAAAACAGCTATGCACAGGCCGGGATTCGAACCCGAGACCCCTGCTGTCGTAGCGCGCTATTCTAACCATCATATTTTGAATTTTGTAGTTTCATTGGTTTCGCAGATATTGAAGGATTAAATGTACCAACTGTTGATTTCCAATTGTTCGACCTACACAGACAGACGGACATGCCAATCGAGACAATTTATATTTACACCATGTACCATGACTCCACTGGTGGAAAAATTCATATCGACACATTTACTGTTTCCACGATATCGACAGGTCACTTCTCATCGAATGTTTCCTCTCAGGACGCACTGATCGATCCACTAGCGTACGCAGATAGCGGCTCATTGAAGTACAGCGCCTACCGACATTTTGAGAAGAATGGAAATTTTGAAATGAAAGGAGGAAAGAACTCGGACAAAAACAAAAGTGGTAATTAAAAAACTCCCTTAAAATTATCCCTACTACAGTATTTGTCTTTGAACAACCTTTTAAGACGAAGATTAAAATTGGTAATTAAGAAATATTTTTTATTTGAACATGGCCCCTATAACGCAGATATGTAATATCTACCTCCTCCGTACTTATTATTTCGTAATGGACTGAAACTGATTTATTTTTACATGCCTATAACAAGTTCACAGAATATCAACGTATTTGTTCAAATCTGTCTTCGCTTCTGAGAACGTTTAGCCAACTTTACTCCTGACCTCTTCATCATTCGCAGCAGTGGTACTAAGTTCATTACTGGTGTACTCGTCTCATAAACTTGTCTTGAAGTCCGTCTGTCTGCTCGTACTACTGAATCAAATTAACGAAGCCAGGCCCCTCTACGTTTGAATTTCGGGTACAGTATCCCGTGATCTATTTCTGCAATTCTCCATTCATCCTCATCGTCACGATTAATCTCGGCCATTTGTGTAGGTGGTGTGATCAGTAACACCCTCTGGGCGCCTTTACCTCCAGGTAAATATTAATGGAGTCTGGGTGGATCAGAGAGCCGCTCCATAGGGACGTTGCTGGAAAAATATTCATACCTGAAATTGACCCGCCCCAGGAATCGATCCTGGGTCTCCCGCGTGGCTGTTAAACACCCTACTGGCTTTCAAAAAAGAAACATATCTTTCATTTCTTACTTTTTCATTTTCTTGTATTCAGTTATTTTATTATTTTTTTCCAACAGGACAGACACAAGCACTCTTGCCTTGATTGATTTGGCGTTTTAAGTCCACTTTATGCACAAGCACTCGTGTCTTAAAGAGGATTTGAACCCGTGATCCCGGAGTAATGGCGGTACTCTACGTATCTCTATTTCTTACTTTTATGTCGCTTTTCTATCTCTTGCAATAATCAAGACGATGAGGATGAATGGGTGATAGAACAAAGCAATGCATTAACCAGGGTTCGAACGTGGAACCTTCGGCTTCGTAGCTCGTTACGCTCTCCACTTCGGCACGAAGGGCGGCATGCTTGGCTCTCAGAGAGGAAGCAAATAGAAGTAAAACAACGAAAAATTAAAAAGGTAGCATAATTAAATATTGTGCTGAACTTGTGCGGTGTACTGTAAAAATGCTATTAAGGTGGTCTTATACCCTGGCAGAAACATGAGCATTTTCTTCTTCAAGCCTGTGTATGCTTAAGGGGTAAGGTTGGTCACACTTATCTCAAGAATCGGTCGACAGAAAATATTCAAATTTTACCTGAACACTGAGAAAGGATGTTTTTTTTTTTAAAAAAAAACAAACATTTTTTGATATTTTCATTTACTGCATCAGCGTTCCGAAAATTAGTTAAGGCAGATAAATGGTTGTAATCAACACTATTTTTAACCAAAACGTGGTGTGGACCTCCCGGGACCATTCGCGTCGTCAGAAACTTTTATGGGGGGGGGGGGGATTGAGGCAATTGATCAAACTTGAATACTAGACAATAAGAATCATTATCATGCTTGTAATAATTATTATAAACTACTATTATAAACTCGATATAATAAACTAATTTATTGCAAATTATTTATTATTATTATTATATCCTTGGGAAGACTTTTATACTCGATTCACCAGAGGAGTGAATATCCAAGTGTTTTTTTTATTTATTTTTTCTATATTTCATGCAGTAGTGTACTGAAATGCATAGATAGTCCATTTTGATATTAACTTTAACTAAAACCTTAAAAAGTTGGGCTGAAATTTTAGCCATACTGTCTATATTGTGTAACCTCTCACATAGAACTCTAATTTTTTTTGAAATTATTTATTCTTGGTTTAAATGATAGATGGTTCTACGCCCACTCCCATTATCAATGTTGTTTTTTTTTCATTGTATCGTCAAATACGAGATTCAAACCATATTCTCTCCTCACCCAAGTCGGAATCAGGCTATTCCTGTTGGAACACCTTCCTCTGCCACGCATTCTCACTCGGTCGGGAAGGAAATCCCACCATTACACGCTCAATGTTCCCTCACGTACGTGTTTGTTTTCGGAATAGAAATTGCATCACACTGAGCTAACACCGAGTGCCCAAGATCGTTGACCTACTCCTGGCACAATCTCCAACCATCTCCCTCTTTTCGACGACCAATGAGCATGACAAATTACGTTTTCCGCAACCAAAGCACGGCCATGCGTTCGCACAGCATTGCAAAAAGGTAAAGAAGAAAAAAACGACGCCGTGAAATCGCTTATTATTTAAATTTAACGTCACGCCTTGAGCGTACACAAAAGACGCGTCCCACCTACTCCCAGAAGTTTAATCCAGTCGAGGGAAATTACGAACATAACTGAGGGAAAACGAGGTCGTCCAACAACACATCGTTTCTTCTTTTCTCCTCGTATTGCATGTGAGACTATGGGAACGCTCCCCGCTCCCATTCAATGTTTCTAAGGGACTTTCCTCGAGATCCTCTCACTAGGTCACCTCTTGTACAGAGAATGTCGGGAAATTTGCTGTTTTGTGCTTATGCAAGTTGCCAACGCACTAGTACTAAAGTTTGGCATGGGGCAATTAAATATACACTGGTACCATATACTACAAATATTGTCGTATACCGACTAATGCTGTGCGCCAGACCTGATTAATGTATATTATCTACCGTTAATCTTTTGTCACATTTTCTCATGTTCGCTGTTTATCTGTATCGTCGTCCAGGGTAAATCTACATGTGCAACCCATTTCATTATGTATGTTATGTATTCATGTTCTATTGATTTATTTGTGAATTGCACACTTTTGTTACTGACTCCTGTCGAGTTACAATTTTACCTTCGTACTCTGTGACATTTATGAATCCGACTCAAAAGATATACTTAAGATTAGCAATGGCAAATGTAGCATTTCATAGAAAAGTTGTGCTTCGTGAACATAAACAACTAGGACCATTTTTTCTAGGATACATCCTTCCAAAAATTTTACAGCATTTTTATAGCAGACAATACTTTATACGGAAGTATTTACTGCAATATTCCGGTTAGCATTTCCGAATACGAAGCGTGCAGAGAACGTTAGATAATATATACAGCACGAAAGGCACACGAGATGAGCCAGAGCCCGGTGTTTACAATTGAATCAACTAATTTATTCTTCCATACATGTGCTGTATACACTATAAACTATGTATTTAAGCAGTGCCACTTATTTTGTACCTAATATCGTTTTATAGTAAACGTTATTCCTCTCGGTTGAATGGTTTTGGGCTTTTAAAAATGTGAAGTGATACATTGTTCACATCTCACTCGGCCGCCATTAGATCTGCACTCGTGACCAAGAGGTCGCTCCTGATTCGTTATGCTACGAAATAAGAACGATTCTATCCCTGAGAAACGCGCCATGATATATGCCATTAGATTTTTCACTTTACACGGTAGCATTTTGGTCATGGCAAAGGAAAATGCTTTCGCCTAAATCGGTCCTAAATACGAGACTAATGAAGTGTTTTGTGTGGAGTGTAACCGCTGTATGACGCAGAAATCTGCAACTCACGAAGAAGAAGCAAGGAAAAGCTTGCTTGTTCGTCTAGACCTTTGGTCGACGCCAGCGAAGTCGTTTAAAGAAATTCCTCTCTTTCGAAAAATCGCTATGATATTGCAAATTCTGAAAAAAGAAAAATACATCTGCTTAGAATTCCTTTTAGAGCAGTCACGTGAATCTTCGGTTTGCTTCAGTTGTTGTCTGGTTATTCGTAATAGTTTCGCAGCTCGTGGTAACAATCCAAATGTGGTACTTACCACAAAATGGGATTCCCTCGGGGGTCCAAAGCCCATCCTCGCCGCAGACCCTTCTCGTGGGGCCCAGCAACTCGAATCCTCGCTCACAGCTGTAGGTGGCGACCGCCCCTGGCCCCAGAGCCTCGTCGGAGAAGAAGACCGACGAATGAGCAGGGGCACCAGGGAAACTGCAGCCACGGGATTCTGCAAAGAAAGAAATACTAGTTATAATCGCTCTCCAGAACAGCACAAACATAGTAGTTTCATCAGTATTATATATACGTATGTTCTACAGCTATTATTGCAACCCATTCTTCCAGTCGCTACCATCGATATGAGTGCGCATGCGTCGTCAACTGGACGAGTCCAGTGGCAAAAAAGGGGTGGTAGCTTCAAGTGGAACGCAGACGGAGAAGCAGTGGTACCACATTAAGAGAAAATTCCCCTTTTGGAGGGAAGTTCAGACATTTTAATCGAAAATGGAAATTCGATGAAAAATGCCAAAATTTCAGGCAAATTTGAAGACAGCACAGATTATATTACATTCCACTTTCATATGCATGATTTTTTGTTGTTATTACTTATTTGCACTCCTTCGAATACAAGCCTACATTTCTGTTTTGTTTGTTCCGATGGCTTAGTGGTAACGTTGTCGCCTTGTGATCAAGGGGTCTCGGGTTCGATATCCATTGGAGGCACATAGTGATTCAAATTTAAACTGTAGGCCAGTCCCGATTAGCCTTTTTGTGCATTTGCGGATTTGAAACAAACTCAAACAAACAAAGCGAACTATTTCGTATGTTATAGCGACAACGAGGATGAATGATGAACTTAGGAAATCGGCGATGGAACAAACACAATTTGACATTCATGCCTGACTAAGGTTTGAACCTGGGACATCTGACCCGGTAGCGAGTAGACCGTACGTATGCAATGTAGCTGCTATATATTGAAGTTGTGAGGCCTTATATGATATTTTTGAATTGTTAATTGTTGTTTTTAAGTCCACTTTATGCACAGAAAGGCTAATCGGGAATGGACCTACAGTTTAAAGTGGGATCCGAACCACTATGCCATGTGGTTATATGATATTGTAAACGTTACAGCTTTGACCAACGTATAAAATAACACCAATAGGAAAGGAACCATTCCTAGAAAGTCAAGTGTTTTATATTAACTTCGTTGTCACGGTGGATCCAGAATAGACAACGTTATTGTTTTCCACAATTCTGCACAACAATTGTATTTTATAATGTTTTTATAATGAATCCATAATTGTTCCTGCATTTAAAAAAGGTGATAAAATGAACTGCAATAATTACCGTGGAATTTCTCTACTCTCAACAACATATAAAATATTATCTAACATTCTTTTAACAAGACTAACCCCATATGCTAATGAGATTATATGTGATTATCAATGTGGATTTAAACGTAACAGATCAAATTTTTCACATCAGACAGACACTTGAAAAAAAGTGGGAATATAATCAAAATGTCCATCAGCTATTCATTGATTTAAAAAAAGCATTTGATTCGGTCAAAAGAGATAAATTATATAATATATTAGTAGAGTTTGGAATACCTAAGAAGCTTGTTAGTATGATAAAAGTATGCACCAGTGAAACAGAAAGTAAAATTCGTGTGGGTATTAATGTGTCTGACAAATTTACAATTCATGATGGGTTAAAACAAGGAGATGCATTATCTCCATTGCTCTTTAATTTTGCCTTAGAATATGCTGTTAGGAAGGTAAAAGAAACTAACGAAGGACTAAAATTAAATGGTATGACTCAGTTGTTAGCATATGCAGATGATGCAGACTTATTAGGGGACGATATAAATACAATTAAGAATAATGCTAAAATATTTTTCAAAACTGCTAAAGAGATAGGTTTGGAAGTTAACAAAGAGAAAACTAAATATATGCTTACAGGCCGAAACCAAGTGTTAGGTAATAATCAAAATCTAATTATTGATAACTCGTTTGAACCAGCTTCCAAATTCATATACTTAGGAGTAATATTAACAAATGAAAATTATATTAACGAGGAAATAAAAAGTAGGCTTAATTCAGGAAATGCATGTTACTTCTCTCTTCATAAACGTTTGTCTTCTCGTTTAATATCTAAGAAACTAAAAGTTAAAATATACAAAACAGTAATTTTGCCTGTAGTATTATATGGGTGTGAAACTTGGTCCCTTACATTGAAAGAGGAACATAAATTGAGAGTATTTGAAAATAAGATCCTTAGGAAAATATTTGGACCTAAAAGGGATGAGGAGACAGGTGAGTGGAGAAGGTTACATAATTTAGAACTACATAATTTGTATTCATGTCCAGATATTATTAGAATAATTAAATCAAGAAGACTTGGGTGGGCAGGCCATGTGGCACGAATGGGAGAGGAAAGAGGTGTTTACAGGATTCTTGTTGGGAAACCTGATGGTAAGAGACCTGTAGGAAGGCCAAGACGAAGATGGAGGGACAACGTTGAGATGGACCTAAAGGAAATCGGTAGGGATGGAAAAGAGTATATAGATATTGCTCAAGATAGAGACAGATGGAAGGCCTGTGTTGCTGAAACCATGAACCTTCGGGTTTAAGAAGGCTAGAGAGTTAGTTAGTTAGTTTTAATGTTTTCAGCTACTTGAGCTTCTCAATATTTCTTAAACATATCAAACCAGTGGAGCGCAATCCATGAGCGTGACCAATTATCATCGTAAGCCTAGCATCGAAATCTCACACGCAAATGATTTTAAAATTCCTTTTTAATATACGTCCTACTTGAACTTCAATTAAAAGCTTGGAGCTGCCGGAAGGAATCCGAACGGCAATAACACTAAACGGATCCGCAGCGTAGATTACAAGCAAAACAAAAAGAACAAGCACAACATATGGCGTATTATCAATGGCAGTTCACCATTGTAACATTACACAACTGTACACACTTATAGTAGTCAAAGAGTTTATGAACCAAATTCTATGCCATAAAAGATTTCACATGATAGCAACGGCACCGACTTAACAAAAATAAGAATGCACTGATACACTTTTGATGCCTCAATTGATGTATTTTTATAACATTGCAGAGAAAAGCAGTTGATAAAAGTCCCATTTTGCCTATTTCTTTCTGTATTTTGATCAACTAAGAGTAGGCTACATCATTAGCAGTTTATGCTCTTGAATGTTTTACCGACGATTTTGAAGCTACTTGCCTGTCTATTTTAAGTTAAAAGTGCCTCAGGCCTAGAAATCTTGTGATTGATACAGGGACAAGACAAGTTTCAGGGACGTGGCGGAATGGTTAACACTCGGTGCTATGACGCCAGGGTCCCGGGTTCATTCCCCGGTCTGGGCATAGGTGTTCTTCCATCAATTTTATCATATCATCACTCATTTTCATCGTCGCGATTACAAAATTTGCAAAAAACCGATGCTAAATAACGAAATATATAAAAAATATACTTTTTAAAAAAATATGATGTCAAGCTTTCAGGGGACCGACTGACAAGTTCGACCGCCCCTTCCAACTATTTAGGCTAATCGCAATGATTTGCAGTGCATGAATGAAATAGATGAAGGGACACCCATACCCACGCTAGGAGTCCCAAATTGTGACCTACAGTATCGGGATGGCAATTACATTTTGTATAATGTGTAAATGATACACTTTTCGAAACTTAGGATATTCTGGATAGTTAGATATACATATACAAGACTTCCGGCACAATTATCCAAGATACATATCGTCGTGTAATCAGGAGTTTCAAGGTGGAATTCCTGGTGATAGAACCTTTCAGTTGTTCGAATCGCTATTCTGCAGGTCCGCTCTCGACCAAACTCCCTGTGCAGACACTTTGTTTGCCAGCGTATTTGCGCACGTGAGGGTTCAAACACGCAAGCTTGTGCTTGTCACTCAGAATCAGTTATGTCCTTCTGCATATCACCACTTTTAATACGGCTGCTCGAGTGTTTGTAAATCTCTCCACACTGTTGTTGAAGCAGCGAGCTCTCGCTACAAGAAGCTTCACATTTCCCCCTTGCAGACACAGACGAGCAGCAATGCAAAAAGAGACTGAAAAAGAGCTCCAAAACGGATCACTTGTTTAGATCGTCACGATTTCAATATTTACTCCATATTACCATGCAGTTTCTAACACGTAACTGTGTAAAAATGCCATAAGGGGACTTAACAGGATCGTCCCTACTAGTTAGACCGGTTCGTTTTTGTCTCCCGTAACCCGGTTGCCTCATTCAATGTGCAGCAGTAATAAACTTGTGTTAGGAGACGAGGAACCAAGATAAACAGATTTTTTTCTCTCCCCCAAGCCACCAGCAAGAGGCTAATTAAACAGGGAATGCTTGAACATGCGATCCTTTTATACCATCACGTCCGTTCACAACACTGCAAACAGTGTCGAGGTATACAGGGTGTACCGTAAGTTACGCAACATATCCAATGTGCTGGTGCTCCTGATGCAGGCTCAAACGGTGCACCGCCGGCGCGTTAAGTGGTCGGCTTTCGATCTTTTAACCGAATTTCCCAGAGTTCGAGTCTGATCACGGGTGTTCTTCAGGGTGTGAAATCATCGAAGACTGGTGGGGGGGAGAAAGATCTTAATCTACAACCCCCTCCCCCCACACACAAATTATACGATATACATATTTATAATGTTATTAAAAGTAAGAAAATACTAAATTAAAATATATTGTTGTTATTATTAATTGCAAATAATGAAATCAATTTGTTACTTTTCTGGCAAACTAATTCCTTTACTAACTGGTTAAAGATGTTAAAAACCTATGAAATAGTTGAAGTGGTTTTATTATATGTAAGTTTTTACTTAGTGTTTGCTTCATGTTAATGTAAATCAATTAGATTTCATAGTTATTACTGTATTGCATTCTTAATGTACTTTTATTATGCATATTGATATATTTATTATATATTGATTACATCTCTTGAGAGAGAGAAGCATTGAACACTCACAACCACACTAATTTGTGTGTTTTCGATATTATTCTTAGTAAAGTATATTTGAAATTAAAAGTAATTCTTGATGTTTTGTTTGTCGTAACAAAAACTCTCCCCCCCGTAAATTTTTCGTGGTGGGGATTTTTGAGGCTAAAATTGTTGGTGGGGGGAAATCCTCCCCGTCACCACCAGGATTTCGCACCCTGGTGTTATTTGTGTCTTGACTCTTCATCACTTCCACCACCCATCCTCATCGTCGATATTACTAAAAGTGGCAGAAAAGCGACACTAAATAGCCAGTCATTACACACGTTCGAGTATTCCAAGGACGTACCTGTTTGACTCTGCATTTCATATAAAGTTTGAAAATTTAAGTCCACGTTTTGCACAGATATGCTAATCGGGACTGGACATATAATTTAAAATATGGTCCTGCAGAGCGCGCTACGAGTCCAGGGGTCCCAGATATGAATCCGGCCAGGGACACGATTCGAACCCAGAATCCCTGGTGTCGTAGATTTGATTTGCTTATTTTACTTCGATTTTTGTACCACTTTTGGCTAATTTCTGAAGATGGGGATGAGTGATGATACGATGAAATTGATGAATAGACACTCACAAATATCCATGCCCAGGCTAGGGTTCGACCCCGGGACCCCTGGCGTCGTAGCGCGATGCCTGGTGTCGTAGAGTGCTTTGCTAACCACTAAGGCACGGAGGTCAGCAAGAAGCATCCTAAGTACCTAAAAAGGACACATCATAGCACAACTCATCGTGTGAGAACCAAAGAGACGTAACTCCAATATATCAAATTTACAGGAGAGAGGCAATAATGTATTCTTAGAAATATATCTGACTCTTAAAAAGTCAGTTATTTGCAGATACGTGACTGCTAGGGATTAGAAGTGAAGATATGTTGCTCTGACTCAAAATAGAGCTCTTCAGAGGAGACAAACTGAAACCAGCATTTTTTTAACGTTCCTCATGGTTCTTATACGACGAACTGTTTTCCAAAGATCTTAAATTTGGATAAACTTTAGGAGACAGAACTAAGAATCGCCGTGGTCTAGTCGATAGGGTGGTCTGACTGCCATGCACGAGACCCGGGTTCTATTCGTGGGCTGGGCGATCTAAGATCGGAATTTTTCTAGTCTTGTCCACGCATAAAGCGGCTCCGGGGCTCACCTGGGGGGTATAGGCGGCCGGTGCGTGGTGCTGATCACATCACCTCCAAAATGACCGAGGTCGAGAATGTGTGGAGCCTTATCCCCACATTCCCTAAACGCGTCTTCATTTCACGGTGCTATATGCACGGCGGACTTTACCTTAGAAGACCCAACTAGAGGCCTATATCCGCCACTGAATCTCTCCCTCGACCTAGGCTACATCCCAGGAAACGTGTGTTTGACCGAATTCCACAGACACTGATCTATTACAGTTACGCACAATCATCATTCCCCGTAAGAGTCCGAGTGCTTTCCCGATGCTCTCGCTGCCCAATTCTACGCCGTGTATATCCTCCATTCAACTCTCCTAATTACCGCCCTTAACCCTTCCATTTGCGGAGGTACAGAGGCATGGAACCAATTATTACAGAAGCACGGACAACGTCGTGATGTCTGAGAGATAACATATGGAATAATTTCCGGTGTTGAAGCCTCGTGGGGTTCATATAAGTGGACGGTGAAGCCATGGCCAGAGGGTGTTGACCTTCGAGCGAGAGAGTGTGAATAGACGACGTTCGTTCTTTCTAGGCTAACCGTGGTGGATGACAAAGTATAAGAGAAACATTGGCCGAAGAAATGAGGGAGGAGGGAGAGCAAGGCTTTTTCTGTCAATTGAGGTAAGTTTACGAGGGTCACTATTTATATTTTGAGACTAACAATGAAAAAAACAGGAATTTGGCATTGAAAACTGCTTTATTGTTTTTCGAAGTATTCTCCTTTATGGTCAATACACTTTTGCATTCGTTCGAACCATTTGTCAAAACAGTTTTTCCAATCTTCTTGAGACACCTCCATAATATGGTTTTTAACGCATCAACGGCGTCTTCCGCTGACGAAAATCGTTGTCCACGCAATTTATTCTTGACATTCGGGAACAAGAAGAAGTCATTGGGTGCCAAATCAGGACTGTACGGCCGATGACCCATCAATTCGATTTTTTGACTGTTCATATAGTCGGTTGTTAGACGATATGTGTGACAGCTGGCATTGTCTTGATGATTGTCCGACGGCGTTTGTTGGTTTTCCGTATTTGACCGAAGACCTCTGGCAAACCATTCAGAGTTGACCGTTCTACGTTCCTCTAAAGGCACAGTTGCCACATGACCAGTTTTCCCGAAAAAACAGGCGACCATTTGTTTCGATGTGCTTCGATGTGCTTGTTGGATTGGGTTCATCTTGAAACACCCATACAGTCGACTGCTGTTTACGTTCCGGCTCATATGCATATATCCATGATTCGTCACCTGTTACAATCTTATATACGTCTTTTGAAGCACCACGATTGTATTTATTGAGCATTAGTTTGCACCAATTGACGCGAGCGTCTTTTTGAGTTTTTCTCAAATCGTGTGGGATCCAACGAGAACATACCTTTCTCACAGCTAAATCATCATGTAATATTTTATATATTCTGGTGGAACTAATGCCTGTGGTTGCCTCAATCTCACAGTATGTCACATGACGATCTCGCAGTATTAGGTTTTGCACAGCATCAATGTTTTCTTGAACAACAACTGATTTTGGACGACTTTCGCGAATCTCGTCGGTGAGCGAATGGCGGTCACGATTAAATTCGTTCTACCAGCGTTGCACAGTGGCAAAGGATGGGGCTTCATCGCCAAATGTGGAAGTAAGTTGATCGATGCACTCTTGTCTTGATAATCCACGTCGAAAATCGTAAAAAATCATCGCACGAAAATGTTCACGAGTTAATTCCATTTTATTGTTGTCGCGCAATTACCAAGGCAAGATAAACAACACAAATGAAGCTATTGACAAAACATTTGAAGTACGTTATGGTCAATAATGCCAGACGATTCCGTGAAACTTCAAATCGCGCCTAACTTCAATCAGTGTTGCCAAGGCTCAAAATACAAATAGTGACCCTCGAATACATAACTAGCTTATTACCCGGTGTTGCCCCGGTATTTATTTATCCCAATCTTCTATGAAAGTTGTCCGTGGGAGCAACATGGCGATCTTAAATACACTCCGCAGTACTTAATAGACTGCCCCTGTAACTAGTTGATCGTGATCGAGAAAGCAAGTGTCTCTCTCTCTCTCAAATGTCATCGTGAATGTCACCAATTAGCTTAGCGGCTCTGAAAACTATGGATTCGGCACTAATATCGGTCGTTTTCGATTATTTTTACATGTCACCCTTTCCACCCCCTACCCTAGGGGTGTCAGGGGTGTCTTACCTCCACAGTATTTCTTTCCAGATTGTAAGCCATACCAAGTTTGGTTGAAATTGCTCCAGGTGTTCGAGAGTTATGCCGGAACAAACGCACATACATATATACTCACATACATCCATTTATATATATATATATATATATATATATATATATATATATATATATACATACATACATAATTACATACATATACAAGTTAACACATAAAACCCGCATACGTAGCATATCATACAATTTATGCATTCACTATTTACACTTGAATTCAGCACTGAACATGAACTCCCCATCCCTAAAAAAAAAAAAGCAGTTTATTTCGCACACTGTTGATGAGTCACACTCAAAACAACGACTTACCGAGAATTTCAGTCAAGAATTACTAAATCAATATTTACCAAATTGTTGGTGGCTATGTTTCTACCCAATAACCAAGAAAGATAGTAAAATATTTCTTTTGGAATACTGGAAATTGGCGAAAACATTTCACTCTGCTCTCAACTTGGAGTCAGATGTGGATTTTAATATCAAACTTTCAATGGCAACATCTACCAGCGCCGTAGAGTTAGGCAACACACATAACGCCTTGCAGGGAATCTAGTATTTCAAGATATAGGTGTCTCATTTTTATTGCCGTTGACTGTACGGGCACATACCATACAGAGTAGTTATATTTGTATTACACTTTCTAGAATTCTTGTCATGCACATGTCCCTTTTTTTTTTAAAAAAAACAACAACACTTGATATCAGCAGTGAACAGTTATTTCCACTTAAAGTTTGCAAGCAAATTGACATTTCGTGAATCAAGATATTCCAGAGCTTGCGAACAGCACTTATGTAGCTATTTTTTGAATCTTCTTGAACTGTGGCGAACCTCGTGTTTATCCCATTCTAGTTTTTTCATCTACCAAGAACTGGCATTTCACGCCGTACAAATTATAACTTCAATTGCCATTTCGTGACGCCATGACTGTTAGCTTTACTGTTACCTCGTTGCAGCAGTCTCTCAGCTTGACAACGGACCTTTTAAAGAGTTAAACTTGCATCCAGCTTTCTCCTTCTGCTTGTACTATACTACCTATACTATAAAAAAAAATTGTTATAGAATGAGAAAACGACTAATATGCATAGAAAAATGACAATTGACTAGAAAGAACGGTAGGAAAGAGAGTGTATAGAGCGACCACAAGGAAAAAAATCTTGGACGAACAGTCCCCGCGCAACTTTCCCTTCATCTGTTCATCTCGGACCATAAGGAAGCATGCTCCACTCTCCCCCTCCCCTCCACGCGGGAGTACGGTGCACAGTAGTCGCAGGTCTGCGCAGGCTTTTTGGCTTGTGGTTCAACCATTCTTGGTTCAACTATACCATGCAATTTTACCACTGCCCCTGCGTTGCCACAACACGTGCGGCGTTTTTCAACATATTGTCGTCATATTTATTTAGTGCCACATTATTGTATCATCAAGAATGGGAAAACTGAACACAGCGAAAGCTGAGGCGTAATATTTAACATTGTTGTGTTTTTAACAAGGAAGTAATATGGCAACACGTGGGCACTAAGAGGAAAAAGAGGAGGGGAAATGACATAAGAAAACAAATGACTGTCCACTTTATTTCGCGAATTTGCCGGGGTATTTCTCATCTTGGTAGGCCTGTAGTTTCGATATTATTTTAAGGTATTCTTCCAGTTGTTCCTGTTAACAATAATAATAATAATAACAACCCGTGTTGTAATAGCCAGTGACGGCCAGTTCCTTCCTACCGACTGCCGGCCTACCGAGATGATTCATCCAGGCGCCGGGCCCGTGGCGGAGTGGTTAGCGCATCGCGCTAAGACGCCAGGGGTCCCGGGTTCGAATCCTGGCCTGGGCATGGAGTTTGTGAGTGTCCATCAATTTCATCATACCACCACTCATCCCCATCTTGGGGGGCCTCCCTGATGGCGCAGTGGTAGCGTCGTCGCCTTGTAATCAAAGGGTCCCAGGTTCGATACCCGGTAGAGGAGAAAAGTTGTTACGCTTCCCCCAGGAAAATCGAACCTGCCCCGTTACCCAGAGAAGCTTGCCCCTTAGACCGCACGGCTACGGTCGGAACTGTTAACAAAGATCAACAACAATAATGCAACAATGTGTGTAAACATCTATTTCTTCCTAGGATGATGGCAGAGGTTAGAAGTGGAAGGGCATCTCTACTGTAAAGTTTCGTAATGTTATCAATTTAGAAACGAGGATCAAGATAATTCACTTCTCTGGACAATGATTGTTACAAAACACCCGTAACTTTCACTCCTACCGTCTGGTACCCGCATCCACAATAGCACCTTGTTTTGTGTGCCATGTGGAAGCGGAAGGGAGATATGGCAGGTGCCACAGCCCACAGAGGAAGAAAATACATGGACAATGAGGGTGGTGTGAGGTTCTTGCATTTATAGCACCACTTTCATTTGTGTTATATGTAAGACCTGCAGATTTTTATATAGCCAAAACATGGGAAATATGTACAGAAATATGCAAAAAATAAAAATAAAAAATGTTCGTGTATTAAAATACATTATTATTTAGATCGTAGTAGGTACTATCAGAACTGTTGACCTGCGGTCACAATTCTGAGAATCAGCAGGCATTGTTTGAGAAATATGACATGAAGAGTAAAGTACACAGAGTGCACTTTTGGCAGTGTGATTTTCATGGCTTGAAACACGATTAAATGAAACTAAGGCCTGTTACAGTAAGATAAACATTATCGAAATTTAGATAAATCATAGTTCGAGTATTTGTCTCACAACTCAGATTCGATTCGATCCTAAATGTAACTTCACATGGGATCAAATTCGAAGAGCCGTCAAAAAAATTATACCCTATCCTGCGACGGCAGGTATTCTAGCGATGGTACCGAGACGAGACGGTCTCAAAATACGAAACGAGAGCAGGACCTGGCCAATGGAGACAGACCTCTGTAAAGCCGAGATGAGACTGTCTTGGAGTCTCCACTCTTTTGTTCGAGACTCTCGGTTTCGTTCGAGACTTTTGTATGATATTGAAAAATTGGTAATACTTCGATCTAATGAAGACGGATTTCTTAATTTTTACAGAAGAAACTACTTACCGAAATCAGTTTCTATAGCATTATCGAAGTTCGTCAATGTATTTTCTTTCATCGTATAATCTCTTTTAGCGCGAATTCATATTTGTTTCTAGAAAAATGAATTTTTAACTATGTTTGCCTAACCTAACGGAACCTAGCCTAACCTTGCCGTGAATTGTTTTTGGGGCTTTCCGTGAATGGTTTTTGGGGCTATCCGTGAATGGTTTTTGGGGCTATCCGTGAATGGTTTGTGGGGCTATCCGTGAATGGTTTTTGGGGCTATTCGCTTTTATTTTCGTGAAAAAAGTATAATTCCACCCTAAAGAATGTTCCGCAATGCAGAATACTTAAGCAGGAATGTTAAAAAGGACGAAATAAATTACTTATAGGTGTTTTAACGAGATATATACCCAAATATTTATAGATAAATTTTATAATTTATTTGCAGCAATTACGTAATCAATCCATTAGTGCCAATTCTGAGCCTGTGCTGCGTGATTGTTTAGGAAAACGTTATGAAAGTTCGTGCGGTCACACGCCGCATGTATTGTTTGTACTTTATATTTCTAGACTCGAGATGAGAACGAGATCGACGTTTACACATCGAGACGAGACCGAGACGCTGCCAAGTATCGTCTCGTCCGGATCGTAATGTTTCTCAATGTGTCAGCGTTACATTGTGTCGTGCAATAGCTCGTTCTACACACCGTTTACCAGTGGATAACATTCTCTGATAATCCTGCAGACAGGAAGCGGTCATTTCTGTCAGAGACCTTAACGGTTCTTGTGAAATCAGTTCTGCTTATCTCGGAGTTTTGTCGCTAGAGGTCGACTTTGCAAACCAACCGACTCTGTCTTGGAAGCGTGTACTCTTTCAATCTCCCAGGGACGGGAGGAAGCAATTATCAACTATCCCCCCCTCCGCTTTAGCTTGTTAGGTTCGAGTTCTTCTGTAATTATTTGTACACGCAGCGCAGCCCACCTTTCGGCATGGCAAAGTGTCCCTTCGTAGAAATCTGTGAGTGTGTCACCTTTCCGTTATTTACTCCGGGTTCACTGTCGTCCATTCAGAGAAGCCTTCAGCACACTTCATCTTCTCAAGTATAACACTTCTCAATTGCAACTCTTCGTAATTCAAGCCTCCCCGATGGCGAAGTGGTATCGGCGTTGCCTTGTAATCAAGGGGTCTCGGGTTCGATACCCGGTGGGGGCACATGGTAGTTAGGATCCCACTTTAAATTGTAGGTCCAGTCCCGATTACCCTTACTGTGCATAAATCAATCGATCGATCTTCGTAATTCAGACATTCAGGTTCACTACACCACCTGTGCGGTATACACAGGTCATGTCCGAAAGGTGCAGGGCCATATTTGAAGCGAAGGTACTGTGAGAATGGTCTCACAGTTCAGTTTTGAGGCCATTGACTGGAAGCGAAAATCCTTCGACTACACTTCGACTGCAGCGCCTAATGCAATCAGTAGGTAAAACTAATAACACGTTATTCATCATAGAAATCACATAGCATTTTTTAAAAAATAAAATATATTTACATTTCCACAGAATAGAAGAATTATAACCAAACACTTGGTTAACTTTCGGTTTGCATGATTTCAAACCAGTGAAGAACAAGCGAACAAGTGTGCATTGTCGCGTACTGCGGCCTCCTTTAATTGGCGCTTTCGAACTGCACTAGGTGACGTCACTTCCGACAAGCACATACTTCAAGCCTGCTTTTTGGACCTTTCGAACACAGCCCGTATATTGCATGCAGTGGCATGCTCGGCGGGGGGGGGGGGGGGGTTATGACCCCCTTCCCGCCTTTAGCTTGAGCAGTGAAAAGCCTACCCCGAAAACAATGAGTGGAAATAAGGCTGTGCATTTAAATATGCAAAGCATGCTCAATAATAAATTCCTAAGAAATCCTGCCAATGGTTACCTTAAATAAACCAATATTTAGCATGTCATATTGGCTGAGGTCAATGAATATACGCTTAAGTGAATGCAGATGTGGCGTAGCAATTGGACTATTATTAACGATACCAAAATTTTCGTTGTTTGTCTAGGACTGACGACACCAGGAAAAGTGTAGATGTTATAGAGGAGGGCGGGGATATTATATAGAGGTGCAGACACAATGAATATACTACTAAATAATCATATCAAGGCAAATTGGGCCTAAAAGACCATTTATTTATCTAGTTCCCTTGTTTGCTGCCCCCTCCACCGTCGTCTCTGATCGTGGCAATGGAATAATAACAGTGGCGTGAGAACATGCGGGAGGAATTGGTAAGGGCATCTTACCACTTACTTATAACACAACTATCCTAAAATCCAGGAAAATGTGGCAAAATTTAGTATCGACTGGGAAAATAAAGAAGGCACACATCCCAAAATTTCCTCAACACGCACCTAAAAGTTTTCACGAAAGTAATTTTGACTTTAAATTTAGTTACACTCCCCCGATAGAAAATCCTGCATAAACCGCTGACTCACGTCACCCACCTTACGGCCATGTTTCCCTTATGAAATTCTTGCGTATGCCACTAGATAGAACCACTATATTGTATAAATCTTCTCCCTTTAAATATCAACTAAAACTTTTGCAAAATAAGAACAGTCCTTCTTCAATTTTAAGGCTTTTTATTGCTCAGTTGACTGAAGACGATAATCTGAAATTTACTGTGGCGACCAGAAAAAATACTAAATGCTGGTTTTCGCGTTTCTTTTAAAAAAAAATGGGCCAAGCCATTCTAAATCTCGTAGACAATTCTGTTTACACAGTTTGGTTAAGCTAGAGAATCAGGTATACATTTGTGAACGTGTCCAGAAGAGCAGTGGCTTTTCTTTTCCTGCATTTGACATTCTTTTTTTTTACAGGGCCAAAGGAGTTTATGTCATCTCCAACCCACCTTGTGCACTCCACTGTAGACTAACTAAGCCCCGTGACAGGTTATGTTTGCAGCAACTTTTCGCATATGTAGACGCAAACGTGCGCGCAGAATATAGTTCCGCTGCAATACTGCCGATTTTCTCACTGTCTGTGATATGAAGAGCTAGGAGCTTGAGGCAAGACTGGCACGGGAAATGCTGATCGCCATTCTTGCGTGGATTAATACATAAAACCTGCTGCGAACTTAACCTGTCGCGGGGCTTAGAACTTATTTTGGTGAGAGCGGAAAAGGATTAGGTAAAATCACTAAGCTTTCATTCTTTTTTGGACCGACGCTGATTTAACTGTGCAGCTTAACTTTCACAGGAATACAAATTCTTACATGTTCTTGCCTTCATTTTTTATACGGTGTTGTATGACAGTTTTGCATTTTATATCCTGCGAACCCTTGAGCGCGTGCACCTTGGAGAACTGCTAACCGTTGCAGAAAGATTTCCGCATCACCAACGAGAGGTTACTTTTTTCTTTCTTTTTTAGGGCACCGTTACTCGTATATGATAAATACGGACTGCATGAAGAATCCTTTGCGCATGCGTTGTACCTTAGATAAACTGAAGTTGCTTTTTTGCTACCATGAAACCAAGGGAAAGGATCGCATATCCTCATCCGCAAGATCCCAGGATAAGAATTAACCTGGATAGGCGGACTGTAATGTGAGAGAAGAATTTAATTACTTCCCTTTTTGGGCAATATATCCAATTATGAGCCTCAGTGGCCCGGCCAGTGCAGTGTCTGACTGCAACACGGGAGAATCAGGGTTCGAATATCGGGAAGGGCGGTAATTCTTCCGACAATGTTCATGAATCATAGGCTCTAGAGCTCGCCCAGCCTCTAATCCATCTGTATATGATATATACGAGATTTGAGGTGCTTTTACCGAGGAAAAATATTTAGGAATGGCTATTCACTTATAAAATTACGCTTTTCTGAGCTACAACATAATCGGTGACAAAACGCTGGCGTTATTTTTATACTGAAGCTTACAAAGATTTTGAAACAAGTGTAATTTATTTCTGCAACAACATTTAATAAAATAGGTTTACACATACTATAGCTATGCTTATGTATTTCAAAAACAGATGTCACTGTCACAATTACTTTTGATTCCTTATAGTAAAATGTAGATAAAATAATTATTGTGCATACATTTTTTACAACTTTTACAGATAAAATTGTAGTAACTAAAAAGTTGTCACATCATAACACATCTAACTTTTTGATGCAACATTAAATACTGGAAATCTACAGTAACCGAAATAGCAAAATTACATAATGTATATAAAATAAATGTTTTGTGGTAAAAATATGGATATATCCAAAAATATGGATATAAATTGGTAAGTAGATCGCTTATCAGATTTATGTGTAATTATTAGAAGTACACGTTTATATTCTCCTTAATGAAAAAAAATATATAGCACTTTCACCGACAATGCACGTCCATGTACACCAGAATGCTACTATAGCCGACCTTCGTGGCGGAGTGGTTATCACAGCGCGCTTCGACATGAGGGTTTCCGGTTTCGAATCACGGAATGGGCATGGATCTTGTGAATGTCCCTTCATCATATCATCCCTCATCCTCGTCTTCGCTATTAACCAAAAGTGGCAGAGAAGCAAAGTAAAATAAAGCCAAGTCACTCAATCAACAAGAATGCTACATCATAAACAATAATTTCTGAATGTGTCTCCACCAGTTAATAATACCAGAGCGACACTCAATCAGTAAATATAATACCAGGATGCAATGCTACCAAGAACGTCACACTGCCAGTATTTAATACTACGGAGACACTACATCTCAAGCATTAATAATACCCGAACTACGCTCAAAAGTGTTCTGCCAGTATTAATAATTCCGGAATGGCACAAAACCAGTAACAATAACAGCAGAATAACACTAAGCCTGTTTAAATAATACCGGAGAAAATAATATAACATTATATGTAATAATATAATAAAAATTCCTAATTAAAAGTTGTTCAAAATATTGATTATTATTAGTGAGCAAGTATTCCAATTCAATTATAAGCATCCATTAGCCAGAATATTGCTTTAAAATATTGGAAACTTATATCAGAATATAATAATACCTATTTTGTAATCACGAAATACTGTTTTCTTCACATAATTTTGGAACAAAATCAATGGAAACTATAAGTTCATGTTTTAAGTCATGCACAGATATGCTAATCGGGACTGGACCTACAGTTTAAAGTGGGATCCGAACTATTATGTGACTCCACCATGTATCTAACCCATGGCGATGACGTTATCACTACGCCAATGGGAGACTCTGGAAACGTTGAATTTTGCATAACTTCCAAGATAATTCCACTCCGCAAAAGTGTGACGTTGCGGATCCGCGAACGATCAAAACGCCGGATACCGATACCGATGTATCAGTATCGTCTCAGCCCTAGTAAGCACTACACAAAAAAAAAAGTGTCGCCGGCCTCAGTGGTGTAGTGGTCATCACACCACGCTACGGCGCCAGAGATCCCGAGTTCGAATCCCGGCCTGGGCATGAGCGAGTGTTCTTTGTGTGTCCTTTCATCAATTTTATCTTATCATTCCTCATCATCATCTTCCCGATTAGCCAAAGGTGGCAGAAATGTGAAGTAAAATAAACCAAAAAAAAACGATCAACAAAAAAAGTGCCTTGGACCACCACCACTGCATGATTGATGTCCAAAAGGGTTTTCTGAAAGTCGGGTCAGAAGTAATGTGAAGCAATGGTAAATAACACGCCGTTGCAACAACAGCAGCTATGGAAGGAAGGTCGTATTCCTGCCCTTCATACGTTGTAAATAGCTGGAAATTCGAGGCCAGATGTGAGATTAGTTCCGAAGCTCCCAATAGAGACCGGTTCCGACCTGCGAAGGTAGGTCCTGACCCGAATTCTGAAAGATGAAACTTCGCATTTGATTTCTACCCTGGGGTGGTCCTTTTTCGTTTGCGGCTTCCGCGTAATATTTTACGACCGGCGTTTTTTTAAGCTCCTGACCAGGGGTGCCCACAAGCGGGGGATTAGGGCGCAGACTGCGCCATCGAGATTTTTAGGGGGATTTTTTCCCTTCAAATAATATAAAAATTCAACATTTATATATTTTTCAAAAATATATGTAAAAAAATACACCTTATATGCACCACATGCATGATTTGGGGGGTACACGTGACATGATTTCGGAGGGGAAATGCGCCATTGGCCTTGGGGGGGGGGCACCCCTGCTCTTGACTGACATCCCTGGTTCTTGCAGACAAAAGCTGCACTGCACTATCGACTCGGATTTTGATACACACAGAGGAAAATGTTTGTTTAAAACAACAACAAAAAGATTTTGGTAACCTAATATTTGGCGACTATCAAATGACTGCCCAGTAGTAACAAATTCTTTAAATAATCGCGCACATTTTTTTTAGTTACCAAACGTTTCGGCAGAATTTTCGATTTCAGAAAAAGCTTACCAAGTTTTTGGTTCATAGTTACCACAAAGTTTAAGCAATAGCGTTTTGTTAATTCAGTTTTCTTTCTGTCAAGTTGTACTAAAAATTCAGTACTTATTCCAATAATAATAATTATCCAGTTTATGGTTAAAACACTGGAAATTCTTTCTTTAGGCTATAGCCTATTTTTTTTGCAAATATTGGCTAAATATGTATATATATTGACGCAAAAGGGTATTTTTTCCACAGAATTCAATATTCTTTTATTGTCCACAACGTTATTATTTCCATGTTCAATTTTATTTCTATTGTTCAGAGTGCAGTTATTTTTAGATAATATTATTTCAGCGTAAATGCAAATAATAGTTTAATTGTGTTAGTCCTTTAATAGATGGCTCTGTTATTTTTATGATTCATAATGTACACTTCATTACATAGTCCTACGTATAATATTACAATTTGAGTTCCATTTTTATAAACCAATCAAAGGCATAGTAATTATTAGGCTGAAGTAATATTTGAAAGTATTATGTATACGTATAATTCATAAATAAAGCTACTAGCTACAGTGAATTATGCTTTACCAGTATATAAAAAACGTACATTACTAAAAATAATATTTGAGTTCTGAAGATACTAAGAAGCCAGACGCAGTGACGGCTGACTTGGGGGGGGGGGCGAAGGGGGGCGAGAATATATTGTAGGGGGCAGTCACGTTAAAACGCACGAAAACACTACATATATATATATATATATATATATATACAGGGTGTTTCTAAAGGTCGTTTACAACGCTTGGGAGGTGATTCCTCACACGAAAACAAGCAAAAAGTCTAAGTTCCATTTTTACGACTGAGGCTTCGTTTCCGAGATAGGAGCCTCGCAAAAGGTGACAAAGTGAACGTCACACTTAACTGGGACGAATACTATCACAGATAGAGAGGCGGTTCCAAGGGAATCATAAAGGAATCGTATGTGCTCAGTCCGGAAGTCACTATGAAAAGTTCACTGCACGCATGCGCAATGGAGTCATCAAAGGAATTGGGGATTTCCAGCAACAACAATGCATGGAAAAGGTATGTAACGCAGCAAGAAGGACCGTGACAATGAGAAATGCGTTCAAGACAACACATCCCGACCTCAAACATCAAAACATGACCACCGAACACAAAATCCGAAAAGTTGAGCACGGTTGCATACCCCAGTTACACGCGAGGAATGAACGAATCATGTCATGTGGCATACGAGAGACAGGAGGAGGGAAAGAAAAACACAATATCAGATGATTGCGACAACGTGTATTTTTACACGCGACAACTGCGTAATACCCCCCCCCCCCCCACACACAACAAACAACAAATGCTACAATATCTTACGCACAGACAGTCCGTGTCACTGTACACCAACTGAAGATGTCACTTTCACCACACAAAGGGGGTGGGGAGCAATACCAAAAGTGTTCTCACTGGTATTTGCCGAGGGCAATAATCACAGACGGTTTTCAAAATGTCTGCCGTTTACTTCTACGCAGAGATGACAGCGACGAATCAAGGATTGTCGAGTACGAGCAAACAAGCCAGGTGTATCTGCTACCGTCGCGGCGGCGACGTTGATGCGAGCAACGAGGTCCTCAGCTGATGTGACAGGTGTGTCGTATACGAGGGTTTTCATTTCTCCCCAGAAGAAAAAATCGAGAGGGTTGAGATCTGGCGACCTCGGTGGCCAAGCCACAGGCTCATCCCTACCAATGAACCTATTGCGAAACACGTCATGCAGGAAATGTCGTACATTACGATCGAAATGAGCTGGTGCACCATCGTGTTGGTACCACATTTCTTGCCGCAGTGCCAAAGGTACGGTCTCCAACAGTTCAGGCAGAACCTCACTAAGAAATGCATGATACGTGCGACCATTCAGGCGAACAGGGAGAATGTATGGTCCAATTAAATGATCATGTACTATCCCGCACCACACATTCACTGAAAACCTGTGCTGGTGATGGGCCACAAAAAGTGCATGTGGGTTGTCAAAGTCCCATACATGACTGTTTCTACTATTGAAGACATCCATCCTGGTGAAAATGGCTTCATCTGTCCACAATACGTTTGCCCCGAAGTGAGGGTTTGTGTCCAGCTGATGCAACAACCATTGGCAAAACTCCATACGAGGGCGAAAGTCACGAGGTAACAGTTCTTGTACTTTCTGCAGTTTAAAAGGGTGCATTCCTTCATCTGACAACACTCGCCAAACATTCACATGAGACGTGTTTCGTGCCCGAGCGAGCACTCGCGTACTGGTGCCAGGATGTTCTGCGACCGCTGTTAACACATCTTCTGCAAACTGATGTGTGCGTACACTTCGGGATCTTCCAACTTCTTGTCGCGGTGGTAACACTGACCCTGTTTCACGCAGTCGACTGTCCACTACCTGAAAGAAGGTGTGAGACGGTAAACGTCTATGTGGAAAGCGTTCTCCATAAAGACGCCTTGCCTCACGGCTATTACCACGTGCCTCCCCATACATGAGATGCATGTCTGCTAGCTGCTGGGTCGTATACGCAGCCATCTGTGTAATAGGGAGCTGGAACTGCAAAGTATTGTTTTTGTTTAACACTGGCACACTGCACAAATTGGCCGTATCACCGTACGAACACCACAGACCAATTGTTGCGATACTTGACTTGCCCACTCCACCACGTCAACTTCTTTCAATGCAACATACTAGTACTCTTCAATGCATATGACAACCTAGAGCGAACTGCTGATCATATCCCAGCACCTGCAACACGATTGGGACGACTGCCGGAGAGAACCAACCCTTCGAGCTCCTCTCGCGGGAACAGTATTCATGAAGGTCAAACGTAGACTACGAGAGCCAGACTTGCCTGTGCAGCGCTTCCAAAACTGGTCTCTTTTACGTCACAATGATCGCGTGCGAACACTTTTGGTATTGCTCCCCACCCCCTTTGTGTGGTGAAAGTGACATCTTCAGTTGGTGTACAGTGACACGGACTGTCTGTGCGTAAGATATTGTAGCATTTGTTGTTTGTTGTGTGTGTGTGTGTGGGGGGGGGATATTACGTAGTTGTCGCGTGTAAAAATACACGTTGTCGCAATCATCTGATATTGTGTTTTTCTTTCCCTCCTCCTGTCTCTCGTATGCCACATGACATGATTCGTTCATTCCTCGCGTGTAACTGGGGTATGCAACCGTGCTCAACTTTTCGGATTTTGTGTTCGGTGGTCATGTTTTGATGTTTGAGGTCGGGATGTGTTGTCTTGAACGCATTTCTCATTGTCACGGTCCTTCTTGCTGCGTTACATACCTTTTCCATGCATTGTTGTTGCTGGAAATCCCCAATTCCTTTGAGGACTCCATTGCGCATGCGTGCAGTGAACTTTTCATAGTGACTTCCGGACTGAGCACATACGATTCCTTTATGATTCCCTTGGAACCGCCTCTCTATCTGTGATAGTATTCGTCCCAGTTAGGTGTGACGTTCACTTTGTCACCTTTTGCGAGGCTCCTATCTCGGAAACGAAGCCTCAGTCGTAAAAATGGAACTTAGACTTTTAGCTTGTTTTCGTGTGAGGAATCACCTCCCAAGCGTTGTAAACGACCTTTAGAAACACCCTGTATATATATATATATAATAATACTTATCATTATTATCATCATCATTTTATTATTATATTCTTGTATGGTGTTTTGTGTTTGTCCTTTATTCAGAGTAGACGTTTACTGCATAGCTTAGATCCATAATATTCGTTTTAATAAAGGCATTATTTTTTTTTATTCGTAAGTTGCGTTGTCTCTAGTGGCCTATTTCAGTGTTGGAAGATCGGTAGATAATGCTCTAAAATAGTTTTCCCATTTATAATATTATAATTCATCGTCTTTCTTGAGATGAAACTAGTGATATAAATATTCAAGTTATAAGATAATAATATAAATGACAAAAATGAAGAGTTTAATTTTCTTGCAAAATAAACATGACATTGGAAGAAATTAATTTTCTTAAGTATTTAAAAGAACGAAAGTCATTTAGTGAAGTGCAATTCTCCTGTCTGAGAATTCTGCTACATGAGCCCCCTCTGGTGTCGTCACTGGCCAGACGTACTCGATGAAATCCTGAAAATCGCAGCTTTATATTTATCGTAATTTCAGTTTCCGAGATATCAATAGTGGACGCGGAGGAACGGACGGACACAACAGATGCATAAGAGTGTTTTTTTCGGCTTTTTTTATTACTAACCTAATATCTTTTCCTACTTTTATGTTTATTTACTGGGAATACACGATTTGCTCCATGCCTGGAACAAATAACGCAAGTTAATATTAATCTGATACACATTCCTTTATTTTACTATGAAACATACTATACTATAAAATGCTATAATACTAATTAAAAAGTACTCCCAGCATATGACTTTTTTTGTATTTATCGTCACTTTTGGCTAATAGCGACGATGAGTGGTGATACGATGAAATTGATGAAGGAACACTAACAAAGAACACTCATAGGAGGCCGGAATTCGCACCCGGAACCCCTGGCATCATAGCGCGTTGTACTAACAACTCCTCCAAGGAGATTGACCCCAGCACATTACAACATGCCATGAAGACATATTACGAGAGACTGTGAAGGTACGGGCCCACACATCCACAGTATGATTTGTTGAAGTGGTATGTTGTACGTATGATCAGCACCATGCTCCAATCGCCTTTACCTCCAGGTACCCATATATTAGAGGCTGGATGAACCTTAGAGCCGCTCCACGTAGGAACATTGCTGGAAAAACCATCACTCAAAATCACCTGTTCCGGGAATCGAACCCGGATCTCCCACGGGGCAGAGCCCTACAGACTGGACCAACTCGGTGCTATGAAATTGTGCCAACAGCACCTGCCGTTCTGCTTGGCTTTGACGATGGACAGTGGGGCGGCGATTGGGTGCCAAAACTTGGGGGGGGGGGAGACAAGGACAGTTTACTTTCGCTTTGAGTCCACAGTTTAAAGTGGGATCCGAACCACTATGTGCCTCCACCGGGTATCGAACCCGGGACTCCTTGATTACAAGGCGAGTATGCTACGACTGCGCCATCGGGGACGTCCTTACTTTCTCTTATTAACAAGGCTTAGCTTAGCCTAGTGCGTGGGGAATAGAGGGGAATTGCTGCCACTGGTGACTGGATGAGAACAGTCAAAATCAGCATGCTATAGCCGTTGCTATAATACTAATTAACTGAGTTTTATTTTTTCACCAACATATAATTTCGTTACTCGTGTTCCACCCCCATTGTACATTGCAATGCAATACAATATAGAGAATACTTGCTAACAATTGTGTTCATTTGAAAGAAAATTCACAGCTGTTACAATACTATTCCAATGTTAATGTTTTCAGTGTTGGTTGCTGAGAAGTTTCCCACATTGCATTCATATGTCGTTCGGCGCTTGCACGTGTGCACCGACGCTGACACTCTTCTCACACGATGCATATGAACGCAAGACCAGGAGGAATGTCTTGGCAAGTTGCTTGGCTCATGAAATACGTTTTGAAAGCTGTCACGAATTATCGTTGCACTCATATCTTTTTCACTGCAGTACTGAGCAAACAATGTTCTTTATTTAAAGAAGAAAATCATTTTTTCTACTTAAATTAGGCTACTAACTCGCAACATTAGACTTTTTGTTATGTTTTAGTGTCATATTAACAAATTGCGCGTCTCCGTGGCGGAATGGTCAGCGTAAGGAGCTACAAATACCAGAGGTTCCGGGTGCGAATCCGGGCGAAGACATGTGTGTAGAACTGTGCTTGTTCCTTTATCCATTTCATATGTTCATATCCAATAACCAGAGAAATATAAGGGGAGAAGAATGAAAATAGAAAGTGAGAGAAAGAAAATGTAGAAATATAGTAGGAAGTTAAGAAATACAGAAATAAGGTAAGAAAAAGATAAAAAGAATGCAGAGAGAGAAAATAAATATAAACAATATAGAAAGAAAGAGAGAGATAGAGGGAAGGAAGATATACAGAAAGAAGTTAAGAAATATTGAAGGGAGGTAAGAAGAAAGATAAAAATAAAAGGGGAGAAAGAGAGACAGAAGGAAGAAATATATATAACGGCATTGGTTGATTTTTTTTACTTCTCTCTGATGCCACTTTTGGCTAATCGCGAAGACGAGGATGAATGATCCTAACATGTGGCGAAATGTCAATCACAAACACACATGGACAGCACACGTCAACACGAACCTCATGGATACTCCAGAAGCCAGAGCCTCATTAGTTCTCAAAATAAAGTCCAGGGTGTAGTACGTGGAAGAGAAGTTGACATGTGGGGAAAATGTGAAGAGAGGAGATCTACGAAGAGAGAACATTAGCAGCCATAGTCTCGCATTTCGCTCGCACTTGAGTATGCTCCCAGACATATCTGTGGCGGGGTGACGCCAGGAGATCTCTAATGAATATTAAATCAAGTTAACAGTATCTTTTTTCACCCCATGAAAAGCCATCAAACTGATAGACAATAAAGTGTAAATCACCAACCCTGAGACCTTCTGTTAACAAACCGTCTCACCGATTCGATGAACACGGAGACCTTCCAGTCCAGTCCCGATTAGCCATACTGTGCATAAAGTGGACTTAAAACACCAAATCAAATCAAATTATCTGAGTATATAAAGTGATCTGCGACTAAAGTCCATGACGCAAATGTCCTCTGAGTACCAGGGCCTGTTGATCGACGTCCTCACCGGGTGACACGTGGTCATCGAGTTCTAGCTATTTTTGTGCAGTATGATTGAAAAGCTAACTTTTAGAAGACATCACATAACTAACTCTCTGGCATTCCTAAACCCGAAGTCTTATTGCCATAGCAATCAGTAGCTATCATAAGCAAGATCTCTCCACTCTTGAATATCCTTAGAAATTTCCTTCAAGTCAATATTGTTATTTCATCTTCGTTTTGGCCTTCCAACAGGTTGTCTATCAGGTTTCCCAAACAAGGCTCACATAAGAATCCCTCTCCTCTCTCAAGCGTGCTACATGAGCTGTCCATAGAAGTCATCTTGGTTTATTTATTCTAATAATAGCAGGGGATTGATATAGATTATGCAATTCGGTATTAGGCTATGTAACCTTCTCAGCTCCTCTATTGTTTCAACACTTTTAAGTCTAAAAATCTTAGGTAAGATTTTCTTTTCCAAAACTTAAAACAAAATAATTTATCCAGAATTCAAAATAATGAGGGGGTGACATGTAAAGGTAATAGTGTTGCCCACGAGACGAGACTTTGGCCTGTCTCGTCTCGTGGAAATGCTGTCTCGTCTCGAAAATATTCGTTTGTCTTATGACACATGGTCAATCTCGTCTCGTCTCGAATTTTTAAAAGCCTGTCCCGTCTCGTCCCGTGGGCAACACTAAAAGGTAAGCTTTTGTAAAAAAATATATTCATAAATCAGAGTATTAGGCGCTGTAAATGAGAAACTCACAGGAGGGGCATTCAACATTCGAATGCCGACCTGTGCATGAGTTTTCTTTGTGAGGGTCTCTTCACCTCTTTCATCATCTTATGCTCATCGTCGCGATTAGCCAAAATGGAAGAAAAGCTACTCTAAATAACAAAAGCAAACTAAATCAACATTTTGTTAACTTAAAGTTGGTTTAAAAGTTACAGAACGACCAAAAAATATTTCAGAGAGGGGGTGATGCAGACAGTGATGTGTCCACACACGCTCCAAATTTTTGTCTCATCACCCCAACCCCACTAAATAGTTTTTTTCTCAAAGCTTCAATTTATGAGCATTTTGACACTTACTTACATCTTTACATTCTCTGAAAAACGATCTTACACCCCACCAGATGATTTTTTTTTTTTTGTTTAATCCTTCATTGCAATGTCAATCATCATGTGCTTTCCAATACGTTTCTCAAGTTGGTGCCTTCAGTTAGGACTGATCATTGCATTACACTTCTTTGAAGTGTAGTGCACTTGTTTGATTGATGATTTGCTTTACTTTACTTCGTTTTTCTGTCACCTTTGGCTAATATGAGAATGAGTGGTGATAAAATGAGATCAATGAAGGGACAATCACACACATATATAGACGACACAACAGGAGCCACCCAGAGAGTTTATATTGGCTGGAAGTCCAAACGCCAGAGCCTCGCAAGTCTGCAAAATTCAGTCATAAGGTGTGCTACGTTGGTTGGTATATTTCGCTGCGTTTCTGCCACTTTTGGCTGATCGCGAAGATGAGGATGAGTGATGATATGATAGAATTGATGAGGGACCTTCACAAACACCCATGCCCAGGTCGGGATTCGAACCCGGCTGTCTTGTGGTGTACTACTTGGAAGGGAGGTGTCCTGAGAAGGGTCACCCTGTAGACCTCATACTTGTAATCAAGAGGTCCCGGGTTCGATACCTGGTGGAGGCACATTGCACAGTGGTTCGGATCCCACTTTAAACTGTAGATCCCGTCCCGATTAGCCTATATGTGCATAAAGTGGACTTAAAACATCAATTCAAACTCATGCCTTAGATCACATTTATAGATTTGCCGCATATGTTTTGGCAGGCAAACGTCACGCACATTGTCAAAACAGAGATTACAGAAATGTTGCCAAGTTTTTTTGCAAAAACAAAATATTGGCCAAGCACTAAACCTTTTGGCGAACCTACCTTGAACTTGCGACGCTCCTAGCCTGGCAACGATTACTGGAACCAGGAACCAAACCCACATCCTCCGTGGCAGAGTGTCCATTGCGCCACTAGGAAGGAAAAAAACAAACCAACACAACACCACAAGATAGGTAACTCGAGCGTTCGCGAACCACAACTGAAAGTCTTCCGTCAACACACGCTACTGAGAAACCGACGGCCAAACGGGGGCAGATGGCCCCCCTCGAGGACAGGTGAACGGGTCTGACGTCACGCCGTCTCCAGCCAATGGCCGCGCTCTTCATTCCAAAGCACGGATCTTCTTCAGGTAACAGTACTTTTGCTGAGCGACGTCTTCGGGCGAAGAAGCCTCTGGGACGTGGGGAGCCGCTCCAGTCGGCATACTGAAAAAAAGGGTAGTGTTGCCAGTGACATTTTTTTCACCCTTTTTTTTGTTGTTTCCTCAGCAAATTATTTTCAGACGCAAGGATTTTGACTGTGGGTAACAGGGATTTGCCCATTTCTTATTTTATTATTATGCTGGAGATGTAAGAATGTTATCAGGGATTATGGAAGTCACATATAAAAGTGTTCCACCAATATTGGTGACATATCCTCTTGGCATATGCAATTGATACCATCTAGGCGATCAAATAGATAGCTGCTTTATTTTGAACTTATAGCTTTATCATAAATCTATAATATCTCCAACTTCCTTTACTATACTTTACTAAAGTATATATTCTGAACAAATAGATATCCAAGGGACATCCAATTAATACATTCCATCTCTCTTTTGGAGTCTGGCCGAGGAAGGGTAATAAAGACCACCGGAGCATGGTGCTGATTACATCATCTCCATTATTATTATTATTATTATTATTATTATTATTGGTGGTGGTGGTAGTAGTAGTAGTTACAACAACCATTATAATTCGTAGTAGTAGAAGTAGTAGTAATTTATTTTTACTCATTTTCAAACTACAGGGTGTTTCAGTGGGAAGTCCCGCTTTTAAATAGCTATAGCATTCGACATAATAACATTACAATAACGCTACTGTGTGCAAATTAGAGGAAAACTGTGGGAGAATGACTTACCATCACAACAAACCAAGAACTATTCAGGATCTCCAGGCTGAAATAAACGATATTGGTGCAGACATGTTGAGGCGTACCGTATTTCAGAAAACATGGTGAAACGTGCAAGAATGTGTCTTGAACAGAATGGAGGTTACTTTCAGTATTTAATGTGATGGTAAGTCATTCTGCCACAGTTTTCCTATAATTTAGCGTTATTGTAATGTTATTATGTCGAATGCTATAGCTATTTAAAAGGCGGGACTTCCCACTGAAACACCCAGTATAAATGAGCTTTTTCCCCATGTAAGTCACCAACAATAAAAATGGGATACCCAGATCGTAAAATGCGTCCCTGCAATGTGTTATGTATGTTGCCTAACTCTGCGCCGATGGGCGAGCTCCAATAGCACACATGAAAGTGTTATGCCATACAAGTATATCGAGAATGTGTGGAGCCCTAACTCCATAACATCTACGTGCCTTTCTTGTATTCCAAGAAGGGAGCGAAAGATAATTATTCTCTTGCATGAATTTAAGGCTTCTCAGTTATAGGCGTCTCGGGGAGTAGGGAGGGGGAGATGAGAACTTCTATCCTCCTTAATCAACCCACGTCTTCAGGAATCGAATCAGTTTAGTTGGTCGAAATGAGAGTGATTTTACCTGTAGAAAACTTGGCAACTTTTCCAGAATTCATCTGGTATCGATATCCTGAGAAGATGCCTTCGTTTTGATGGTGATTCTTAAATTAACTCTCTAACAAGCATTCATCATCATCATCTCAAATTTGATCTGCAAACAACCAGTCAAACAATTTTTCGTCGTCTTAAACTTGACTGTGGAGTTCCGCAGAGTAGTGGTTAGTACAACACAGTACGACGCCAGGATCCCGGGTTCAAAACCCGGCTTGGGCATGGGTGTTCTTTGTAATTTCATCATATAATCATTCATCCTCACGCGATTAGCCAAAAAGGCAGAAAGCGAAGTAAAATAAACCCAATCAATCAATCGTATCATTCTACAGAATGATGGGGATCACAAACCAGTCACTCCCACAATTAATCAATGGGTGATGTAACTTATTCGTCATTCATCCTCAATGATGAGAGCACTCGTCATTGACATGGCAAGTCAGACGCTTGGCAGTGCGAAAGGCACAACTAAAACTAAACCGCTAGCAACTAGAACTAACAACTAGAAGAGACAATGGTCACACATTGGGTTTTTAGAACCTTCGAACCTGAATCATGGCTGGGTTAGGATAATTACTTGTCTATCTGAAGATTGATGATAAATTCGAAGAATAAAATAAACTAAGTCCTCTCTAGGCTTCGTTGCAGGTTGACCAGGCCTCGCCTCACTTTCCCTCAACTCCATTCTCCAAGCTCCTCTCTCTCCTCAATCCAAAACCAAAGTCAGTCCCTTCCCAGTCTGTCTCACCCCTATATCACCCAGGCCATGGAGACCTTCCTCCATGCCGAATCGTGATTTTTACTACCTCTATTGCAAACAGCTGACTCCATAAGCTGATGGAACTTCCTATATCCTGAATACATCAGGAAGTTTGCATAGCACAACACTGTGCATTATTTACATACCACATAGGTTGAGACAACTGAAGTAAACAAGTGAATGCCCTGGTCAACATGAAGCATCCAGAGAGACTTTAAATAAAATATAATCTTATGGATTAATACGCAATCTTAAACTTGATCTGCAAGCAACCAAACAATTGTTCACTCCTGAGTGTGGTGCGGTAGTGTCTAAACACACTGGAAAGATGAGATGTTCTGGATTCGAATCCCATGTCAATTTCATTTCTTCAAATCACTTATTTTCTGCGGCACTTCCGCTGAAACTATGCTCAAAGGTTTAACTTACGGCCATTTTAGTAATAAACTAAAATTACCTTCACACTCGTCCACTAAATTATATTTACAAGCTCTCAGACTGAAGACCGTTGACATGTTTCAAGAAGAAGAAGAAGCAATCTAGGGAAAAGAGCAATCACGTGTCTACATCACGGCGAATTCGTAACCTCACCAAAGTCTAAGATCTGTAACTCAGGCCCGGATTTTTATGTAGGAATTACGAACTCACCTTGACGTATACATGTGGTTGCTCTTTTCACTAGACTGCTTCTTCTTCTGCTTCGAACTTGTAAACGGTCTTCAATCAGAGAGCACATAAATGAGAAAGAATACGCATATTTGATATTTTAATGTGCTTACATATTTCAGCGATTTTCTCTACATGTTTATATGCGTATTTCTCATGTTTTGCCTACATAAAAATCCGAGCCTTATAGTAATAATTATGTCAGCTCAAGAGTACTCAGACACAAGCAAAGGGAGCATTTAGACATTTACTTGCTATTTTTTAGGTTCGTGGCAGTAAAAATGTAATTAATCAAAATCATCTCTCAATATTATTATATTTTAAAAATGTATCTTGATATAATAAATTTATAATGTGCTAAATTACATTCGAATATTCGTAATCTGATAAACTGATAATATGAATGACAACAGTTTTTTAATACAATGTGGTCAGATATTTTCACCACGAGAGATGCATTCAAAATTTCAACATTGTAGAAGAATATGCGAACTGAATGAACAAAATGGTTTGTCAGGCAAAAGGAAAATGTACATTTCATGTAACAGTCCATTATTTCCAAAATAAAAAGTGCTTCTGTTTCAGTACATACCATGCCATACCATGCCAATGTACATACTATGAACTACTTTATTGTGAGATTTTAAAAATATTTTTTGTTTTTGATTTTTGTAGAAAGCAAAGTTTGAATATTTGTCCCACAATAGTTCCTTACTCAATGAAAAACCAGAAAGATGACCAAAATACCGCATTTTATGTAAGAAATATATAATGTAAACTGAAAATATATAAAAAAAAATGTAACATGCAATTCACATATTAACATCATAATTCGCTGACATTTGTAATTTTTGCTTCCCTACATAACGAGGAAAATCTGTAATTGCATAAAATTCCGGATCCTATTTGTAACATCCCTCCCTCTGTGCTGTGAAAAAATTCAACGTATTACGTCTCTGCTATCCCTTGATGGTGATATGGGCACTTGTCACTGAAGAACGCCGCACATTTTGGCAATGCATGGTCTGGATTACATAGCAAGCACCTGATTGCATCATCCACGCTCCCTTGGGCTAAAAAATTCGACGACAGGGGCAGAGATGTTTTTATCTTCAAGATACAACCTTTAATAGTTTCTACTTGCTTTACTGCTGACAGTTCGAACTGGAAGAAACCATCTGGCTTAATTTGAGCTCTTCCAAAAAGAAAAAAAAGGATCCTTAAAATGCTGCACAGTTTGCATGTTTTAGTATACTATAAACCTTTTCGAACAGGCCTCATCTCCAGGAAGCTATCAACTCGGGGTCAAGCCCCGTCACCTAACGACCTGTTGGGTGAGATGAGTCAAGGCAAGGATACTATAAACCTTTTCCTAATCCTCAAAAATAGGCAATAGTTAGACTGAACTAATCGATCTCTAACTATGCACAGTTTCCATGCTTTTCATTTTCGCGATCAACTAATACAATATGATACTATGAGATATGACACAAGTAAATACCGTGACATATCACTCATCGGTGGCATATTATAGAGGTTATTTGGCTTCGACTCTCCATTGAAATGCAAGTTATATTTTCTAATTTATTTCAAGATTGGCTTTGACGCTCCATTGAAATGCAAGTTATATTTTCTAATTTATTTTAAGATTCTATTGTCTTGTTTTTTTAAATTCAGGGCTTTGGCTATACTTGATTTTTGTTACCTAGAGTTAACATGATTTTGCAGTGCCATCTACTCAAGATAGGCTTATAGCTAGTTAATTCATTCCATATCAAGTCGAAAAGGTCCTGAACCTTACATTTTAAAGTTAATTTGAAATTTTACATACTGACACTATGCAAACTTGGAAATTCATATCTTTTGCATTTCCGAAATTAAAGGAGTGCCAGACGCGCGATTCAACCATTTTTTTTTCACCACGTGTTAATTTGAATTTGCAATACGTAATTCGACACTCAGGGCACCTATAGTCGTGATCCAAATTCCGTTGGAAAGGTCTTGAAGGACTCTTTCACATGAGATATTACATGCCTATTTCGGATGGGGGGTGTTGAAGGTGGTGTAACCAAAATTTGAATAAGTATTTCCTCGAAAATGCGGAATAATTTGGAATGCAATTCGATTGTTTTTAATAGTTATTGTTGTATAATAACTATCATAACCATGATAATAATTATTAATAAATGAAATTTTATCAATGGCGTGACCCTTCGTACAAATATTTTTGGCGATCTTTCCGGTTGAGGGTCCATTGGACAGCGGTTCGGATCCCACTCTAAGCTGTAGGTCCTCTCCCGATTAGCATATCAATTTATTTATTTATTTATAAAATTAAGTAAAACGAAACTTTTGACTTCTTCACAATAACTCAACCTGTTTTTTTAACGTCAAGTTACTGGCAACACTGCGCAAAGAAGGCCAACGAGCATAAGCGGCATGGAATGTGAGGCAGGTAGAGGAAATTCCCGGACGAACACCTTTACCGGAAGAGGGGGAGGATACGCAGCTTGGAAGAAGTAGGTCACCAGGGGATGGACGTAGCGACCACCCTCAGCCCCTCTCCGGTTGCGCAATGGCATGTACCGTTCTTCCTCCATCTCGTAATGACTCGATCGTGATGCTACCGTGGACGTAATGAGAAGCAAATAGCTCCTCTTCCTGTAACGGAAAGGCAGATCATTGATTCCGTGCTGGGACCTTGCCTGTCGCAACCGCGTCCTTTCCGATGTCGTACGAGGCGGTGGCATTCCTGGGCTGTTCAATTTCACTCTTGAAGGGACGGGGTCTCGTTTCGATGGTAGGTCGTGTTTCAGGAAGCGGTTGTTGAGGCACGGATATGACAAGGGTATGAAAGTTCGCCAAACACGGAAAGATAGCCTACCAGAGACAAGATTGCCATAAGAGATTACTTAGCCCCACCCCGAAATATTTTCAGAAAACTAGAAATAATTCAAAAGTCAGCCTCCTTTTTTCTCAGGAGACAGTTTTTTGCTTTTTCCAAATGCTGTCTAAGAAAGCCATGCACCCAACTAAGATAAAGCTGCATATTTTGAAACATTACCTTAAAACATTTAATTTATTAATTAATAAAAGGTTGGATTAAAAGTAATTAATTTTTGCGCCAGGGTAGCCTTTCAAAAGAAGGCTCTACCGGTAACAGTACAAAAAACTATGGAATAGCCTACATTCTAATACCGTATATGGCCGACTCTACCAGGAGCGTACATTCTAGGCTAGCTAGGCTATCTCCGAAGCCTGAAGTCTAGAGAATAAAACACAGGAGAAAAATCGATCAGAAATTGTAAATAAAATTATTCATATCAGTAAGATGATGGAGTTGGCAACCGGATTTCCTATGAGTTGGCAACCTGATTTCCTATGCGTTGGCAACCTGATTTCTTATTGGTTGGCAACCGGATTTCATATGAGTTGGCAACCTGATTTCTTATTGGTTGGCAACCGGATTTCTTATGAGTTGGCAACCTGATTTCCTATGAGTTGGCAACCTGATTTCCTATGAGTTGGCCACCTGATTTCTTCGGAGTTGGCAACCTGATTTCTTAGGAGTTGGTAAATTTATTTCTATTCATAGCCTAGGACCATGCGACATAGTGAGATAGCCCAGATCTTGGACTCAGTATAGCCTACGCCACGGACTCTACCATATCGATGCAAATTGTAATATTCGGCTAGCAATAGCGCAAACATTTATATCAACATGTTTATCTAGACTATCTCACTATGACACATGGTCCTAGGCTATGGAGGAGTAAACACTGTGTATAAGTGGTTAGACACACACATTTTGCTCGTTCTCGGCGTCTTCAGGGAAGCCTTGTTGCCATGCCAACGGCAAACGGGTTGAGGGCCCTACGAGCCCTAGAAATACAGATTCATTGTAGCCACTTACATTATTATTTTTTTCTCATATACAGGCCGTTAGTAGCCTACTGCATGGAAACTTGATTGTGCTAGCTTACAGAGAAACTGGCACAAAGAAACAAACACCTGAGATAAACCCTTTCGTTCAACAGTATTTAGAGGTACTATTTTTTTTTTTTTCAAAAGCATCTGTGTCCTTTTTTCCATCTCTTTTTAGCCTTTGAAAATTTGAAGGTGACACCGTACGCATCAACGGCGGATGTTTTCTTCCATTGTTTCCTCTTTGTCTTTCTTAGTTTCGGTTTCCTTCATTCTCTCTACCCTTTCTTTCATTCTTTCGTCTCATCTGTCTATCTTTCTCTAACACTATCTTCCTTTTCCTGTTTCTATACTTTTTCTTCTTTCTCTGTTTCTGCATCTGCTATGCTCCCAGCACTTTTTACAAATCTTTGTTTGTACCTAAAACTGTATACTGCTCTCTGATCTAAACCATGGCATGCCTCTCAAATTTAGATAGGCTAAATCCCGTTCAAAATTTCTTCCTGGTCATTGTTCGCTACCGAATCCCATCTACAGAGCACCTGCAAAAGTCCATCCTTCCGAAAACGTTAAATATCCACACTCCTCACGAGAGACACAAACTGCCAAGTCACACAATAAAATAGCCAATGGTAACATCAGAAATGGGCACCATCTCCAGATAATTCGATTTCCAGCACAGAAACATATATTATGACTTATTCAGCATTCCCTGTTCCACAGACTACCTGGCCAATACAATAATCTACCAAACCAAATAGACATGAATGATAACCAGACACGTTTTAGAAGTCCTTTCTATGAAATTAAAACATATATATTTTAAACCAAGCCGAATAAATACTTCTTGCTTTTTAGATTAAAATCAGTTACAGAAATTTTGATTTGTTTTATTTTACTTCGCGGTTTATGCCTCTTGGCTAATTTGCGAAGATAGGGATGAGTGATGAAATGATGATTTGATGAATGAACATTTACAAACAACGATGCCCGAGCGGGATTCGAACCCGGGATCCTAGGCGTCGCAGCGCGATGTGCTAACCACTCAGCCACGAGTCCAGCTACAGAAATTTTGGTTAAAACTTTATCTTTTAAAATAAATTTAGACCACCCGATTTCGTTCGGTCTAATAAATCACATTACTATACTATGACGTCATACGAAAATTCCTAAATAATTCGAGTATTGTGATATAATTAGCATTTAACTGCTGAGCAAGTACACATGGGTGTAACAAAGTGATGAGATATAGGAAAGTTGAGATTGAAATCGCTACCACGAGAGAAAGCGGCGACCACTAACAGTTTTCCTGGTATTTCTAAGCTTTTCTTAGAAAGGAGAGCGCTATTAATCCTCAGAAGAGTTCCGTTATGCTAAGGGGCGAATGCATTCGAAATCCCCATTCTAGAAGGCAAGTCTGAACAGTCGCGTGAGTCACCTGCATATGAGCCATATGCACATCCTTCTCCCCCACACAGTAAGGTGTTTATCAGTGTCAATGTTAAGATCCGGAGAAAGCTGTTCCATCCACGACGCAGACGACGTGACCTCAATTGAGGTTCAACCGCCTAAGGCAAGTTCCCAAACATTCCCTATCGATGTACTAAGTGGATAAAACTGTTGAGCGCATTTCATATTGGGACACCAATCAAAAATCTGGTGTCAACATCTCAATTTTTTTTGTGTTTTTCTTATTTGACATTTTCTGTCCCTTTCGGGCTGTTTGCAGCGAGGAGGATCAACGATAGTATGGTGTGGATGAAATGTTACGCACGCCCAGTCCGGAATTCCAATTCAGAACTTATGACCGTTAGCCGAATTTGAATTTGATGAAATGACACTAAACTGGAACTTATATGGATGAGGCTGTAAATTGACGCGGAAGCGGATAGTACGTCTGTTGTCATATATCTTCGCAACCAATGCCAGAACCACGAAATGTGCTAAATCCAACTTTCAGATAAAATCTTTATTTTACATTTGGATAAATGTTGTCATCGGTAAAATATGTACCTCTTAAGGAACTTTCCTTAGATTAAAATGTCAAAATTTGCATATTCGTGGTTTTTGGCATTGGTGCGACGATGCACACACACATGTATATTTAATTAAAGCTACCCCATCTTCATTGCAACATGCCGTAGAGGCATGAGAGGGAATGTGAAAGTAGGGCCCCACACATTCACAATTTCTGCCAGTGTGGTGATATGATCAGCACCACGCTCCGGTTGCCTCTACCTCCCAGAATTGCCCCCGAGTGTCCATTTATTAGAGGGTGGGTGAGGACATTGCTGACTGAACACGTCCATATTTCTCTTCCTACCTCATATTGTATTGCACGTATCTTTATTTCTTTTCCTTTTCATCATGTTTCATCCGCTTGCTATATGTATTCTTGTCTCTCTACCTCAAAACGTTTCTTTTCCCTAATTACACGAAAAACATAGATTCATTTTGTATCCCACATGAACGCCCATTTTTTCCATTTCGAATCCGCATGAGGGCACCACAAGGAGAATATAAGTAATTACACGCTACTGCTGGCTCTTGTTCTTAGAAGAGAAGTGGCGTTCCAAGCCACCGACCCAAACCTAAGTTGAAACCCCTGACCAGAATAAATTGCGGAAGCACTTTTAATATCTCACAGCGTATCGTAAGCTTTTCTGTTAGGTTGAGTTCACATATACTTTATATGCAAATGCGCGTGGAGCATGGCAACAACAGTAGATAGTAAATATGCCTTTGACCCCAACTCTGATTTCTTGACCAAACGACCACAAAAAGTTGAAAAACCACTTTCTCTCCCCGTTCCGCGCCTTATTTATTGCGCTGACGATGTTTCACGGGCGCAAAAGGCAGTGATGAGTGAAAGATGAGCTCTCATCCTCTCATCCTTCTCATCCCTCTCATTCCTCTTATTCTTCTCTCATCTTCTCATCCTCCTCTCATCTTTTTTTTATCCTCCTCTCATTCTCTCATCTTCTTCTCATCCTCTTATTTTTTTATTTTCTCATTCTCTTATTTTTGAAAGATGAGTGTATCTTATCGTAATTTTCCAAGTCTGGGGCCAAATGTTTATATATCGTGATCTTCGTAAACCTCTCCTCTCATTCTCTCATTCTCTTATTCTCTTATTTTTGAAGGATGAGTGCATCTTATTGTAATTTTCCAAGTCCGGGACCAAATGTTTATATATCGTGATCTTCGTAAACCTCTTCTCTTATTTTCTCATCTTCTCATTCTCTTATTCTCTTATTCTCTTATTCTCTTATCTTCTCATCCTCTCATTTTTTGAAAGATGAGTGCACCTTATTGTAATTTTCCAAGTCCGGGACCAAATGTTTATATATCGTGACCTACGTAAACCTCTCTTCTCATCTTCTTATCTTTTGAAGGATGAGTGCACCTTATCGTAATTTTCCAAGTCCGGGGACCAAATGTTTATATATCGTGACCTTCGTAAACCTCTCTCTCGGGGAGCGAACGATGTGCCACACACACACGCGCGCGCGTATGCTTTTTATTATTTCCGTATTGTAACACAAACAAACAAACAAAATAATAATTGTTGTTTTTTAGGATACCTGGCCCCTATAACCTCGCCAGGGTGCGTGGTGCCCAGCCAAAAAAGTAAAGGTTTTCTAACGGCTGCGGTTATAGATTACCGCACCTCTGTAGAGTTTCACGTGTTTGTTTTTTTTTTTCTCTCAAACTTCCATGAAACTCTACAGAGGACCTCCGTAATGCATGCAACGTGTACTAACGACTCTAGTGTTATTTGATGTTGTGATATTTTTGGATATAGAGTTTTATTGTGAGATATAGATAAAAATAATTATGTTTATTATAATATTTTCTTGATGAAGATGGAGAATATGTGAGTGTTACAAATAAAGTTGCATGCTTTTTTTTTTCTAGTGTGTGTATGTGTTTTTGATGTTTCGACAGCATCTGAAACGATAAAAAGAAAGAATTTTATTGTTAATTTTCATGTGTAAAAACAACAACAAATTTTTGTGCAAATTTTCTGATTGTCTCTCGTGCTATAGTGCAAAAAAAAGATATTGTAACTGATAACTGATGAAATTGACATTGTAACTGATCTGAACTAGTGAAATTCGTATTGTGCCATTGTAACTGATTGTGCTAGTACAAAAAATTTCTTATTGTGCAAGAAAATAGATGTTAAAAACTTGTTAAAACTGCTCTGTGACCCTCTCGTTCTTCACGTCGTAGGCGAAGGACTTCTCTGCAATCAGGATGACACTGCATAGGGTATCCTCGGGCAAGGCATCGTGGAACTCGCAGACGACCTTGATGTTGGTTCGATCGTTGACCACAACCTTCTTTCTCTTAGATGTGTTGATGACGGTCATGGGTCTCCGTGCTTTGAACTCGCTGGGCGTGTAGTACATGTCCACGCTTCCCTCGGTCACGCGTTTGTAAGCCGAAAACGCTTCGTAAAGTTTGAGGTAATCGTTTTTGGTCACGTCGAGGTTGTAATTCTCGCGCGGGAACACTTCGTTGCGTCCATTCTTCAGATAAACGTTCTTGATCTTGCAGTCGTCGAACTTGCTGGAATCTTTTTCCTGATTCTTGTCCCTCCCGGTCTGAAAAAGCACTACGACGAAATCTGGCATGTCGAACTGTATGTTGTTGAACTGCGTCGTCACGTCGAATTCCATGTGACTTCCCGACGCCATCTTCTGCACGCACTGGTAACCGTGAAAGTGAATCGGCACCTGCGGACTTTTCAAGATCTCCGCTTTGTACTTGAGGGCGTAGTTTGTTTCGTATTCCACCACCGGCATTCTCAATTCCATGCTCCGGATGACGCATTTTGCTGCTTCGGGTAAAGTGTTGGCTATCGGCGTGGTGCCGTCCGGACCCAAAGTAGCGTATCGCATCAGTGCGTCGTTGTCGTTGGCCGCTCTTCGAAACGTGACTCTCAGTCCTCCCTTCCACATGATCTCCTTGTAGTCCGAGAAGAATCCCGGAAGCAGACGCATGGGAAAGAGCACCGTGTGACTTCTCGTCGATATTTTGGTCCCCGCTTCGAATCCTCCCGCCTGATAGTATGCTGCGTCTGTTTTGGATAATTTCAACGTTCCCACTGCCGTCGACGTGATGCCTGGATAATCTATTCTGTCGATGACGGTGTTATGTTTCCTCACCTCCACCTGCGAGAACAGGTGAGGCACGAAGTTGTCCACGAGTATCAAATTTGCTGCTGCGGGAAACGCGTCTCCGCTTTCTTTCTTCACCACGTCGAATTGAAGGTAGAGGTCCGCTCTGTGAGGATGAATGAACCCGTCGCCTACGTCCAGGTCGTATTCGATCTCCCTGTTCGCTTCGTTCAGATTGGCGAACGTGCGACGGTTGGGAGGGAAAGATTGCAATTCGTAACTTTCGATTTGCTCCATTTCACTATGTGTGTTATTTATTATACGTTGATCTCCACGATGGCCGTCGTAGTGGCACCTGCGAAATCCACCACGTCTCCTTTCTCGTTCGTCACCACCAACTCTATGTCGTCTATGCGGTTGCGACATACTGGAAAATAGATCGGCGAAGAGGGCGTGTAGATGATCGGTTCCATGAACTCGGAACTTGGTTTGAAAGTGGCTATGATTCCCGTCTGCTTGTGACTTCCTAACAATCCGTCCGAAGATTTTGTGATCATACCTTCCGCCACGTTGCAGTGTACGTTCAGAGTCTCTATGGCCAAGAATTTAGGAATGTTGGTTGCTACGTGCTTGATGCCAGCTTCGAGTTTGGTGTCGTTTTCGAAACCTAAAAGTTCTCCCATGGTGCCCAGGTCCACGGTCTCCGTCGCGGATAGGATTTCCACTCTGTGCGTGACCGAATTTTGAGAAAGGTATGTGCCTTTGGGTAACTGAGCTTGCAAAGTGGAAAGATTGTATTGTCCTGGCGTGACGACGATATGTTCGCTTCCTACGCTAATTTTGTTGTTGTGATGGGTGACGTTAGGTATGAGGTACATGCTGTAGAATGCACGCAGAGCCACGGATTTAGGATAGACGATGTCGTCGTGCAGCGTGAGTTTCAAGATTGAAGATTCGCTCGTGAGATGGAACACGCCCATCCTAGTGATGCTGTTTGAGGTTCCACAATGCTTTCTGGAAATCCTCGATCGTAGGGTTATTTATTTTAGAGAGAAACGCGAGCACGGAGAGGCAGAGATGACCGCAGTTCACGTCTCCGAAATTTTGAATGCGTTCGTCGTTGTAGTATATAGAGGTTTTGCTCGTTTTCAGATAATGAATTAAATTTGTAGGTGGAACACCTCCGAAAGAATCGAAAACGAATGCTTTATCATCATTTTTGTGGTAACATATCCAATTCGTGCCTGGATTTTCTTGACCGTCCAAGTTGACTACTCCGCATTCTCTTCTTTTAACGCTTGAAGGTAACGAGTCGGACATGAAAACTCCTCTGAAGTGTTTGATTTGTAACGGTTCGATCAGAGATTCAATGTCTCGGTTGGTGAGTGCTTCTGTTTCTTTTTTTTAAACTTCTTCATCACGCCCTTTCCTTCTTTCTTCTCCATGGCCAGGTTGTGACGTTTCTGTTCTTCCAATTCCGCTTTGTTCTTCTTCGAGTCGATGACGGTTTTCGCGATGGCGGCACTTCCGCCGGCCAAACTTCCAACGGCCCCCAATGCTGCCAGGATGGCCGGGATGCTGAATATGAAACCTCCGATCTTTTGCTGTTTCCGCGAACGCTGCAACCGTCTCAATTGAGGTGTGCTGAGAAGCAATTTCATTCCATGTCCTTTCGACAAGCAAGAACGTTTCTTCTCGCGTTGTTTCTTGGTGAGTAACCCATCGAGGGCACCTAGATTTTTCAGATTGGAGTATGGTATCTGGTACACGACACCCTTGGGCTTCATGTTGATGCTCTATGTGTTATTTTCACGGTATGTTATTTATATATAAATGTTCTGAGATTTTTTTCGTGTAGTTTTTTACGGTATGTTATTTATATATAAATATTCTGAGATTTTTTTTTCACGGCCCCGCAGTCGCTACACAAATTCTATTACGTGCTTCGTTTTCTTGCCAAGAAGTTCCTTTGTCCCCTTGTACACGATTCGAGTTTTGTTCTCGATTAAAATAGATAGCTTCTCGTCCGATAACATGTTAGCGTATCGATCTGGTAAAAATAGACTGTATTGTGCGTTGAGCAACAGGCGTACCTTGGGACCATACTGGGTAGAAACGATTGAACCGGAAGTTATCGTGTAAGGTTTGTCGACTTCCAATTCCTGAATTTTTACATACTCGAATGACAAATTTAGCATTTGTTTTAATGCTTGGAGGTCACTCATTTTTTCAGTTGTCAGAGTGTTAGAGAGAAATTTAATTGCTTTTTTTTCACGATGTGTGTTATTTATATATACCAAAGATTATTTTTTTTTTACGATGTGTGTTATTTATATATCAAGTTTTTTTTGACACGTATATATATTATTATTTTTTAACAGAGGAAGAAAGTTCGTGCTTCGGAAAACGCGATGATGTGCGTAATGATATCTTCCGTCTCCTGCTTAGACTTGCGCCAATCATCAGTATACCGTCTTCTTCCCTGCCTTGCCTCGTGCAATTCATCTAACCTTTCGTTTAATTTCTCCCCTGCAGCCGAAAGCAGAATGTTGAGATCACCGCACCTCGGGCCGCTGATCCCCCGAAGATGGTCCTTGAGAACCATTTCACAAGGGATGCGAAATTCCGGCGTTGTTCTTGCTATGATTACAAGTTTCCCTACATCTCCGTTTACTACTTTTTTGAATATTTTAGATAGTAGTTCGTGCGGCAAATCAGTTATGCGAGACATGTTGTTATTATTATTATTTTTTACTGTATGTTATTTATATACCCCACCCCAATTTTTGTTTTGTGTTCATGGCGATGGTGGTACCCAGTGCGGCGACCCGTTCACCCAACGATGCGTCTCTGCTCACGAATCTTTCGAAAGCTGCGTGCTCTAACTTTCTGTCTGCTTCGTGACGTGCATCCAGATCCGTCTGCGTGGTGTTGTAAGCGATGTCGTGATCTTTGCATGCCGCGTCCAACAGATTCACACCCTTGTCTCCTCTCTCCAATCTTTTCTCGAGTTTGGTACCCGGTCCGCAGTACTGGTAGCCAGGTAGATGCATCTCGAAAGGTAACTTGTTGATGATGTCGTTCACAAGCCCCTTTCCTTCGGCCACGTTCCAAAATTTCGGAGGCAGCGTGTTGATGATTTTGATGAGGTAACCTATGCCCTTGTCGTCGTTCACGATGAAGTTGGAAAGTTTCGTGCTGATCATGTCCACGATGCCAACCTTCTCGTTGTAGAAATTACGGTTGCCTGCATTCTCTTCGCCGGCTATCACCAACAATCGGTCCACGAGCTTCCTCACGTCGTCCACCCAAACGAATTCTTTGGGTAACGTGTTGTAGCGTTTGACGCCGCTGCCTGTTTTGACCTGGTTCCAAATCGGTTTGATGAGATTCCTGTACTTCTCGCCGCTGCTCGATTTCACCCTATTCTGCGAGGCGTCGTTGTTCTGGTACAAGGCATCCGTCATGATCAGAATTTCCTTGTAACTTTGGTAATCTTCGTCGGTGTAATCTTTCGGCTGCTTTTTGGCGACGAGTTCCCACAGTCCCACCGTACCCGGATACCTGTTCCAACTATCCTTGTCGCCTAAATTGACTTTAATGTCGTTGCCTTCGAAGGTCACCTTCGATTTCCCAATCTTCCACACCACACCGCCGCCTTCGCTGGTTTCCATGCTGGGATACAATCCGAACACTTCATCCTTGTCGAATTTCCCCGTGCTCAGGTAGTCTCGTGCCAAAGGTCCCAACTCGATTTTATCCGAAGACGACGACGTGCTACCAATAGCTCGACGTCGTGCCGGTGCATCCTTCAGTTCGAACGGTGTCGAAGGAATGCTCGAAATGGGCGTGGGTACGGCGTAACTTTTAGCTGCGAGCGGCACGAGTTCGTTGATCAAATTTTTATTTTGTTCCGTGACACTTTTAATTTCTTTACCTAGACCGCTGATGGCATCGATCACAGGTTGATCCTGACGTTTCTTCTCTTCGTAGAATCCGCGATTCTCGGATTTCCAACCTTTGAAGCGTTTCGCGAGGTAATCGCGAAGCTTGAGATTTTCGTCTTCGATTTTTCGTTTTGTCATGACGTTTATTTATATACGTCGTTTCTCACAACGTTGCAACGTTTAGAAAGTCGTTGATTTTGTTTCTGTATTTTCCGTCGTTGGGTTTCCTCGTCATGTCGATCGTAGCGAATCCGAAATCGTCACCGTTCCAGCAAGTAGAGCAGCAGCGTTCCGAAAATTGATTGTAGTTCATGTCTCCGCCTACGTAGTCATCGTACGCGTGCTTGAGGTTGGTGTGATCTTGACGAAACAAACATATGAAATTAGCGTTGTCGCGTACTAACTGTTTTGGAATTTTGGAAAACGTTTGAGCTAGGTAAAAACAATCCATTCCTTTGTGACGACCTTGCGTGAAAAAGTTGCGAATTTCATTTTGATTTTCCAGGATGGCGTCGTCGAACACAACGACTGAATTTTCACGACAATCGTCGAGTGGTTTTATTTCCGAGGCGAACGTTGCAATGTCCAGACCATCGTACAGTTTCATCAGTTGCTGGTATTTGGATTGCTCTAAACTTTTCGAGAACACGTACAGGTGCCTATTCTTCCAATCTAACCAATTCGGTGCGAGGAGAAAATTGTCCACGAGCAGTGTCGTTTCTCCACACCCCGAAGGTCCTACGATCAGACAGCGGATGCTGTCGGGGAGCAATTCACCGTTTTTTTCTTCGTTCCACTTTCCGAATTAGGTAAACGTTTCACAACATTCCACGTACTCATAGAATCACTTCGTTTGAATCGATCCAACTTGTTTCCGGAAGTCCCAGCCATTTCACCAAAAGTTTGTTGCCTCTCTTGCGCAAAACTTTTTCGATAAGGTACGTGTCGGGGTATTTAGTTTTAGAGAGTTCCTCCTCGTAGAAGCGCCCCAATAAAATTTCACCGCCACTGTCTTTTATTATATACGTGTGACGGTTCCCGGGTAGAACTCGAACCACGGTAAAAAGTTCAGTGCTCCAGTTTCGTGTGAAACCCCTGTCGAACGTTCGCTTCAATTTACTGACCCTCACCTGTTCTCCAATTTTGTATTTAGCTTTTTTTGTCGTGGGCGTGTACTTTGGACAGTAAACGCTAGAAATTAAACGTTGCTCGTCAGACTTGGTAACGTCAGCTGGCTTCATGCCTATCGTTCCGTGCCGTGTGTGATTATAGTCGTTAACGAGTTCCGGAAGAATGGTGACCCACTTGTAGCTTCCCTGAAGCGTGAAGCGTGACCACATGCGCGATTTCAGAGTGCGATTGAATCTTTCCACGATGCTGGCCTTGACGTCACTGAAGGTCGAGTAATGTTGAACGTTGTGTTTCCGAATAAACTTTTGGAATACGGCATTGTAAAATTCCTTCCCTTTGTCCGTGTGCAGAAACCGAGGTCGTCTGCCGCCGCTTTCGCGAAAAATTGTCTTGAATGCTTCCGTGACACACGTTCCCGTTTTCGCCTTCAAAGGTAGAGCCCATGCGAATTTCGAAAATGTGTCTATGACGGTGAGGAGGTACTTGTTGCCCTTGTTCAATTTATGTAGGTTTTTTAACTTGCCGCTACTCATTTCGACGAGGTCGCTTTCCCAGAGGTCGTCGATTCCCTTGGTTACCACAGCCAAACGTTTGTAGTTGCGGCGTGCAGGTTTATGCAATTCTTGGACGATGGCTTGCCTAGACATTTTTATTATTTTTAGAGATTACGTTTGAAGAGAAGCACCAGCGTGATGGGATTCAAAGAGGGTGGCACTTCGCTCGTGTTTTGAACGATCAGCTTATCGCCGGCACTCACGTCGAAAACGGTAAGGTCTTCGTCTTCCTGTATTTCATATATGTTGCGCGTTTCGTTCCAACGCGCCAGAGGAATGTTTCCTGCTTTCTGGACACCACGATTCGATATCAAAGTCATGGTGGGAACACTAGCTTTTCTGCCGTGAGACCAGTACGAAAATTCGTTTACCTGAATCGTGCCATCGAGGAGAAACTTGTAGTACGGATGATAAGGATGCAGCATGTACAGTTTGTTACCTTCGACGAACGTGGAGATTCTCTGTTGATTGGGTACGCTGTTAATTTCGATGGCTTGCAGATAATGCAGTTTAGCGAATTTAGTATCGATGCTAACGAGGTTGCTGTGAAGCTGACCCAGTGTGTTTTGTACGGGCACCAAATGCTCGACTATGGTATCCGTTACGGTAGAAACTGACGGTTTGATTTTCACTTCCACGTTCAACTGCTTGTAGCTTTCGTTGAGTTCTTGCAACTTGGCACCGAAAGAGGCCAGCGTCGATTCCTGCGTTGATTCCAGCACTCCAACTTGATCTCTGATGTTGACCACAATGTTCTGAAGGTTCTCGATTTGATTCAATTTCAAGCTCTTCTCGGTAAGATCATTCACGATGATTCGCATCTCTGTAAACTGCGTGTGAAGGTCGGCGACGCTCTGCGAAGTGGGCAGCGTCGACACCAGCGAAGCAAGTTCGTCTCGAATCTGTTCCACGTTCGCCGTTTCCGTTTCCAGTCGTTTCAGCATACGTGATATGTTCCTTTTCAAAGCATGTAATTCTTTGGAGGTGGGGAGATTGCCCACCCTACTCTCGAGATCGCTCAACGAATTTTTGATGTCACTCGAATCTGATAGTGCCGTCACCGCCGTTTTCAATTTTTCCAAATCTTCGCTCGAAGGCACGCTCGTTCGTAACGATTCCAAGTCACCCTGTATGTTGTCCAGTACGTGATGAAAATGAGTAAGATTGGATTCGACGTTCAAGTTTTCCAAATATTGGATCTTCTGCTGAACCGTGCTTAACGTGTCCTGAATACTCGTCAACACACTTGCTTCAGCGTGAATATTTTTAATTTCTTCGTTGATCAATTCCAAGGACGCCTGAAGCGTAGCGATGGTGGTTTGAATGTGTTCGAAATCTTGATAGGCCTCCAGTTGAATTTTTATGTTCGCGACGCTTTTACCGATGACCTGCAGTTCGTCCGACGATGGTAGGTTCGTCATTGTATCTTCCAAAGTCTGCAACTTGGATTTGATTTCTTCCAACGTGCCGGTGAATTCTTCTTGTAATTTGGAAACAACAACCTGCAAGCGTTCTACATCAATATCATTCACGACGGTTTGAAGTTCAGAGAAATTCTTTTCTATTGCGGAAGTTCGCTCTTCGATTTCGAGTTTCAATTTTTCCAAATCTTCATTTTTCGATTGAAATTGCTGTAATTTGGCCAAATCATTTTGAAGCGAATCCATGCTCAACTGTATATTTTGAATGTTGTCGTAAGAAGGTACGTCAACATAATTTTTTATCAGTGTTTTCAGTTCGGAATCGATTTTCAGAATGGGATCGAGACATTGCGTTTGGAGCGTAGCGATCTCAGACTCTAAACTTTTGTTTAAGGTCTCCTGCAAAGCGATCAAATCGGTCCTCAACTTCTTAACTCGAACGTCCAGCATGAGAATCTCATCTGCATGGTCTACACGCTTGGTGTTGCCGAAAATGTCGTTAGGCATTTTTGGTTAATTGTTATTTATAATAGAATAGACGATTCGTAATTCTACGAAGAGAGGAATAAGTTTGTCGTAATCTCCTAGGAGTTCCACGTAAAGATAATCTCCTGCAGACACATCGTACGACATGTTAGAAAGTACCTTGTCGTGCTTCATTCGAAAAATGTTTTTGCCGGTAGAAATTTTGATTTCGCCTGTGTTCTCCGGATTCACGGTGATTTGAAGTTTCCCGTCGATCGGAATTTCATAGAAATGTAAATTGTTATTGAAGACGTAAAACATCTTGCCCACATCGTCATTCATTTTCGTCCATATACTATTAAGATGTACAATTAGTAGACCATTGAGTTTAGATAACACGGAAGGTAAGAGGTTATTGGAATTTGGTGATGCAGTGTCCATGTTGTTTTGTTTGCGGAAACCAAAGAGATTCATTGTCCTTGTTAGTTATTTAACACGTTGTGCCTTTGCCATTCTTCAAAACAGACGGAGGAAAAGAGGGGCCCTCGGGCGATGAAAAATAAGAGTTGAATTTAATGAGCCTCGTTTTGGAGCGGGCTTAACAACATAATAACAGCTTGCAACTTTTCATCGCCCGAGGGCCCCTCTTTTCCTCCGTCTGTTTTTGAAGAAGAATGGCAAAAGACACAGCGGACTTCATGGCTATGGGGTTACGGTTAACACACGTCACATTTATCGCTTCCATTGCAGTGGCCCCACTCTCTCGTGTGGATTTTACAATCGAGAACACGTAACTTGTTGTCTGTTGCATCCAATGCTACTTTGGTTACGCGCGTCGTGTACAAATCATGCAATTTACTTGTAATGCGATGATCGGTGCTGAGTTGCCTTTTACTATGAAAAAGGCATTCCTTGTAGTCTTGCATGCTAAATTTGCTGGTACTTATTTTTCCCACCCCCTTCGCTTTCTTGATCTCTTTTTCTTCTGCAATCTTTACACAGTACATTTTGGCACGAAGCCCCGCAAATTCGCTGATGTACTTCCCGCCAACTTCATCTTTGAACTTTCCTATGGTCATTTTGTTTTCTGCCGAATGTAAGTGATGGCCTGATGGTAAGTTGCTAAAATCAAACAGATGCTTCATCTTAGTCAGATCACGTTCGAGGTTTGGTGTGTTTTGGATTAGAAAAATGAAGCTATCCGTGTCAATGTAACATATTTGGATGTTATCTCCATAAAAGGGTTGAAACTGATCGTAGTACGATTGGTACATGTGCAATTTTGATAGTTCAAGAACGGTGGCACCTATGGCAATCGGCTTGTTGAGCATCACTTGCTTCTTGTTCCTCTCGACGAATACTAGATTCTCGTCGAAAATGGTGAAGTTTTTGAAGTAGGGGGACGCGACGATCTTCTCAAATTTCTTTTCGTCCGTGACCAACATTGCGTCGATGTAATTACGCACGTTCTCCATCGTCTTGCCGTAGATGGCGTTATTGAACAGTTTGTACAGATCCTTGTCTGCAGGCGATGTCGATTGCGCTCTGCGGCGCGTGTTCTCGGTTATGTAGGGTTCCAGCCACCTGCTCTGTCGGAACTTCAATCCTCTATGAACTTTCTTCAACTGCAAGCCGTGACTTATGTAAAATTGGAGGAGTCGGTAGTGCAGAATATAATTCCGCTTGTTCTCCATGCTTAGTATGAGTTTTGGCTCCGATGATCCTCCAGGTGGCTTCTTTTTGGTGGGGGCCAGGGCCAATCCGTGATGTTTCTCGTGAAGCGTTTCGGGATAATCGAGATCCACTTCCAAGAAACAGCCCCATTCATTATCTTCGCTCCAGTTGAGAAAATCTTCGCAGGAGAGTTCCTCTTCGGTCATCCACGCGTAGTCGCTGATGGGAAGACACTGGGACATGGAGTGGCCGTACAGGTTGTTGACATCCCAGTAGACAATATAGGTGTTGGGCTTCGATGCATCGTAACCAGGCGTATGAGGATTGTTTGCCTGAGCATGGCGTCGGGGACATTGGACGATGCCACCGCGTATCGCACTCTCCATGAAAGCATACTGTTCCTTCTCTGCGATGAGGCCCAGTTCCACGTTGGTGTATTTCATCATCGATTCCCAAGTCAATCCCGGCGTGGTGAAGAAATACGCAGGATCCAACTTGTATATCGCGATGCATCTCTTACGAAACGATTCGAAAATATCCATCAGAAGTGTCACGTCCAATTTCAGATAAAGATCGTGATAATCGCGAAAAGTTTGGCAATTGAATGCCGTCCACACACTACGAGCGTGTTCGTAGTCCTCTTCGGAACAGACGTCCTCCGTGAGATGAGAATAAAATACCTCCCGGGGTGGAAGTTCCGTCTCGTCAAATTTCTCGAAATCGTTGACGTACTCGTAGGGGTAGACGCCCTTGCGACGCAACAAATTCAAATTCTCATCTCTCCCCGAAAAACATTTTTGCTTGGTGGCCACAAGATCTTCGTCGCCAAGTTGAGATGCAAGGCTTGCGAGGCTGGAGGACAGGAAATTGTAAGAGTCCAGGATTCGCACTTCCACACTTCCTCCTTCTTGGAGAGGGATCCAAATTCTTACCGCAATATACTTCTCACTCGTTCTCGGAATGATGCTGATTCGAGAAGTTATGTTGTAGAGCTCTTTGACGAAGAGATGCGTGTCGTACTTCTCCGTGTAGTGCAGAAACACGGCAACGAAATACGACTCCTTAATTTTAAGATTGCACAAATTACAGATGGTGCTCAGAAATAATCCATTCTGGTGGTCATGGTGGACGACCTTGTAATTTTCGGCGGTGAAAGCCTGGTTACACTCCGCGCATCTTGTCGCCGCGTCATGTCCCCGTTGTTGTTCCGTCGTGAGAGCAGGTGGAGAAACGTAAGAGCCTTTCAGGCTGGGTGCAAGTTCTCTCGCGCATTCCGCTATCTTCTTAACAAAATGTTTTGCCGCATCAGGTCCGCAATACAAGATGACATCATTCAATTTTTCTCCGTAGATGGAGAAACTGCAAGGCTCGTGGTGAAAAATTTGGATCGTGCTTGAGGTAGAGGGATCAGGGTCGCAAGACGTCATGGGAACTTGGAAGCTTTCAAAGTCGGCATAAAGGACAGCGGGATGGTGGAGAAGAGCCTGGTGTTTCTGAAATTTCATCTTGGTTCCAGGTTCCGGCATGACATCTTCGGGTTCTGCATTCACGGAGCCAAAACACTTGTGCTGTTCTTTCATCTTCTTACCCCCGCGAAAAATTCTGAAGCATCGATCGCAAATTTCGATCTTATCGTGATCCTTGGTGATCTGTCTTCCTACTAATCGTGAGAAATTCCGTATCAAACTGTAACGGCCATCTACAAGCAAGAGTCGAATTACATTATTCTGGCTTCTAGCAGGTCTTAAGACACGAATATTGGCGGAATCGTCAACCCCAAAGACAGAAATATCGATATCTTCTCCTTTTTCCTCTCTATAGTTTTTTTAAAAATTGATTGATCTTATTCAGGGGCACAGGATAGGAAATTCCTCTCATCATATTCTCGTATCTTCCCTCGTATTCTCTGTAATTGGACAGACGTTGGGGGTTATTATTATTAGCTGGGTGTAATGCGGCGATGACAGACCATAGGAAACTCTTCTGATCATTACTTTCTATGTTCAACACTGCATTTTGCTTTTTTTTTGTTTTTTGTTTTTTTTGAGCGCTGCGTAATGGTTTGAAATTGCAGACTCTAAGTTCTAACATGTGGCTGCGACCGCAAAGACTCCATCCACTTCCTCTACCTTCAAACTCTTCTTGTTTTTGTGTCAGGTGATCAAATAGCCGTGTCACTATCTCGTCAAGATCCTCGTTATTGTCATCGTGTAAGGCTTCACACCCTACGTAAAAGCTAAAAGTGCTTGACTCGGACGAGACAACTTTCTCATACAGCAGGGTCAAGACGAGATGAATTTTAATTGCAACATTGACGAGGCAATCACGTAATTTATCGACTACCAGAGATTTCACATTGTTGAGGAAGATGCTCGAGTCACACTTTTCACTTCCAGATTTATAGGTCATAATGCGTGCACTTTTATTCAAAGCACCCCCTTCATGCGCATCAATGCGAGATTTCTTTGCCGGCGGGACTACGACATCATGATCCGGTAGACGACATTTTTTCAAATGCCTAGCAATATTAGGTTTAGAAATCAAATTCCCACAGTTGCGACATGCCACTTTCCCGCAAAGACCGGAGGGACCTGGTTGCGGTTCCATTTTTTTTCTCTCTCTCTCTGTTATTTATATATACAGAGAAATTTTTTTGGGGGGGTTGTGGTGGTGGTAGTGGAAAGCGCACTGAAACAGAAGAAAAAAAAATTGAAAAAATGCTAGACATTTTTTCCTTCCACATATATATATTAGACGCGAACAGTATGTATGTATGTATGTATGTGTGTGTGTGTGTACTGTTGTAGGAGGTAAAAAATATGCGACATGTAAGTGTGTGTCAATTTTTTATGACTCCTCTGAATATGTGTGTGTCAGACGCAAAACAAAAAATATTAATATATCATGAAACAATAAAAACTTACCTTTCAAGAGAGATAGAGAGAAACTTCAAAATAAAAACTTGTAGCTCACTAAAACTTCCACGATGATATATATGTATACTGCCAGACAAACAATTAAGAATACTGAACTGCCACGATTGACGTTCACCTTTCAAGAGAGATAGAGAGACTTCAAAATAAAACTTGTAGCTCACTAAAACTTCCACGATGATATATATGTATACTGCCAGACAAACAAATTAAAAAATACTGAACTGCCACAATTGACGTTCACTATGATAATGATGTACAAAAAAAAACTGGTAGGTTATATAGGAACTCCTCTCCTTTTTTCTCCTTCTCTCCTTCCTACTCCACGCGACTCTCTTTGGTGAAAACACAATGAGAGCTATAGTTAATATTCTAGCAAATAAAAACCCTTGTTGACTGATTTACTCATGTTATATTTTTTTCAACAAAAGATTTTTGTGATGTGCACAATATCCTGTAGGGGACAAATAACAATAAACGGGACGTTGATAGTTCCACCCATGCATGTATTGTCGATCATTTCCCCCTCGGCCTCTATTCCACGCCCCGTCAGGGTGTGGTGTGTGAAACAGACGATTCCCAGTATAAAACTCAAAAAGCGGAAGATGCTGCTGTGTTTGCTTCCGCCGCATCCGCTTCTGATTCTATTGTTATCGGGGATGTGATGGATTCTTCATTCAGAACCGTGGGAAAGCTGAAAAAAAATAGAATCTCTTCGGGCGAAAGAGGATGCAAGATGAATGGGTTTGGGGAGGGGTTGCTGTGGATAGTTTGGTCCGTGATGAAAATGTTACATTGAGCGACGAAACACAATTTCTCCACAGAGACAGGAAAAATTCTACCGAGCGTCGCTATCCACGCGAACATTAGAAATTGCCTGAATGTCTTGGGGGCTTGGCATAGGATTATCGATTTTCGTTTTTAGAGAATAATCTATGTAAGATTCTAGCATCGAGAATAAACAACATTGATTAAATTTTTGACAACATTCGCAGTACAAATCTAAACTCGTGATAATTTTCGCCGTTACCACGCACCCCTGGCGAGGTTATATAGGGGCCAGGGATCCTAAAAAAAAACAACAACAATTATTATTTTGTTTGTTTGTTTGTGTTACAATACGGAAATAATAAAAAGCATACGCGCGCGCGTGTGTGTGTGGCACATCGTTCCCTCCCCGAGAGAGAGGTTTACGAAGGTCACGATATATAAACATTTGGTCCCCGGACTTGGAAAATTACGATAAGGTGCACTCATCCTTCAAAAGATAAGAAGATGAGAAGAGAGGTTTACGTAGGTCACGATATATAAACATTTGGTCCCGGACTTGGAAAATTACAATAAGGTGCACTCATCTTTCAAAAAATGAGAGGATGAGAAGATAAGAGAATAAGAGAATAAGAGAATAAGAGAATGAGAAGATGAGAAAATAAGAGAAGAGGTTTACGAAGATCACGATATATAAACATTTGGTCCCGGACTTGGAAAATTACAATAAGATGCACTCATCCTTCAAAAATAAGAGAATAAGAGAATGAGAGAATGAGAGGAGAGGTTTACGAAGATCACGATATATAAACATTTGGCCCCAGACTTGGAAAATTACGATAAGATACACTCATCTTTCAAAAATAAGAGAATGAGAAAATAAAAAAATAAGAGGATGAGAAGAAGATGAGAGAATGAGAGGAGGATAAAAAAAAGATGAGAGGAGGATGAGAAGATGAGAGAAGAATAAGAGGAATGAGAGGGATGAGAAGGATGAGAGGATGAGAGCTCATCTTTCACTCATCACTGCCTTTTGCGCCCGTGAAACATCGTCAGCGCAATAAATAAGGCGCGGAACGGGGAGAGAAAGTGAGTTTTTCAACTTTTTGTGGTCGTTTGGTCAAGAAATCAGAGTTGGGGTCAAAGGCATATTTACTATCTACTAACAACTTAGCCATAGTACCTGAAGGCACTGTGACATCTGTTGCATGCATACTTGCATAACATCATCAGTCGCTATATCTAATACGGGTGGTTTTTGTTAGCACTTGACACTTGTGTAAATCCAAAAGAATATATCTAAGCTATTCAGGAAAAAAGGAATCTATGACAATTGCGATGGCGGACAATTGCGATGAAGCCAAAATCACGGACAATTGCGATGATTTTGACGGTGAAGGTCATTTTACAAATTAATGGTAGGACAATTGTGACGATCAGGATGACTAATCCACAGGTGCACCTAACCTAACCTAACCTAACATTAACTTAAAAGTGGTTGTAATGCAAAAATCTATTGTTAAGTGAACAATATCTGTGTTCCAGAACTCACAAATAGTAGCTCTCAGTTCTGAACCAACTTCCTAAAAACAAGTATTCTCTTACATGTTGCCAACCCTTGACCATATTTTGTCCTTTCTTGTGTATTTAAGAATATTTATATGTTGTTATATAATCTTAATTTGTATTAATCTTAAATATATGACACCAAGCACAATTGTGTTTATTAAATAGTGTATCCTTTGTGTACTTGTTACAATCTCACCCTCCCCTCCTTTTTTTGAGTGTGTAAACGAGCCTTTGTCCATTTTTGTATTTGTTCTTTTTGTGTCTTCTTTATGTTTCTTTTTTTGTTATTTGTACAAACATTTAGTGTGTAGTGTTAATTTAGTATGTAGTATATGTATCCATTGCTGTTAGGTGGCAGAACGGTGTCCGGTAAAAATGGCAACGGAAAAAATGGCCAAAGTGAAAATGGCAAGTTTTCTTCTTTGGCAGTTGCCCTCTCTCAGCGTGCAGAATGATCGCTACCACTGCTTCATTTTCTTGCTGGATGTACCTGATTAGCTTCCACAATAAAGCCTACAGTCTTTACTCTGTAGGATGTTTGAATTTGAATTGCATTACTCCATATAAACAATATGCATTGGTATTTGGAGGGTTCAGTACAGTTCAGATAAAAAATATATTTACAAAATTTCTATAATTTAAAATCTAGATGTTCACTAACTCTATAATAGTCCTTATTAACTAATAGTTTTTTAAAAAAATTGTGTTTGAAACTTGTCATATTTCCTGCTTTAATATCATTTGGTAGGTTATTGAATATTTTAATTGCCATATGTTCGGGTTCCTCTTGAACTAATGTTAAACGTTGACTGCCAGGTGAGATGAGACACACAAGTGGGTGTCACGGCTTCATGAATGACGATACTTGAGACCCACTTTTGGGTCTCATGGCAGTCAACGTGTTGTGAAGTATGGCTTTAGAAGCTCATTATTTCGGGTGTTATATGTATATTCTATTGAACTTCGTAGCGCAATATTTTTTTCTCGCATATAATGACATTTCATATGAAGGGAGGGTTAATATTTTGAATTTCTTAAACCTTCACAGCATCATATTCAGGCGAATGATTATGGTCATAGGAACACACAGGATTTTGTTTCAATAATTTTGTTTTTAGAATTCCTCGACACTTGAAATTGTTCCTCCACCTTATAACATTCTTCAGATCAGACTGTTGTAGAAAGAAGATCTTATCTCCAGCTTTCCAAGATTTAACAATTTTCATTTTAAAAGAGTAAACAAGTTCGTCCCTCTTAGTGGGAGGGGGTTAGATAAGGGCTGACTTGAAGTCCTACTAGTAACAAACATGTGTGACTGGTCAGCAGGTGCGCGCAAAGCCTAAACTTGTTTCCAGTCAAGATGAAAACCCATTCTATGCTGCACCCCTCCCCTTTAAGTTTCATCAATCACACATGCTTCAAATTATTTACAAAGGTTACCTTGTACTAGCATGCGATTGTATAGCGGCAGTAACTCCTGCCAAAAGAAATAAAGGGCATTATTTTTGGAAACATCAAATAAAATGTTTCCATTCAAAGACAAATGAATGTTAAAATACATTAAATTATATTAAATTTTAATTTCAAACTGTGAAATGCAAGACACATAATTTCTCAATTTTCACGTAAAATCGTAATAGGTATATTGTATTTGCCATTTTTATTCTTGCCATTTTTCCCTTTTGCCATTTTTTCCTTTTGCCATTTTTTCCCTTTGCCATTTTTTCCGCTTGCCATTTTCACTTTGCCATTTTTTCCGTTGCCATTTTTACCTAAATCCGGCAGAACAGCCGCAGGCTGAACCTCGCCCCACCAATAAAGGGAAATTGAAATTGGAGTACGTTACGATCTACCTTGCAAGTCTCAAGCCGGAGAAAGTGTGAGAGGAATCAGTGTTTTATTCGAAAATATCAATATTTCATACAATTGTCTTGTAAGAGGCATTGTACGAGGTGTTAAGTTACCCTTCAATTTGATAGAAGATTTAAAATGTCATGGCAATTGTCCACCCGCCCTTTCACTTCTGTGTTCATCGCAATTGTCCGGCTACCAGAATGAAGCACTAAGTCAAAAAATACAATTTTACAGCAGATAGTTATTCATATTTTTTTAACAGCAAACATTACACACATCATGTACATGTTGGAGTATCACTGTTTGGAATCTTTACACACGTTCAATACGAATTAAAATTGTAGTGATAATATTTTCTTTAATTGATTCAGTATGACTTAAATGATCCCAGTTTGTGTCTTATGTGCCTTTTCCAGAACACCCTAGATAGCGATTAAACACCACGTATGCTATTTATTCAGTTACAAGAATCACAATTTAAATTGCCTAGTAAGAAATATCTATCGATAAATGGGGAACTCTACGAAAATTGGGCCCAAGTACTTCTTTTTTTCTTCTGAAATTGACTTTTTAGGCTTCAAGTACTCTTTAAGTGCTGGGGCACATGATGAAATAAAGTTAAGTGCAAAAATCTCATTTTGTGATTGAAAAAAACAATATAAAAGGTTTCCATTCCGTCGAAAAAGGTCCTGTGTCCATACAGAGGTCCTAGGTGTTGATGTAGTTAGTAGGTTGCTTCTACTGATATGAACGTGTTTAGAGACTTCAAACAATGCAACCAAGGGAAACTTTGGTCCGAGTTCTATAAACCGAGGTAAAAGATGTCGTGGATGAAGCTATGGTTACGCCCCAGTGCTGCGCCAAAAAGGCCTCTTTCGGAAGCCTATCTCTGGATCGGGTAGGAGGAAAAATCGAAAATGGCGGCGTTCAAAAGAGTATCCATCCCGAAGGTGACCTGAAAGATACGACACGAGTCGATCCAGGGGCCAAAATATCCAAAAACTGCACTTTTCAATGTTCGACCGGTGCCGAAAACATGGGTTGCTTTGTGAATGTTTTTTCTCCGAACCTGTTTGAGATGGAAGAAACCATCAAGTCACGTTGGGAAGAGATTTCGGGCTACCGCGTGGTATTTTTTGTTTTTCAGATCCGACCAATAACAAGCGAGCATATTATTAACTCGTAATAGATTAATGTCCGCAGAAAAAGAGCTTGTAATTTTACAATTAAAATAAAATTTTATTAAACTGTATTTACATATGCCACAATTTGTTTTCATGCAAAATATTGGAAATGCAATATATTACGTGAAATAAAAAAAATGGCACTCATACTTCCAATAACAAGTTCATAATAACGTTTTTTGTGTCTCCTGTGGACTTGGGTTTATTTTCCGTAGAGGTCCTCAAATGGGTTATCGATTTCTGATAACACCTCATAAAGTGCTGATAGTTTAGAATACGCTACATTTGGTTGTTGACAAATAGTCCACTTGCCAATCTGTAGGCTAAAGTTCGGTAATATATATGAAGGTATTCACACACTATTTTCAAATAGTTGTCGCATGGCTTGTCACTTCTGTCTGAAAGCTCCCTAAGTATATGGTGGAAGATTGGATGGAAGCCAGAAAAACAGCAAGGAAGGTTCCATAAACTACCTAGCTATCGGTAGTATTCAACAAACTGCATTTTAAATATTAATGTTAATGGATCTTAGATATTCTCATTGTACATTGGCCAAACAAAAATGTTTCAAGGCTTAACTCGCTTTCGGTAATAACATTTTGTAGTGTTCCCCACTTTTAACTTTCGTTGGCATGATATCGTGCACTTCTTTTGCGAGACGAGACAAGACGAGACAGACCAAACTCTCTTCTTGTGTCGTCTCGTGGGTAACGCTATGGTACAGGCAGCTGTAGTTTATAAATCATTATTGCATGATAAAATCCTTCACATTAAAAAAAAAAATAAAAAAAAATGGTTGCGTCCTCTTTTTCTTTCCTTTCTTTCTTTGAAAATTAAGAGGCAAACTGTTAAATTTTAACGGTAGTATATTGAACATTTCCCGGTAACTTGTAACCAAATTCAGAGTCGCTTATGCAAGTATATCCGCGAAAAATTCTGGTAACTCTTAAAATGCGTGATTATTCTAATGAATTGAACGTAAACGTATTAAATATATATATATATATATATATATATATATATATATATATATATAACAGTGGCGTACGCAAGGGGGGGTTACGGGGTTTAAACCCCCCTTGAGCTTGTGAAATGTTATGAAAAATGCTGTGGAAAAAAAATAAGTAAATGGCCAACTTACCACAGTCAAAGATCTAGGACAATACTATTACTATTACTAATAATTTGAATTATTATTTCCATGCAACACGAAGAAAAAAAGCACAGCATTCCAAACACATGCATCTTTCAGAGAGAGAGCCTTGAAAATTAACATGTATTCTTGAAAATAAAATATGAGGGCAACTATGATTTAAAAGAGAGAAAGCTTGTTTTGTATCTCAGTTGCAACAATGTTCAATACACTGGCGTACGCAGGATTTTTTTTTCGGGATGGGCTGGAATAGTAAATGTGGATAGCACGTGGCTTCGTTTTGGAGGGCAGGATGCATAATAAAATATTTCGTATTTTTTGTAGCTTTTCAGTTTATTAAAATTATATTCAAAGACAAAAATGGTAATCGGGACTCACTTTAAAAGAGGTTTCGCATTTACACATTTTGATTTTTTAAAGTTCTTAACGGATTTTTATTTGAAAATTCTGATTTTCTCAAATTTTTGGTAGGGGCTGTAACTCCTTCAGCCACCCCTCTACGTACGCCAGTGTTCAATGAACATGTATTTTTTTGTGTGAACAATGAGAATTAACTAAAGAAAATTCTTGGTTCGTTGTAAGCGGCTAATGTATAGACAAAGGCTAGGCGGACAAGAACAGTCACCAGTCCGCCTTCCCATTGTTTACCGCAGCATGTTTGAATGTCTCTCAGAAATGTCTCACCTTGTTGACTAGACATTTATTCAAACGACAATAAGCTTAACTATTGTAAAATGTTTTGTTGGCAAGAACAGAGAGACAATCAGGATGTGAATTATCGGGGACATTTATGCGGGGAAGAAGCCGGAAAAATTCCAACCAATTCCGGGAATCGAACCCGGATCTCACGCGTGGCTGTCAGACGCTCTACCGACCAGAATACCGCAGCTCCTTGGATGAGTTCCATACTTTGATTATTTTAATATACGTATTTTCTTGTTTTTATGGATTTTCTCCCAGAATTTGATAAAAATCGAATGACTAGAAAGTGATATTGTTCTATTGCTTTCGTAAATACTATATTTATGTAGATCTCTAGTACTTAATATTAGTAGTGGTATTAGTAGTATTATTAGTAGTAATTCAGCTAATTAATTAATTATAAGTATTATTAATTAATTGTGGTTATTATTATTTAATTAAAGTATAATAAAACAATGGTAATGTGAATTTGGAGAAAGTTTTAGAAATACCCCCCCTTGATAAAATCCTGCGTACGCTACTGATATACTATAATGTTTGCCAAATAGTTCGGCGTTTACGATGTTGTCGCTCCATATTTGATGTTACACTCAGGATTCCTATGTGCATGTCTTGCTTGACTCAGGAACACCCTTACAATTCTCTTCCTATGTTTGATCTGAGGCTGAAACTTTACGGTGCACGGATCTTGACAGAAGACACAGTGGAACACTGACCAACCAAGTGTTTGGTCCTTGGCTTTGCGAGTGGAGTGGATGGGAAGACGAAGCAATATCAAGGTAAGGACGAATCTTGACCTCTCGTCTGAGTGAAATAAGCTTTTCATGATGTCCAACGCTACGCTCTTCAACTGTTTGTCTCGCAAAGGATTTTTGCTCCGAGTTGTCTCGCTGATGATTCATGGTCAAGAGTAGCTTCTTCCTCGTTTGTGGCCTACGCGGGTGAGGCTGGACGTTGGACTGGCTCCACTTGCCTGCTGCTCAACATAGCGTAAGAAATACTGGATTTGAACTTCCTTCAAAAGTCTTCACCTGTTTCTCTTCTTCTTCTATTAGGCGCCCGTTCTTCGATTCTCCCCCTCTTCTCAGCTCTGTTTTACACAACTTCCTCATTTATTGTCTCTGACCAAGTATTTCTTAGTGTTCTTAAGCTTAAGGCCCACTGAGACACGGAGAAACGCGGCAACAGTACGTAGCAGACCCCTTTCCGGCGTCTCAGCGGGCGATATATCTTAAGATAACCTGTAAACTTCTGGTACTGAAATTCCGTACTTCGGTTCAGCGCGTTTCCCTGTAGTGGGCGTTACACCATTTGATTTCAATAGAAGCAGACAACAAAAGTTCTGTTGCCGCTTTTCCCCGCATCTCAATGGGCGTTACACCTCACTTCCACGTAATACACCTTGGACTGCATTTTGCAGACGAACGAGGCTCTGGCGTCTAGTCCTATGACCAGTATAATTCTGTGTGTTCTCCTGTTTTTTGTCCTTTGTCACGTGCCAGTTCCGACGACACAATGAAAAATGCTAGGAAGAAATGTTTCCCGAGAGCGACGACAGATGGCAGCACGCCATATAAAGAAGAGCAGAGTTCATTGTAGAAACTTGGAGCGGAGAAGAGCGATTATATATATTATAGTAAATGAAAAATATATAAAGGAAGAGTATAAAAATTATAGGAGTGAATAAAATGTTGTATATAGCCAATTAAGATAAATATGAATATGCTCGTATATGAAACAATCAGGAAAGTTAATAAGTGAGCAAATGAATTCAGAAATGTATCTCTCTCCTTTTTGATCCTCTGACGAGGAGAACATCGTCAGCTTTTGTATTTGTCCGTCCCTCGGTGGCGCTGTGTTCAATTACGGTTGCGCTTCTTATTAGACGCACTGGGCCATAGGCAGCGCTTGCTGTTAGCGATCCTGGGCTATTCCCCTTTTGCTCGTTACACAGGAGGTGGCGCTATTGTCAGTTTAGTCGACCCTACTCTTTCTATAAACTATAGCTTGTATCGTTTGCCAAAGAAGCGGGGAAAGTGAGCGCATATATGTAATAAATAAGATTACGATTTAAAAGGGAAGAAATAAATTAGAAGAAGGAAAAGAAGAAGAAGCCTTTTCCAAAATAGAAGGAAAAAAGAAGAAGAAGCCCTTTCCAAAATCAAATAGAAGAAAAAGAAGAAGTCTTTTTTCAAAAATAGAAAGAAGAAAAGAAGAAGTCTTTTCCAAAATAGAAGGAAGAAAAGAAGAAGAAGCCTTTTCCCAAATCAAAGATAGGAGGGAAGAAGAAGCCTTTTCCAGAAATTACGAGAAGAAGATTTCCTTTCAAGAAGAATATAACCGACGTAAATTTGGAATCAACATATATATATATATATATATATATATATATATCAATGTATATACAAACTTCGCTATATATTTTCTCTGTATTGTGTATAGTTTTCAGAATATAGATCCGCATTTAACTATATCCTCTTGGCTATAAAACGCTTTCTTATTTGGAATTCTCGAATAAAGAACCTATCCCCTGAGATTAAGATATCTGTAGCCGTGGTATAAATAACATTTAAGAAGTGCACTAGAGGGACGTAGCACCTTATGTGTGCTGAGAGCCACTTTACAGCCTCGACTTTTAACTAAAGTCAGAAAATTTTAATATTTTAGTAACACGACATTGCAATTATGCTATTTTAGATATGGTAAGGGGCTGGACCCCGTATAATGTGACGGGTGTAAAATTGGCTAAGTGCTGACGGACCCAAATTTTTAAATTCAAATCAATGGGCGTTAAGCTTTAAATTTCGTTGCAGAGTTTGTTTTAAGTCCACTTTATGCACAGATAAGGTAATCTGGACTGGACCTACAGTTTCAAGTAGGATCCGAACCACTTTGTGCCTCCACCGAGTATCGAACCCGAAACCTCTTAGTTACAAGGCAACGGCATTACCACAACGCCATTGGGGAGGCCCTTCTTAATATTTTTCTTTCTTTAATATTTATTCTTGATATTTCCTGCTACTTCATCTTCATGTGGTCTTTCCGTCGTTTTTCTTGTCCTGTGCACTTCGTTCCAATTATTATTATTATTATTATTATTATTATTATTGCGACTTCCGCGGCGGAGTGGTTCACACAACGCACTACACCGCCAGGTGTCCCGGGTTCGAATCCTAGCCCCGGCATTGTGGGTGTCCCTTCATCAATTTCATCATGTCATCCTCATCTTCACGATTAGCTGAAAGTGGCAGAAGAGCGAAGTAAAATAAACCAAATGAATCAGAACCGAGTATTATTTCACTAGTTCTTCCGTAATCATTTCATTGTGTTCTTTGGAATCTTTCTCTTTTCCTCTCGCCTCGTGTCTCTTATCGTTCTGCCTTATCTAGTGCGTCTCTCGAACCTGGTCCTATCACACATTCTGAACTCTGTTCTCTTCTCGCTTCACATTTCTTTAATCCTTTTGAATTTACATTTTCTCCTTGCTCTACTGCTTCGTGAGACCTATACTGACTCTCATGAACTGCAGGTACTGAGCATAGTCGAGGCATATAACAAACAAAAAGAGAAATGGTAGGCAGCGACGCCCGGTCTTGGTCTTTCGAGGGGACCGAGCCGGTGTGTCATGTACCTGAAGATGGGCTGACGGCTTTGTTTCGTTGCAAGCGGAGCCCAAACGTGGAGCTAACCATGTTTCGTTGCATGTCTTACATCTGACTTCTCTCGTTTCATCTTTCTCTCTTCGTCTCGCATTTCCTTCTATCTCTATTGCCTTAACTTTCCCGTTTCACTAGGCGAATGTGCATCTCTGACTTCACTTTCTGTTTCTGAGTTCTCACCTGTATCCAATTTTACTGGAAATCTTACTTCTTTCGCTAGTAATAATGAAGTCTCCTTAATCTTTGAGTTCACATTTTGGCACTGTAGCCACTGAACCGTTTAAAATATCACTTTATTGAATTATTTTGTGCCCACACACAGAACGAGAGAGAATGCTGATAGAAATGAAACGCCCGGATAAATATCACTTATTGAAAAAATAAATATAATTCGTTTTGAAACACCCTGTCCTTCAAGGTTGGAAACATTGGAATATTCCCAAGGCTAACAATGACCTTCTGAGCAAGATATTCAAGTAGGAGGAAATCAAAACGTAAAATGCTCATAACATGAAAGTAATGGTAATTTAACCGTTAATATGCAGTCGTGAAATGTGCGATTCGACGTTTCCTTGCCTGGAGACAATAAAACAAATGAACAGTGCGTAAAGTTTCACTCAAGTTGGCGATGTAAATCGCGGGTGTGGAAGTTCTATATTATCATACGACTTTTTCTTGTATACACTTTCTGGCAGTGGGATGATCCATAAAGAAACTTCCGCGATACAGTGACTGATACTTTCTACAAAAAAATAAATAAAAATGCTCGCATATTGTGAGTAGTCAAATTGCTCATGCGTTTTATGCATAAACAAAAGAGAAAAGAAAGCTTCATTATCTTTGACCACTTGTTTTCAATGTCACTCTTATTCGTTATATACTGCCTGCCTCTTCAACTGTAGGATTGGAAGCAAGCAATCGGCGATAGGTTCCAATATGTTCGGTCAAAATTATTTCTTTCATGTTCCAAGGTGCCGAACGCCGCTCGCGACACCAGGCAAGAAGAATACGAGTGATCCTTATGAGAGTGGAGGGAAATAGCGGTCCACGACTCTAGATGGTGTGACTCGGGAAAATTGAATCTCTGCTTGTCGGACAAGAATGATATAATATGTGGCAAGAAGCACTAAACACTTTATTACTATATTTTTTCAGAGCTATAAATAGCAATATAACTCTCGTGTTGATTTTGTTCATTTGCAATATATCATATTTGAAACTAATTATATACACAACGGTGATCAGTTAACTATTTATATTCAATCTTTCTCAACACTCGAGTGACTGTATTCTTATTTTCTAAACGCTAATCCTGGGCAAATCCAATGATAATTTGATATCATAGATTAAAATTGTTCATACATAAATGACATACTGTGGCTCCTACTGCAAGAAGGAGGAGAAGAAGTGGTTCATATTGTAAGAAGATGGAGAAGAAATGGTTCCTGCTGCAAGACGAAGAGGAAGTAGAAGTGGTCCCTGAAAGAAGTGTGGGGGCCCTAACTCCACACCCCCTATACGCCTTCATGGCGTAGTGCAAAGCACATGGGAGCACTTTACTTTACTTTATTTATTGAAACAAGAAGAACTCCCAGACCTCTATCTTCTGGTTCAAACTATTAGCACCTGGAGTGAATTTTACACCTTCATGTTTTTATATGTTAGCAATGTCATCCGCTCGCGTTGTCTTCAATTTTGCTATTCACGTTTATTGGACGTATAGAATATATTCTTGGTGTGGTATGTTCTCCGGTCAACAGATGGCCTTTGTAAAGGCATTGTTGTAACAGTTATAAAGTAACGACTTTTGTTACGCCAGATCACAGCCTGATTGTTACGAACAACAATCCTATTCTTCGAAATTTAAACCAAAACTAATGCGCCAAGTTATGCAAAAATCCTTTTGAAATGCTTCAACCAGTGATCACACCGAAGTCTCAAGCTACACGTGATGCGTGTCATTTGTACATGTGCCAAACAATTGCAATCTTCACACGGTACAAACTTTATAAACATCAACAACATCAACATAAAAGAAAAACCAAGACCAACAAATTTCGACCATATTGCTTACGGACATCATGTAAAGCTTTCTAGAGAAATGTGTTAAAGCCTCCTTTGCCTTAACGATAGTTGAGAGAGTGCTTTGATGTGTCTTTTAAAATTTAACAGGACTTGGACGAATGTACTTGATCGTGGCCAGAGGCTCTGAGGCATATGTACAGGCTAAAAGTAGGCATACAATATCATTTAAAGAATTATTTATATGGTTGCAGATACAATCGACAGAGGAAACTGGCCTAAAATGACATACTTTTTGTAGAACAGCTATAAACATTTCAAGTAACGAAGCTGTTTTTATTTTAGGCAATTCTTACATCCTTTAGCTACAGTTTAAAAATGATGGGAATGATATAGGTTCAAAGTACTGTCGGATTAAAAATTATAGATACTCGAGTTTGGACTTCAATTAAAAATTAACCAGTAGACCTACATAAAAACGAGTGACATCGAAATTTAGCTTATTCAATTCTGCGTTAATCTCTGCTAATCAATCGTGATGCAATTGTAGTATGGTGTAGGCAGAAAGGTTTTAAACACAAATCTTAATCTTCAGATTTTTAAAATTTGTTAAAAGAAACGTTATCATCAATTTTGCGAAACAACTTTTTCTTAGTAATGGATAGCCCTACAAATACAATATTGTTTTGAAGCTCTTTGCATATGTTTTTAAAATCCATTATCGTTGTCAATTCACATTGAGAAACCGATTTTACAGATTTTTATTCAGCGGAGTAACGATGTACGCGGATGTACACGGCACACAGCGATGTCCGTTGAACCGCGGAAACTGCGGGCTGTCACTGCGAGTCGGTAGTAATGAATGTTTGAAAATTATCTAACTAACTAACTCTCTAGCCTTCTTAAACCCGAAGGTTCATGGCTGCAGCAACACAGGCCTTCCATCTGTCCCTATCTTGAGCAAGATCTATATACTCTTTTCCATCCCTACCGATTTCCCTTAGGTCCATCTCAACGTTGTCCCTCCATCTTCGTCTTGGCCTTCCTACAGGTCTCTTACCATCAGGTTTCCCAAAAAGAATCCTGTAAAGTCCTCTTTCCTCTCCCATTCGTGCCACATGGCCTGCCCACCTAAGTCTTCTTGATTTAATTATGTAGTTCTAAATTATGTAACCTTCTCCACTCACCTGTTTCCTCATCCCTTTTAGGTCCAAAGATTTTCCTAAGGAAAATTTGAAAATTATAGATGCTGTTTTTCAAGTACTGAAGCTGTAGGCGTAAAATGACAGTAGGTAATGATAAAATGACATGGTTTCAATTTACCCCACGGAATTATTACATGATACCTTATTTGTTTTACATTTTTACATACATCACAAATAAAATGTTTTTGTCTTTTTATAAGAATAGCATAGTTTCTGTACAACACACATTGAATCCATCATTTAAATGGTCTAGGATTAGAGTTCATGCAATAGATGCCTCATGCCTGCATAGTCACTCGAACCATCAGCTTCCACACAGAATCTTCGCTGTAGTTAAATGCTTCTATGTGCCAGGATGGTCCTCCTCCGTGGCCATGCGGTCTAAGGCGCTGTGCTTTGGACTCCGACTGCGGGACGGCAAAGGAACGTTTCGAACTTTTCGAGTCCGCCTGGGTTCAGTCTCTGGGTTTTCGACCTGTGTATAGGACCGGTGGCAACCCACCATCGTGAGGAAATTGGGGAGCTACGAGTGAGAAGCGTAACCCGGTCTCGGAAATCTCCTATAACGACTGGGGGTTCGACGTGCTGGCTGACCCCACGTCATTCCATTACCGGTTGAAGATCTCCACACCTCTAGGTAGGATTGTGGGAGGGAGACTGCAGTCGGGAGATCGGCCTAGACCCTTTATGCAAATTATCCTAGCTGCGGGATTCTTTACGGTGTCGTCCTAATTGCGAACACTTGCTGCCTGAACAGGAATATCCTCGAAGGGCTGTGTCCTAATTGCGAACACATTTTTCTACCTTGGAAGCTACAACTTCCTCTCACTACCCGAGTGTTTTTAACAATTTTTTTTTTTAAAGGAACCCATTTCCAGACTTGAGACTGGTCAGTGTTTTGTTGGATCATAGAAAAATTCGATATGATTAAAGTAGTCGCCAAAGTATCGGGTGGCTAGAATTAAAGTTACCTAACTCAGAGTCCTGTAGCCTGTTTGAGGCATCGTAGAACTCTGAAATTTGATGAATCCACTATACAGACCATGGGGTAAAGGATGACGATAAAAAGTTCAATTTTCCGCCACCAGGTTGAAATGTGACGCTGTACTTCCATGATGGGTTGTAATAATGACGTAAACTGCTCCAATTTGTTATGGATTTGCCTTTACCTTGCAATAAACGAGATATTATTTTCTCGCAACTTTCAGCCACTAACAAATGTCTTTCTAATTAATAACTCAGCGAAATCACTTATGATTTTCAATATTCATTATTACAGCGCCACATTTCAACCTGGAGCCGGAAAATGAAACTATATTTTTATTTTTTTATCGCCATCCTCTTCCCCAAGGTCTGCATAGTGGATTCACCAAATTTCCGAGTTCTACGATGCCTCAAACAACAGGCTACAGAGGGCTCTTAGTTGGGTAAATTTAATTCTGGCCACCCGGTATATGTATGTAATTAAATAATAAAAGTGTGGCCTATTTTTTATAGCACTACGTACTGAACACTTCTTAACGGAAAAGAGCTTCGTCATTTAATAATACAATTATTAACTTTACCTAAATTTCAAATTAAAGTTTTTAAAATGACACTGTTTTTTAAGAATACCACCAATCTCCTTTTACTTGTTAGTAAACAAGTTGCTCCTCGTCACCCTCCCGTCCAAAAAAACAAAGCCACATTTTTCTCATCCATTTTACATCTTCCAGGCTAATTTCCATTCCAAGAATCGGGCCTCCCCGATGGCGCAGTGGTAGCGTCGTCGCCTTGTAAGCAAGGGGTACCAGGTTCGATACCCGATGAAGGCAAATAGTGGTTCGGATCCTACTTTAAACTGTAGGTGCAGTTCCGATTAGCCTTGCTGTGCATGAAGTGGAATTAAAATCATCAACTCAATCAATCAAACCATTCTAAGAATTATGCCAATAGACTTTTCTGCCTCAGCCTTTAAGCTTTATATAAGGTCTTCCACTCTCGGATGCGGACTATCTAGCTCACTGTTGATTTTGCGGTTCCATCCCTCCAATACATTATTTGTCCTGCTTCCTGTTGAAGCAGCTCCACATCACTTTAGGCACCAAGGGGTTTTCGAGTCATTAACACGCGAATTAAAGTCAGATTACGTGGACAGACTGAAAGGGTGAAATGACCTTGGAGGGATTTACAAAGCAAAATACCATGATAAGTCAATCAGGTTGGCTATTGTTGTTAGTCAAACCAGCTAGCTGTCCCTCTGCATCACAACCTTATCTGTTTTTGAATACAGGTTTTTCAGTTTCATGTGTTCGCAATTAGGACTATTTTGGCGTCGTTCGCAATTAGGACACAACCATTCTTTACGCGAATTTTCTTAACTGGGGGGATAGCATCCCCTCTCGTTCACCCCTTCCCCCTTCGAGCGCCGAATTAAGCCATTTTATATTGCTCAGAAAGTAATGAGAAGTTACTTTAAGATGTGTTTGACTTAATACGAAAAACTTACTGCCATTGGAGAATGTAACCGTTGTGCAGCAAACACAGATTCCACTTCTTTATTACTCAAGTATTGAACTAGAAGAGGCCACCTGACCTTAATTCCAGCTCTTACAAAAATAACATATTAAATTATTTTTCAAAATATTAAGCAGTGTTGCAGTAAAGAATCAATGTTTATTTTAAAGCATATTTTTTAAGAATGGACGCAAAAGTAAGCAGTTACTTTACCTTACACAATTTTCTGTTCTAAACTAAAAATAATCTTTAAGATAATTTTACTTAATTATTTTCATGCGAATAAGTGATTTCAAAATTGTTACATTACTTTACAAGTACAGAATATAATTATGAAATATATTATATATTTTACTCCTGCCATCTATTGTTAAAATTAACCACTATCTCCTCTAGTGCAGATCAAAAATTGACCTGATCGTGGCATATTTAAGGAGGGGTTAACGGACACGATCCCAACATCAAAAACGGTTATAATTAATTTAAATTAATTATCATTGATTTCAAAATTTAAAGGATAACCCTTACACGAGGGTTGATTGAAAAATAATGCTTCCACTTTCTAAAATTCATCACATCACTGATGCGGTACAGTGGAGTCACTCCATGACGACTGACGTCAGACATCATACAGGGACTCTAACTATAAGCATTTAATAATTCCTTGAGGGCACTATTTTAATTTGTGTGTGAGAATCAGTTACACCAAGATGGCGAACAGTGCACCGCAGAGATAACACTTGAAACGGAGATATGTGGCGATCAATCCGCTTTGTTTCTCACCCCCACACATTCCAGGCTCGACCCTGGAACCTCTAGTTTAGTAGCGCGTTATGCTGACCACCCTCCCACAGAGGCCAGCGTCGGTGAATGCCATTTGAAGCAATGCTTTCGACGGTGAGAAATTCAATCAATTGCTTCTCACACAGTGAAATGAAATGTGAAATCCTTGTGCAGCTGAAACCTTCCAACAGAGAAGTGTAGGGAAGGTTTCAACACATGTTCTTCACTCACCCCAGCATGGGGAGGAGAAACACTCCCTAAATCCTCGGGAGAGCGATACTCACCCTACACCAAGGACGTATTTAGGAGGGGGGGGGGGTTCAGGAGGTCCGGACTCAAGACTATTAGAAGGAGAAGGCTGGGGCCATACCTGATCACGTGGTCCTTGACGTCAGGCGTGACGTCACGGGCGGACAGCTCGCTCTACGCTCTGGTTTCGCAGCCAAATCAAAGCAGTAATTATGAACAAAAAAGAGCCGCAATTATGCCCAGAAGCTAATTGGGAGTGAATACACAGACTTACTTAGGATCCGACATAACGTATGTCCTTACAGTTGGATTACACAGCCATTAACGCAGACTTTATCGGTAGTTTATATGTCGTCACATTCCTCTGTGAAACATTAGGTTTCATGTAAAATTGGGGTTAATACACCTAGTAATGCGTTTTGTTAAGGCAGAAAGAAAAATATATGTTGAATGCGTAAAATAATAATAATAATAATAAATGATGCGGACTTACCTATTGTTATACTTATGAAGTCGTCTGTTTTAGAGGTGAGGGAGGAGCTGTTTCACTTCAACTTTTTCAATTTGTTGACTTTGCTTCTGCTATTAATATTCACTTCTTCGTTAACTTTCCTCATTCGGATTACAGTTCTGAGTGTTATGAATCTTTGAACAACACTTCGAGGAATGTGTGGAAGTTCTGAGGCCATACCTGATCACGTGGTCCTTGACGAAAGCGTGACGTCATCGGACGAACAGATCGCTCCGCGCCACGGTTTCGCAGCGGAATCAATGCAGAAATTATGAACAAAAAAGAGCCGTCATTATGTCCAGAAGCTAGCTGGGACTGAATATACAGGTTCACTTAGGATCCGAGATAATGTCTTCAGAATTGGATTATACAGCTATTAACATGTGTATTGAATCGGTAGTTTTTAGGTCGTCACATTTCTTTCTGAAACCTAAAGTTTCATCTAAAATTCAAGTTAATATGCCTGGTCATGCGTTTTGTTAAATAAAGAAAGGCAGAAAGTCAAAATTATGGATTAGTTGAGTATGTAAAAGAAAACAACCTCATCTATTGCTCTCTTTTAGGAGTGAGAGAGGAGCTGTTTCCACTTAACTTCTTCAAACTTGGTAACTTTGCTTCGACTATTGATATTTATTTCTTCATTAATTTTCCTTATTCAGATTACAGTTCTGAGTCTTATGAATCTTTGAACTACACAGGGAGGAATGTGAGGAAGTTCCATGTGTATTATGTCACAGACACTTTAAACAACTTTCGACTGAACGAAAACTTGAGACATAGAACTGAAGAAAGTCGAGTCTCACTTTATACATATATAATCAGTGGGATGTCGATCAGGGGTGCCCACAGGCGGGTATGTGAAAGATGGTTGCGTACACTTAACTTTGGGGGGGGGGGGGCGATTGTGATGAAAATTTGACTGAATAAATAATAGAACAATGGAGGACGGAAGTTGAACTACGTTCTCATTTAAGCATCACTCTTATATAAATAGCAAGTTGTGTATTTCCAAGGGAATTATAACAGTTACTATGTGTTATTAGTGTTGTTAACGAGACTAGACTAGACACGAGAAGACATGGAGTTTTCACGCGACGAGACATACCAGTGTCGTCTCTCGGCAACACGGTATCTACTATTTTTGGTGCACAATATCCAGCTATTACATATTAAACCTTAAATTTTTATCGTGACTTCTGATGTGGAATTACCCTTGGTTGGGGAAGTTTCCAACTCTATAGTAAGGAAATTGAGCACTAGGATGGGAGATAGCCAAGTCTTGAGTATTAATTACTGTTGCCCTTAGACTGTTGTGGGAATTTTGGTATGGCGATTGAGAATTAAATTATTTGGAGGAGGTCGAGATTCAACTCTTCAATACCACAGTGAACCTAAAATTGACATAGGAATTTTGGTGGGGGACTGGATATTAAATTGGGGGTATGCTATACTCGTGAGAGCCTTCCTTTGCGACGTGCCCCGCAGACCAGTAATTGACATCAATGCCGCTAGGAGCGCTGTCGTATCCATTGCAGCAGACGATGAATTTACGTGGGTAAAAATCGCCTTTCAAGAGACTGTGTGATATTTATGCGTTATGGTGATTGACAATTACGTCAATACGTTCGTTTTTCTTTAGGGGCTAAGCCCCGGAAGCCCCAAGGGACGAGACCCCACTGATTGTAACCCAATTGAAGTGTATGTAGCCTGATGTTGTGTAATGAGACTACTCGTATCGCAATCCACTAACAAGTCTCGTTAGATGCGATGTGTTCAGTTATATATTGTCACTTGCTGTTTTTATTTTTCATCGGAGATCACGACACGTCGCAACACCTCACTGAAGGCATTGGGAACTGCAACACCTCACAACCCAGCAGGGTGCGAAATCATTGAAAACTGGTGAGGGGAAGCTACAACCCCCTCCCCACAAACATATGTGTGAATTATACGATGTACATATTTGGAATATTATTGAAAGTAAAAATAAATTACTCAATTCAAATAATTACGTATTATGATTATTAATTAGACATTAATTTGTTACTTTCATACATATCAGATAGTGTAAAGCAGCTAACTAATTCCTTTACTAACTGGTTAAAGATGTTAATAAATTATGACATAGTTGAAGTGGTTTTATTATGTGTAAGTTTTTGTTTAGTTTTTGCTTTATATTAATATAAATCAATTAGATTTCATAGTTATTATTGATTGATTTAGTTTATTTTACTTCGCGTTTTGTGCCTCTTGGCTAATTTGCAAAGGTGGGGATGAGTGATGAAATGATGAAATTGATGAATGGACATTCACAAACAACCAAGCCCGACCGGGATTCGAACCCGGGACCCTTGGCGTCGCAGCGCGATGTGCTAACCAATCGGCCACAGGGTCGGGCCATAGTTATTATTGTTTTGCATTCTTGTTTTACTTCTATTATGAGTATTGATGTAGATTTGTTAATGATCTCTTGAGAGAGAAAGCATTCAACACTCACAACCACACTAATTTGAGTGTGTTTTCGATATTATTCTTAGTAAAGTATATTTTTGAAATTAAAAGTAATTGCTTATCTTTTCTTTGTTATAACAAAAACTATCCCCCCTGGAAATTTTTGGTGGGGGGATTTTTGAGGCCAAGATTGTTGGTGGGGGGAAATCACCCTCGTCCCCTCCAGGATTTCGCACCCTGAACCCAACAATCCAGAAATACAAGAAAAAAGAAGCGAAAAGAACAAAACAGATCAGCCTTTCCACGTTTCTTTCCGTATGGGGTAAAGATTCAGCTGGGTTTTGTCCGCCGATGACGTCACACCCGCGGCAGTCGCGAAAAGAGGCGTGTCTGACCCCAGCCTTTCCTTCTAGTAGTCTTGGTCCGGACCCCCTCCCCCTCCCCCAGAAAGACTTACCAAATAGTAAAAGTAAATAATCAAAATATAATTGATTAGCATTTGGTATATAATCGATGGTTATTTCCGCTGAACTTATTAGAAGGCAAGGAATTTGGCTCATACGGCTTTGAAGGGTTCCAAAGATTTATGCACACTAATGATAATATCCATAAAATAGGAGAAGGAACTTTCCTTTTCGTTAATTCGATCTAACTCTTTTCTTTTTGTTATTCAATAAATATTCAATTCTTTTTCTATTTGACATTAAATTCCTTGCCAGGGCAGTTGTATTTATGCAACTTGGCGATCTTAACTAGACATAAGCTAGATAATGAATACGTGCTCTTATATCTATTATTTTACTATCTTTTACCTATTCATGTAATAATAACAATATAATATTTATTAATTTAAATATTTAATTAATATTTCAATTTATTTTATTATTATTATTATTATTGCGACACTTGTCTGAACCCCCCCCCGAATAGTATTTCTAGATACGTGCCTGCCCTAAACCCACCTTTATTTTCGAATTGTAGCTATATAAACACACATAAATTATTAATAAAATTACTATTAAAAATGAAACGTACCTTATCCCTTGGCTTAGTACTTCCTAAATCACTCACTACGAATTAATTTCAAAGTTTTCTTATCAAACTGTTGTTCAAATGATGCTGTAAGTTTTGTTCCTTTTCCTAAGAAGTGTTCTGTGCCCCGAAGTCAATGCATGTCCCACAGTGCAGAGCTCAAATCCCACCATGATTGTCTTCATAAACGAAAGTACAATAAAAATGATTATTCCTTCGTCTTCGTGTAATCTGGTTTCCTTCGTTAGTCATGTTCAGACTTTAACGGTTATTGAAGCGTGGGAAATTCTTAATTGCTGTTTTCAACACCGTAGAATCAACAGCAGAAATCTGGAGGTTAGTTCGAAGTTGGTAAATGCTGTATTTTCTCACATCACACATGAACTGTTTGTCGGACGAAAAAAAAAACATGTACATAGAACATGCCAGAGATTATAACGGAATGCAGACTGCAGCAGGGTTGCCATCCTAAAGGCACGCCGATCACACATGTCAAAGGAACCGTATACTTGTCCCCTGTACCTAACACTTGTATTTTAAGAATTACTTTACGTATTTTTTTTAACATTAACCAGTAATTGTTGAGTTAACAATATACAAGTGTGTCATCATTACTCTTCCGAATATATAAATATATTTGTATGTGTGTGAAAAATATCCGTGCTCGTCATTGGTTGCGCAATCAAGTATACTCTGTCGCGGCTATCTCTGCAGCAAGGCCGCGCATAGCGGCAGAGAAGGGGGTGAAACCGAGTGGACAGAGCGAAGCAGTAAAGCTGCTTCTAAGGCTGGTAACTTTAATCGCTTTCTCACCCTCCACGCAATCCCATGCCATCTTACGAATACATTGGTAGAGTTTCGCGTCACTACTTGCACAGAGACTTGTTCGATTGCTCCAGAGATAAACGGGACAGAGTATAGATGTGTTTTTTTAGGCAACTTGCGAATATCACCATAGGTCTGCAACCTATTAGAAGAGTATATATATATATATATATATATATATATATATATATATATATATATATATATATATATATATATATATATATATATATATGTGGGTAATCAGGTTTAAATTTGAATTTTATTAAGTTTTCAACAATACATTTTTTTCACACATATTTGAATTAACTTTAAAGGACTGTACGTTGTCATTTAGAGATTTATGCGTTCAGTTGTTGGCAATATTGTGGGAGGCATTTGATTCGTTTGTACCAGTGGCGGCTGGCTAAGTGCAACAAGAGCAGATGTTTTCACCTAATTTTCAAATTAATATTGACATTTTTCATTTGCTTGTTAATTTAAACTATTTCCCAGCAGAACGAACACGATAATACTCAAATAATACGCCGCTCGGCGCTACGCACGTGAAGAGTTCGTCGTAGCATAAACAAACCAAGAGCAGACGCCGCCAGGTTGCGGAAGACTAGCCGGTTGTCATGGCAATGGTGACGTCACCTAGCGTTGGAATTGAACGGGTATCGCCATCTAGGTGCAGCAGTTCTCTCGTCGACAGAAAACATTGCATCCAGTAGTTGTGGCAAAATCGTTGCGTTCTCGCGAGATCTTGTTCCGCGTGTGTGTTTCGCGTTTCCTATCGTGTGTTGTGTTCATGTGTTGAGCTGTGGTTTGTACAATGAACCCAGTAAATTACTCAGTGAGTAATTTGTTGCAGACACCATTTTCCAGATGGACGGATGAAGACAAAAAAGACATTTTAAATTGGTGGGGGGGGGCACTGACACTTACTATTTGTTTTTCATTGCCTATAAATGTACTTGTTCACCTGTTATTTTAGGCACGAGCCGCTCTTTGTACTCTTCCTTTCTCTGTGTATTCTGATATTAAGTTTCTTGTAAATAATAGTTTTTGTTTTAAGTCCACTTTACACACAGATAAGCCAATCGGGACTGAACCTGCAGTATAAAGTGGGATCCGAACCACTATGTGCCTCCACCTGGTATCGAACCCAGGAACCCTTGATTACAAGGCAGCGACGTTAACACTGCGTCATCGGCGAGGCACAATTTTGATATTAGTAGCATATACTAGGGCGGTGACACTTGTTGGATTTATAGTTATGAAGCGAAGACAGTAAAGACTATGAAGAACAAGAACAACAAATTTAATTTTTGCTCCAAATGCCTTATGAGGCGGAAAAGCTATTAAAGCATGTCAACAAACGAACGTGAAAGTCTGATGGTTTTACAGCTTCAATGACATGCAATTTCCTTACACATCTACAACTAATTTGTGCATTTAGGTGGGGCGTTAATAGTTGGTTATAATCATTAGAGCTTGTTTGTGTTAGTATCTCCTCAGTGTAGAAAGTATTTGTTTATAGTTTAGTTCAGAATTTGTCAACTTCAAGAGATGGAGCTACTTGCCACATTAGAAAATGCATAGTTTGATACCAAGAGTAGATTGAATTGTTTATGATAATTTCTTGGTTCATAAGAAATTTAATATTATATCTAATGGAATTATTCTTTTTAGTAGCCAGACGGACGACTCAATTAAAAAATATATATAGCGTTAAACTTACATTTGCAAGGTTTTTAACTTCAGAAAATTTTAGATTTTCACATTTACTAGTTTCTGCAATATCGATAAATCACTTTGTAATCCTAATAGGCTAGTGATAGAAAACACTGGTGCTACTATTTGGGATGGTAATCACAGTTCTTTTTAACTATTAATTTGTGTGATTGCTGTGTCGTGTAATTTGCACTGGCCTTACCAACCCTGTTCTTGCAAATTTCTTGTCACAGAAAGCTTTCAAAATCTAAGATGCAGTCATTTTGGCCACTGGTCGCATGGTGTTACGACAATGCACTACAGGTTGAAAATAAAAATCAAGAAAAAGTTGTCGGGAAACTTTAATATCTTATTTGGAGAGTATTTTAAACATATGTTTCAACAAGGCAGGACACCAAGTTACTTGCAGACAGAGGAAAATAATCTTTATTGTGTAGCAAAAGAAGGAACACTTCAGGTACTAACCTACTTCGATTATTATGTTTGAGGGTGAATCACCACAAGCATAGGGAGAATAGTGCACTATTGTTAACGGATCTGAAGCATAAAAACAATTTGTTTCTACTTTTTCTTATTAAGACTTACAATTTACATACCAAGGTTAAATATTCAATAATTGTTATGTTATCATTTTATAATCTCATATCAAGAAGATCATCCAAAAGATATTTCTAAATAAGTATGTGGCTTTTGTATCTCTTTTGAGAGATGTCAATGTATATATTTAATTTTTATTACATTTATGTTACTTTAGGTTCAGTTGTAAACTAGTATTTTACTCATCTGTTACGGCATGTCTTATCAATGTCTAGTTTCTTCATAACTTGCAAGTTATTGTATAATGCTGTTCACAGCAGAATAAACATCTATGATAATAATAATAAGAAGAATATGAAGGCTGAATCGACTTGAGACACATGTCCATTGGAAACAACCTTCAGAAATAAATACAACCTTTCGTACCAAAGCGACGAAACTGCAAATGTAGCTTGAACTGGGCAACTTTCTCACAATCATGTACCGTGTCGCCTCTATATGTTCTTGCGCAGTGAATGCTTTTCTACAGACTGGATGGGATCCGTTTCGCTTGTCGCTTCTGTGTGAAATCCTCGTGTCTGAAACCTTCGGTCTGAAAGCTCTCTCACACTCATGTAAGTCAATTATAACGATGAAACAATAAGAAAGTGTCTAAAAATGTGCTGGTGAACAATAATATGTTTGTCGTTTATTTAAACTAATTTTTGCTTACCAGCAAATTATTTTTTGGTACAAGCAAACTTTTTCTTTGTAGTTTCTTTTTAGTTTAGGTGGTTTTAATATTAAGATTGAGATCAAGTCACATCACATTAAATCACCATTTATATAAATTTAATTTAGTTAATTCACCTATGTGCAAATGCAAACTAGACCATGAAGATGCTCGTCATGTTATATTTCAACGTCCACTTTATACAAATAAGAGAGACATCTTATTCAATAATCCAATAAAAAGAAAAAGGAATACCTCCCCCAAAGTCTTTATCGTCTTTGATATCGGCACCAGATATAACAATTGTATTTATCATTTTTAGATTTTTCATGATATTAATGTAGATACATTAGAACTATGTAATTTATAATTTGACTTAACAATATCATGTATGACTTAATTTTGTAAGTACACTTGGTATAGAGCTGGTATAACAGATAAATCCAATAAGGAATGAATAAAGTTTATTGGGTCCTGTGTATCCTCTCCAAACGAATTCAGGGACTGTGTTCCCGTTCCCGTGTAACTGCTTACAAGAATAATTTATGCTCATTTTCAGCATAAAAACCGCGATACGTCACCTTGATCATAAAACGGCGACCTTGGAGACCACAATGTGGCCAAGAGGCACGCGGCGGAACGTCTGTCTCCAAACGAAACGACAGTTACTGTTAAAATGAAGCCATTTTATTTGCAAGGAAGAGAAGACGCACATACCTGAACGTTGCATCATTACTACGCCGTACGGTACGCGTGCCGTACACGCAATCCTTGTTTCTTGCAGTGCGTAAGCTCTCTTGCCATTACTGCACGCACGTTCCTCTGAATGTATATACCGCTTGCTTTGATGGAGCGTGGTGCTGACCGTTGACGTAAAGAGATCGTTCGCTGTGGCCGTTTGCATGCGGGTCTGTTCCTCCATCTTGAAATGCCGTTCGATTTTTGATGAATATAAATGCGCTCTCTATATTCCGCTCGAATGTGAAGGAACGGGATGTACTACCGGTTACGTTTCATCATTTCAAGTGAGTGAAAGACTCTGAAAGGGTAATCATTTCTATTGGCTAAAGTAGAAAGGCAAAAATTGCATTTAAGATAAAACTAAAAAAAATATTTTCAACTTATTTGGAATAAATTAAAAAATAACGAATATATAATTAATTGATCGATTGATTGAATTAGGTTATTTTACGTTGCTTTTTTTGCAGTGGCGTTCTCAGGATTTTGGAAAGAGGGGAGGGTTACGTATACTTGTTTTAATATCAGTCCTCTTTTTCCATCTTATCCTGCCCTTGGCGTTCTTTTTTTAATATAGGTATACTGAACCAAAGGTGGTGGTTACCGCCCTCATTAACCCGCCCCTTGTGCACGCCACTGCTTTCCTGCAACTTTTGACTAATCGGGAGGAGACATATTGTTCAAAAATACGAGTTTAATTTTGCAGTCGTGTACATTTGGTTAAATAATACTAAATAATTTTCAGGCTTCTGTGGCGGAGTGGTTAGCACATCGCGCTACGACGCCAGGGGTTCCGGGTTCGAATCCCGGCCTTAAGCATAGGTGTTCTTTGTGAGTGTTCTTTCATCGATTTCATCATTGATTGATTGATTTGCTTTATTTTACTTCGCATTTTGTGCCACTTTTGGCTAATTTGCGAAGATGAGGATGAGCGATGATACGATGGAATTGATGGATGGACACTCACAAACACGCGGGACCCCTGGCGTCGTAGCGCGATGTGCTAACCACTCAGCCACGGGGGCCGGCATAAATTTCATCAGTAGTACGTACCGGCCTCCATGAGAGAGTGGTTAGCAAATCGCGCTACGACGGCAGGGGCTTCGAATCCCGGCTTTGGCATGGCTGTTTGCGAGTGTCCATTCAATGGACATTCATTCCATACAATTTTGAACAACTCTTATAACACAAGTTAGTACTCGTTATGCAATGTAAATATAATTGTTTACATGCTAAAGATATGTGCGTAGAAATAAGCGATACGTTACGGAACGAAAATGCAGGCATCTGCGCCATGTCAAGCGCTATCTCGGCCCAGAGCCATAACGAACACACTGCATCATCTCTCATCCCCATCTTCGGGATTAGCCAAAAGTTGCAGAAAAGCGAAGTAAAATAAACCAATCAATCATCAGTAGTAGGAATAACTCAGGCAGTTTCATTTTTAGTGGTTAGTACAAATTTACATAATTTAGTACTAACTTAAGATATTTAGCACAGAATAATAATATTTACAACTAAATCAACACCTTTTGATGTGAGTAATTTATTATTATTAGAAGTATATGAATATTAATTTATGATTAATGTATAAAATATGTAAATATAAGGTAATTAATTACGTAACTAAATGTTATGTACAAGAATGTAAGGTCTTTAAAGAATTATCTAAAATTAAAGATTTGTCTCGGTCTTGCTTCACGAGTCTCGTCTCAAATTTTGGAAGCCCGTCTCGGTACAATCTCTATCTTGTAAACAAAGTGAATAGTTATTCAAACGCGGGAAAATACGGTTGGAGGAAGCGCTCCAGTGAACAAACACTCGTTCATTGCCCTCTGTCGATGCATTTTCTCCGCTGGTCATGGAACAGCATTTACAATGAAGTGAATGTTGGCAGCAAGGCAGTGTGTAATGCAAGTGGTCATACTTCAACGAAAGTTTTTCCCTCTGACTACATATCTGGGTCGAAGAAACGTCACTCTCTTCATTTCGTGACAAATGCCAAGTGCATCCACATTCTGCTATATCTCCCGTGTGTACATACGCAGGACTCTCAATGAATCGAATCAAAGGTGATACATATTTTGGTTCATCAATCGACACAGTCAAATGTATAATTCTGTTGTTTTTTTTTACTAAAATGATCGTATGTCGTCTTCTCAATTGATGCAGTTTTAGTGCATCACACGGAATAGAAGATGATTAAAGTACCCTTTAATGCAGTTTTAATGCATCACACAGAACAGAAGATGATGAACGTACTCTTTAATGCAGTTTTAGTGCATCACACGGAACAGAAGATGATTAAAGTACCCTTCAAAGGAGTTTTAGTACATCACACGAACAGAAGATGTTGAAAGTACCCTTTAATGCAGTTTTAGTGCATCACACGGAACAGAAGATGATTAAAGTACCCTTTAATGCACTGCTGAGTGTATTTTGTTGCCCCAAAGGGCATCCAGAGGTACCAACTTAATATTGATTTTGGCGGGCAAGATCGGCATAAACAATACTTTATATATGTAAATATACATAAAATGTGTCCTACGTGAATTTGGATGAGGGGGAGCAGAAAGTGCCTTGGCCCCCCAAAGTCGGCTCCTATGGGCATCACTGCAGTGATGAATTCAGGGAGTGGCTCGGGGGAATACTCTCCTGAAATAGAAAAGCCACCCCCGAAAATTTCAATAACCTGGCAGAGCATTCTGAAAATAGCTAAGAAATTTGGCACCCATGTTCACTTTGGCATTATTTCATTTACTTTAACATAGAACATACTTTTTCCTGACTTTTTCGTAATAATAAGCACTGATTCAGTCTTATTCATAACTAAAAGTCAAAATAATAAACTAATTTAAGGTGCGTTTTAATAACTGCTAACTAGTAATATATAATAAAATTCCTTTTCATTGAAACACAACAATGGACATGTGTAGATTGGCAGGGCTAGTGTGAGATTTTATCATGCGCGTGCACTCCGGTACAGCAAGGCCAGCAGTGGTGGCACACAGCATAACTGTTACAATTTAATTCTTTAACTTTTAGTTTTTCATTATTTCTTTCGGGTTGCCTCAACAGAATATCAACCTGCAAGTCTCCAAGGTTCGTCCTTCTCCGATATGGGGCCATCAACACTCTCTCGCAGCGTGTTGACAAAACATCTGCGTAACATCACCCTGGCCATCCTAATGTCACCAAGGGCCCGAAAAATCAGCAGGCGACCTTGAAAGATCCAATGGGAGGGTACGTTGTGTGGAGGCAAATTTTGTTTTCCAACCGGTAAAGTTGAAACGAAGCCAGAGTACCATCGGTTCAGTCTACTGATGTCCTCAGTGTTGCGAACTGCACGATTAAGTATCAAAGTGTACTGTATACTCTCAGCGATGTAGCATATCCACCAAGCTAGTTAAAATTTATATTCATAAATAAACCATAAAAAACAGGAGAAACACTAAAATGTAATTGCTGACATATGGATGACATGTAGAGATAAACGTTTCCGAGCGTTTGGTCTATTAAGACAGCTAACATGTTGATGGACACATCCATCCGCCAAATAGAGTTGGTAAAACTCGCTGGCCGCGGTCACACTTTTTTTCAAGCGATTTACGAGGTGAAAAGTTGCTGTTTTTCAGGCGGGTAAATTTCTATTTGTTTGCTTCAAAAACTTTAGTGTTGGCATTGTTTACTATTTACTACGGAAAAAACTACGTGGTGTCAAAGTAGATTTGTGAATATTGCAATGTGTGAAAATCTTGAAAATTGTTTCAATCATCCGCGATCGTCTGTTGTATTAAATACATTTGACAACAGGCCAACTGGAATTGGAAGAAAATGAACAACTGTGCCAGGACATTCATCTTTCCCCTAAGAGACGTTATGGAAACAGTAGAGTGCTAATTTTTTTCAGTATTACGTACCATGTAGAAGCAATGAATTCTTGGTTTTCTTAATAGCTATTTCGGGATCTGCTTCCCCAACGGAAATTGTCATCGCACGCCACTGGATTCTATTGTTGTAACGAAGTTCGACTTCAAGTAATGGTGGTGACAAGCTGATGTAGTTTTATCGAAATTTACACTTCATTTGATTTAATTTAATTACATATCAGAGGTAAAAGAAAATTGTTAAATACTGTAATAATAAGTATTATTTGTTTGATTAGTATTATAATTCCCCCCTTTGAAGGTAGATCCCCTCCCCCCTGGAGGAAAATGGCTGGATTCAACACTTCATTATTGGCAGTTGTGTTGTGTTACATTTTTGGTTGTGTGTGTAGGAGTGGTTCTGAGACAAATCCGAGACAGTGATCATAAAAATCAACACGAGAACAAGTTCAAACCCTTTGAGACATCTCAAAACGAGACTGAGAATGAGTTTCTGGATTTAAGTGTACTTTATGCACAGAAAGGCTAATCGATACTGGACCTACAGTTTAATGTGGGATCAGAACTACTTCACCGGATATAGAACCCAGGGAGATTGAGAATGAGAGTGATCTCTGTAAAATTGAGACGAGACGAAATTTTGTGTCCGAGAAACAGTCTCTTTCGACACTTCGGTAAACAGTAAAAGGTAAAAGAGGATACCACCTTCCCCCTGCATATTGCAAAAAGCCGTGAAGACATATGGGAGGATGTGGAGGTAGTGCCCCACATATTCACAATATCGGCCATTTTGTGGACGAGATGTTATCAGCATCACGCTTGACTGAGAAAATAAATTCTCAGGCTAAATCTTTTCTGAAATAATTGTTAATACAAATAACATGGAACCACTTCAATTTCACAAAAGAAGACTAAAATTGGTAAACGCTGTAAGTGCCAAAATAATTCAAACACCGTTTTCCACGTTAGGGAGAATTCACGTGATACGCGTACCAAGTTTGGTTGAAATCGCTCCAGGAGTTCGAGAGTTATTGCTGAACAAACACACACATTTACACACATACATCCATTTTTATATATTGAGAGATTTGTATCGAACCCGGGACCCCTTGATTACAAGGCGGCGACGCTACCATCGTGGAGGCCCCAATTTGCCTGTAGTGTTTAATAAATAAATAAACAAATAAATAAATATTATCTGTGTGTGTGTGTGTGTGTGTGTGTGGTGTGTGTATTAGACTGTTTATATGCCAATAAAATCTGCAGATACCATTAATACATTTGTCATATGCTTACAGCATAATCTGTAAGTTCTAGATATGCCAAAGCTTTCGCTGTTATTCTGTTACGCACAGATCTTCGTGTCAGAGTGGTTAGCACAATGCGCTACGACGCCAAGGGACCCGGGTTCGAATCGGGGCTTGCTCATCGTTCTTTGTTACTGTACCGTCGTCAATTTCATCATATCATCACTCATCCTCAACTTCGCAATTAGCAAGATGGCAGAAGAGCGAAGTAAAATAAACCAAATCAATCCAATCCTCTCACTACAGTTCTATCACCGCTTCCAAAATCCTCAAAATTTTGGAGCGCCCCTCTGCTCCTGAAACCCAGAAGATATGCACATACCGGTGTACGGTTCTCGCACGTCATTCCTTGTTCTAATCCTTGGCCATGAGCATTCCTTCAGATACGCTCTAACGGCACTGCCTGTTCTCTTCCACGTAAGGATTATAAAATCGTCTTGCATTGTGTATGGGTGTTTGCTGGGGCTTGTGGGTCAAGATAAGAGTTGCTAACCGTCTCTTCCGCTAGCATATCAGCCACATACATTCGGAGCACGTCCCACGTTAGTTTGGCACATACTGAAGTGAGGTAATTTGCGTTTGAAGCCAGCGTAAGGCAATGTCCATTTTGTTCCACTGTCAGTGCAAGGTTTTGAATATAAGTACTTACAAGACATATATAGGGAAATAAAGTAAAAGAGATAAAGATAGACGAGTGGAACAAAAGAAGAGATAGGGAACAAAGTAAGGCAGCAAAAGTACAAAATTTAGTAAAAGCTACCAAAAATGTGCCATTTCGAAGTAATGTTTTATCCTGTGTATGAAGTTTTTTAACAATGTTTTTTTTTTCATGAACAATGTAAAGCTTTAATTTTATTAAACGCACGGCCATGAAAATAGCCGGCTAGACAGAATTGCGGTGGTGCCATGTATGGGAAAAGAAAAGCGAAAGCGGGACAAAAGTAGCTGGTTCCTGCGCACTGCGTGGCAACGTCAACCGGGCTGCTTTGCCTAATTCGAGCGTCAGACCGACCTCTCTCCGGGGCACTTTTGTCTCATCCTTGTCCTTTCGAGCAAAAACTCTCAGTTTGTATCACATTGTAAGATCCGCCCTGGATCGTTACTTGGTTGATGGGTCTATTGAGCCTCGGCTTCACGCTCAGTAACTCTTCGGGGCTTGAGTCTCCTCGGCTCAAGGTTCGGGTTAATCCGGCTGCTTTGATTCTCGATGAAAGTTCCCTCGTAATACTGGGTCAAAGGTTCTCAATATACTTATAGATCTTGACCAAGATCCTACAAGCAGTCGACAATCCTTCTTCTCACTATATTCTGTCGATATCCAGTTAAGTATCCAACTTCCTTTTCTCTCTCCAGCCTCTGACCAGAGAACCGATGATTCTTCCGTGACCACAGAATAAGAAAAGTTGTACCCTGACCAGGGATACAAACGTTGACTACTAACAGTCTATCGGCCGATCCCGAATTCCGGCATATCTCAAGACAATCACAACTCTCTCAATTATATCTCCTGACCAGGAGCATAGAACAGAGAGAATATACGCCTTCTGACCAGAAAAGGTAAGTAACTGTCCTAAGGTAATCCCAGAATGAACTAATTTCTAAGATCGAAGTGGATGTAAAGGCAGACGTTCGAGCGTTGAAAGAAAAGGCGGTTATACGAGTTCCGCATTTATCAGATGTTCGAATACAAAAGGCCACGAGCCACCGAGTTATCACTTTGACCCTTTTGTGATTTACAAACATACAATGGAATATTAAACGTTATACACAGTATTTAATTTGACTAGGGAGTATGGCTTCTTGCAACTCCCCTCTCTCCCCGCAACGGCCACGCGATAAGCCAAAAAAACAAAACAAAAAAATTACAACTTGAAAAATGTTGAGTAAAATAAAATATACAGGTTTTGCTTTGCGCGGGCATAATTTTCTTTTGCGTCCACGTAGCTAAATTCTAAAAGTACTGTCTCGCAGCTAAAGAATCAGGGATTATTATCATATAATTTTAATTACTGTCCGCCAAGGGACACGACAGATACAGAGTGGGAAAGACAGCCTAATCTTTCGTCTTTTTCCCTGTGACAACGTTTTCATAAGATCGTGTCTGCTTTGCTCTTACACAATAGCTTTCCTGCATTGTTGTCACCTATAACAACTTTCAGCTCAGCTTGCTGGCAGAAAGAAACAAACTCTTGATATTAACACCAGGATGTATAGTTATATACGAGGTGTGTTCCACATCACTAGGTAATGAACTATTAATATATAGAAGTGTAGATACAAAAAAATATTAAGTTTATATATTCTTGTAACTGGAACACTGCTACACGTTAAAACATGGATTACAAATACCAACTCTACAACGAGATCTTTCATTCTCTTAAACCCCCGAACACACGGGGTTGTGCTCCGACGTGGCAACAGCGCAAACTTCTGCCAACCGCCTAATTGCATGGCCGTGCGTTTAGTGGTAAAGAATATGCCATTTTTTTTCTGCCAGGTAAAGAATTTTACCAACTGCATTCTGCAATTGAAGGCATTTCTGGAACAATTTATTATTACAAGTATACAACAAGCTAATACTAAAATTGATTATTTTCACTACATAATTTATGAAAACAAAAAATAATAATATGCTCCGAGAAGATCATTATGTCCCATATCTCACAGACCGAGCCTTCAGTTTATGATTGACCTTATCAAATGCTTTGCTTAAGTCAATACTATACACCATATTCGACTTCATTCGGATACAGAAACGTAATAGCTATTTAACTAAAACTGATTTGTCCTTCATAAATACTGATTATTACTAACTCTCTAAATTGATTTTAATGGCAAATTTCCAATGGCAAATTCTACCATCGCCGTAGAGTTAGGCAACACACACAACGCCTTGCACGGAATCGAGTATTTTAGGATCAAGGTTTCCCATTTTTATTGGCTGTGACTGTACTTCCACTTGTAAAAGAAAAAGCAGACAGTAAAGAAGATACATTAAGTATCTTGGTCAATAATCTAAATTTACTAGTTTTTAATTTTTTAGATTTTATGGGGTAGTGTGCGATATAACGGCAGAGTTGGGTGGGATCTCGACTACTAGATATAACCATCCCTGCCGAGGATTATTTCTATTCCCCATTTGACCAAGCTTATCAGGAACGAACCACATAAGAAATTCATGTTTTCACATTCTACCACTGAATCTCAGTACTAAATAGATCCACGAGTTTTCAAATTCCAAAAACATAAACTTACAAAACGTTATAAAACGTAGCTGAACTTTGACTAAAATTTCCTCCCTACTTTCAAAGGTGTGTATAAGTTGCTAACAAAATAAAATAACTATGAATTTCAGTCTATCAAATATAATAAATATAAAAAATAAAGGAAAAGGACGGCTGTGTCGGATTTTCTGATTTGCATTCGTGGTTTGGCTTATTATTATATTATTATTATTATTATTATTATTATTATTATTATTATATTGTCGTCCTCCTCCGTGGCTTTGCGGACTAAGACGCTGTGCTTTGAACTCCGACTGCGGGATGGCACGGGTTCGAGTCCGCCTAGGTTCAGTCTTTGGGTTTTTGGCCTGTGTATAGGACCGGTTGCAACCCAGCATCGTGAGGAGAATGGGGAGCTACGAGTGAGTAGCGTAACCCGGTCATAAAAATCTCCTACAACGGCTGGGGGTTCGACGTGCTGACCCCACGTCACCCCATTACTGGTTGAAAATCTCCACAGCTGTAGGTAGGATTGTGGGAGGGAGACTGGCAGTCTGGAGATAGGCCAAGGCCCTTTCAGAGCTGTCGAGCCACAGATTATTATTATTATACTGGCAATAAAACAAGGGTTATATATATAGAGAGAGCTACATATATATGCATACACATTTGTGTGTGTGTGTGTATTCAATTTTAAGGTCTAACCACATACACCCCTACAAAAGTTTGTGGAAACGCCCATGGCGCCAGGACCTTGCGATCTCAAGGGTACAGGCTGTACATAGATGCAAAATTTTTGCTCGTTCCTGGCAGAAGCCTTGTGACAAATTCCACGAAGGGACAGAGGGAAAAAGAAGTTTTAAAAAGGCAGCAGTCACGCTCTGCGATGCCCGGCCTAGTAGCGAGTGAAGGCTGCTCGCAGGATTACAGTTACCTCCTTGCGGTGCGACGCGATGAGATGCGTTCAGCAGAGGACGCCACGAATCCACCACCATGACGAAGATGAAAAGAAGTAGAGTTCGTCGCCTCATTTCTTGGGTCAGACTTTCAGTCCTTGGTCTTTCAGAAATCATGGGAGTACTGCACTATACTAACTACCATTGGCGTCGCACAAGGTTCGAACCTGTCAGCCAACTTCCGTGGCTTCAATGCCAGGGGTTCCGGGTTCATATCTTGGCCGTGGCATGGGTGTCATTTGTGAGTGTCTCTTCATCAATTTCATCATATCGCCACTCAGGGTGCGAATTCGTTGAAGACTGGTGAGGGGAGAAAGATTTACGAGTATATTTGCACGCACCCCACCCACTATACATATGTATGTATGATACACATTTATTATGTTGTTATATGTAAAAGCAAATTACTAAATATTTAAATATATATTATTAAATACATGTAAATAATTCATTCTTTACTTTCATTATATATCATATATTTATACATTGGCAAATTAATTACTTTACCATCTGGTTCAAAATGTAAATAAATTGCAAAATAGTCGAAATTGTTTAATAATGCTTTAAGTTTTCGTTGAATTTCTGCTTTTTATTCATATAAATGAAATATATTTCATATTTATATTACCCTTGCGTTCTTGTTTTACTTTAATTGTGCATATTTTGTTATTCGTATAGACCTGTTAATGGTCTCTTGAAAGAATGAGAGAGAGGGAGAGAGAGCGAGCAAGAAACACCCACAGATACACACAGAGATAGACAATGTCCTTCGCTCTTTCTATGCGCTTTTGATGAATTCTTAGTAAAGTATATTTGAAGTCAAAACTAAAAACTCTCCTCTCGGAAAGTTTTGATGAGACAAGATTGTTGGTGGGTGGAAATCCCTCTCTGCACCCCCAGGATTTTGCACCCTGTCATCACTCATCCTCATCGTCGCGATTAGCCAAATCAATCAATCAAAACTGTCAATCGACCGAGGGGTCGACCACAGGGTAGGCGAAAGTGGGCTCAAGCCCCTGGCCCACTCACCAGAAAGAGATGATGGATGAACAAAGAATAAGAAAAACAGGAGTGAAAAGGATAGGACAGAGAAATAAAACGAAAGAAGAGGAAAATAAAGATAGAGAGCGAGAGAAAATAGAAAGAGGTAAGGAAAAAACAAGAAAGGAAATAGCGAGAAAGAGAGAAGTAGAAAATATGAAAGAAGGAAAGGAGAGAGAAGCAGAAATGAGGTAGAGAAAAAATGGAGAGAGAGAAATGAAGGAAAAAGAACGAATGCGATAGATACTTAGCATTTTAAATACAGAACCATTCAAAATTCCGAAAGAAGTGGAAAGAAAATATAGATTTTTCAAAATCAGAACTGGAATGAGGAGGAACGTAACAATTCTTCACAAGTGGCTAACAAAGTGAGATTTTTACGATTTATATATATCACAAAAATAAAAGAAGTATCAGAGAAAACTATTTTTGCATACTTTGTTTCCAGAGCCACTCTTTATAAGATAATTATTTAATGGCGGGTTGGACTCCTGGGCACCCCGCTCGGCACGCCCACACCAGAAAGTCTGGAGCAGTCTATGAGAATGACAGAATGCAATGTTAAAAACGCAGGTGATGTTTGCTGGTACTTTGAAAGACAGTAATGTCTTTGTATCGACACTGTTGCCTATCAAATTACATTAATCACGAGCTCAGTAACCTATTTCATAAAACAACAGTCAGTAAACGTTACTTATGCCTTTGCTACTAAGAAACTGTTACATACCAACCCATCTCGTTTAAAGTTAAGAGAAAATAACATTGTGTGTGTTTTTTATGATTTGTTTCTTTCAACATATACATCCTTGTTGTTTGTTTGGTCAACATACCATTATCTTGTGCAGTCAAAAACACATATTAGGTGATTTATTTACTTGCACTTGAACAAAGGCCAGTTGTGAAAAACTTGTTTTAAAATGTTAATTAAGCGTCTCTTTATTAGTATGCCACTTCCTCACTACCAGTGCCGTGCAAGGATATTTCGTGACCTCAAGGACCATATTAAAAAAAACAATCAGTATAAAATTTTAGCATATGTTCACAACCCTCCCTCGCTTGCTGTTATCTCTAGTCAGAGTGATGTAACAACTCCAAGTAAACCACTGCTTGGAAAGTTGCCTTTTAAAAGTAAATGACTTACAATTGCCTCTCACAAAAATAACTCCGCTACACTAATCCTTTCATATTATAACTCAGTTGTAGTTATCGTTGATTTGTAAAGCAACTGCAAGTTAATTTCACAGTTATTTATTCTCCGGGATGTCCGAAAATTGACGCAACCGAGACTTTGAACGGACGTAACTTTTCAACAAGAAACGATAGACACATGAACCTTCCATGAACCTAACCTACCTTCTTGTACGATAAATTTCAAATATTTTATTTCATCTTGGCATTGATTGAATAACACAGCCACATGTCGGGAACACCTGATACTGACCTCTGATACGACCAATGTTGCCAGTTTACCTCATAATATGTAAAAAAAAAAAAGCAACAAAAAAAACCTTTTTAATGAATATTAACTCCATAAATCCAATGGAATCTATCAAAATTCGTAAAATATTAGTCATATTTGTATTTCGATAAATACCCACACAAAGCATCGATACACATATCGACAATTATTGCTCCATAGTTGTATTTTATTCGTGTTTCTTTTTACTTCGTACAAAACGTTTTTACACCTTAGTAACCTTTCCCTCCATACTAAACGTTCACGTAAATGATCGTTTTCTTGATTAAAATTAGAACCAGTGGAACGTTCATACCCCTATATCGTTTCTTGTAATAAACGCATTACTTTTCTTGCTGCTTGAGTTATAACCTTTGCGTTAGTAACGCGTTACCGAAATTACATGAGTGGTTGTACTGTATTTAGTTACTTTATGTTACTTCAATTGCGTTTCATTGACAAATTCAGAACTGGACAATTAATTTACAAGAAGAAACTTGCTTTGTTGTGTTCTAATAAACTTGCGTATGTAAATTTACCATCATCATGCACTATGAACGTGATACTTGTGTAAATAGTTAAAGTCCTATTGTATGAGATAGTAACGGTGACTACAACGCATTATATTTGGAAGCAAATATCAGTGACTGCAGAGATTTACTTTTTTCAGTTACGTACTTAACTCTAGTTACTTGTCACTGCCGTCACTATTTTGCTCTTGACAATTTAAAATGTCATTAATTAATGCTAAATTATAATAAACCTCATAAATTCAAATATTAAGATATAGTAAAGTTTAAGATTACTTAAAGTAAACCCTTATATATACTTGAAAAAATTTCACGCGAAACCTTTGTAGCAAATACGTATATGATAATCAAAACTATATTTCTATTTCTTTTTGGCAATTTTGAACAACTACTGTTGAAATGCACAGAAAGCTAACTGCACAAGTAACGCTCAATTTCGTTACCTGAAAAAGTAACAAATTTACCGTTTCTCGAAAAAAGTAACTGAGTCGCAGTTATCCATTTTAAAAAGTAAGTACTTGCAGTTACCCGTTTCAAAAAGTAACTGTTACTTGTAATTTAGTTACATCTATGTTACAAGAAACTTGTAACTTGCAAAGTGTTATTTTTTATATATATATTTTGTATCTATTTTCTTTCGGAACGAGACAGAGACGAGACAGGATTTCTTGTTCACGAGAGAGAACGATAGTCTCGTCCCATCCCGGTACCATCCCTATCCGTATGTCCCAGAAGTGATTGTTTGTATTTTGACAACCTTATAACAAGCATTTTGCTGCAACAATGCCAGACGGCTGATCTTTGTGACATTATAGCGGGCAGTATGTCATTATTCAACCAGGTGTTACACAGCGTTTTGCCTCTATCCTTTGTCATGTTACATCTCGAATGTCACCCGAGTGGCGGACGCGTGTGGCTGCTCAAGCCGGAACTCGGTCGCCGGGAACAGTTTTGTCCCGACTTGGACGCCAGCCTAACCTTGTGGGTTTTATGCAAATTATGGGTTGACTCCAATCCTTCAGAGCAGTGTGCTCTGGCACTTTTTGTACTTTCTAATTAATGCTATTGCTAGCACTATTTGTTCATTCAGATCAGTGCTCTGTCATATGTGTTCTTTCAGATTAGTGCTCTGGTACTATAAGCTCTTTCAGATTAGTACTCGGGTACTATTTGTTCTTTCAGATTAGTGCTCAAATACTATTTGTTCTTTCCGATTAGTGCTGAGGTACTATTTGTTTTTTTCAGATTAGTGCTATGGTAGTATTTCATCTGTCAGATTAGTGTTCTGTTACCATTTGATCTTTCAGATCAGTACTCTGGCATATTTGTTCTTTCAGATTAGTGCTCTGGTACTAGAAGTTTTCTTCAGATTAGTGCTCAGGTATTATTTGTTCTTTCAGATTAGTGCTCAGGTACTATTTATTCTTTCAGAACAATAATCCGATCTAAGACAACGTACTCCGCTACGAATTAGCATAACTATGCTAAGTTATGCTATTTTTCTTTATATTTTGCAATTATCAGCTTGTCAAAAAATAAAAATAGCATTATGAACATTTCCATTTTCAAGGATATTATGCTAAAAATAGTTACAGATTGTCATTGTAATTCTCTTCTTAGACAAGCAAAAGAGTAAAATCTCTTCTAAACAATCACATCTAGAAAACATATTCTTGCGCTGGCGATATATCTCTTCAAACACCCTTTTTTCAAATAACTAACAAGGTAGGTCCAATTTACTCCCAAGATAACAGCATAGATGTGTGGGGCCAAGTAGGTGTCAATAAGTTTGTTAAGCACTAGCTTTTTAAGTACTGAGGCTAGAGCCGGTTTTATTTGGAGTAAGAAATTCATTAAATTATATTAAAACTTATATTGTTTTAAAACTTATAAAATAGGCTACAACTTTTATTCGAAACAATTTCTTGTCATTTAATTTGTTCAAAAGTTAAAAGGCGAAAACTTTAAAAAGTACTAGAAAAATTTCACTTTTTCAAGTTTATTTTTTAAATTACGGCCAAACCACCGACATTATCGAAAAAATAAACAGAATCTTTTTTTATTCACATCTAATGAGAATTATGACGAGAAAAAGATTACCTGCCGACGATGATTGGTTCCGGAGATATATGTCAATAACCGAGAGTCTGAGAAATTAATGTAGGGGGGGGCCCTCTGGGGGGAAGCACCGCGAGGAGGGGCGGGGACTTCAGGGATTTTGCACTACTAGTAGTGTTCTAACAATGACCAAAATTCAGCTCTTACGGAATTATTCCCGACATGAAACCTTTATTGATTGGGCTATGAGATGAGTCAAAGCAATAATATATAAAACCTTTTCCTGCTCCCTCAAAATAGGCAGTAGTTAGGGAAACATTTTTAGCATTTCTATTCCTGAAAGTTTTTTTTTTTTTCTCTATATACATTCTTCCTTGCTAATAAATTTAATTAGGTAAAGATGATATCATTTGAAATTAAATTATGCGTAATTTTTGCTTTGCCATTGTTTCAAAAGTGGTTAATTTTGATAAATAATTTACTGGTTTAATTGCAATTGCTAATGAGACACGTCTGATTACCATGCTAAAGGTCCCGGGTTCGATCCCCGGCCGGTTCAAATCCGGGAACTTTTCTAACGTTGGAAGCGGCCCCGCCGCCCACCCAGCATCGAATGACATGATTACCTGGTAACCGGTCAAGGGCGTGATGCTGATCACATCACCCCCACTCACGACCGGATCAAGAAAGTGTGGGGCGTTACCCCCACACCCCTTATAGCCTACGCCTTCATGGCGTTGTGCTAAGCACAGCGGAACACTTTACCTTTCTTATTGCTATTCAAGGTGCTGCCATATTTTGGCATGAATGACGAACTGCTAGCGAAAGCGACTCCGAAAACTATGGATTCGACACTAATCTAGGTCATTTGTGGCATTTTGTTTTTCACCCCTCTCACCCCCATGCCGACAGGTGATGAACTTGGACTTGAACCGCATTGGGAGTGTCACGAAAACTATGGATTCCATTCGCAACACAGCCTGAATGTTAGACAACCCGAGAAACTCTATCGTTGTGCGGATTGCATAGAGTCACGGATGTCTGTTTGTGCGGAATTTAATATCGGTGGTTCTCCATTATTTTTACATGTCACCCCTTCCCACTCCCACCCCTAGGGGTGCTAGGGGTGTCTTACTCCCACAGTATTTATATCCAGGTTGTAAGTGATACGCGTATCAAGTTTGGTTGAAATTGCTCCAGGCGTTCGAGAGTTATGCCGGAACAAACAAATATACACACCCACACACAACACATACATCCATTTATATATATATATAGAAGATTACCAAAGCCCTGATATCTGCCCAAATAGGCAAAAAAGCACTAAAAATGTGGAAAATAGGTACGATAATAGTAACTAAAATTAAAAAAGGCATCAATTAGGCATTCACTTTTAATATTGTGAATAATAAAATACCACAAATTCAAATTCTTTCATCCAAAATTTCAGACTTTCATGACATGAACGGTACTTTCATAAAGCTTGCAGAGGATTGTGTAATAATTATATATTTGTTATTTGAATGAAACAGTATTATATTTTTATACATTAAATATTCAATTTTAAAAAAAGGGAAAAATATCTGTTCTAACCTCAAATAGCGGAAAAGTCTTATCGTGTATAAAAACAATTGCCAGGTCGGGATTTAAACTTGGAATCTTCGGTATCGAGATTGTGGGTCGGCCGTTCAAAGCTCTCGGTCGTAGGTTATAAGGGAAGAATCAGTGGCTTGCCATCCTAATATGCACATTGAAGATGACGTCAAGGGGGCGATCGCTTTTCATTCCCACGTTTTTTTTAATATTTATTGTTAAGTTATATTGTCAAAAGGAAAGGAAGCACCTTCCGGTGCTGCTGAATTCACCCGTGAGTTAACTTAACAAAGTAGGTCACAAAATAATACACTTTTATCAGTTTTGTCCCATTTTGAAACATTTCAGTCACTTGCAGACACTAGTTGACATAGGCAATTTAGGCTCTATAGAATTTACGTATAATTATTGTTACTATCTAGTCATTTGCCTATTGCCATGCTAGCTAATTTTAACTTGTCATTTTGACGTGTCGCCTATGATGATGACGATGACTTATGCACAGTAAGGCTAATCGGGACTGGATCTACAGTTTAAAGTGCGATCCGAACCCGGGTATCGAACCCGGGACCCCTTGATTACAAGGCGACGACGCTACAACTGCGCCATCTGGGAGGCCCTCGTGTCTGTAGCGGCTTCTGCCTATTCGAACATTCGCACGTGCACACCCAAATAAATCTGTAATGCAATTATTTTTTTATTAAACCTATTCACTGAACACTATCTCCTTCAAAACATCAAACGTTCCGATGCTCAATCACCCCATCGGCTTCGCATTACCAGTGCCTGCCGCTGAGATACGTTCGCTCGGAACACAAGTCGTAGGGTGCTCGTTGGCTGCTGTTTGCAGCACGCAAGAAAAGGGAAGGGATTTGCTCTTCTAGATCGCGGTATTATGGGCTAAACTCGCACTGCTAGTGCTGTGTTCACGATACAGCAGTGTTGCAATCCCATTCCATTGGAGATCGTGTGGCGGAGTAGAGGCAGCACACACACCACCGTGAATCGAGGGATTTTTTTATTTTTTTTTTGGAAAAGGGACATTTCTATGGTAACTTCACCCACCTTGTTCCGAGCATGACAAGTGCAAGGAAGAAAACAGGAGGGAATGCATGACAACTGAAAGCGAAACGCGTGCTTTAAACAATGTCTTGCATTGCCTTTGCTTGGCCAAAATAAACTCTGTCCTTGTGGCGCTGTAGTAGAATTATCCACCCGCTCAGTCAGGGGGGAGGGGCGGGGGGGGGTCAGTCGGTCGTTAGAAATAAACAACTGCTAGATATATAGATTACAACTGATTTTCTGCATGTGGTCGTTGGATCGGCTACCCTGTTTGCAGGAGTGGCTCAAGATAAAAATTTTCACCAGGGCGAGATGGAATTTTGGCTCCCCCTACTTTCCACATTCTTTCAATATAAATCATAACCATGTTATATATTTACGGTTTTAATGACAAAGAATAATAGCATTATTTTAAAAATACTATAATGCTGTTAAAGAACACGTGTATTGTAGGCATGTGTTTATTTTATACCTACATAATGACATCAAAACAACAACAATCCCCTAGCTTAGATGATTTTGCAACGTACTTAGGCCTATTAGATATTCAGCAGTATCTTCAATTAATTCTTGTCAACAATGAATTCAACTCTTTTTAAAACAAATAGCCACGCAGCCGGTAGAGGCACATAGTGGTTTGGACCCCTCTTTAAATTGTAGATCGTCTGTCTCTGTTTGCTTTTCTGTGCATAAAGTGGACTAGAAAATAAACTGAAGCTTAGGATTTGGCTTTAAACAAGGAGGATGCCCCGGTGTGGTGACCTGGGTACTCGCCCGATCCTGCTTGTTTCATGTATGCAAATGTTATTATTCTTGCTCACATTTATCAGTGGAGCGAAGGGGAAAGTTTTTACTAAATATTTTGCAAATCGACAATCATATTGAATATTGTAGATCGACATTTCTATGTTTATAGTGATTTTGTCAGGTTATCAAATGTTGAATTATCTATATAATAGCATCGCTCTTTTCGTGATCGACGGAAAATTTGCCGCAGTATTTCAAATTTGTAAAAATTAATATTTTTTATGAAATAAAACTCTCTTATAGCATTATTTTTCAGTAAAAGGTGTTCATAACTTGGGTTACCAATACATTTAGCATCATTATGGACGCAAAAAAAAAGAGCAAGTATTTGAGAGGGTTATAAAACACTTCTTCTGGACGCGATGCTGAAGTGCACACCCATAAAGTCAGACAACTAGCCGCCACTGCCTCGTGTGTCGCCTATGTTCAGGGGAGGATGATGTTAACTTACTATGAAATAGTTCGAGTCCACTCTCCTGCCCAGACAAATAGCCTACATGATACATTTCCAGGTGACGAAAATCAGTGGCGTAGCGTTATAGTACGTCCGTACGCCAGGCGTTCCCAGATTTAAAATTTCAAAAATGCTTAAATGCTGTGATTATAAAGTAAAACGTGACTAATTTCATATATGTTTGACCTTCATGGCATTATAATGGCTATTTTTCGCGATCCGCTTGCAACGCTTCACTCTCAACACTCGTTCTAGCATCTCTTTTCAATGCCTTTTCCGGCCGGACGCCGAGCAGATTCGGCGTACAGGACTCCTATATTCCTTGCTGCCTTTATGGAGGGAAAGCTTCCATTTCTACAGCACGCGCGTAAATGGGCTCTCTTACGCCAGCGTACGAGAGGTCTACCGTGATTGGTTCATGTGACCCTTCCTGCCTTCTGAAGCAGACCACAGCGGCAGAATTCCTACCCGGTTCTTCGCTCTTCGCGCTCATGCAACTCGTGCTGTGTGATGCTACAATACGCAATATTGACTGACGTAATATTGACGCAAAACTATTATTTTCTTATTGTATTTTTTCGTTATTATCTAAGTACTTAATATTGTGTGAATGGAAATGTTTAGCATTCATTTGAAAACTCTTAACATCGAATGGTCTCTGGAGAAAATTATTTTAAAATGTTTATCAGCATTCTCAAGATGTAATAAACAGTGGTCTGAATTACTAATCGGCACTGTTACGTCAGTAGAGTGTACGATATTTGGATCATCCACTCTGCTTTTCACAGTGCGCCAAGACGACAGAGGTCCCTGGTTCGAATCCCGGCGTGAGCACGGGTGTTCTTTGTCAGTGTCCCTTCATCAATATCATCACTCATATTCATATTCGCAATTAACCAAAAGTGGTAGAAAACGGAAGTAAAATAAACCAAATCAATCAGTAGTTGGATCACTCACAACAATGACGTCTACTGTTGTGCAGAGGCGCTTGTGATTCAGGTAGGTTTTTAATGACTTGCGTCATGCAGAAAGATATAAAAAAAAGGTATAGAACACCAGAGTTCAAAACATCTGTGGCATAGTGAGGCATCTAATTTTCTAGCTAAAACATGCAATGATGATGTTTTATTGAAAACCCAGCTTACTTCAGGCAAATAATACCTGTGGCGACTAATACCATAAGTAAATTATTAAGCAAGAAAGGGCCGACTCTTCCTTCGGACTTGGCGTTCCCACCCGAAATGTCCATGCTATGCCACTGACGAAAATAAACATTTTAAGTTAGTTAAATGCTTACTGTAAAATTGCAAAATTCTTAATACGAGGGGTAGTCATAAAGTTTTAATTATTACCTCGAAAAAATAAAGTTATGTAATTATTTTTTTGTGTGTGTGCAGGTACATGTCTGCAGTCCTGGTACACATTGAAATCCCCGCGCCACAGTACCGTAGCACGCTGCTAGGGGAGCCAAAACAAAATGGCGCAGCCCATTGATTAAGTGAAGTATCGTGCGGTAATTCGTTTTCTGCATTTGAAGGGGATCAACGCTGCAACAATCCATGCTGAGTTGGTGGAAGTGTACGGCTGCAATGCACCATCATATGACACAGTGGTTAGGTCACGCAGACGCTTCCAGTGTGATCAAACAAGTCTAAATGACGAAGAACGAAGTGGCAGACGATCTCTCTGTAAAGAACCGGGAATCGCAAAAGAAGTGGAGGCCCTGGTGCTCGAAGACCGGCGTATCACAATCGATGCGATAGTGGAAAAGGTGAAAATCAGTTATGGATCAGTTTTCAACATTTTGCATGACATTTTGAACATGACAAAGGTCGCAGCCCGCTGGGTCCCGCGACTGCTCACACCCATTCAAAAAACCCGCCGAACCGAGGCAACAGCGGAAATGTTGCGGCTGTGTCAGGCCAATCCAGATGACTTCTTCAGCTGCCTAATCACCATGGACGAGTGCTGGGTGTATCACTATGACCCCGAGACAAAGGAGCAAAGCAAGCAATGGAAACATGTGGATTCACCACCACCGAAAAAGGCGAAAACCCAACCATCATCGAGCAAGGCGATGCTGAGTGTTTTTTGGGACTGCCATGATGTGGTGCTAACAAATTATGCTCGTAAGGGACAAACCATCAAAGGAGCATACTACCGAAATCTCCTGACGAGGTTACGGGAGCTGTCAAGACGAAGCGTCGCGGGAAGCTGTTGCTTCACGACAACGCCCCAGCTCATTCTGCACAGGGCAGAGTCGCAGATGCTGCTTCTTTGGGCTATCAAATTTTGCCTCACCCCCGTATTCTCCTGACATGGCACAAAGTGACTTTTTCCTCTTTCCTCGGATGAAGAAACCATTGCGTGGCAGGCATTTCCAGAATGACGACAAGGTGATTTTCGAGGTGGAACGTTTCCTGAACAGCCAAAATGCAGACTTCTACAACCACGGTCTCTGCCAAGTCATCCATCGTTGGGAAAAATGCGTGGCATTCAAGGGTGAATATGTAGAGAAGGACTAACACCATCACCAAGTTTCATGGTCACAGCTTGATTTTTTCGAGGTCATAATTAAAACTTTATGACTACCCCTCGTAGACAGGATCTTCGAAGAAGGAGCTAATACGCTAAAAATATCTTGCTCTTGTGTACCATGTGAGCAAAATATGGTGCCTGCACTTGCTTGTTCACTTATTTGATTTGAGCTGCTCATCTGAAGAATTCTTACCCAAGGAACAGTTTTTGATGCAAAGTAACGGTATTGTAGGCTAATGAAAGATTTGCTACTATCACTCATCTTATGACATTTTATCATCATTTTTACTCAATATGTTGACTAGAATGTTCGAAACCGTCGTCTTACCACCCAGTGATTTATCCACACACCGTAACCCCACCCCCCTAAGATTTTCGTCAACACCAGGGTGTGAAATCCTGGGTGGGACGGGGGAGGGGGGGATTTCCCCCACCGACAATCTTGGCCTCAAAAATCCCCACTACCAAAAATTTCCGGGGAGAGTTTTTGTTACATCAAAGAAAACATACTTTTGTACTTTTAATTTCAAATATACTGTACTAAGAATAATATCGAAAACACACACAAATTAGTGTAGTTGTGAGGGTTCAATGCTTTTTCTCCCTCAAGAGATCATTAACAAATCTACATCAATACGCACAATAATAGAAAAACAAGAATGCAAAATAATAATAACTGAAATCTAATTAATTTATATTAACATAAAGCAAAAATTAAATAAAAACTAAAAAATAACATCTTTAACCAGTTAGTAAAGGAAGTAGTTTGCTACTTTATAATATCTGATATATTTATATAAAAGTAACAATTTTTGTGTAATTAATAATAATAATATATTTTTAATTTAGTAATTTAATTGTACTTTTAATAACATTATAAATATGTATTTCGTATATGGGGGAAGAGGAGGGGGTTTGTAGATTAATAGATTTCTCCCCCCCACCAGTCTAAAATGATTTCGCACACTGCTTAGGCTATACGCAAAATAAAATTAAGACAAGAGTGCAAGACAAATATAACTATGGAATCTAATTGATTTATATTAATAGAGAGCAAAAACTAAACAAAAGCTTGTAGATAATAATACTATTTAAACTATTTTGTAATTCATTGACATCTTGAACCAGTTAGTAAACGAATTACTTTTTTACTTTATAAATATCTGATACATATAAAAATAACAAATTAATTCCTTTATATTTAATAATAATGCATTTCCAAATATTTAATTTACTTTTATATGTAATAACATTATAAATATACGTATATAATATAATAACCTTATTTGTGTATGTGTAGCTTAAGATCTTCCTCCCCCAATAGCCTATGATTTCGCACCATGGTCAACACCCCTAAATTTTTTTCACAAAGGCCAAATTTAAGGCCATTTTCGCTCTACATTTATACTTACACCCCTCTAAATACTACTAACACCTCCAGATGGAAATTTCTAAGGTTCTTATCAGCCACCTCTAAGGGTAGTTCACACTACCCCTGGTTATCTGGAGTGTTCACCATTGCTTCTACACCCTGATGGCATAATGGTAATGTCGTCGCCTTGTACTCAAAGGGCCGCGGGCACTGATTTATCCACCCCCTAACACCAACAACACCCTCCTAAATTTTCACGAACACCCCCCCCCCCCCGAGCAGAAAAGTGGAACCCCCCTAGAGGGGGTGTAAATATGGATTTTTATATCAGCAATAGAGTGACAATACTTCAACATTAACAGAAAGGAACCATTTGTATTTTGTAGCTCAAGAAGCGTAGTCCAATGGACCTTTCGATCAACTGAAACCAAAGTGTCAAGGAAGGAGGTTGGAATGTGCATGGCCATTTCCTGAAAACACCAGCTCCCTTGCCAAGGCTAGGCTTCGGTCATCTCTAGGGAAGGGACACTGCCATCTGGAAAATGTCAAACTGACCTCTCGCCCTCCTTCCAAGGAGCATATTCCGCACACATTGTTGTCAGTTCAGCGTTTGAATACCTAAATAGCCTATATATTTCTTAAATACGTTACAGATTTGTAAATTCAATTATTCAACCCCTGAGTCAATGAAATTTACATTTTGTTGCATTTTCCTTTAGATTCTTTCATGTGAAAAATGTACGTACGATAAAAGTAAGGGAAGAAATTCAAAGATACAGGTTTGACTCCTTGTAGTGAATTCTGTTACTATGTTTAGCAATACTATTTTCTGTAACTTGGGCGAGATGAATGATTTTGGAGTGGTGGAGAAGAGAACAGTCAAATGCTTTAGGTCTTAAGTCAGGCTCAGTGTAGCATCTCAGTTCGTGTGTTGTCGTTCTGTTTAGTGTAACAATGTCTGAAACTTTACTACAAAACTGGCTGAAGAAAGTAGAGAAAATGAAAAACCAGACAGAAAGAAACCGAAAGTGGTGAGTAGAAAATCAGTGACACTATATTTAGGTATAATTTCTTCCAACCGATATTCACAAAGTACCAATATAAAATTTACTGACAGAGTGTTCGATATAAAACAGCAAGTATTTCATGAAGAACCGAAGTGATTCATTCATGTCTATAGTTGATGTATGTGACCATTTTTGTGGCTCTAAGAGTTCTTACCTTTGTAAAAGAAATTATATACAGTATTAGAAAGAGAGTTGTAAAGGGGGGAGGGTCCACGTGAGGTGCTTGCCTGGGCGCTAAGAACAAATTGGGTGGCGAACAAGCAAAACAGATAAAGATAGAAAAGCGTTAACGTCGTAGTGCCCTGTGAAAATACTGGTACCCTATTAAATTAAAGTTATTGTCAGCTTGCAAAGATATAGCTTTAGTATCTTCCTCTTTTTATCTAGTCGGTTTCCTGATATAATGACACTTTTAATTTTATCCAGCTTTTCACAAGAAGCAAAGGAAGTGTAAGGAATTAAATAAAAGAAATTTAATTTACATTAAGTCCCAAATTTATATCTGACCATAGGCGCACCAGCGGGGGCACGACGGCGCTTTCCGCTGCGTGCTGGAAAACATGGAGAGAGAAAATTTGTTAGGTTCATTGTGCTCTTTGTGTTGGAAAGTGAATAAATGCTATTCAATTTTTAAATAATTGAAAATAAAGCATTACCTCAATTTAGAAATGAAAATTCATTGCCTTCCTTTTGCAGTTAAGATACTATGCGTTTATTTGGCACATGTTATTTCGTTTTCTTTGAAAGAGGTATATGACTCCTAATTCCCTCGAGCCTCTCATTTAGTATTTGAAAATAAACTCTCAACAGCGCCAAGCGTATTTTCGAAAGTTTTATAAGTATATAAGTCTTCAATATGAAATTCTTGGACCGATTTCGTTCAAAAGCAATATCAGGTATTATCAAAACTTCCCATTATATTTTAAAGTCTTCATGGCCAAGCTCTAAATATATAGTTTCATTACTTTATTTCAGTTTGTGAATCATTGTTTAATCAGATATTTGAAAACACCAGCAGAATTTGGAACTCACTCGCAACATAGAACTATTAAAATTATATATATACATATTTTCTAATTGAAGCTAGAACAGGAGGGGGCAGAGAGCATTTGCTGAGGTAAAGAGGATGCTGAAAGTCATATTATAACTGTATTTATTACTGCTACTTCAGACAGGCAAGTGCGAGCACACCCATGCAATGCATTCTCACTGATATTTCAATTGGGCACCCCCAAGATGAACTCCGAGTTACACCTACGGCAAGAACGATACAAATACAGTTAAAAATATTGCACAAGTGTTCCTAATTTCTTTATAACTAGGTTAAGAATTGCATGAAATGATTCCTGGTAATAATATGTTAAAATTTTGTGTTTTTTAATATCATCTCTTGTGTTTTGTCTAACGACTGATTAAATCAAGTACTGAACATTATCGGAAAGCAATACTCGAAACGTTAAACTGAAATGTTAACATTATCACAAAAATGTATTTTCCATCTTTTCCTGCATTTAACATCTATTTTCTTCTGAAATGTTACGTGAAGGGAAGAGAGGGGGTAGTTTAATCTCTGGAAACATCTATGAACAAATTGAATTAGGGCGAACATTTTTATGCTCTTAACATCCCCAAACTTACCCCCCCCCCAAGAGAAAAATCCTGGATAAACCACTGGCCCCGGGTCGGGTTCGATACTCGGTGGAGGATACATAGTGGTTAGAATTCCACTTTAATCTGTAGGTCCAGTCCCGATTAGCCTTCTATGCATAAAGTGGACTTGAAAATAAAAGCAAACAAGCTTCTGAGATGAGGCTGTCTTGCAATGTGAATTAAAGTCGATTTTTGTTTTATTTTGCTTGGCTTTTCTGTTACGTTTGAGTGAATAGACGTCCTTCACTCAGATGATACTGGAATTTCATCAAGCAGTTAATCTAATTCCCGTTCTTGGCGCCACATGCAAGAAGCATACGATTAGAATAACATGAAGCTTCTGAATGTTTCCCGTAGATGGAGTATTGATTGGTGACTTTGATTTCCGTTTCGTGTAGCATCCGGAAGGGGATCTGTTTACGGAAGGGGATCTGTTTATGTAAGATAAAGATAAGCTTATCTTCGATAACGTAGCCGAAAATTAAAGGATATAGATGAAAAGCTTTTGAGGCAACATAATAAAGCTACGTGTTCAAGCATCTCACGCTGAACGTAGCAAACTCACTATTTCTCCAAGGTTTCGAAGTAAGTGATAGCATGTAACTTCGGAATGATTGTGTACATAAATCCAATAACCTGAAATTTAATGAATAAGCTATTACGTTTGAGGTCGTGAAAAATATTGAGGGATATTAAGCAGTATGATTGTGACACTGAAGTTACAGACTGCAATTTAAAATTTTACTATTTTTTCAATACATAATACGCAGATTGTCAGAAGGGGCAGTGACCACATCTGTCAATGCCTCCCAATTCTCTGCGACAGACCAATGTTTGGTAAACGAAGTGTAACCCAAATGTAACTACATTCTTTCATAGTATATTTAGGGGCACAATGTATGTGATTGTCCCATATCCTAGCACACACTTTTCATTTACTGAAAGCATATTGGGATGCACAAAAATGTACAATGTAGTATAATAACCACTGCAGTTGTCTCCCTACATCAATAGTGTACATATTCTGTATATCCCATCCCTCCCAGGGTAACGAGTTTAACGTGTCTCCGGCTTATACTACTGTTACCCATTTTTTTACTAAACAATTTGGTAATGGTTCTGATTGTTTTATGAATTTTTTCAAATTCTCCTAGCAGGAAGACTAATTATCATAGAATTTTGGCAATCATTGTCACACGAAATTTGAACCTTCCTTAACGCAATGGGCACTGTTTGAATTTCGAAAAAAAAAAAGTTATTTATGTTGAAAAAGCAACTTAAAAATTACCTTATGCAAGCATGTGCGCTTCCCATGGACAATTTTTCATTGACAAACGACTGTAAGTATTGTAGAATAGTGCGAATTAATGTAGAAGAAAATCCGAACCTTAGTAGAATGCATTTCCGGACTTTATTTTAATGCTAAGAGAACCAAGGTAACAGTTTCATACATCGGAGACACATTTCTTCAATTTTACACAAACTACTTACGGAAATGACTTTCTCCAAGGTTTACAACGTTCGTCGAGGTATTTTCTTTCATCGTGGAATATATTTAACCGGAAAACCATGTATTTTTCAAGAGAAATATCTCACCGATGCACAATTCCCAATGCTTTCATTTGCTTGCCCTATGACAACCAGATGCTGCGTACGTTTGATGACATAAGCCCCTGTCAGTGTTTGAACTCCCTTTTTTTTTTACTATGCTTGCCTAACGTAACCTAACCTAACCTAACCTTATCAGAAATGGTCCGTGGGGCTATCCGTGAATGGAAACACTCCATGCACACTACGGTAGTCAAGATTTGCCCGTCATATTCTGTGTTATGGAAGGGAAAAAAGGAGTCAAAGAAATTACTCTTTATGTGAAAAATTGTGTTGTTTTTTTTCGTGTAAAAAGCATAATGGCACCTTGAACTATGTTCCGCAATACACAATTGGTAGGTACGAACCATGCGAAACACAAAATATCCGATTTTAATGTGTCTCCGATCTATGAAACTGTTACCGAGAACCAAACCTGGCCCACCTAACCTAGCTACGAAAGCATATATTGAACAAAATCTTAAGAAATCGCTAAAACTCTGCAGTATGTGTTAACAGAAATCGAAATCGAATCATGTAAAAATTGCATTCGTAGCATGACAAAATCGCAATAAAACAAAGGGATCTTGGGCCAACAATTTATTTACAACATTGTAAACTTTACTTTTGTACAGGATTAGTAAAATAAAAGTCCATGTAGAAGATTTTCTTTGCCGATTTGTAGCATGCTTAAAGCATACCTTTCTGCTGCATTCCAAACAAATTGGTCTCTGTCTAATCATCAGGAACACCAGGTGTTCATCAAAATTGACATCTCTAACTCGCAAAATGGCTTGTTTTCTTTCTGTGGCCGTGGAAACACTGTTCACAATAATAAAATGATGGGAGCATAAACAAAAACTCTGCACAAAATGTACACAAATAGAATAACACCATATTAGGGACTGGAGCGATTCTGACGTAACCCGAACTACCCGGTCTCACAGACTGCGTATCCTCACAAAAAACCTACATTGTCATTTGGTACTCAATGAGCCACTGATACTGTTTGGCTCATTCAGGGGTAAACATGGTTGGAGTTTCGGGGTGGAGACCATTTGTCAGACCGATGGTTCAGGTTAAGGGTTAATATAGGGCTTGATCACTAATGTGGAAGTCTCATAATATTAGAGGAGGGGCATGAAAAGGAAGTGTATTTCATAAAATCAGCAAGAAATTGACAATGTGAAGTACTTGGCAACAGTTAAGAAAGCCCAAGTTCCTATTGTTTAATTCCGAACTAGGCATGGTTTTATATATGACTTGATTTCTATTTATGTCTGTTAACACATACTTTGGAGGGTTACCGATTACTTATTATGCATTTGAGAATGATTTTTCCTTCCATATACTCCATATTTGTCTCTTTATACAATACAATACAATACAATATATTTATTCATCGTTAGACATTGTACAATGCAATAGATGTCGTCAGTTATTGGTTACATATTTGTTATTGTATATATGTAAATATATAATTATATATAGAGAGAGGGATTACATGGAACTACAATATGTTATAGATACTAATATGAGAGTATATGCATATATAAAGTAAGGGTACATAGACATAAGACAATTATAATATCAGTGGCAATATACATAACAATAATTCATAAAACAGGAAATAAACAATACAATACATTCTAGAATATTAAATCATTTTTGGGATGGATTTCGAATTCTTCTAGATTGTAGAAGACCTTTTCTTTTAACCAGGGTTGAAGTACACTTTTAAATTTTTTAATGATTAACAGTGCCAAATAGTATTGAAGTCTAATTTCAAATCCTGACAGAAGGTCCACTAATTAAATTGTCCCTGTTGATCTGCTGGATTATGTGGTTAGCAGTGGCGATCCCTCCATGGAACAGAGGGAACAAGCTATTCCCTCCTACTTATCACCCATTGAAGCTATTTTAATTATCTATATTAACATAATAAGAACACTTCTTTCTCCCGAAATCAACACGCCGAAGAAAACTTGCACCATGACTGGACGTTTGTTTACTTCACCTACCCTCGTCGTTCCACCCTCTAGTGCCTGATGCCGAGTATTTCCGACCACGCACGAAGGTAAACGATCCTCAAAGTCCCACTTCCCACCTCCCTCACCACGGAAGCTGAACTCTATAGCTGTTCCCTACGAGAGAGAGCGAATTCGTTTTCCTTCGAGTTTTTGCTATGTGCTAAAGTTTAATTGCGTCGTAGTGATAGTTTTGAGTGTAGTAAGTCTACAGTTTCCTAATCTCATTACAAAATTGCGTCTGACATTCATAACGAACTGGAAAAATCTTCTACAGTTAATCGTCTGCTAAATGCCTTGGCTAAATGTTGCGAAATAGCTTCCGAGGGAACAGCTCGCATCCACCTGTTCCAACAGCCCCAAGACCAGGCGCACGCAGAGGCAGGACAAGAAAGCGAATGTTGCGAGCGTAGGGTTGAGAATGTTGTATGATCGACAGGCTGAACACGAAAGCTTTTAGTTCATTGAAGATTGAACTTTACAGAAAAGACAGCAAACCAAGACCTACCCTAACCGAAATGAAAACAAAAACGAAATCGTACACAAGGCATTTTATAAGAAGTTACTACAACTCTGTAAAATGATTAATTGGATACTCTTCCAGTGGCAAATTATTGTTGTCCTTGTTTGTTCCCGAGAAGGGAGTTTGGAACAGTTCGGGTTTTGTCACAATTTCTACAAATCTAGCGGACGTCATGAAAAAACTCGGCATCTGAATGTCATTATTCCATTGAGGACGTTTGAATTACAAGAATGCTCAACTCTACAAAAAAAGTCAACTTAATCTACAAATAGAGAGATGAAACAGGTTTCGACAAAACATTTTTTTCTCTCTGATCACTCATCAATTGCTTTTATTATTATTTTCTTTGTTCCGCATCAACAATTTTGTTTTTAATGTTATTTTTACATTATAGTATCATATTTGCTTTAACATTGTTATTGCCCAAATTTTAACGTGCTTCATGTATGTTACTTCTGACAATTTGTAACATATGTATCGTATGTTTATTTGGTCAGGAGGGGTGCCAACAGGGGGGATTATGGTGCATGTTGCGCTATCGAGATTTGGGGGGGGGTCCCTTTAAATAATATAAAATTCAACATTTATATCTTTTTCCAAAATATATATGTAAAAATTTTACACCTTAAATGCACCATATTTAATCCATTATATGAAGAAAACAAAGTGTTTAAGGGTATTATCGAAAGGGGGGGGGGGAGAAATATCCAACTCTTACATATTAGACCTTAATTGACACGGGGTTCTGGGGGGAGGATTGTGAATTAAACTTTCGGGTGGGGGAATAGTATCCAACTCTAGGTCTTAGATTATTGCGGGTAATTTAGTTTGAGGGGCATTTAACCCAAAATTGAGGGCAATTATACAATTATTGTGTATTACTATTGTCTTAGACAGACTATTGCGGAAATTCTGGTGTGGAGACTGAGAATTAATTTTTTGGAGGAGGCATAATCCACTCTTCAATATCAACAGTAAGTCTAAAATTGGCATGGAAACTTCGGTGAAATCTCAGATTGTCAAGAGATTTCTGTAGTGGAGAGAGAGTTCGAAAATTAAATTTTGGAGACTGTATTTAACGATATGATATCCACACGTTTTCGACCCCAAACGTGCCAAAGGGGAACCTGGAAAAGACTAAATATGTCGGGATCTTAAGAAAGTATTGACATCCTATTAAATTAATATTCTTGAAAGCCTGCAAAGGAATGAATTTAAAGATTTTCTTGCTCGCTTCGATCGCAATGATATGTTACTAGGATGCTTGTTTGCCGCTTGAATGAGGTGAATGTGACAAATTAAGACAAGATATATTCTCGATTATGATGAACGATTTTAGGGGTGGTCTTGAGTAATGGACACCCCTGTTTAGGAAGGAGGGGCAGATCAAGTATAGTGTTCAGTAAAGCTAAGAAAGGAGTTACTTTCAGTAGACACGCTGTCGTAATTAAATACGTTGTGGGGATTACGGTATGGTTTAAGGGCACAAATTATATGATTTGGAGGTGATGCGCCATTGGACTTGGGGGGAAGCTGTATTTAGTTCATTTCAATAAGGGTTGAATTTTACTTGGTTACTGTATTATATTACGACGGGTATGGGTGGGGAGGGGGCAAATGCAGGTCACCTGTTCCCCTGTCTGATTTAGCACCGCACGCAAATGGTGGTTAGTAGTGGTAGACTATAGTGTAAGTGTCTGGAAAGTGACAAAAGTCACACGGTAAGTGTGAGCAACACATGTTCAATATACTATGTGGAATAGCCTGTGTTATTAAGCTGCTAATAAATTATTTCATGGAAAACATTTTTTATGGTTTTCTTTTTTTAGATATGAAGATGCAGGATTCAGTTCCACTTTTGGACAGTGATTGAAGTTGCTACACAGAAAAAGCATATAAATTGTTCCTGTGGACCAGCCTAAAGCATCATGCTTACCAAAAACAATGATGTTGCACCACCTGTTGAGGCTGTCTATGTAAAGAGTGAGCCTCCTTGCAATGATGAAGATAATGAAGTTGTTACAAATGAAGACTCCAGTGGTACACACCATGAAAACAATGAAGGAGAAGAAGAAACTGGTATCGAGAGTGGGGGTGCTACTCACACACAAAGTGCAGATACTCTATCTACTTGTACCAATTTGATTTTGTGCAATGTTCCATGTAACGAGAACACATGTGATATTTCAGTAAACATAAAGAATGAGCCTACAGACGAAGATTGTGAAACGAACAGTACTGAAGAACCATTGAATTTAATTGTGAATAAAGAATTGCCTTGTGCGGATGGCAACAATGAAGAAACGTTGAGACAGGGTACTGGTGAGTGGAACTCCAGTAAAGAACAGGGACAATTCATTGCTGAACCCAAAGTAAAATTAGAAGATATTCCAGAGGATGACGTAAATGCAGCGTTGCTGTTGGCTAGGAACATTCAAATTGAAAGGTTAGTTGTTGATCAGTACTGTACATTAATCTGTAAAATTAAAAAGTAAAGTGCTCCTCTGGGCTTTACACCATGCCATGAAGGCGTATAGGGGATGTGGAGTTGTGACCAATTAGTATTGAACAGTGACAGGTATATTGGTAATATTGCCAACACCAACAAGGTGGATTGATTTAAATCAGATGATTTTTTGAAAGAAGTCACTGATTTAAATCACTTAAAATATAATAGAATAATGTACATAAGGATTTTGTAAGATATCAGATTCACTTTTAGTGAAAGTACATTAATCTCATAATCATTTAATAGTGTTTATTAGGCTCGGTAAGAATTTACAATACCGGACCCCTCCCCGATTTTTGTAATATTTCGCATACTCACTAATTGAGGCCTCCTAATCACGAATTTGAAGTTAAAATTTGAGGCTCACTTGTAGAAATTGCAAAATAAGCTAAATTGAGTGAGGAAATTTTGTCGTTACAGTGCTACGAAACTAACATTTTTTATCAGTCCGTGATCGCAATTGGCCCACAAACTATTCATGGATAGCCCCACAAACCATTCTCGGTAAGGTAAGGTTAGGTTAGGCAAACATAGTTAAAATTGGGGTCGTAGAACCATGCACAGGTAGCCCCACAAACCATTAACAGATACCCCCAAACCATTCATGGTAAGGTTAGGTTAGGGAAGCATAGTTAAAATTTGGGGTCGTAGTAATATCAGGAATATATAAATTTCGTTCTAAAACGTAAAATATTGCAATAACCATTATTCCGATCGCGGACCACTCAATTTAGCTTATTTTGCAATTTCTACACGTGACCCCCAAATTTTAACTTCAAATTCGTGATTAGGAGGCCTCAATTAGTGAGTATGCGAAATATTACAAAAATCAGAGAGGTGTCCGGTATTGTGACTTTGCTCCATTAGGCTCTAAGAAAGGAAAAGAAGTAAACCAAGTATATGTACTGATGGGGTGAAGCTCATATGAAAGGAAATGTAATATGTAAACGCAATTACTCTTGATTAAAAATTCAATGATTTTTATAGGCTTAAACAGGAAACATTTTGTGTAGAAAAATATACAAAATACTAATCATGTTTAAACCGTAAATAGTGTAATTATCATTAAACTTGAAGTAAATATGGCAGCTGCTATTTTGCACACTATCATTAAAAATTTCCAAAATTCAGCTATAAAGTCTCAACAGAAAAATATAAGTTATAAATATAGAGTACATCCAGAATGTGTTATTTTCACTGGAAGAAAATTTACTGAAATTATTATAATATTAACACACTCAAGAAACATTTCCATAGTGGATTCATATATTCAGTATCAGAAAGAGAAAAATGTGTGTGTGTGTGTATATATATATATTATTTCCTTTAATCAAACTGTTCAGTTACTTTACAGGGATGTTTTCTAGAAAAAGCCTTTCTATAAAAGAAAATCTACATGTATGGCGCCAAAAAGCATACAAGCAATTTTAAGTGTGTTTAAAAAAAAATCGACTTCAATGAGAAATGTCTGATTTAAATATGAGACCTATCCAGAAAGTAACTCACTCCCCGTAATAGATGAATAATAGTTTTTATTGTATGTACGCATTGCTTGCATTATAGAATTATTTTCCTGTAGTTTACGGTTTAAACATAAATGTCTGATGAAAGGAGCATGTGTTCTCCTGAAACGTCACAAAGAAAAACTGTTTTGTTATGCTTGTAATAACCGTAAACTACAGGAAAATAAAGTAACTCACGTTTTGAGAAGACAAGTGAAAGTAGACATTTTTTATTATATACATTTTGAAGCGACACTCTTACACTACTTTTTGACTTAGTCGCCGTACAAGTTTAGGCACTTATCATAGCGATGAACAACCTTACCAAGTCCATTGTCATAAAAAGTTGGCGCCTGTGATTTCAACCATTTCTGCACGCCAGCCTGAAGGTCTGCTTCGTCATCAAAGCGCTGCGTTGCTAGCCAGGTCTTCATGTGGGAAAACAAGTGGTAGTCACTTGGTGCGATATATGACGGATGGTTGAAAACCTCCCAATGAAAGGCCTGTAAATGTTCCTGCGTCCGGTTTTGCCGAGTGCGAGCCGGCGTTGTCATGAAACAGCAGGACTTTTGCACTCAGTTTTCCTCGTCGTTTGTTTTGAATTGCTCTTCGCAACTTCTGTAATGTTTCACAATATTTGTCAGTGGTAATTGTTGCACAACATTACAAAAAGTCGACTAGCAGTACACCTTCCCTATCCCAAATCACAGTAGCCATAAGTTTTCTTGCAGACATGGTTTGCAAGCATTTTCTTGGTTTTTTTTGTTGAACTGTTGTGTCCCCACTCCATGGACGTTTGTGCTGCCATCTTTAAACATGAGGCACCAACGCCTCACTCCACATTCACTCATCACATCTTTACCATAAACTTCATACAGTTGTCGATGAATGTCAATCGGTTTAGTGTCTTTCGCCAACAAAAATCGCATGACCGACCTCACTTCTCAACTGGTGGGATTTTCAATCGGAGCACTCGTGTTAACAATGTATTATGAACAGAGCAGAAGCGACACGAACTTCACACGTCCACAGCTGGATGTGCACTAAACGGGCAGACGCCCCTGCACAAAATGGCAGTGCTCGCCCTGCCCCTAGCAGCACCCCCCCCAAAACGTAAGCGACTTTCTGGATAGCCCTCATAAGAGAAATCATCAACAATTTAAAAATAAAATTTGTGAAATTTTATCCACCCTGATTGCCAACAATTTTACCAACATGATGTTTCCATAAATAACCTGTAATTTCATCCAAAATATATCATTTTCTTATTTTTTTATGAATATAAATCGAAAGAACATTAGCCATAATGAAAAAATCTTAGAGTTACTAAAACACTATCGGAACAACTTTCTTTTTACATATAATGATGGGGGCAGTATGTATATACCAGGTGTATAAGCTTAAATCTGCTGTTTGCTCATAGATGGTGTTAGTGAGCGTAAGAAGCTATAACTCCATTAAGCCTTGTTTCCATGATTATGAAAAACTAAATATGCTGACCAAGGCAGTAATTTATTTTATTAAAAAACATAAACTAACGTAACGTTTCAACCTTCTAGCAAGGTCTTCTTCAGACTCTGTATCAAGTACAAAAGTAACCAGATACAACAAGAAGGGTAATATATATACACAAACATTACTCCCTCCAGACTATTTAGAAAGTTGTTTGGAACTTTCTAGCAGATGACTTTCACTTTCCAACTTTACTTTCACCTAAAAGGCTAAACACTTCCATATAGAATGTGGTTGGACTTTTTAATCTCACGCTCTTTTCCCTTCAATTTTCTTCCTTCTCCTCTCCTCTTTTTCTCTTGTCCTTTCCACTCTTTCCAACATCTTCTTCCATTCTTTGTTTAACTTCAGTCCCCCATTCCAGTTCATTGTGTCTTCTTCGCCTTTCTTCTCTATTTCCTTGGCTTCCTTCCATTTTCTCACTAGCATTCTCTTCTCCCTTCCTATCTGCCTAGCCTCATCCCACTCTATGTCATGTCCTGTTTCTCTCGTGTGTGTAAATATTGCATTTCTCTCTCTCTTAAGTCGTACATCATCCCTATGTTGTTTTAACCTGTCTTTCAGCCTTTTTTTCGTTTCTCCTATGTACACACTCTGACATTCTTTACATTTTACTTCGTAGATAATCCCTTCTTCTTCCTCTTCTCTGTTTTCCTTTTTCTTGTTAGCATTCCTCGCTATTCCTAAGATGCTTCTTCCTCCCTTCCTGTAAGTTTTAATTCCTGCTTTCCTAAGCACTTTGCATATCTTTTCTGTGGTCTTCCCCATACTCCTTATTCCAAACCTTCTCTCCTCTTTTTCTTTCTCTTCCAATTCTCCCCTGCCCGTTTTCTTACTTCTTCTGTTTATGTCCAGTCTATCCTGCTTCTCATAGCCATTCTTTTCCAGCTGTTTCCATAGGCTATTTATTTTGCCTTCTTTTTCACATCCTTTAATGCATATTTTCTTGATTCTGTCCTCCATATTCTTTATAAAATTTATTTTTGTCACCTCACTTACATCACTTCTTTTGTGGCAGAATACCCCTGCTGCACACTTCTTCTGATGCCAAGCGGTTTCAATTTCTTGTCCTCTTTTCCTTTTCATCAATATATCTAGATAGCTTAACTTGTCTTTTTCTTCTATTTCAAGTTCCAATAATATCCCTCTTTCTTCATCTTGAATTTCTTTGGCAAAAATGTCAAGCTGCCTCTTCGTTCCCTTCCATATGCCAAAACAGTCGTCCACATATCTGCAAAACAGAATCATTTTGTCACCTCCCTTTTCTATCACTTTCTTTTCCCATTCATTCATAACCAATTCAGCCAATGCTGGGCTTAGACTGGAACCTATATTTAGTCCTTCACTCATTAACATTATTTTATCTCCCATTATACTGTAACCGTTATTCCAAATGGTTTCCATCGCCTTCACTACCCTTTCACTATCCCATTCTCCTATAATTTCTTGTCCCATTCTCTTTTTAATAATGTCCAAAACGTGTCCCCTCTTGATGCTCGGGAACATACTTTTCACGTCTAAGCTAAACATTGTCGTCTTCATCTCATTTAACTTAAGTCCTTTTATGAGGTCTACTACTTGTTCACTGTTCTTAACTGCTCTGCTTTCTTGCTGTGTTACTAACACATCAATAACTTTCTTTAATTTCTTTTCTAAGGGTTCCAAAATATTGTTTCTGCAGTTCATTACTGGTCTTAACTTTATCTCCTCTTTGTGTATCTTTGGAAAGCCTTTCAAACTTGGTAGTCTTCCTGTCTCCTTTATGCATTTCTTGAATCCACTCCTCCTACAGTCTTTAATGATTCTTTCTTTTATAGTTTGTTCTTCACCTGTTCCACAAATCTCCTCATATCCATTTTCTTTTAGGTCTTCAAACTTCCTCTCGTACCATTCTCTTTCCATTACCACAATTGCTCCACCTTTATCTGCCTGCTCTATCACCACATCATTTCTTGTTTTGATTTTCTTCATCCCTTCCCTTTCTTTTTGACTCAAATTATCTACTTTTCCTTGTTTTCCCATTTCTTTCTTCAGTATGGCTGCTGTTCTTCTTCTAATCTTGTCTCTTTCTGGTTCTTCTTTTATATGGAGCACTGCTTCTTCAATGTCATACCATGGGCACGCCATACCTGGTGTTTGTATGAGTTGGACATCTGCCAACACGAATCAGTGCACATCGTCAGCACGTGCAGACAACAACAGACAGTGTTCCTGTGGTAAGCATGTCTAGTTTTGTGCCAGAAAAAGAGCATATGCGGGAAGCTCTGCTTTTCTGCTTCCATTTGAAGAAATCGGCTGCCGAATCGCATCGAATGCTTGTGGAGGCCTATGGTGACAGTGCTGTATCGGAAACAACGTGCAGGGATTGGTTTCGTCGGTTCAAAGGCGGCAATTTTGACCTGAGCGACAAGAAGCTTGCAAATCGGCCCAGGAAGGTTGGGGACCATCAATTGCAGGCTCTTTTGGACGAGGACGATACCCAAACGCAAAATATGCTTGCCGAGCAATTGGGTGTTACTCAAGCAGCCATTTCCATGCGTCTACGTGCCATGGGAAAGGTTCAAAAGATCGGAAAATGGGTGCCGCATGAATTGACCGATTGGCAGCTGGAGAGATGCCAAAACACATGCGAAATCTTGCTTGCCAGACAAAAAAGAAAGTCTTTCCTGCATCGGATTGTGACTGGCGATGAAAAGTGGATCTATTTCGAGAATCCTAAACGCAAGAAATCGTGGGTTGATCGTGGTCAACCATCAACATCTTCCTCGAGACCAAATCGCTTCGGCCGGAAGACGATGCTGTGTGTTTGGTGGGATCAACAGGGTATCGTCTACTTTGAGCTGTTGAAACCTGATGAAACTGTCACTGCCCACCGCTACCACCAACAACTGATCAAATTGCACCGTGCTCTGTGTGACAAAAGGCCAGATTATCAACAAAGACATGACAAGCTGACTTTCCTCCACGACAACGCCCCATCGCACACGTCAAGACTGGTCCAAAACTACTTGGAGACACGCAACTGGGAGGTGCTACCCCATCCCGCCTATTCACCAGACTTGGCCCCTTCCGACTACCATCTGTTTTCGTCGATGGGCCACGCCCTCGGTGAGCAGCACTTCGATTCGTATGAAGACGTCCGAAAATGGCTTGATGAGTGGTTTGCCTCGAAAGAGAAGGACTTTTTTTGGCGTGGTATCCACAAATTACCTGAGAGGTGAGCAAAATGTGTAGCTCGCGAGGGCAAGTATTTTGAACAAATTTCTTGTTGCTTTCTATGAACAAACCATGTGTTTTTCTGACAACAAAACAGCAGATTTAAGCTTATACACCTGGTAATACTTGCATTTTTATCCAAATGACAAGTCTAGATTGTTAATACACAAGATAGAATAAAGTTACAGCCTATCATTTAATCTTAACAATTGAGGTTCAGGGATAATTTGACATGGAACGCCCCTTTTGGATAAATATTGTCATTGGTAAAAAGTGTACCACCTTATGACTGTCTATTTATCAGGTCATATAACTTAGCATAGGAGTTTCAACAATAAGTAGTCAGTAGGTGGACTAGGTGAAAAAGTTAAAATTTGCACACTTGTGGTTGTGGCATTGGTGCAAAGATAAAAGTGTAGACTACTTTTGTTGATGATGCACTCAAAGTGTGGATGTGTTCTCACTTTTGAAATTATCTGACCGTGTCATTGTATTTTCTTTTCATTTTAGGCTCATGAGAGACCCCTTACAGGTGAAAATACTGGATTGCGATAAACCTTACAGATGTTTTTTTTGCGATAAAGTTTTTAAATATCCAAGTGACTTGAAAATACACGAAAGAATCCACACAGGCGAAACTCCTTACACCTGCAGCATGTGTGGCAAGAAGTTCATCCATCGGATCAGCTGGAAAAAACATGAAAGAATACATCGAGGAGATCGTCCATACAATTGTGATCTGTGCGGAAGATCGTTTTATAATGTTAGTGATGTGAAGAACCATATTTTGTTACATACAGGGGTGAAGAATTACCATTGCCGTTTCTGTGATAAGGCTTTCAGCCAGTCGGGGACTCTAAAGATTCATGAACGGACACATACTGGGGAACGTCCTTATCAGTGTAACTTATGTGAAAGAACATTTGCAGATCAGAGTAGCATGCGCCGTCATGAAAGAAGCCACACAGGAGATCGAAGATACCAGTGCGACATATGCAACAAAAAGTTCTATGATTCAGGTTATCTGAAAAAACATTTAATGATACACAAAGGGGAAAAGCCTTTCAAGTGTACATCCTGTGACAAAAGGTTTGTTGCACCATCTGATTTGCGACAGCACGTGAAAATACACAACTTAACACATCCGTTCAAGTGTGACCAGTGCAGCAAGGAATTTCCGACCGGAGCGAGACTGCGAGAGCATCTGAGAAGCCATACAAAAGAAAAACCTTTCACCTGCGACATTTGCAACAAATCATTTCCATATTCAGCTAGTCTCAAGCAACACAAACTGATCCATGATGGTGTGAAGGCATTCTCATGCAAAATTTGCAACAGGGCATTTAGGAGGCCAAATGACGTGAAACAGCATGAAGCTATTCACAGAGGAGAAAGGAACTATGAATGTGATGTGTGTAAACTGTCTTTCACCCAGTCTAGTCATTTGAAACAACATAGACGCTTACACACCGGAAACCGACCTTTTGTGTGCACAATATGCAAAGCAAGCTTTCGTCAAGCGGCACATTTAAAAAGTCACTCTAAAGTTCACGAACGACCTAAAACAGAAATGATAATTATAAAAACTGATACATAATTGTGATTGATTCATTAATTGAATTGGTGTTTTAATCTACTTTATGCACAGTAAGGCTAATCAGGACTGGACCTAGTTTAAAATGGGATCTGAACCACTATGTGCCTCCACCGGGTATCGAACCTGGGACCCGTTGATTACAAGGCGACGATGCCACCACTGCGCCATCGGGGAGGCCCATACATAATTGTGTTTTATGAGCATGAACATATTGTACACACACACACACAGAATGCTTTCTGATACAAAATTAATGATAGTTTACAAATTTAACATATAATGACAGATATTACATACAAACCTTAATCTGTGATGGATTTTGTCTTAGAAAATTATACCATTCTACAAAGTAAATTTTAAATACTACAAAATTTAAGAATGAACTCATAAAAGTTACTGGGTGAACATCAATGACTCAAAGATTGTAAATTTTTTCATGCACTTTGGCCGTGCAGTCTAAGGTGTCAACCTTTGGGGTCCGGCTACGGTGTGCATGATTGAGTTTCCTGAAGGAAGCTAACAACTTTTCTCCTAATATTTCGGCCTGTGTATGGGAACAGTGGTCCTCCACCATTGTGAGGAAATTGAGGGGCTACGAATGAGTAGTGTAACCTGGTCATGGAAACCTACAACAACGACTGGGGGTTTGTCGTGCTGACCACATGCCACTCCGTAACTCACACCTCGGCAGATGGAAGTGAGGCCAACAGTCGGCAGATAGGCACTGGCCCTCACGGGCTGTTGTACCATCGGTTATTATTATATTAGTTAATGAAACATTTGTGACTTAATGTTGAAGTGGTACAATAATTTAAACACCGAATAGTTTACAATTCTGAGTTTTCCATGTCAAACCATACAGAAAAATATAAATATGGCACACCTTATATATTTTTCTCAAATTTGCAACATTTATATCTCGCGTGATTCTTACAGCTAATGTAAATTTCTGATGTTCTTTGGACATCTTATTTATGCAATGTGTGTGTATTGCATTTGCTATAGCACGCTTTCAATGAAGAATGTTTTGCAGTGATTACTTAAAATCCAGTTGTGTTCACCTAATGGAATGAGTTAAATTTTTTGCATTCATCAGCACTTACGACAATTTTGCACCCTTCTAAGTATACAATACAATCCTCTTATCTAAAAGGGGTATAGAGAGCCCCTGAGAAAGGTTGAAAGTGCAAGGTTGTAGAGAGACCTGCTCAGGACACACACAACACATTAGAAAGGTAAGGATGTACTGAAAACTTCCTCAGAAACAGTGGAAGAGGCCCACTCGTCTTAAAAATGTACAAGTTTCAACAACAACTTTACCGGCCTAACTATAGTTGTCTCTGATAATCTTAATATTATTTGAAGTAACCAACATTTTACAAATATAAAACCTTAAACACTCAAGTTTGGTACAAGGAAGATTTTACTTTATGCTGTAAGTCAGCCTTTTTTATCCTTTTTGAGCATAAAGTGGATTTATTTGCTAAACAACAATGGCGTTTTAACGTAATTATAACATGAATACAATGTCTCATCAGCAGTGTAAAAATACCAAAGCTATCACCATGCCATGAAAGCACACACTGATGTGATCAGCATCATGCTTGTTCTGGCCACCTTTACCCTTCAGTTAGCTTCCAGGTACAAGATGTTCAATGCAAGTTTCAGCCTTTTTTCTTCTTCATTCTATCTATTTTTAAGAAATGAAATTGTACTTTTTAGGGTTTGTCCTGTGTTTGCTTGTGCTATTTGTTACAATTCTCAAATCTTGCATTGAAGCAGTGGCAGCCTCTTCTCAGGGGCACACAAGCACATTCCTTTCTTGGATTGAGATCCAAGCTAATGAACTTTATATAATACCATGCAAAACATTCTGTGAAAATCATATTTTATTTTTTTGGAGAGGGGTTCTATGTGATGGGCCTGCCCATACATCCCCTAAATGGCCCTACCCATACCTCCCCTAAATGTGCCTTCATGGCATGGTGCTATATGCACAGGGGTTCTATTTAAAAGAGGATTGCAACACTGAAAGCTGCAAACAATTAGAGCACCACACCATGAAACCCGAATTGTCTAAAAGCCTGGACAAAAATCCCAGTGGATAGAGAAGTAACTTACTCTAAGTGTATGGCTCTATATACTGCACATGTAAAAAGGCATATCCATGCCTTTTTGCCATCTTTAAGATAAACAGGTCCTGCAAAGTCCACACCTGTTGCTTCAAATACATTAGCATCTCTAACTCGATCAGCTGGTACTGGAAGGATTTGAATTGGTTTGGCTGTGTGTCTCCTGCAAGTAACACATTTCAAGAGCACTGAACGTACAGCTCTTCTACCACGAAGAATCCAGAAGTTCTCTCTTAAAATACTTAGCAATATGTTCACACCTGCATGACATGCTTTCTTGTGCCAATACATTATCAGCAATTTAACAACTGGATGTTGTGCTGGAAGAACTATGGGAAACCTGAAATTTTCAGTATCTTGTCTGGCAATAATTTTGGTCTTCAAACGAATAATCTTGTCCTTGCCCTCATATGTGCACAAAGAGGAAAGGGATTTGTCATCCTTTCCTCGGAATGCTTCTTGTTGTATTAGTCTTAATACGGCATTTTCTGCTTCCTGAAGTTTGCGAACACCAAGATCTCCAGATCTATGATTGTGCGAATTTCTACTATTATATAAAAATCTTTTACTCCATCCAATGAGTCTAATCACTTGGTTATAGTTAGAGAAATATCTGTAATACCATCTAGAATCAGCATCTTGAGCTTTCATACTAAGCATCGTTGATGAAGGTAGCACATTCCTTCTTTGTCAACTTCCTCCTTGTTGATAGAAAACTCCACCGGTGGCCACTCACATGGATCCCCTTTTAACCAATGAGGTCCCTCCCACCATAAGGATCTCAACAACTGCCTTGCATCACAACCTCTTGAAGGAAAATCGGCTAGATTCATTTCACTGGGTACATATTTCCAAGCACTGGGTTCAGAGTTTTGTCTAATTTCTTTAACTCTCTTCCCAACAAATACTCCCCGAACTCCTTCTCGTCGAATCCAAGTCAGCACCATGGAAGAATCAGTCCAAAAGATAATGTAGTTATCTTTTAAACCCAAATGTTCACAAATCCTGGTTGCTAGCTTTGCTCCCACCATTGCGGCAAGGAATTCTAGCCGAGGAATTGTACTATTCTTTGGAGCTACTCGTGCCTTTGCCTCAGTCAATTGTACGCTATAGATCGACCACATGGAAAAAAACCTTGGGACGAAATGTCCCCATGCAGCTTTCCCTTCTTCCGTCCACCTCAGGCCATAAGGAAGCATGGTCCACTCTCCCCCTCCCCTACTCACGGGGGTACGCGCGGGTCTGCACAGGTAGTTTTGCTCGTGGTTCCACTATAACACCTCTCCTCGTGTCAACCCTCATGAAAACGGCTGATGCATATGTCACTTTGCTAGCATCACAGAATGCGTGAATGCTCATAGAGTTAAGTTTATTGGATTCATAATCAAGCCCATGAAACTTATGGGTATCCTTACCTCTTTTAGCATCGATAATTCTCGTACCTAGTTTAAATACTGTGTTCTTATTTCTTCACTTACTTGCTCATCCCATCCGAGACCCTCTGCCCAAGTCTGCTGAAGTAACAAGTTTGGTAGAAGGGTCACAGGACAAGTAAAACCTATAGGATCAAATATACGGTGTGCTACAGATAATATCACACGTTTCGAAACTGTCTTGACCTCAGCATCTTCAAGGTCCAAATTAACTGTAAATGCATCAGCTTGAGGATTCCAACTGAGTCCTAACACTGAAGTAGGGCTAATGTCCTCATCAACCCTTCGAGGGACTGAATACTCCCACCCTCTAAGGTCAAAACCTGCTTCAGCCATAACTGCACACGATTCTCTTATACATTTATGGAGATTTTCGTGATTGTCTACACTGGTGGCACAATTGTCCACATAAAAGGAACCTCGTAATTTTAAAATAGTATCTTCTGTATAAGCTAAGTCTTCCTTCCCGAAATGACAACTCTGCAATGCTTGATCAAAATGATGTTCAATAACAGCACCCAACAGAAATGGACTGCTCGTAACACCAAACACTACACGAGTATTTCTGAATTCTTGAACTGTTCCAGTATTAATATCGTGCCACCAGAGAAATTTCAGGTAGTCTCTATCTTTAGGATGTACAGCAATTTGTAAAAAAACCTCGCTTAATATCTGCTGTAACTCCTATTTTTCTTTTCCGAAAATGTAGTAAAATATCAGCAATAAGAGCAAACAAGTTGGGTCCAGGTTCTAAACATTGGTTCAAAGACTGGTGTCATTTTGCTTTAGCAGAAGCATCAAACACTGGTCTAATTTTTGTTGTGTTACTGCTCTCTTTAACTACATGTCGATGGGGTAAGTAATGGCCAAAATTCTCTGCTTCATCCTCTGGAACCACCTCAGTGACTCCCTCGGACAACCATTCTCGTAGCACTTTATCGTAACTCTGCAACAGATGTTCTTGTTTCAACTTCTGTGTAGTTGACGGAAGTCGTTTTTCTGCAAGTTCTTTATTGGTGGGGAGAGGCGAACAATCTTCCTTCAGCATTGAATGTCAGTGTCTGCAAAAATTGTTCTTTGACAGCCCGTGTGTGTTCTTCCACAGACTTCTTGGCAATGAGATCATTGATCCCTATGGTATCCAGTTCCCACAGATCAGCTATGGCTTCACTAACATATAAATTCGATACCAACAAAGCTGTATCCGATTTTCTGTTTTCACCTGGAACTTTACCCATAAGTGTCCATCCCAGCTGAGTTTCCACAGCCACTAAACCACACTTTAATTTCACAACATGGCCAGTCAGTAATTTACCACAAACATCCGCACCAATAAGAATTTCAACTGGACCTTTCATCTTACCTGTATCTGTTAACCTTATTTGACTTTTATTCAGCTCATTTAACCAAACACCTGGTGTTACATAAGGAATCTCACCACATATTGTATCTTGATCAAGAACATCAAATGTGCAAGAATATTTTCCCTCAATGCTACATACCTCAATATTATAAACATTATGATTACAAGGACTAGACATGGTACCACCAAATAGCGAATGTCTCAACCTTTGTTTGCCAATGGAGTTATAACCCATATCTGTTACAAGAGATTTGCATATATATGATTTTTGTGAACCTGTGTCAGTAAGAACTCTCACATTCTTGCTCGTGTTGTAGTTACCAATCCACTACCAATGTCTGCATGAATACATGTGGATTTTCAAGTTGGTTTATCAGTGTATTGTTTACCTCAGCATTTGATTCTTTGCCTTCAGAATAATGGTCAGAATCATTATCTTTGTCTGAAATATTAGGACACATCAATACAACATGCTTTTTCTTGCAAACAATACATTTCAAATTGGCCTTGCACTTCTTCGAAAAATGACCAAATTTTAAACATGCAAAACAATGCTTTTTATCTTTTAGAACCTTCTGTCTTTCAGAGAGAGACATTTTCTGGGCTTTAAAGCAATCATATGAACTGTGCTTACCACCACAGAACACACAACTTTTCTCCCTACCACCACTGACACACAACAAATCTGTCGCACAAGGGATAATAGGCTGACGTGGTGGAGAACACCTTTTCTTCCGAACTTTCACTGCTGCACCATCCAATTCAAACCCAGCTGCTGCAAGGTTGATTCGTTCTTCTCCTTCCACTTCAGCTCGCAGGAATGACATCAATGACTGCAGTCTTCCGGTCGGTGTTGTCTCATTATTTTCCTCAGCAGCAGACAATGTTCTTCTCTGCCACACACACATCAAATCCTCTGGGAGACTGGACTTCACCAATGGAAACAGCATTGCTGCATATTTGTCGCTGGTAACACCCATCGATTCTAATGCTCGAGGTTGGGACTCCAGTGTGTCATACAAAGTGCTCAAGCAATTTTTTTCTTGGCGGTTGAACACCTTTTGTAACACCAATTTTAGCAGTTCACGCACGTACACTTCCACGAGCATATCATCGCGACTAAAACGTGATTTCATGGACTGCACAACTTTCGGGTAATTTTCTTTTGTTGGTGGTAAACTGTTCACAAGCTGGCATGCACGAGAACCTTCAATTGTCGCTTGTATCAAATACTGGAATTTGTCCTCTGCAGGAATTGTATATCTTCATCGATCTTCTTGAATTGTCCCCAAAAATGTAACCACTCTTTCAAGTCCCCTCCAAACTTCTTCAGTTTGATTTTAGGTAACTTGAATCTTCGATTCTTTACTTCCGTTGAACAACTCGCCTTGATAGCAGTTTCCTTCCAACAACTTCAAAAAGTTCGACACTTCAATATGTCGCTTGTTGAACAAACACTGATTATCATCTGACAATGACTGTTCTTTCTCTAACTCATTTTTACTAGCACCCGATTCCAACATCAAATCAAGAACAGTCATGTCAGCGGCATGCAGATCACTTGCCTTATTTTCAAGCAACTGGATATTTGCTTGAATAACATTCCTGTCCGGAGTTTGCATCGCTAACTCATTTGCTTTCTTCTCCGAAACACGTGTAAAAGCTGACCTAGCAACCGCACGGCTTTTCTTGAGACCATCAATGTCCGCTGACATTTTTTCCCGATATTTGCACTTACTTTTTCTCCGGTCCACAGAAAGAAGAAACAGGTCCTGCCACGGTCTCCAATAAATGTTGGATCGAGAAATAAAAGACTCGCTGCAAATATCCTTATGACTATATTTTCAAGAACATGTGCACAACACACTAAAAAAACATGACAATCTTCATACTTTTTGTCCAGGGTAGTAAAAAGTATAACACAGCACAGCATAGAACAAACAAAAGTACTGCATAGGCTATTGCCTATCATACATAGTAAACAATATTGCCAGGTGCCAACTCACATAATATCTAACAGTTACAATGCCACAATACGCTGTTATAAATCGCAAAGTTTCCAACTTCACCAGTGGCGTAGTGCAGTTTGCTGGGCCGCCATGCAAGTGAAATATTGGGGGCCCCTTTAGTGAAAAAAGAATTATCGAGATGATGTCAGAGTGGAACGGAAGTACAGTAGTTAGCTAGACCCACCCCCTCCACATTTGTACAATAAATTACCTTTTACCCCAAATACTGTGCCTTCCCATTTTTTGTTATCAACTTATAATTATTTATCAGTTTAATAGCTTCTCAAAACTAAATCAGGATAGTCTGAGTCTCTAATGAATACTGTTTTGAGGGAATTGTTTAAAGGATAGTAAAGACTCCTCTTTTGGACTTTGAGGTGGATGCACCTTCAGCCCCAAAAGTCATCACCTGGCTGCGCCAGGCCAAGATTCAACATAAGAGCAGCTCACATTAGGCTTCTAGTACTAATAGTGAGTAATATACTCAAGGAAACTTATCAGCAGACCCCAGTCTTGAGAGATAGATAATAAAGTGGCGAAGAGTGACTATTCACTGAAAATTTGTCACTAAATGAAATGCCGATTGGAAGGACTGGACCCTGTAAAAGTTGTTGACACACACACGGTGTTAGTGTTAGAGGACCCCAATATTATTATTCATAATTTTAACAATGTAATTTCTTTTTGATAGACCACTGATATTTCTTAAAGACTTTTTCATGAAACTGGAACCATTTTATTAATAGACCGTTAGTGCTTGAAGTGGGTGTGGGGTGGAAGGGGGGAATGCTATTCCCCCAGCTAAGAATATAAAATAATGCACCCCACTCCCCCAGTTAGGATAATTTGCATAAGGATCCTCCTCCACCTACTGCATTGTCTTGAAGTTGATCCACATAAGGATCCTTCCTAGTTCCTTGTTCCTTCTATCCCCAAACTCGAACAAGCAAGGTCGCAGCTAGGAATTTTCACTTCGACTACTGTAGATCACAAAATCATAACACACTGGTAAAGAAGAACTGGTTCGACAGAAATGTCCACAAAATTTTGATATGTAAGAAAAATGAACTTCACAAAATCCTCCAAAATAATGGTGATATTTAACGCATACACTGTGTACCCTGCATGGCAGAAGAGGGCCCTTAGTGCAAAATGAAAATTAGCTCTGGGCTCCACATCCTACTGGATTTCTAAGCCCCTTTGAAATAAAATATAACAGGTGTGGACAATGTGGGAAATTTATCTTGGATCTTTTAATTTCATATTGAGGCTTGGGGCCCCCTTGAAAATATTTTGTGGGAAGTTACATTGTAATTATCACGTTTAAAAATAATATTACTGGTAAAAGATCGTGCATTATCAAGTTTGCTTGTTTGTTGTGTAGCAGTAAGGCATCGACTGGTTGAACAACTGACTCTACTGGATTCGTAAGTACTACATTCCATTACACTATAATACGTTTACGACAAACTGAGTAGCTATAAAGGTATGAGATGGGGGATACGTTCCTATCAATAGTTTAGCATATGATATGTTACTGGGAACCAGGTTTCTGTTTTGTAAATCCATTTTTTAAATAAGTGACACTATCTGTTGAATTTTTGGGATCGTGTAAAATTTCAGGAGCACAAAGAGAGAACATTGCAGGCCCCCTGCACCTTGCCCCCCCCCCCCACATTGCGGTTGTTGCAGGGGTAGCTGCTAGGTTACTGAACTGCACAAAAGTGACCAACCGAGCTGCCACTACAGTGAAGAAAACTGAGTGAACATGGTGATGGACCTGTTGATTAAAAGCTGGATGGGCCCCAGAGCTCCTCTATACAGGTACTTTGTAAATGGCTGAATTCACGTGAATTGTATATTATAAGGACCTCATGATGAATAAGTATAGAGAAATTAAAATTGTGAGATTTAAAACTAGAAGTTGACATGGTGTCATTGTAATAATTATGGAAACAAGTCTCCCAGTTGTTCTTGTCTTCAATAGATTCAGCACATAATGTTTATTTTATAGAATACATCAAAATCATGAAGTAAAAGGATAATTTGAAGAAAATTTTTAAAGAAATAATATGGATACGCTTTTTTTGTGAACATGTTGTGAGGAACATAGTCAAATTTGTGAAAGAGTGATGCATACATAAATATATATTTGTAACTTTTGGTACTATTTTCAACATAGAAACAATATTTCTAGAGCAGGATATAGCATTTTATGTGATAAAATACTATCTTTCATTGATGGATAATGGTGAAACTGTGAATGTGTCAGTACTTGTAGGTATACGCAATTACCATTCAATATGGAAACAAGCTTTGTACACTAAATTCTGCATTCCTGATTGAATCATATGTTGATTGATAGTCAAAATATAGTCCAGGAAACAATAAAATGTGCCATAAATATAATTGTGGTTTCTCTATATAATACCAAACATTTGACAATTTTCATTAATTAAAAACCAGCGTTCTTCAATAATATGTTGCACAAGAAAGTTGTTGACATTTTGGAAGGATAAATTACATGACTAAAGAAAAAAAAATATTGCATACTTCAATCGGCTTTACTTTAGTATGTGATCCTGATATTTTCAAAACTCCATGAAATTTTGATATTTTTCATGAAAGCGGTATTGCACTTGCAGTAATAAGAGTTTGAAACAAACTCTTCCTCGCTTTCTGGTGAGCAGATAGATCTTGAAGAAATTCTCGGAATTTATGCTTTTTAATAAATAAATTTTACATGAATGGGTTCATCCAATTTAACTTGAAGTAATGTAATTTTGTATTTATGGGTTGTAAGGGTAAATTAAGAGCAAAAATGACCATAAATCGACCTCTGAAAAGTTTTAAGGTTATGTCGAGAAAATTTTCAGAGGTGGTAGGAGGGAGTTGAGTGTGAATATCTCCTTACATGTTCAGTCCAAATTGTTGGGGAGTTGAGGAAAATAAACAATGAATCGAAGAAAAATAAACTGACTTGTATTGAGATTGGAAATTTTTGCCCACCCTTCTCAGGCCAATGTTGTCATGAAGGGAAATTTCGTTGAAGATTTTGGCAAAAAGAGACATGGTAAGTTTCATGCAAAATATCAAAATTGGAGGCAAATTTGAAAATATCTGGATCACACATAAAAACTAAGCTGATTGAATTGTAATTTATCCTCCCAAAGAGAATCAAAATCTAAAAATCAGCTTCGTAATCCTATTAATACCTTCCAAACAGGTAAGTTTTACATCTAATGTAACAAGCTAGCAAATATAACCTATTGTAACAATTTTCATTTCGTAAATTTTTTGCTAAGTGTACAATTTGTTATCCAAATCTTCACTATCACCTAAATTTAATTAATCTTAATATTGTAAAAAAAATCTCTGTGAAACAGTGAACATGCCAACCTCACTTCCGCATAGTACACCCTGCGTTTCATTTTGCGGACTAGCGAGCTTCTGGTGTTTGGACTAATTAGCCGAAAGTGGCAGAAAAGGGAAGTAACATAAACTAAATCAATAAAGCGAAATTGCATTAGCCTCCCCGATGGCGTGGTGGCAAGGTCGTCGTCTTATAAATCAAGGGGAGTCAGGTTCAAGGCCGCGAGGCCCTTATATATATTTTGAAAAGTGAAAATATACACATCTGAAATTGCTCGGTAAAATTCTACAATAAATCAAACATGGTTATTAATATTGAGTAATTATTGCCCCCTCCCATTCAACTTAAGGATTTTCCATGAACCGCCAACGAAATTACATTTTTTTTGACAATAGTATACGTATTAATAAGCTTACGTAGCGTAGCCACGAAAATATTACGAATACCGAAAGCAAACATTACGAAGATCCACATAAATGATCTAGAAATAATTCTAAGCAGATTAAATTTTAAAGATTTTTTTTTTTTTCCCGAAAGGAGAGCAAATTTATTTCACATCAGGTTTTCGCTCTCCGTTTGAAACTTCAGTTTTCTTCTTGTGTAACACGTAAACTGATCACAAATGGAGCGTTTGCACACGAAATTAATACAGTGCCGTTCACGTTCAAGTCGCCCGTGGAGCGGCGGTTAGCGCGGTCTGCCGACAAACTGGATGCAACATCCGCGTAACGTAACTGGCTAGCTATGTAATGAAATAAGTTCGTACAATTCCATTGACAGTTCCTATTAAAATGAGCGCGTACCTTGTTACAAGAGGTGTTGGAAATTATGTCGTCCTACATACACATATTTATAGGAAATATTTACAAACACACATCAATTCCTCTTCCGAAATTGCTTCAATTTCTCTCCTGATATTTTCTGTAACTTCTTCTAATGTATGGCTTCAGGTTCAAAATCTTGGTACTTCGCCACGCAGATGTCGTGGAAATGTCTGTTTCTTCTGCAAGGCACCGGAGGGATTTTTGAGGAGTCTGTTCCAATTACAGGCGCTGTAGTTCCAATCGTGCTCCAACGTCGTCTAGTTTCTCCTCAATAAGCACACGCCGTTTCACCCTTCGCTTCTTATCAAGAATAGATCCTGTTTCCCTAAATTTGTTCACAAGTTTTCGAACAGTGCTACTGTGTAGAGAAGTTCAACTGGAACCTTGACAGGATCAAGACGTACGCACGCAGATCCTCGTGCAGTGGTTATTCGTTCAACTAGTTCTCGCGCTTTTGCTACCATGGACGGGAACGAATCCCCGGACACCGACATGGACACAATAGAACAACTCTCATCGACAACCAAGACTAACCACATACTACCCTCTCAGATAAGTGCGGACAAAAACGCCACCGGGATGAAATGGAGGAATCGATCCAGCCAGACAAAGTCCCCCGCGAAAACTCTCTTTCCGAAATTCAACCCACTCTTCCCGAATACTGGTACGACAAGGACATGCCGGGACCATATGTCGTCCTCCTGGACGGCATTGAGAAAAACGCGAAAAGACTTGCCGCAGGTAGCGTCGGAAACATTCTCGAGAAAAAAAAATGTGACCGTCACCTTGGTAGAACAATGTGGTATGAATCGGGTCCGGGTAACATTCAAAACAGCAAGGGCTGCTAAAATGCTGCAGACTGCTTTGCATCGGGAATTGCTGGTTCAATCGCTGGTGCCACTTTCATTAGTTCAAAGGGAGGGTATGGTATTTGGTATTGAACATGATACCTCCGAACAAGACGTATTGGAAGGTATAGAAAGCCCCATCAGGGTTCTTACAGTCAAACGCTTGCCGAAAACGATCTGGCGAGAAGATGGGACTTTCGACCTCGTTCCAACAAAACTTTTCTGTGTTACCTTCTGCGGGAACCAAATACCCGACAAAATCATTATTAATAGCCAAATACATGAAGTAACACCTCGAACAAGAGCAGTATTGCAATGTTCCCAATGTTGGCGTTATTCCCACCACCAGAAACAATGCCGTTCGAAACCCATGTGTGCCAATTGTGCCAAAGATAAACATGAAGACCAGTGCGACAGTTCACCCTCGTGTATTAACTGCAAACAACCCCATTCCTCTTTATCAAAAAAATTGCCCCCGACGTAGACTTCAATCAGCCATACAAAACAAAATTGCTGAAGAAAACATTTCACACCACGAGTCAAAAAACAAACTACAAGGGATTTTTATTCCCAGCCCCACCAGGGAGGAAGTTCTCCGCCCAAGATTCACAGGTGCTAATTTCCCCCCATTACGTCTTCCAAGGTCGGAACGTTCGGTGGACAACACTAGACTTGACTTGCCCCATTCGACACAAACGGTCAATAACTATCAGATATTGAATCATACGCAATCGGTGCTCACAAGGAAAGAACCAGTATTAGAAAATACTTCCCCTACTGATGCCATTAAACCGCCAAGGCGACCCAAAACATCCAAAACAAGAAGAAAAGACGACCATCAACCCCGCAAGACGTACACTAGCAGGAACTGGTATGACGATGATGAAGTGTTAATCATGACCTCCAGTCCCACCTCCGACACAGAAAGCAATTATTCCAAACCGATAGGACAAAATGCCCGGCCCGCTGCTTTGACAAGTAAGAGGGAGATAGATAGAGTGAATCCTGTTCGGCCACCAACAAATGTGTTCTCGAGTAACTCAACCTCAGCGCATATAACAATAGAGCACAATCTTATTTACAACTCGATCCTAGACATGATTCCCAATTTATGGGACGCGGTGCGGGAAACAGAAAACAAAAACCGTCGCTTTTAACTCATCAAACAAATCCAATCTTTAACATCTAATCTCCTGGCTATCATAGAATCCACACATTGACAGAACAAGGTTTCCGATAGATACCGGAAATGGAAACAATAGTACAATGGAATGTTAATAGCTTCTCCGCGAGAAAACTTGAATTACTAGACTTAATTGCCGAATATCAACCCCAAATACTCTGTTTGCAGGAAGTTAAAGGTACCAAACGCGAAAAATATCGTATTGCGCATTATAATACATACGGTACACCAACAACTAATAGGGGAACGGTAATATTCGCACACGAAAAAATTCAACATACAGAAGTCCGGATTCCGAATGACAAGATTAAAACAAGATTTCCAAGCAGAAATAGTAGCTATCCGCGTTTGAGTCATTCCATGCGAAATCAACACAGCCTCCAACCTGACCATCTCCGATTTTCATGAAATTTGGGGAGTTGAAACTATGCATGGAACTTAGTAACTATGAAAATTTTTAGTCTCGTGCGTCTTTTAACATCCCCTACAAAATGCAAAGGAGTTATCCTGGTCATGAAAGAAATAGGTTAGGCACAGCGAGATCTCTAGCTGTGTGTGTCAAGCGCAGGTCCGGATTATTGTTGGTCGCCATATTGAATTCAACGCAAAAATTTCAAAGGAAAGTGGGTGATGTGATATATCAAATCAGCCTAGAATTTCACGAGAAATGAAGCAGCGAAGGTTTTTCCAACTTATCTTTAACCAGCAAAACGTTATACGCATATCTTTCACTTACGATATATGCACATTATAGTGTTGTCAATATTCCTGTGAGCACACTCGTTGACGTCTCTCACACTCACATAGAACATTTGGCAATGTAGCAGGTGCAACAACATCGCAAGCAGCAACTATGCCTTCTCTCAGATGGTCAATATCAGGGACTTTTAGTGCATGCACCATTCTCTTCAAATGTTTCTGAAGGTAAAAGTCATCCTAAGATGTTAGATCTGGGGTATGTGCAGGCCTTTTAATAGATCCCCATCTGCCCATCAATCTACCTAGAAATTTACCATGAAGAATGTTCACATAGTGTGGTCATACACTGTCCTGTTTCAAAACTCTGGAAAAGTGCCATACCCCGTAAGCAAGGGTGAAAAACCTGTTCACTTAACATAACACATCCAAGAAGCCCTCACTATTTAAGGTTCCGTTGTTGAATATGGACCAACCATTCCAGTTCTCCGTACACTATACCACATCATTAGCTTACCAGCAATATCCATTCGGCTGGGATCTGTCTACTGTAGATTATCAAATCACAGGTATTTCGTAGAATTTTTATTAACTTTACCAGGAACATAAAAATTAGCATCGTCACTGAAGAATTTTTCATTCCAAAGGAAGTGTCACGTAATTGTTTGAGATACTTTTCCCAATATTCTCCACTATTCAAGTACAGTATTTGGTGAATGTTGCTGATTAAAATCATATGCAATAGTGCGTATACTTCTTTCTGTCCCAAGATGTCAGCGTGATTTCGCCGAGTTCCTGACACGTTAGGAGCATTCTTAATACTTTGTTTTTAACACCTCGAAAAGGAGAAAATTATTACAAGCATGCAGTAATAATTTTTTGCTGGTTAAATATACTTTGGAAAAACCTTCGCCATTTCATTTCTTGTGGAATTCTAACCTGATTTGATATTTCACATCACCCACTTTCCTTTGAAATGTTTGCGTTGAATTCAATATGGCGGTCAACAATATGTCGGACCTGCGCTTGACACACACAGCATGCACACAGCCAGTGGCGCAGGAACGTTTTTCATTTGGGGGGGTACAAAATTCAGCCTCACACACACACACACACACACACATTATATATATATATATATATCCAATCAAGTGTTATAATAATAATAATTAGGATAATTATATTTAATTAAATTAATATATTAATTAATTAAATATGTACATTAATTAATATTGTATTGTTATTATTATATGAATAGGTAAAAGATAGTAAAATAATAGCAAGTATTCATTATCTAGCTTACGTGTAGTTAAGATCGCCAAGATTTGCACAAAAACAACTGCCCTGACAAGGAATTTAATGTCAGATAGAAAAAGAATTGAATATTTATTGAATAACAAAAAAAGGAGTTAGATTCAATTAACGAAAAGTAAAGTTCCTGATTAATATTTTATGGATATTATCATTAGTAGTGTGCATAAATCTTTGGAATCCTTCAAAGCCGTATGCGGCAATTCCTTGCCTTCCAATAAGTTCAGCGGAGAAAACCATCGAGTATACAGGGTGCAGCAGAATTAACTCCCGGATTTCATTCGTGAATAACAAAGCAACGATCGATGTTATGCAAAATTTTATTTCACAGTTGGAAAGAACAAGGATTACCATTTTGTTTCCCATATGTGCCGAGACAACTACATGTTTATTTCGTATTTCTGCCCCTACTTTTTTGAGGAAGACGGCACGCAGTTAATGTAACATCTGACCGTTATGTATGGATGTTACGCAACTTCCTGCAGCCGCAATCGAACGAACGTGGCATATTGGCTGTGTGGTTCCAACAGGATGGGGCCACAGCACGCGTATCGATGAACGTGCTACGTGAAATGTTTCCAGGGCGTCTAATCTCACTACGAAGTCACCTTCCATGGCCAACTCGTTCCCCCGAGCTCGCACCCTGCGATGTCTTTCTGTGGGAGTACTTGAAGGCTAAAGTTTACCAAGGAACGTCGAAGACAGCCAATGATCTGAAAGATGGTATCAGACAGGAAAGAGCGGCAATACTGACCAGACATGACTAGGAGGGTAATGCAGAACTTCAGGGTGAGACTTCAGAAATGCGTACACTGTTCAGATCGGCATTTGGACGATATCATTTTAAAACGTCAACTATGTCACACACAATGGTGAATTGTGGCAATTTTGACAAAAAAATAATTGGAACATTTTGTTCTTTGCAAATGTGCAATAAAATGGTACACGTTGTTCTTTCGAACTGTGCAATAAAGTTTTGCATAACATCTATCGTTGCTTTGTTATTCACAAATGAAATCCGGGAGATATTTCTGCTGCACCCTAACTTTTAATTGTTACGCTGTTCAAGCATGGTATTGGCATTGATGGAAATTGAGTAAAACAAATGCTAAACAATTATATTTTGATAAATTACTTTTACTACTTGGTAAGTCTTTTTGGGGGGAAGGGGTCCGGACCCCCTGGACCGCACAAAAACGTCCTTGATACCTAGTTATAGTGTGAAGCCATGAGAAATATTCTCTTTTAGAACAACACACACGAATGTCCTGTTGCATAAATATTTTTCATTGTTTTTGTTAGAATTTAAGTTTAAAAAAAAAAAAACAGATTTTAAAATCCGATAACAATTCTGAAACATATAAGGCTAAGCTCTGGACCTCATTCTGGGCTTATTTGGATTTCACGGAACGGAAAATCAGGAGTGAGGGGGATCTTGAGCCACCCCAACCAGCAATAATCATCTCCCACCCACTGGATATAGAAACTACATTATATAGAGTTCCACTTCAGTTCCGTTCATTCTAATTTTCAAAGTCCCATAAAATGTATTTAAACAATTTATGGCAGATGTGTACCACATCCAATGCCTTTTAGAAGCCATGTATTTGGTATTTTCTCAGACATCTATAGGCTGTTGTATTAAAAAAGAAAAAAATGAGTTCAGATGGTTCCCAATCAATTCATAAGAAGTCTAACTTTGAAATATTTGTGAACAATTTGACAAATCATTTATTTGTAATATAATTAGCTGTACCTAATGACGCTCTTCAAGTACTGAAAGTAATATCATTCGGCACATTTACAAAACCGAAATCCTTCAGCTCTCAGAAGTAGCAAGGAAAGCAATACGCTCAAAAGTTTATTCTTTCTTTTCAATTTTTGGTGGACAATGTGAAGAGCCGGCCAAGGTTTATTTTCGTATGTAGTGGTATTAAATGCAGATACATGCGTGTGTTTTAGGAAGACATGTCAATTTATCTTTTATGTGAAAAGGTAAACTTTAATGTAAGCAGAAGCATGTGCACGTCACAGTTAAAGATTTTCGCATCTACAAAGAAAATCCAAAACACATTCCCACCTCGCCGGACTCCGTGGCGGAGGGGTTAGCATAGCGCGCTATGACGCCTGAGGTCCCAGGTTCGAATCCTGGCCTGCCCATGGGTATTATTTTTGAGTGTCCATCAATTTCATCATATCATCATCACTCATCCTCATCTTTGCGATTAGCCAAAAGTGGCAGAAAGGCGAAGTAAAATAAAACCAATCAATCAAATTTTCCCATCTTACTCCCAGAGACCTTGTCAATCCAATCCAAAATCTACCAATAGAACGTGCAGTGAGTCTCATTTATCTCGTGCATTCATCTGACTAATGTAGTTTTCTTACAATTTGACTTTAGAGTTTAACATAAAATGGCGTTGTGTTTGTGTTGCATTCGATATCACAATTAGATTTTAACCAATTAATGTCCAATTATAAGTATACCTAATACATAGGTAAAAAAATAGTCCCCCCTCTGATAAAATCGAAAATTGCACCCTGTTTAAATGTCTAGGAAAGATTTAATTTCACCTAGGAATGATATCGCGATGCGATGAGTCTAGAATTGTCACAGCCTCATCTCGTCTCCTGTGTGGTGAGGTCCTTCTCCTTCTTGTTTGTGCTTATTTTTCTTTCGGTTTCCACTCTGAAGTTATGAAAACTTATTCCAAATTCACCTCATTCTCAGATAGGCTAATCGGCACTCTATTTTTTTAAAAAAAATATATATATCTTAATATATAGGTTTAAGTATAGTTTTCCCAACACCCTCTTACAAATTCATGAAAAATATAGGTGAGGTACAGGAATGTATTGTACCCCCCCCCCCACCCACCCCCCCGCCAAGTTGGTCTGTCGTGTCTCGTCTCGTTCGTGTAAGTGTTTCGTTTCGGAAAATTCCATTATAAATATTCAAAAGAAAATGGGGGCAGTCATATACTCTTCTGATGAAGATTTGTATCTTATCTCCGAATCGACGCGACCACTGCTTTAGAAATGTAACCCCCCCCCCCCCACTTACGCAAAGCAGCAATCGTCTGCAGCGTAATTGTCTGAGAGTCAATCTGATTCCATCGTTCCACACACATTTTAAACAATTTTCATCTCCTTAAAGAGCTTTCCAAGAACTTAGGTCAATGAACTAACTAGTAGCAAACACAATGTAGCATAATAAGTTTACAATTAAATGTTTTGAATTTCTGTGGTAAGGACTATAATGCTTAAAATGTATAAACAATAATACATTTTTTTTATTGGGCGAATTGTTAATAGGTAATTTTAACAGTAGCACCTTCCGTCTGCTGTCAAAGTACCAAAGGGGGGTACAGGGGGTACAACTCGATTTACGGATTTAGGGGGGTACAGTACCCCCCTTCAAAAATTTGCGGGGGTACAATGTACCCCTGTACCCCCCCGTTCCTGCGCCACTGCACACAGCTAGAGATCTCGCTGTGCCTAACCTATTTCTTTCATGACCAGGATAACTCCTTTGCATTTTGTAGGGGATGTTAAAAGACTTTTGACTCGTCATAGTTCATGTAATGAGGATTTTATGAGTCACATAGATACGCATATTATTTTGTATCTTCTGTTCCCATGGCAGTCCCAGAATGATTTTTTGATATGTTTTAGAGTAAGGCATGAGGGACCAAATATATCTTTTTCACGATTTTTGGTGATGACATGTTTTGAGATATTCAAGGTCAAAAGTCAAGGTCACATGACAAAATTATATTTTTATCGAAAGGTGGGCTTGTTATATATCACTGGAAAGCTTGTTCAATTCCCTGTACAATAAGCTTTATTTGCGCTTTCTAGGCGAACTAGTGGCGGAGTTACAGCACATTTAGTATAGCTAAGCGGGCTCAAAAAGGGCAATTTCTGCTAACTTTGACCTTGAATAATTTAACAATTACAAGACGCACGAGACTAAAAATTTTCATAGTTACTAAGTTCCATGCATAGTTTCAACTCCCCAAATTTCATGAAAATCGGAGATGGTCAGGTTGGAAATTGCACATATCTGTGTTGATTTGGCATGGAATGACTCGTTTCTATCTTCCTACGAACATTCACAGTCATATCGATATACATCCCTTCCAATACTAACTCCCAACGCATACGAACAAGAGACCTTCAAGAAATGGTACAACACGTTCCCGGACCTATTGCCCTCTTAGGTTACTTTAATGGACACCACTCAACGTGGGGGGACAAACGTAACGACAGACTAGGTAACGCAATTGACACGTGGATGACTGAGAATAACCTCATTCTCTGTAACGATGGCACCTTCATAGACCTGACGTTAACGTCTCCGGAAATATTCCCTCGGTTCGCAGGCATAAAGACGCAGACTTACGGGGCAGCGATCACACACCCATTCTCTTAATCAGACGTCGTCACAATCTCCGACCCCCAGGCTTGGATAGCAGCCAGACACCCCCAGTACGGCGATGGAACAAAGCTTCCATTAACTGGGATGCGTTCAAAGCCACGTTCTGACGGATATACATGCCAATTCTATCATTCCGAAATATCAACCAAGTTTACTCCAATCTCATCGAAATGATTACGGTCGCTATGGACCACAGTGCTACTCGTACCCGCTTTAGTATCCCGGCCAGATATCCATCCATAAGTTGGTGGACGAGAGATTTCGAAACCATTAAAATGAGAAAACGACAACAACTCCGAAAATATGAACGACACCACCTCCGAGAAAATTTGATTGAACTACTTGTAAAACGCCTACAAGCGAAAGCAAAAAAAACTTACCTCCAGGCGAAGAGAGCAGGATGGCAAAACTTTTGCAATACATTAGATCGCAGCGATAGCATAAGCTCCATCTGGCACAAATTTAACTCCATTCGAAAACCCACCCAAAATAAAGTGAAAACGCTAGACCGAACCTGAAAAACCACTTCATATCTTTATTAACACCCCCTTCGGTTAGCTCGGGTTATAAACACGACGAAAGATTAAACGCAACATTCACAGATGACTTTCCCGCGGTAACCGCATTAGAACTCACAAATAACTTGGACTCCCTCAAAAATACCGCACCAGGATATGACGGCATTACATATGACGTACTTCGCCACTTGCCGGACGAAGGTATCCACCTCATTGTACAAATTTACAATGAAATATATCGCACCGGTATTATCCCCATAACCTGGAACAATCATATCGTAATTCCTATCCTCAAACCATCCAAACCTCGCAACAACGCACAATCGTATCGACCCATAGTATTAATTCCGGTACTCACCAAACGTTTTGAAAAAAACATTACAACATCGAATAAACTGGACCCTGGAAAAGCAACAATCCCCCCCCCCCCAACACAAATGGGATTCAGGCTCAATCACGGCAGCCAAGATGCCGTATCCACTCTCACAGTAACAATACAAAATAGTCAGATAACTAAGGACTATTGTTTTAGCCTGTTTACAGACATTGAGAAAGCCTATGATTCGGTTTACATCCCAATACTATGCAATGTATTAGATAAATTATCAATACATCCTTCCGTTGCTAATATTATCTGGAATTTATATAATGAACGAAATCTTGTATTTTGGTTCGATGATCGAGTGGACGGGGCCCGAAAAGTACGAACCGGAATACCTCAGCCCCCTACTATTCAATATATATACCCACCACATCCACCAATTAGATCTCGCTGACTTTAAAGTATTACAATACGCCGACGATTTATGCTGTTATAAACAAACTTCTGACACTCAAGGCATACTTGCTTGCTCTAAAAAGGGCTATTACTGTACTTCGGGATAACCTCTGGATTATAGGACTAACGTTCTCACCCTCCAAATCAAAAATCCTCATTTTCAATCACCGACAACCTTTAACTTATCCAAACAATATACCAAGTATCCAAAATATACCTCTTGTAGACTCCTATAAATATCTCGGAGTGTTTTTTGACAGAAAACTAACGTGGAGACCCCACATTGAATACCTCAAAGTAAAAGGAAAAAAAAATTAACATATTACGAAGCATATCCACCACTAAGTGGGGGAGTCATCCATACATTATGCTGTTATTTTATAAAAATTGCTTTAGATCATTATACGATTACGCAGCCCCAGTATACGGTGGGGCAAACACAAAAACCCTGAACTCGTTAGATATATTACAACGACAGGCTTTACGAACGTGCCTCGTTGCCTAATGCCTTCCAGCCCAAACGTGAGTGTCTATCTGGAGAGTAATGAACAATCACTCACCCACACACGAAAATACTCACAGTACAATTTCTACTCAAAACATGGGCTATCCACCCCCACCCTTTCAATAGAGAATTTGCCATACAAAGACAATGGGAGATAATAAAGCGGATAGATCACTCAACCCCCCGATATTATTTCTTATACTGCTATTTCATAGACACAGAGGCCTATCAGCTGTCATTTACCCACGACCACCCACTCATATACCAATTTAATATCCCCATAGAGCCAAATCTAGATATCCATTACGTTGACCGTGGTGAACATGGAAAATATCAAGAAAGATGGCCGGAGTCGACATTAATATACACGGATGGATCAAAAGACGATACCGCAGTAGGTTCTGCATTTTATATCCCGTCCCAGAACATAATTAGACAATTTAAAATCCCTCCCGAGGCGTCAATTTTTTCGGCGGAATGTTATGCAATATATAGAGCATTACTTCATATCCTCGCGTCGGGCCTTCCACAATGTCTTATACTGACCGACGCCTTGAGCGTGCTCCAAACGTTGTCAAGAGGAGGCACTGCAGCCTATAAACGTACGATTTTTCCTTATCTTATTCAAAGTGCAGCGTTACGGCTCCGAAAACGGGGACAAGAAGTGACCTTTACCTACATCAAGGCACATTCCAATCAAAACAAATCTCACGACTTCGTAGACATCTACGCAAAGCAAGCTCGGACACTCGAACACGTAACCCCCTTACGCTTGCCTTACACAGACTTGCTCCCTCGCGTAAAAATGAAAATCCAACACGAATGGGATGAATGGCGTGCGCAGGAAATACAAAACACAACCACCTATAAGTGGAACACGCACATCGGCACAAAACAACCTTGCTATCAATCTTTGAAAATGCCTCGGGCTGTGATTGTGTTCACCTTGAGAATGCGCACAGGTCACGTTCTGGTGAATCAACATTTGGCAAGAATACATGCGGTACCTATAACTTCCTGTCAATGCGGAGAACCCAGCCAAACAATAACGCACCTGTTTTTCCAATGCCCCTTACGACAAGCCCATCGGGAACAGTTGTATCAAACCCTACTTCGACTAGCTGTTCCATTTCCGGTGTCAATCCCAAGTCAGCCTCGAGCTCCCATCATGTGGACGCTCTATAGGTTCGCACGAAAACACAGCATCTCAATGTAAACAAAAACAATAAGGAAGATCACTGCGTAACATACCCAACAGGATACCCTCCCATAGTGAAAATCACGAGTGAAAGTGAAAGTGTATTGTGCAGGTGCCATAAGGAATAACGACTGAAGGAGACAAGAAGAAGTCGGATCAAATAAAGCAGTCCCGATGGCTAGAAACCGTAAAGGATAGGCGGTGTGAGCCACGATAAAGCAAGCAAGCAAGCAAGCTACTGTGTGAAAAAGGAACATCTGAGAATTCTGCTGCAAGACGTATTCTAACTTCCCTTCAAGAATTCGTAATGATGCACTAAGAGTCGTACATAAAAATTCGTCGTTTTAAATTGTACTTATATGGTGACATTATTAGACTGAAGAAACGCGTCAGTAATGAGTACCCTGAGACAAAACAATCTAAAACACGTGCAAACTGAATACCAGCTATCTGGATACCAGTGACGTGCGGTGACGTCGACACTTGGGGTAGCAGTCAGTGGCGTGCTCAAAGGGGGTGGGGTTGGTGTGGGTAACACCCCTATTCCTAAAAAAAAAAAAAAAGAATGTCAATAACAGGAAAAGATTGCAAAAAGATGAAAGAGTACTAAAAAGAAGTACACGTAAACCCCACCCACATTCGAAAAAAACCGATTTGATTTGACTACTAAGCCAGAGATCCTGGGTTCGAATCTCGGCTTGGCCATGGGTATTCTTTGTGTGTGTCCCTTCATCAATTTTATCGTATCATCTTCGCGATTAGCCAAAAGTGGAAGAAAAGCTAAGGAAAATAAACCAAATCAAGCAATCAATCAATGATTTGATTTCATTGGTACTTAGCGTCGGTTTTTTGTCACATTTGGTTCATTGCGAAGATGATGCGATAAAATTAATGAAGGGACAAACACAAAGAATACCCATGCCCAGGTCGGGGTTCGAACCCGGAACTCCTGTTGTCGTAGCGCGCTGTAATAACCACACCCCACGGTTGGTTGATTTGGTGTTTTAAGTACACTTTATGCACAGAAATAAAACAGGTAACAAAACACACTTTTTTGTAGTTTCTTCAATAATATTCATTTGGCTTTTTGAGTTCTGAGATACATTTTTCATTCCAAATTATTTCATTATTCACTGCAGAGTACAACATATAGGACAAGAATGCGCACTCATCTCGGGTTCGAATCCTGGCCTGGATTGTTCATATGAGGTCCCTTCATCAATTTCATCATATCATCACTCATTCTTATTTTCGCGATAACCAAATGTGGCAGAAAAGCGAGTTAAATAAACCAAACCAATAACAATATGAACGCGCGTTCTCTTGCCCAAATAAATACATCCGTATTTATGACTGTTAGAGGCCAAGAGTAGTATATTTAAATAAAGCACTACTAAAACGAGAGCGAGAGAGAGCCTGAGCACATATCTGTAATTTAATCATGATATATTCCATATTTTAAAAAAAAAGAATAGAAAGAAAGCATAACATTATTGTCTGCACATAACACGTTCCCATTTCATAAATAATAAAACTACATCCCATATTATACATACATATTGTAAAACGTGTAAAAGGTTGTGTAAATACAGAGAACATAAGTACTGCAGAAAATTTTCTCCCGAGTTCTTTAGAGGATTTACAAAGGAATCGAATGGAAACCAATCCCCTATATGTCCTATAGGAGATAGACTGGGGGACCTGAAAGCCTGGGCTTTCAATCATTGCAGCGGGGGGCGAGAGGGCAAGGGAGGTAGAGGCAGAAATGTTCCTTTTTACTTCGAACGGCCGTTTCTACCTGGAAACTGGTCAGGCGGAAGAAGAGCGAGCTAAGGTATCCAGCCAGCTTTGCCCGCAGATCACACCGATGGACGAGAAGCGCGTGGAAAAGAAAGTGTTGCATATGAACTGTGGCTTTAACAAGACAATAAATATTGTGATTTGAATATAATTCGAGATGAGAGATTGATTGATCTATCTCTGCTAGACTAGCTACTCCTCAGTGCACGTCACTGCTGGATACTGAGCACTGACGTGTTCAGTGCCAAAGTCGGTGTAAAGCCATGGGTCTAAATGTAGGCAGACGCGCGCTTACTGCTCCGCGCGTTAGCCGCCTCTGCACGGGCGACTTGACCGTAAAAGGCAATATAAATAATAATAATTAGAGCGAAATGCATATTCTTTTCCAGACTTCTAATGGTAAGGAGAAAGGTTATACTTCGTATTACATACCTTGATGAGCTATTTAGCTAAGGTTGAAAGTGCTTATTAATGCTTATTTCTGCAGAAAACGGTTATGCTTGCTTATTTTATGATTTTTGTTTAAAATAGCACATTTTACGCAAATCTGTCATATTTCAATCCTATTTCAATCACGCAACGGCATCGGGATGACGAGATCCATTCTTCTAAATAGCCGCACGAGAGAAACGGCATCCTAGAAAAGATACAGTGCATCCATAATCATTTTTCCAAATTACCTGATATTATAACACAGTTGAAAGCTCGAAATAATACATTGCAACATTCGCTCTTTCTTATTGATGAAATTTCAGTAACGTTGTCTTCAGAAACTCACGGTGTTGGTAAAATTGTGTCCGACAAGCTCAGTCAGGAATTACTGAAAAATCCCGGTTACAAAACGCTGTTCCAAATTTATAAAAAATATTTCTGTTGAAGAAACAGACATTGAAGATGAATTCACCGAAGAAGAACTGTGGTGTTTTTCACATGGGCCTGTGATATCATGCTACGTGGAAAGAACATTTGCACTGTACAAATCATTCTTCACTGACAGACGCAGGAGCTTCACACAAGAAAATCTCAGGATGACCTTCCTTACATACTTTAACAGCTTTGAATAAGTTAAGAGATCTAATAAACAAATATTTTTTCAGATTTTCCTGTATTTGTTTATGCTTATTTTGATGCTAATTTTTAAATTTTTTTGTGCTTATTAACTTGCTTATTTTACTGTTTGATTGTGCTTATAAATCCGGGCTCTAAATTAATAATATAAACAATACTATAAACAGTAAACATTTTGGAAATGTGTACCCCCTTAAAGCGCGGGGCCCTTTGCGATTAGTCTATCTGTACATGGTAGATTTATAAAAGCAACTCAACAATATAATACGAAATTTCAATTTTCTAAGATGAAGGGAAATTTTGCTTTCTGGGTATGACAATGCTGATAAGCCCAGGCCTAAAACTGACAGTTGTCCACTTCCTCCCCCCCATTCGTTTCTATACACAGAGTAATTTTTAATGAAAGGAAAGGGAAATTTTGCGTTCCGAAGGGAAAAAAATCCAGGAGCAACACTGTTAAGGACGCTCTGCTTGTGCTCCACCGAGTTCATCTCTTCAGTTGAACAGCAGTGGGTCCAGGATGGAGCGTATCGTGCCGCTCCTCGCGGCCGTAGTGTGGTGGTTGCACGTGTTCTCGGCAGAGGGGGTCGTGCTAACGCCCCCCTACTTCAACCTAGCCGAGGGCCGCAGGATTTGGGCTACCGCTACTTGCGGGGAAGACAGCCAGGGCCCTGAGCTTTATTGTAAGCTCACAGGAGCCAACGCCGCTGGGAATTTGAACATAAATTTAATTCAGGGACAGGTGAGTGATCTACAATGCTTTATTATTATTATTATTGTTATTTAAGAAAAAATTGCCCCGCCCCTCGAAGCTTTGCTATACGTTATTTTTTTTCAGAAAAAAATCTTCCTTTTTTTTTTTATATATTTTGTGGTGCTACCGAGCACGTTATCTACAGAAATATTTCTGTAGGAGTCCGAATCAAGTGTCTCACAAATACAAATAATAATAATTTTCATTGTTAATACGTCACTACAATTAATGTCTATTTATTATAATAATGACACTATAATGAATGTCTATTTTTTCTAATAATAATTACTAAAATAGGTCCATTAATTCATTAATATTGATATTGCGTGCGATTCTGAAAATTCCACAATTCTAAAAATACAAAATCAAATAAGCAAGATACTTGTTTGCTGTTGTGAAGTTATTTATTTCCTCAAAACTTACACAAATGTTTATACAACTTTGCGTTAACAAGTGTCTCCGAAAGTTCATGCTACTAGTTACTAATAGTAATAATACGCATAAGAATAATGATCAGGGACTTGGCCTAATAACCTTTTCCAGGATTTTTTTTCAGTGGCGTGCCTGGATGGGGGTCATAATCCACCCCGTTTGGTCCAGTATTCCTGAAAAAAAAGATCCCAATGAGCAAAATAAAGGCTGGCTACTAAATTCTGGGCACGCCACTGCTGTTAGAGAAATAACCCAGATAGCTACAGTTACTTTAATCTAGAAAAAATATAACTCTTGTAGCATGTTTTTAAACAAATGTTAGTGATTTGAGAATATGCATGAAAATACCTAATTATGGTTATAAATTGACCTATCTTAATAATTATGTCAATAAACAATCCATTTAAAATATTTTGACATTAATTAATTTGGTAGGACTACTGTTTTTCAGGGGTGGGGGGATATTTTCTCCTATAGAATAGTGTTGCTCCCTCAAATAAACACTCCTTTACTTTTGTTATCATGTTCCTGCCTTCTAATAATTAACATAAATTACTGTGACTGAAGCGTGTACATGTGTGAAATATAAAAGTTTACGATGACATCCTTCCCCCTTGCCCCCCCCCCTTTCCGGACACTCATGATTGCTGTTATAACATGAACAGGTAAAAAGATGATGTAAGAACAGAGAACAGCATGTATTCCTTTTTCATTATCTAGCTTCTGTCTAGTGTTCTGATCATCTCAAATGAGTTACTTTTTGGGCGAAGTAACTGTAACTGTAATTCAGTTGCTTTCAAAAGTAACTTTCCAAACACCAAAATTTACTTTTTGATCTTTCCAGGTATGCGACTACTGTGACTTCGACCGTCCAGAGAAATCCCACCCTCCCGAAAATGCCGTCGACGGAACCGAAAGGTGGTGGCAAAGTCCACCACTGTCTAGGGGCACCAAATATAACGAAGTCAACCTTACGATCGATCTGGGACAGGTAAGTGCGATTTTGTCATTCGTATGCTTTTCTTGAATGTCTTACATTACATGAATGGAACTAGCGTGCGTATTTTTATATCAAGGTCATGCACGGCGAAGCCTAATGGTTGCCGCCGCGTTGACAGTAAAAGGTGTCGTGTGCGCCTGGACAAAAATCAGGGGAGTAGCAACACCACTCCCCCCTCCTTGAAACTCCCACAACTGGAGGCGAAAAGTCTGGGTTTCCTGAAGTTTATTATTTGGCCGGTTGGACGTTAGCATGGACATATGCAGGACGATTTTTTCCAGGGGGAAAGGTGGGGGGGGGGGGAGCAAACTAATCATACATTTCCACATAATTGTTTTACCTATCAAAAACAGTCCTTCAGTTTGAAGTTATCATGTTTCTACAACGCCCTTTTACCGCTCCCGTTTCCTTTTCGGATGTCCACGGGTATTAGGTTATGGATGCTTCTTCCCGTTGCAAGTGTGAGTGGATTTCTGAGTCAATTATGAAGCTAAATAGATCTGACTAAAAATAACATCAAAAATAAGTTTCGAGTCCCTTGTATTTCTTATGGAAAAATTAAAGCGCTTGCGCTTCAGTTGCTGCCGGCAAGTGGCGTAGTTCCAGGCGCTACACAGACACACGTTCGAGCGGCACAATAACCAAATGATGGCACTGTGGGTATATTTGTGTGTGTGTGTGTGTGTGTTGTGGATGGAAGGTATTCTTATATATACATCTACAAGATTCCATACAATCCTAATGTACCGTCCACAAACGTTCCATGTTGGCAACGGTGTGTATGATAATACGAATTGAATTCCCTTGATCTTTTGTATAACAACCTTGCAGATGGTAATGCTTGCTTTATATCTCTCTGCAACAAATGTAAATGTATTTGTAAATGAAGAAGATTATGTTTAGAAAAGAAGTATGTGTGTGGACCGACTCGAAGGCACATCCTAATTGGATGACATCATGAAGCTGAGAAAATTCACTGCGTGGTTGTTGGGTTCGGTCTGATGGCGTCATTGAGTCATAAAAAAAGAGCTATAAGAACTCAAGTGTTACATCTGCATCAGCCGGATTAAGGTTTGCCAGCGACAATGTTCATGCTAATTCAGTGACGTAGCGCGGTCTTTTAGGCACCCACCGTTGATAAAATATGCGGGATCCTAGTTAGAAAAACCGACGGTACCATTTAGTATCAATGACCACACAACAGGGGTGGTTGGACGTATAATAGTTCACGAGTCCTCCTACATAATTTAATGCACAGGATATTAAGCTGGCCTCCATGACGGTGTGGTTAGCACAACGCGCTGCGACGCAAGGGGTCCCCGGTTCTAATCCCGGCCTAGTCATGGGCGTTCTTTGCAGTGTCCCATCATTAATTTCATCATGTTATCACTCATCCTCATCTTCGCGACTATCCAAAGTGGCAGGAAAGCGAAGTAAAACCTAATCAATCAATCAAAAGCACAGGTTATATAAATTTGTGTGTCCCTAATTAATGCTCCACACGCCATACTTCCATACATATTTATATTGGCGACTTGTATACAGAGTCTCGATAATCCGGTGTTTCGTATAATCCGGTCAAAAAAGAAATATATAGTTTTCTACTGATAAGTGTTCATCAGATGAATGTGTTTATGTACGGAAACGATGCAACGTCCTGAAGCAAAAGAAGCGTGACTGCTCTATGCTGACCTTCGTGGCGGAGTGGCTAGCACAGCGGGCTACAACGCCAAGGGCCCCGGGCTCGAATCTTGACCTTCATAAAATCATCGTATCATCATTCATCCTCATCTTCGCGATTTGCCAAAAGTGTCAGGAAATCGAAGTAAAATAGACCAAATCAATAAATAAAAAAAACAATGTAAATCAATGTTTAACTATTGTTCTTGTTACCCGCGAATTAGATAAGACGCGAAATAACCGCAAGCGCGAAACCATCACCGGCTGGTGCGAACGGGAACGAGCAGACGTCTAATCTAGTGCAGGATTTATCGTGAATCCAAAATTGAACACCGGAAATATGGCGAAATGTATTAACAGTGAAACGAGAATTGAATAAACGTGGAATGGAATGACAGTGTAAGGAATATCTGCGAACTGGGAATATGAGCGAAATGGATTAAGCGCGAAACCAGAATCGAGTACAGGAATCAGCGCGAACAGAATGTAGTACGAAACTAAAATTGAACACTGGAATAATAGCGAAATTGATTAAGCGCTAAACCGCAATTCAGTACCATGAAAACATATTCCAATGTCGGGTTAAATGCGAGAGGAATAACCGCGAAAAATTTAACTTTCCCCCTTAATTTCTTTCGCGTCTTTTCCGGCGATCCTGAAACATTTATCTTTGTTCCAGGCAGAAGCGTCTCCTGAACGCATGCGTCAATTGTGGGGAAAATGACAGCTTGCTCTGCGACAACATTAATGAACATTTCTACATTCTAATTTCTTCATATAGGAGAAGTATTTATTTTACACTTGAGCGCTCAACTAAGCTTATATTACATTTCTTGGATCTGAAGTGAAAGAAAGTAAGAATTCTTTTCCCACAATTGACGCATGCGTCACTTCAGATCCAAGAAATATAATATAATCTTAGTTGAGCGCTCTCGTGTAAAATAAATGCTTCTCCTATATGTAGAAATTAGAATGTAGAAATGCTCATTAATGTCGTCGCAGAGCAAGCTGTCGTTTCAGCATGCACCGCATGCATTCAGGAGACGCCTCTGGTGCCAGGGTTGTTTTATCTTAATCTTTGTGTCCTTCCGATGGCGCAGTGGTAACGTCGTCCTTTGGGGTAATTTGGCGGGGCAAGAGGAGTTCTTGCTCCCACCAAAAATTATATTTTTATTACTATTGTTAACCTCCTGGGATCTGAGAAGCAAAGTAATAAAAGAGTGTTATTTGTCGTTTCGCAACAGTTATTTTGCAAAATACGAGTACTTCTGGACGCTATTTTTGTGGAATGGAAAACTTTCCGAGTCTGTTCGATTCTGCCTCCCCAAAATTAGGCTCCAAGTTATGACCCCCACCAACCCCCCCTTTGACACGCCATTGATCAAGGGGGTCCGGGATTTGATACCAAGTGGAGGTACGTAGTGGTTCGGTTCCCTCTTTAAACTGTAGGTCCAGTTCCGATTAGGCTCTATGTGCATAAAAACCAGTAATCGATCTTAATCATTATAATTTCTCACCTCGTGTTAAAAAGAGGTGTGGTCATCCGTACGACAGAGAAAGTCGTCTCCTTTGCACGCTTCCCGTTTAAAAACCGTCCCACATACACGAGAGTCCAACTGGGCCACGCAATTAAGACCAATGAACGCACTTTGATGGCTCCATGTCCCTCGCTGCAGGATAATAATGGTAATCCACCATTTGATAAATGTGCGTATATATACCACTCACTTAGAAACTTAGAAACCTAGAACGATAAAAATCGGCGAGTTATAGACTTCGAGACTAATATATTCTTCAGAAATCCCCACAGAAAATAGGAAAAGTGAGTGACCCGTTGTCTTGTTTGGAGTAATGATTTGATATTCATGCACAAAACCAAACAGGTATTTCTACTGAGTTTGAGATAATCGCCTTTCTATTTCAATATGGTAAATATGGTATTGAATCCAAGATGGCGGACTTCAAGACGGCCACCATGCTCTAACACACCCTAACATTAGTATTTCTGTTGAGTTTGAGATAATGGCCTTTCCATTTAAAAATGCTTTTGGATCCAAGATGTAAGTATAACACACCCTAACAAGTTTTCACCCTGTCCTATATTACAATCCAATTTTGCTCGCCACTGTACAAATAGGATATCTGCAGAAATATGCCTGTTGGGCTCTTAATTGTTGACTCGACAAATCAAGGAGAGTCTGAGGCTTAATCGTACCCACGCTATCAGTCCCGAGCCATGACTCCACTAGAACAACAAACACAGCATTCTTTGAGCAGATAATTGTGCTAAACAAGTTGACCGGCCGTTTCTGCGAGGCTGTTGTTAGCGACAGGAAGTTAAATTCATATCTACAAATCATCCGTAGTCAGAACTGGGTTCCGATGCGAAACGTCTGAAGATCACTTCGTAACAGTGGCGGATCCAGACTTGCTGATGTGGGTGCTTCTGGATGCTGTCTAAGAACTGGGCTTGCCACATCTTTGTATATATATATGATATTCAGATTGTTATTATGTGACACAATCAATAAAGTGTTAAATTTTAGTTTCAGACCTCCGTGATCGAGGGCCTACAGCTCAGAGACCAGAGGTCTTGGGTTCGGATCTCCTAAGGTTTCTCATCATATTCGTCATTATCTATACACCTTCTTTCATTTTTATTACGAAATTTGCTTGTTGCATTTTGACAGCTTGAGCCGTTTATGGCCAGTCTGGCCATGGCTAACACAATATCGGGTTATAGCCTTCTGATATCGGAACGTCATCGAAGACAGGGCCTTAGCGAGGCGCAAGCTATGGGGGCTGAAGCCTAGGGCGCCATTAATTTTTTTTAAAAAAATATTTTATTTTATTATTTATTTTGCGACAAAGTCAGAGTATGCCACGAAGAAATTTACAATTGGTAGAAGTATATTCTGGTAACACACTGCTGGAATTTCGAGTACTTAAAGATGTTCCTGAGACGCTAACACATAACTGAAATATTCTGAAATATGATAGACTTTTTTTAATCAGAAATGCAAAGTCCGAATTTTTAATTACCTATTTTATTTTGTAACCATTTTTTCTTTATTTCCTCATTTCAAATTTGTATAATGTGAACGTCACAAACCATGGCATAAGAAGAAAATATCTAAAGACGCACATAAAATGTCGGTACTCGGTAGTGCGCCTGTGGTAGGCGTAAACCACAATCCTACCTGGGGTGCCAAAACATCTAGTTACGCGGCTGCACCAAGGGGTTGATCCCCGTTGGAAGCGCATGGTACAGTGGTCTTAATTAATAAATATGAACTTGAAATGACCCTTACGCAAACGATTACATTACCAGTGAAGGAGGTAAGACAATTTTTAGATCTCTTACAATAGGCAATAGGCCGTTAAAAATTTCAAGGGGCGCCCCTAAGATTTACTTTCCCCCCGATATTTTTCGATTTTGGCTATTTCGGCACCCGGGACGATCCCCCTCCTTCCCCCCACAACCTTAGCTACACCTCTGAATACCAACCCTTTTCATAGTTAATATTCTCAATCAGGGGTTTATCCAGAATTTATGGGGGTGTAAGGGTAAGTTTGGAGCCTTTGTGAAAAACTTTAGGGAATGTTGGAAGAAATTTGGGGGCGAGGTGTTGGGGTGTGTGGATAAATCACTATTTTCAATATCATTCATCTTTCTTCATTATACAACCTAATCTAAAGTAGCCCTACTCCAAAATTAACATAATGAATATGAGAAATGTGAGTTCACTAAGTTTACACACAAACGTTTTTCTTAGTTTATATTATTTTTAATATTGTATTTTTTTGTAAAATTCTATATTCTGTTAGTTTTTACAAAGAGAATGGGCTTGTAAGAAAGTCCTCCAGGCTGAAACAATAAGGGTTATTTATTTTTACTATTGAATTTTTTCGCGACAGGTCGCGCATAAAATAGTATTTACAGTCTTAAACCCCCGTCCTCCTCCTCAATTGCAAATTCCGGATATATCCCTACTTCATATGTGTCACCGCAATGGTAACAACTTTCTTGTTTTCGAGAAATAGATTCATATGTGTGTTGTGCAAAAGTAGCGAAGCCATGACTGGCACTCCCTCCCTTCCCACTTGAACCCAAAGCAAAGTCCTTGACTTTCGACTGCATTTTGTCTGCCACATGTGGAAAGAGGAAACGGTCCACGAGGGACGGGAGCGGAGATCATCTTCTCTCGCCAGATGTTCCAGCGTCCCCCCACGTTTCCTGTTTTCTTGTGACCACAGAAGAGGGAGCCTCGGCTTTATGGCAATGAGGAGTTCTTTCAAGTCTTCGGCTGGGAAGAAAGAAAGAACAAAGAATCCATTATCCCAAAAGAACGCTGAAGTTGGAGGGAGGATAGGCCAAAATGTTTCCTTTCCAAGGAGAGTAACACAAAATGAGAAACACAACAGCACAGCGTGGGCTTCGGGAGGAACTTGAAGTTCGAACCGGTCCTTCGATCCCTGGAAATTGGCATCTTTCTTTTCAAGTTACAAAAGACAGAAAGCCTTTCAGTTAGTTATTATTCGAATAGAGTAACCAAAGTGAAAATTGCACTAGTCTAGATCGAATAAATTAAAATACAAGCAGTGGTTTATCCCGAATTTTCCATCTTGGCAGGAGGATAGGGATAAATTTAGAACCAAAATTACTAAAAATTGGGCCTTTGTGAAAATTTTAGGCGCTGTTGGGGAAATATGGGGGATGTTGGGGGTGTGTGTGTGGATAGACTATGTTTTAGTCTTAAGATTTAATCCAAAATACAAATGGTTTCACAACTTTCAAAATTCCAAAAACTGGAGTTTTATGTGAGAAGTAAAAAAAAAGACAGGTTATTAAAAATCTGAGTCAATACTTTTTGAGTTACAATTCGTGTTATTGTGGTATGAACTTTCATGGAAACCATGTATATTCGAGGCGGAAATATTTCAGCTACTCAAGTCCATCTCTAAATTTCAATACGCCAAGGGGGTGCAATAAAGGAGCCCTTCAGAAGACACCTAAATGCCAACCTCTCTTCCACGCAGTGTTGCCACAATCTGTAAGCACAATATCCCTTTGCAAGGGGTAAAAATTTCCCTTTTTCGCGCATTTTCCCTTCATCTAAAGAATTAATAATAATAATAAATATTATCGTTGATCCATGTTCATATGTATGTATAAAATGTTAAATAATTTAACTTTTCAATGCTACGACGCCAGTGGTCCCAGTGGTCTCGAATCCCCGCCTGGGATGACTGTTTGTGAGTGTCCATTCATAAATTTCATCATATTATCACTCATCCCCATCTTTGCAATTAGCCACCCACTCCCACAGCCGGGACATAAGGGTGAATGGTCCAAACGGTAGCCAGATGTGAACCAACCCAAATTCCACCCTTCCTCTCAGAACAAAGTATACGACAATTTTTTTTTTTTAAAAAAAATCTCATCTTCAAAACTGGAATCTCTTATAATGTTTAATATAATTAATATTGAGTCTGCCTTAAAATTTTCCTGAAAATTCGCTACTTTTCATTGAATTAACCTTTTCACTTAAAATTAGCTCCAAATTTCCCTTCAAAAAGGGAAATTTCCCTTCATGTGGCAACACTGCTTCCACGTAGTACACCCTGGACTGCATTTTGCACACCAACAAGACTCTGGCGCCTGGGTTTGCAGCCAGAACAGTGGCATGCCCTGAAGGTAGGGGTTCGTATACTGTTTTTTTTTTTTTTGTAGTAGTCAGCCCTCGTTTTACCATCTTTTCCTGGCTTTGACGTTCTTTTTATAATAGCACTACATTCCCTTGGGCACACAATTGAGATAGGAAAATCCTCTGTATCGTGTTGGGTCGTTCATGTGTTTGTGATTGTTCCCTTGCCAGAGGTTATCCAGAATTTTCTATGGGGGGAGGGAGTGTATGTGTAATTTAGAGCCAAAAGCACCATGAATTGGGGAGTGAGGACATTTTTAGGGGTGTGTGGGTAAAATCACTGCCTTCATCCATCCCATCATATTACCATTCATCTTCATCGTCATGATTATCCAAAAGTGGCAGAAAGTCAATCAATTTGACGATACAGTAAACGGGGAAACATGTAGAATGCGTCCCTCCAATAATCCGGGAAAATGTATAGTGTATAATTAAATATTTTGGTGCATTATACATCATGTCTCCCCAGAGGAGGCGATTAGGAGGGCGTGTGAGCAGTTCCCCCCCACTTTTTGCTACTTTTGCCCCCGCACTATGCTAAACCTTACCTACCAAGGGAGAGTAAACTGTCCTTGCCCCCCAGCTTTGGAACTCAATCGCCGCCACTGTGTCCCCCCTCCCCCCACCGCTAATGCGGGGATAGATTTTGGTTGGTGTTTGGAAAACAACACTCGAAGGAGGCGTTTGCAGAGGAAGCGATAAGAGTTGGATCTGGAAAGAAAAACTACTCTTTGCACGATAACAAGGAGATAAGGGCAAGTCCCACGCACACATTCGTCCACCGCCGCTATCAGGCTACTTCCTTCTTGGAACAACCCCCGACGGAAGCCCTATCTGCTTCGAGGTTCCTAAATTACAAGAGCAAGCACGTAGGGGAAGATACGAAGATGGAGGTCCTTTGTTCGCCCTATCCTGTTGCACGATAGTTGGAAAGCAAAAAATGGCATTGTGTGTTAGTTATCTAGGCATTGGCGTAGCCATGCATGGGTTCACTGGGCCCGTGCCCCTCCAGAAATTTTGCCAAATCACAAACCCAAAAGTAGCCGTTTTGTACATAGATTTTGACGTACTTGAGACTTTTTATATGGCACCAGAAATGTAAAGCTGTGTAGACCTTAATTTGCACAACCGAAAATTCCCCCTTTTGTCTATTTTTCCCTTCGTCTTAGAAAAATGTAAGTGTCCTATCATAAATTTGTCATTTAATTATTATTATTATTATTATTATTAGCAGTGGCGGCGATTAGGTTCCAAAATTGGGGGCAAGGTTTCAAAACTGAGGGGGGAAGGACTTTACTTCCCCATGGTAGATAAGGTTTAGCATAGTGCGGGGGAAAAAGTGGCAAAAAGTGGGGGGCAACTGCCCTCCCCACGCCCACCTAATCGCCGGCACTGATTGTTAGTCATCCCATAGAAAACACCACAGAAATGCTTGGAGTGATTGAATTATTGATTGATTGACTGATTTGGTTTATATTACTTCGCTTTTCTAACACTTTTGGCTAATCTCGAAGATGATTATGAGTGATGATATGATGAAATTGATGAATGGGCACTCACAATGAACACCCATGCCCAGACCAGGATTTGAACCCTGGTCCCCCTGGAGTCTGTGCTTACCACTCCGCCACGTAGGTCAGCGGAGTAATTGAATGAATACAGAAAATGAAGATTATTGATATATCAAATTCTACACTTTAGGCAGATATTCAAAACACAAAAAGAAAATTATGATACCAGTTACCATTAGGCTTATGCTGGTTTTGTTATTGTCAATTTAAAAATTGTATAAATAGAAAGTATACTCTAAAAGGTATGTAACGGAATTGCCACCAGTGGTGGCTACAGGACAGTCCTTTTCTGTGTTAATGCGGAATTCGTGTTCTTTAGCACCATCTTTGGTGTCTTGTTACACCATTAGCTGTCAAAGCTGGAGTAGCAATCAGCGGCGTGCCCCCTTTAGAGCCCAGTATTCCTAGAAAAAGAACGTCAAAGGCGGAAAAAGATTGCAAATTGGGGAATGACTACTAAAAAAAGTACATGTAACTTCCCCCTTTTGAAAAAAAAAAATGATTTGACTACTAAGCCAGAATTCCAGAGTTCGAATCCCGGCCTGGACATGGATGTTCTTTGTGAGGTCCCTTCATCAATTTCATCATATCATCACTCATCCTCATTTCTGCGATATCGAAATGTGGCAGAGAAGCAAAGTAAAATAAACCAAACCAACAACAACAATAAGAACGCGCGTTGTCTTGCTCAAATAAATACATCCGTATTTATGACCGTTTAGCTTACCCTTTTTTTTTTATTGGAGGCCAAGAGATTAGTATTTTAAAATAAAACACTATTAAGACGAGAGTGAGAGAGAGCGTGAGCAAATATTTGGTATTTAATCATTATATCTTCCATATTTGAGAAACAAATAAAAGAAAGCATAACTTTTCCAAGTGTTCTTGTCTGCACATAATAATGTTCCCATTTCACAAACAATAAAACTATATTTTTATATCCCACATTATACTTACATATTATACAACGTGTATAAAGTTCTGGTGTAAATACAGAGAACTAAGTACTGCAGAAATTTCTCCCCTGAGATCTTCTGAGGATTCATAAAGGAATCGAGGGGAAACCAATCCCCTATGTGTTCATATAGCAGATAGACCGGGGTACCATAAACCACGACCATTGCAGCGGGTGGGGGGGGGGGGCAATGGGGTAGATGCAGAAATATTCCCTTTCCCTTCCGACTGCTGTTTCTACCTGGAACTGGTGAGGCGGAGAAAAATCCAGCTAGAGTAGTTCCTTCCTACTCGCACCGAGAGACGAGAAGCGCGTGAAAAAAGAAGTGCTGTATGTGAACTGTAGCATCAACAAGACAATTAATATTGTGATTTGAAAATAATTAGAGATGTGAGATTGATCGATCTATCTCTGCTATCCTAGCTACTCCTTAGTGCACGCCACTGCGCTTAGCGTACTGTTCCAAGCCAAATTTAAGTCAATACTTTTTTTGATAATTACTATGATTATAATTTACATGACTAAATAAGGTAAAATGTATTTCACACTTGAAGCTGATAGCAAATTTGATATTTTTCATAAAATTTCTCCTTTCTCTTTCGACTCAATTTTTTCCCTAAATTTCCTTTAACGAAGGGAAATTCCCTTCATATGGCAACATTGGTCTCACGACCTCTTCTTCGAAGGATATTAGTTCAAGTCCTGGTCATAGCATAGAGGTTTATTCTGTATCCTTTCTTGTAATCATTGTGACTTGTTCAGACTGGACCTGCATTTTTTTTAAAGTGGGATCCGAACCACTATGTGCCTCTACCGGGTATCGAACCCTCGTCGTGGCGAAGGTAAAGGTAAAGGTAAAGCTACCCCCTTTTCATTACAACATACCGTGAAGGCATATTGGGGGATGTGATCAACTGCATAATTTGTATTCATGTCCAGTGTCCAGATGTTATTTGAATGATTAAATCAAGAAGACTTATGTGGGCAGGCCATGTGGCACGAATGGGAGAGGAAAGAAGAGTTACAGGCTTCTTGTTGGGAAACCTGATGGTAAGAGACCAGTAGGAAGGCCAAGACGAAGATGGAGAGATAACGTTGAGATGGACGTAAAGGAAATCGATAGGGATGGAAAATAGTGGATAGATCTTGCTCAGAATAGATGGAAGGCCTGTGTTGCTGCAGCCATAAACCTTCGGGTTTAAGAAGGCTAGAGAGTTAGTTAGTTAGATCAACACCACGCTCCGGCCGCCTTTACCTTCAGAGGCTAGGGTAATTTCAGATCCACTCCATACATGGACGCTGCTGGAAAAATTTCCACCCTAAATCACTCACGCTGGGAATCGAACTCTCCCGCAGTCAGTCGCTCTACCGACTGAACCACTTACTTATTTTATCAATATAATAATGGTAACGATAATTGGTCCTCGTGGAACGGTTTCCAACACAGCGAGAGAAGAAACTGCCCAACTATGGGCGGCTGGGACAAACGTGTTCGTGAATTAAGCACTTCCTGTCTACCCGTCCCGTCGGAGATTGACGCGTGATGATTCGCTTGAAGAACGTGGAAGAAATCTGCTTTCAATGCACATGCACCAACCTTTGAACTTTCATCTCCTTTCTCATGAGTTTGCATGAGTCGTCCTTGTATAACACGCCTGTAATCAAGGCCGCCCGCACGATTTTTTCTCAGGGGGCAGAGTAAGATTTTATATCTTGCCCTTTACTACTGCAAGTACTACTTTACACGACGAAAATGGTTGTAGCAGCAATACCGACCATCATAAAATTCGATCACTTTGTCCATGAACAGCAGTTCTTGGCCTTTTTGTACTTTTTCACAATTCACAGATATACTATGTGCTTACCTGCCGAAGGGTACTGTAAAAATAGAAAAAAGAAACAATTCAAAATGACGGGGTGTGAATTATCAAGGCTAGATCGCGACTTGGGAAAATTATTTCCAGACTTTACGTAATCCCGAACAGCCGAGAAATTCCAAAGGATCTTATTTAAAATAGGTTATTTTTTTATATTTTCTGCGCTATAAGTGTCTGAAATTTCTTGAAATTAAGTTTTTATTCCACAAGTGCAAAAACAATCACTTGTAGAGGGGAAATAGTGATACAATTCGAGATATTCACCGCATCGAGAAATTTCGAAAATTTCTCGGCGTGGTCTGGAACACCCCTAGTTGCGACAGTCAACATGAATCTAACATAGGCGTGCGCACAGGGGGCAGTTGCCCCCATAATGCCGCCAATTAGAAATTTAGTGTAGAGGAATCTTATCGACGACCTTAAACAATATTATACTATTAAAGAAAAATGAAGTATTTTCATGTCAATGAGAGTTCCAAGCAATTGCTTAAGAGATACATTATTTACTATGTAATTGGACTATCCTACTTTTTTCTCTAACAAATTTCTTGTTATTAACATTCCAGAAAATTTCTTGTTATTAGCACTCCCTCACACCTAAATGGTGGAATGATTCTGATACTACCTCAAATGCAACATACACCATTTTTTCTAAAATTCCACATTTCAGTAGCAGCGATTAGGGTGCAACATTGCCTCTTAGAGCTAAGCTAGAAAGTAAACTTTCCTTGCCCTCTCAAGGTTTGGCATTCAATCAACGCCACTGCTGTAGATCTGTTGTTGCCTTATGTTGAGCAAAATTTGGTCGTACACGTTTGTGTCAGTGACATAGTGGAGTTCTTTAAAACTCTTCTACCAACTGAAAGAAGACTAACATTGTACACTCAGTAAAGAAATAATAGCGACACCTCAATTCTCACAGTAACTTACACATAAAACCAGTGCGAGATCTACAACCCGCAAAACCCCGCAGTACGGGGGCCCCGTAGACAAGTAATCCTTTAGGGGGGCCCTCAGCCATTAACATAGTAGAGGGTTCGTATATAAATGTAGTATATAGTCACAGGTAAAGTTAAAGTTCCCTGTGCATGTAGCACCGTGCCATGAAGGCACATTTAGGATATGTGGGGGCGGGGTCTCACATATTTTCGATGCCGGACATCTTGGAGGTGATGTGATCAGCACCACGCTCTGGCCGCATTTACACACACACCCCAACGGGTACCATTTGATTTGATGCTGGGTGGACCCTGGATCAACTTTTTGCGGGGACAAAGCCGGAAAAATTCCGACCTTAGATCAAATCAGGCTACAATTTCATGAGAAAATAGTGTCATATAGGCCTATGTATATCACATCACCACCGGTGTCGAAACCGGGAGGGAGGGGCAGAGGGGCCCGGGCTCATCCAGTTCTCGTTTGACCCCCTTATAAGGGGCCCAATCATATATTCCAACATATTGCATAACTTTTGCACACAGAAACTTCACACACACACTAGGTGGGAAATTACGTAGGATTCTGCTCTGAAATGGACAGAATCAATAATGTGGAGACTATCGCTCAGTTTGAGTGCTTGTCCGTTTACTATTTTAGTATTTCCATTTTCAAACTGACAATGAATTAAGGGAAACGCATGGCACATTATGAATGAATATGTGCGAGAATAGAGGAAGAAGCATGGGAATACTGCAGTCTTCATGCTCTTGAATGAGCCAGTCCATTGCAAAATAGGCTCCTATGTTTCCTTTCGGAAATGTAAAAAATCACTCGCCCAGATGAAAATTTTTATCTTGGGCCTTCCTTTTTTATGTAAATATGTGTGAAGATATTACACTCCTATAAAGGATTGTAAGAATAAGTATTATAAACAGAATATGATAAAAAATTCTCAGTCAAAAGTTACATGTAAAGTATTATGTTGTATAATTACAGTAGTGCAGTGAATTTTTTGTCCAGCTAATAAAGTTCGAAGTACCCTGATATATATGTTTTGTTGTCAAATACAGTTATTGCAATTACTATTTTTCAAAGGTTAATTCAAGTGTATTAGGTTCCACCTTAAGGAAAGAAAAATACCCCTCTTCCCGCAAACAGAAATAAATGAGTATTTATGCTTTACTTAGCTTTACTCCCCCCAAATCTCTTAACAAATCGGCGCCTATGCACATCACCCCCTTCCCATTAAAAAAAAATTGAGTTGAATTCAATATGGTGGCCACTAATATGGTGGACATCCGCTTGGAACACCAACGTGGTTCCCCCTAAGCCTAACCTGTTTCTATCAATTGTACCCAGCCTAACTCCTTTACTTTTTATAGGGGCTGTTAACGGACTTTTGAACCACCCTGTAGCCCTTGTATGTGAGTTTGTCAACATGAGATCAAGAATTACACACACAGACATTATATATGTGTAATATATATATATATATATATATATATACACACACTCATGCTCATAAATTAAGGATAATGCTGAATCTTGTACAAATAAATATTTGATGTGCACGTTGCAGCTTTAAATGATGTCCGGATACTGTACCAAAGAACCTGTGTTGACTATGACCTTCATCCAGTGTGTGGTGGCGCTCAGTGGCGTAGCGTGATTCTATGAAAGGTGTAAGGCTTCCTTAGATAAACCTGATCTGAATATTGGATAAAGAAAACCCAAAGATATCTTAACTAAGTAGAATCTATTTGAATGTAAGTCATGCATGGGCATACTCAATTTCAAACATAAAATGCACACACTCTATGTTAACAATAATAGCATATGTATGTATTACTTAATGAAAATTCTCATTTATACTGTAACTCGATCCGACGATCCTTTAGTCGTAGAATCGTGAGTTTCTGGTCAATGTCTTTAGCAGATCCTTTTCAATGGATATCAGTCCCAAGTCAGATTTCTTTGCCTGAGTCTGTGTTCTGCGTTGAAATGTGTGAATCCTCTTCAGTGCAGAAAACTACTTTTCCACCGACGAGCTTGAGGCAGGAACAGTGAGGAAGAATTCTGTTCGTTTGTACACTTGTTCAACAGCTTCATTCAAATGGGTAGTACGCAGGTACTCATGAAGTTCAAACACACTCTTTAATCGATATTCGGCTTCAGAATAAATTACCTGTAGCTCAACTTTCAACTGGTAGCAATTGACAAATTTCGCATACAGCTTAGTTAAGCACACAAACTCTTATTCTGGAAAGGCCATGTCATATTTTTATTCATATTATTCTTTTTATTTCACTAAAAAGCCATTTGTGGGAAATGCGTAAGATACAATTTGCAAATGCAAATGCATTCGAAAATATTACTCATTATCATGGTTACGATATTTGCGCACATTTTGAAAAGCATATCAAGCAACTTAGTCAAAGGAAAAGGTAAAAAAAGAAAATCTGTAAATCATAACGCTAAGTATTACGCGCATGCTTTTAACATGACGGGCAACTGGGATGCACGCGCCTAACTTTGCGGGCGCTGCCGGATCTAGAATTGCCAGACATTCCTCTTCTTATCTTTAACTTCGCTGCTTCTAATGAAGGTAATATTCAACATTAAACCATCTCTTTGTGAACTTAATAGTTAGTTTACACATTTAAAATGACACCCGTTTTGTTAGCTACACCGCCCGTCAATAATTGTTGAAACAACACGGGAGTCTATTTTCTTGGTTCTCTTCCGATCGTGCAAACAGACGCAGCGGGGACAGAAATCTCGCCAGATAGCACCCACTCGTAATGCGCCTTACAGTGCATGAGAATCGGGACGCCCTGTCATTGGTTGATAAGATACTACGTAAGCAAACACACCCGCCATGGGCGAGTCCAAATCATTTCTTCCATTCACCCGCACGTAAGTCCTCCCAAGAAGCCTTACAGAGAAACAACTCGAATCAAAACAAGTCCTCAATTGTTTCGTTAAAAGTTCTACTTGAAGTCTGATATTGCTATGTGTGTTCAAGCGATAAATACGGGAATGAAATACGTTTTCTTCAATAATTTCAGCTTGTAAGGTGGACTTACAAGCCTTACGTGGACACTACGCCGCTGGTGGCGCTGTAAGCAGACCAATGACTCACAGGAGCGAAACTGCTGACCAGAGTACAGTGCCTATAGGAAGTATGCAGTTGTGTTCGGTTGTGCTAATGGTGAGTGTGTGTGTGTGTGTGAAATGGCTCAAGGAACACATATTGATGATGTAATGAGGGGAAAGATACTTGGGCGGCTAGAGGCGGGCCAAAGACAGCAGGTCGTGTCACAGGTGCTCCATGTGCCACAACGTGTCATCTCACGATTATGGCAACGATTCCAACAGACTGGAAATGTGTCTCGGCGCTACAGCAGTGGACGTCCACAGTGTACAACAACACGAGAAGACAGGTATCTGACCGTAAGTGCCCAGAGACAGACGGAGTACTGGCGGGCGCCTTGCTCGAGACCTTGCAGCTGCCACTGGAACAGTTGTTTCCAGATACACTATGTACAGACGACTCAACAGGCACGGTTTATTTGCTCGGAGGCCTGCAATTTGCACACTGTCACATGGTCACAGAGTAGCCTGTAACAACTGGTGTAGAGAACACAGGACATGGACAATGGAAGAATGGTCTCAGGTACTCTTCACTGACGAGTTCAGGTATAGTCTCAACAATGATTCTTGTCGTGTAACCATCTGGCGCGAACCAGGTACCAGATACCGACCCGGTAACATCGTCGAAAGGGACCAGTATGGAGGTGGTGGTGTCATGGTGTGGGGTGGCATTATCCTGGGTTCACGTACACCCTTGCATATATTCGACAGAGGTACTGTAACAGGTCAGGTGTACCAGGATGTTATTCTGCAAGACTACGTTCGTCTTTTCAGAGGTGCAGTCGGTCCTACGTTCCTCCTGATGGATGACAATGCCAGGCCACACCGAACTGCTATTGTGAAGGAGTACCTTCAAACAGAAGACATCATACGAATGATGTGGCCTGCCTATTCCCCCGACCTCAACCCAATCGAACATGCTTGGAATGCTCTAGGCCGACGTGTCGCAGCACGTCTTTCACCTCCTTGGACTCTTCAGGAGCTCCGACATGCACTGATGCAAGAATGGGACGCCATACCCCAACAGCTGCTCGACAACCTCCTCCAGAGTATGCCAAGCCGTTGTACTGCATGTGTCAATGTGCATGGGCATCACATTCCATACTGAAACCTGTGCACATGCTCAAAAAACTGTGGAACAACAATTTACAATCTCCCTTGGTTTGTATCATATGTGCGCTCTTTGGTTTTTCTCACGTTTTCTGCAATAAACTGGGTTAAACAGGGTATGTGGATGTCTTTCTTGTGTGTTCAACATGTGTCTGTGCTACCAGAACTAGTTTGTTTCAGTGCTGTATCGTGGGGCACCAAAACCTCTATTATACTTAGTAATTTATGAGCATGAGTATATATATAATGTGTGTGTGTGTGTGAAGGTAGGTAGAGGGGGCCTTTGGATATATTTAGCGGGGGGGGGGGCAAGATTTGTAGATCCGGCACTGCATAAAACCATAGTTTCGGCCCGCTAGAAAAGAAATAAAAGGAAGGGAAGAGTAGGATAGTTTCGTTGCGTTATCTGTGACACCTGTGGTCACGAACGCCGCTAGTCAAATGTTTGTGTATCAGTAATATTCCCGCCAGATGGTGACTGGGTACCTGGAGGAAACTCATGGAGGGTGGGGGGCAAAGGCGGCCAGGGGCTTGGTGATGGTCACATCACCTCTACCTTCGGCCGTGATCATGAAAGTGTGGGGCAGGCCCGTACCCAAGGGGGGTGGGGCAGGAGGGCCATGGCCCCCCTCGAGCCATGAAAAATTTAAATTTGAACGTATAAAAACCTATAAAAATTACGTTGATGGTTTTTCAAATTTTGTATGAATTTCGATTTTGTCCTTGCACAAATGAATAGGTTGTTTCTGGACAGAGGTAGGTTCTAAAAGTCTGCAGTCTGCAATATTGGGCTATTTTAGTTCTATAACCATGCAAGGCTATCAGACGTTCCGATTTAGTCGGGACAGTCCATTCCTTTTAATCCATGTCCCGACCTTTTCGCCTCGGCTCATTCACAAATGTTTCACATAATTAGAATAGAGGGAAATTTTCTATACTCTTTACATTAGGAAATAATGGTTTCTCAATGACTGCAATACAAAACCAACCATATAAGGAGCATTTAGGTCTCCACCCGCACTGCAAGGTCTGTGATCCCTTTTCGCCACCACTGAGCAGAAGGATATAAAAACTTTGTTTTCTTTCTCCAACATCAGAGTCTTTCTGCAACTGATGTCAATTCTGCCACTCAATGGCTTAGGGTTAATTAATATTATGTAAATAGGAGAAGCCACTTCACAGCAGAATCGTTGCTAGATTTTTGGGGTAAAAAAATTACTGAAGTACTTTTAACATATATTGTTATTTGTTCATAACACTCAAGAAATTAAGTACATTATTATTTACGAAATTCTGTCAATCGGAATTTGTTTTACTGCAACTTTTCTTCTTTTCTACTTGTAATTGTCTTGAACATAAATACACAGTGGTGTGACCGTACAAAAGACAACTTTCACAGTGTGCAGAAGACATCAAGGTCAAAAAGTTCGATCCTGTGAGCCCTTGAAAATGGCATTTTCTATCCCACAAGTATGCAACCCCATTTAATAGTTTCTTGGTTCCCACTGGCATTTATTTTTACTGTCGAATAAGATTCTAAAAGCGAAAATACACCACGGAAACAATATTACGCCAGCAGACACACTGCCAGGGTGAAGTCACTTAGCCGTTCCCTTAAGATAATTTATTTACAGGGTTTGCACTGACTCCAAAGTCCTGGACAAATGGAGGAGTCAGGAAAACAAGGCTAGGACTGAGGTCATTGGAAACAAATTATTTTTTTAAAAAGCTTTCAAAACCTGGAAAAGTCAGGGGAATTAAATGATTTTTACTTGGCAGAATTTGTAACCGGAAACACGTTTCGTTTTATCTTCCCAACAATCTTCCTTTTTGGGTAATATTGCTTATAAAGAGGTTCTTTCATTTTATTTTTCATTTATTTAAAAAAATGTTCAACAAACGTGATTCATTTGATAAACTTACAAAGTTGAAGTGTAACTCTTACTTTTTAGCATGTTAAATCATTACACAGTTATGTAAAATACCTGGAAAAGTCAGACTTTGCAAAGTGGGTGTGAACCCACACACATATGTTTCTTTTCCTAGGCTATTTGAATTGCTTGCATTATATGCACACATGTAGTCTTCTCTACCTCTATCATACATTTTTTTTTTCGCTTTGACAAAAACAAATGTCTGTGTCAACTGCAAATATTTGTCACGTGGTTGCATACATATAGGTTAGAAAATGCTGTTCTTCAACATTTCGTAACAAAATGAGCAAATTTCTCTACCCACCCTCCCCTATACAACACCCACCCACCCACACACACACACACGCACCTCCCACACACACACCCATATAGGGAGTGTGCAGTTAGGGTCCCACACCAGGCCCGTACCCAAGATTTATATATATAGTGTATAATATGAGAGAATATTTATTTAAAATTCGTCTAAGGGTCTGCCCCCCTCAAAAAAATCCTGGGTACGGGCCTGGTGTGGGGCCCTAACTCCACACCCCCTATACGCCTTCATGGCGTGGTACAGTGGGATCCATGAGTATTACCGTGCAAATTGTCCATGACTATTTTCATTCATTTTTCTCTTGCATTCTGTGTGTTTATAAGCGATGGATTTTTTATGTATGCTGGTGCAGAAGTTGTCAACAGCTTGTTTTGAGTGTTCTTTTAATTCTTGAAGCTCTTATTGGGTCAAATAAAGTGCACGAACATGGTGATGGACAATTTGCCCGGTAATACTCAAGGATCCCACTGTACAAAGCACAGGGGAGCACTTTACCTTTTTCACCCCCCCCCCACACACACAATATCAATGCAATAAAACTAAAAGAGTGAGATAAAATGAGTTTTTTCTTTCCCGATTGAACTTTCATCAAGGCTTTTGCACCTCTAATCAGAGGGTCTGCGCACGCCTATTCCTCCTGGCCCATCCTGCGTGCGCACTTGCCTACCATATAGCGTATTTTTACTCTCGCGTATGCATGCATACACCTCAAACCAGTGGCGGAGCGTGACCTTTCCAACAGTGTAAGCCTAGCATGACGAAGGCTATTTCCCGTTGTGCTTATTTTTGGGCTGACATGGTTAGTGATTTATCTACACACATCGACCCCCCCCCCCCAATTTTTCCAGAACAGTTCCCTGGAATTTTTCACCAAATTAAAAATTCTGGATATCTGATAATTAAGTCAGTGTTATTCCTATCACAATGAGTAACGTATCGATAAAAAATATGCAAAGTTAGATAAAATGAATAATAATAAACAAACGAAAACAGAAGGAAACAAAAAAGTGCTGAATACTTTTTACAACCGCATAACCAAGTATCAGCTCCGTATCATGAATCGCAAAATCGGCGCTAGAGAAGAAAGGGGTGGGCCTACCTATATCCACAAGTTTATTCTTGGCAGCAAAATCCTTGCTGGACAACGGCGTCTTCAACAAGTTCTCCACCCCACCGCACAATCACACACATTTTATTCCATAATGCACTTCACTACTGTATCACACCACAGCACAGGGACGACAGTCCGCTTTTCAATAGAATTTGCAAAAGAAATACCTCGAGACTTTAACAAACACACAGCAAGAAGGAGGAAACAAAAAGAAACCAGATCCAAAATCGGTCACTGCTCAAAGCAGTGATCTTTCGGACTGTGAGGGGAATATCCCTTTCGGATATAAATAAATTCCCCCTCTTGCCTTTAAATTCCCTATATTTAGTAAAAAAAAAAATACAATATAAAAGAAATGTTCACAAATTGTAGGGATATATCCAGAAATTTCTATCAAAGGACATGTAAGTGCTTTCTTAGAATAGTGTAAAGGCAAATCTAGCACCTAAAAGATCATAAACAGGCTTTTCGTACGTTGTTCGAAGAGTGTTTGAATCACGGACTATGTAATTAATAATATTTGGTTCACATTTGACATGAAATTTGTAAAATTGGTTCAATCTTCAGTTTTCATTAATATTTGTTTCACTTTTTAGCTCAATTATTACCAGCTGAGTTCATACATAAACGGAAAACAGAGTCTTAATATGTCTAATGTTTATGCTCTCCTACAAGCGAAAAACAGAAACAAGAAGAATTTAGCACATTAATGTGTATCTAGTTTTCCTGTGTCCCGCTCATTTCTAGGTTTCTCCTTTTCCCCTTCCTGTTAGTTTTTTGCTTCAAAATTCCCTGTTCCTGGGGGAAAAAACCTCCTTGAAGCACCACCGGCTCAAATTTCCTTTGCAGTCAACCATTCACACCCGACAACGCTGGAGCGTATTCAGTGAAGCCAACCCAAGCATAATGGTGCTAAATCTCGCACAAGTTTAAAAAGTCGTTTTTAAGTTGGAGATATAAATAAAACAACAGGGCCGCTTTTCGTTGTGGTTGAATTTTCTCAAACTTTTCACATAACGATGCCGTTGGTTGAACCATTCGAATTTATATTTGTTTTTGTTATAAATTAATATTTATAATATGAAAATCCCAGAACAATTTAGTAGTATGTAGCATAATTTCGGAGTTTAAACGACACCATGGATGTCCAGAAGGGGCAAGGGGAGGAGACACTTCCTGAAAAATGAATGTCAACCATTTTCACACATATAATTTCATTTCAGTCACATCAAATTGTTAATTATTGTAAGGGCGTTGCAGAAAAATGTTAACTTCAAATTGAATTAGTATATTTTGAGAAGGGAAATATACCTAGTTTACCCTAACCCCTGAAAAAAATACTTTGCTTAATCCTCCCTGGTGGAAAGAAATACTGCGGACGTCCATGAACAACACTTTTTCTAAACATGAGGTTTGCAACGCTGTTGTAAGCCTCTGCCAGTAGGTTTACACACCTAGGGTTTCGACGCGCTCTTCTCCCTATATTCCTTGCTCTTCTCCTTCGAGATACGGTGGGCGAGAGTAGGCACTGCTCCTTCGCGGTCAGAAATTTGTAAGGCAACATTCAGACGGCTTACAACTTTCCCCAAGCAAAAGGCGGGAGTTCTCATGTGCCATCAGGTGCTGAAGTGTTGCAATCTAACAAACAGGATCTCGAAGACTGGTATCGGGCCGAGATGAACTTTGAAGTTTTTACGAATTTTGCCATATAATTACATACATTTTACTAGAACTAATAAAGTGTAAGCCCGGCTTACACGGCTTACATGGACGCTCCGCGCCTGCCTCAAACACGTTCTTTTATTATTAAACAAGAAAGTTTATTCACTTATAAATTCACATTTTTTTTTATTAGAAAAGTAAATATTACCTTCACTTAAAGGTAATTCCATTCCAAGTTCAACAAGATCGACTCCCTCGACAATTACATTTTTCTAGCTCAACTACAACGTTCCAAATGATATAATAACTTTCATTTTCTAGGGAGGGGGCGAGGCACTCCCTTGCTCCCTTTCCGGACGTTCATGTATACTTTACGACAATGTTATTTCATTTATACAACTTCTAATTTCTAATTCTGGATTTGCTATCACAGTTCGCTACTGACGAGGAGTCCCGGGTCTCCCTTATCACACAACACTTCTGCAACCTTGAGTTCTGACGTCAGTAGAGACACTTTATTTTTAGGCGAAATGACCAATTTGTTAGGTTAGGTAGGTTTTGTTCTCTTAGCATAAATAATAAATTTGAAGAGCATTTATGCTAATGGGAACCAAACATAACAGACCTAACATACAACGTACACAGTCCTCATCTGACGTCAGAACACAAGGTTGCAGAAATGTTGTGCGATAAGGGAGATCCGAGGAGTCCCCACACTACACTCTTCCAATACAATTTGTCCTTCATTGTATTAATTCACATTTTCTTTTATCCGTAGCGTGTTTACACAATATGAAATTGTAGATATATTAATAAAGGATATTTATACTGTTTTCGTAAAGTTTTTATTTAAATTCTTCAACCTCACAGTGTCCGCAAAATTAATGTAATGTACATGAAATGGCTATGGTCATATTGTACTACCATGCTCTTGTATCTTTCCATTCAAACACCCCGACTTGTGGTACACTCGAGGAATTCTTCTTCTTCTTCTTTTTCTGACCCTATCAACTGGTAGTCGATTTTAGTCATCTTCCTGAGTTTTTTTTTTAATTTTTTTTTTTTTATGTATTTAGTTCGCTATTCACTTATATTTCACAAGAATGAAAAAAAACAACATCTATTGATATTTATTTATACTGTTTGTTAGATCGTCAAATTACATCTTCTTGCATATCCATAAAGAAGCCATATGGTGGGAGGAGTAGGGTCCGTGAGCAGGGCAGTAAGAGATGTAGGGAATGGAATTCTATTTCGACGTAAACCACTATATAATTTATCTCGTTCTCTGTCGAAATTGGGACATTGTAAAAAGAGATGTGTAGCATCTTGATTATCTTCTCCACATGCGCAGGCTTGTTTTGTTGTAATATGTAGTCGTGATAAATGATCATTAGTGCGAACATGACCTGTACGTAGACGTATTATAAAAGTAATAACTGATCTTGGAAAATTATATGGGTAGTACCAAGGTTTGTTTTGTGAATGTTCTGCAAACCATTTATATGTGTTGCCCGTGGATTGAAATTGTTCTATACACCACTGTTTCCATTTTTCTTGAAGTTTATATTTAACTCTTGGAAGAAGGTCCGTGTATGGAAGTCTCGCAAGTGAGGTAGTTTCCGATGATCGAGCGGCTTTGGCATATGTGTCCACACGTTCATTTCCCGTGTTTACTTGGTGAGCCTTTACGTAACTAAACTGGACGTTGATATTTCTTCTATTAGCATACTGAGTTTGTTGGATTATAAGTATGATGAATAAAGGATGTTTACAAATCTGAGGATATGAGGAACTCAGCGCCATTAATACGCTTAAAGCATCTGTTATGATGAGAATTTTTGTGTAATTATTATGGATAGCGTATGTGAGAGCTTTATATATTGCATAACTTTCTGCAGTGAAAATAGAAGTGTCAGGTGGTAAACGGAATTGTTTGTTTATATTTTGATCTGGAATGAAATAAGCACAACCCACACCTAGGCGGTCTTTGGATCCATCAGTATATATGATTAGGTGTGTTGGCCATTTCTCTTTATACATGATATGTCTTCCTAAATCCCTGAAATGGATATTGCATTGGGTATATAAGTACATTATAAGTACATGAAAAACAGCATCAGTTGTAGCACGCATCTTTGAAAAGTCACGAGCCGCCGATGTTTCGCACTTAAAATAGAAATTTTCCTTTCCCAGTGGTTGGTAACCCTACTTCGTTCTGCAAACCATGCAGCTCAACGCCACTCTATGCAAAGCAATGGGAACAGGCTAAAGCGCGGGAAAACCTCATATACATGGAGAGGGTAGCAACCTGGCGGTTCCAGCACTCAAAGATGAAAACAAAGCAAGGGAGACCGCTGGATAGCGTGGTGTGTACAGCCAATGATCGAATATCTAAAGAGCAAAATCTGTTGCTTCGTAAAATACAAAATAACTAATTTCCTAAGTAAATTATTATGATAAAAAAATATGGTGGTTCTGCTCGAGGAAGATAAAGATTTATAAACAGTAATGACAATTTCAATGATGTCCCATTATGTTATAATTCACGGCCAACTTTTTCGATTCAACAAACCACCTGACGTTGTCATTTCGAATTCCAGGTAAGCAGACACGTATCTAGAAATATATTTCGGGAGGGGTCCGAACCAAGTGTGTCAAAATAATAATGATGATTTAAATTAACAGGTCCAATTATAATAATTATTAATTAATATTGTTATTATTATATGAATAGTTACAGGTTGCATAGAAATAACTCTCCTGGCAAGGATATTAATGTCGGAGAATAAAAAAAATCACATGTATCAAAAGGATTAGCAAGTTGATGAAAAGTAAAGTTCCTGATTAATACCTATCATATAGTAGGGTACTATTTGATAATATTTTATGCACATTATTATAAGTAATGGAGCGATTTTACAATACAGGGAATTTCTCCATTTTGTTTGAAATTCGGCATACTCACTAATTTTGACCCCCTAATCACGAATCTGCAGTCAAAATTTGGCGCTCACACGTGGAAATAGCAAAATAATCGAAATTAAGTTCTTATTTCCACACCCTCGATTTCCGAATTTCCCGCCGGTTCCGGGCTCCGCCCCTGGGGTAATCGACCTACCGCCCCCAACCGCTATCGCGGCCCCGCCTCCGCTCCGCTTCGCTCCGCTCCGGCTTCCCGCCTATATCTATAGACTCCCTGTTAAGGGCATGTTAGAAAGTGGCCGGATTCACCTGCCCCCAAATAAGCGCCAAATTTATACGTGAGCGCCAAATTTTAAGTGCAGATTCGTGATTGGGAGACCCAAATTAGTAAGTAACCGAAAATTCAAACAAATTGGAGAAATTCCCTGTATTGTTAAATTATACCTAAGTAATACTGTTCATAAATCATCTTTGGTACTGTCATTTCAAAGTTGTATGATACAAATCTAATCCTCCCCTTCGTGTAAGTTCAGCAGAAATAAATACTTGAGAAGCCTTTCAGAAAGGACCTGGACCCCATTGTGTCTATTAATTTGTTGTTGGCGTTGTGGCTATTGACTGAAACCACTTTTAGCACTGGTTTACTGTATTGTGATGTAGCTATTTAATTGTAAGATGAAAATTTACCTGACATTGACTTTTTAACACTGTTTCCAGGAATTCCATGTGGCGTATGTGTTCATCAAAATGGCAAACTCTCCAAGGCCTGGAATTTGGGTTCTTGAGCGGTCAATTAATAATGGTGAAACATATCATCCATGGCAATACTTTGCAGACACTCCAAGGTAAAAAAAAACAAGTAATATTCATAAGGGATTCATTGCACCATCTGATCGCAAGTTGCGTGATAAATTCATTAAAAGAAAGTAGCTTTCATTTAGTACTTTTCCACATGTAATATTAATCTTTGTATACACATCTGCACATGCATGCATATGGGTCAACCCATATCAAGTAATACAACACTGGTTGCTTCACTATTTTTTAAAAATTATAGCCTATATTTTGTGTGGTGTGAGCCTCAGATGTTGACAGTTCAGAACCACTGTTACTTTTTTTACTGTCACTGATTTCGGTACCAGTTTCGTATGGGCACAACACCTCTCACTCGTTTATTTCATTATATTTAACATTCGTACTTACTTATTCTGCATTGCGAAAGATTCTTCAAGGTGGAATTATGCTTTTTTCACGAAAATAATTTCAATTTTTCACATTATGAGTAATTATTGTTCTTCCTTTTTTTGCTTCTGGGCACAGCTTGACTAGCGTTGTGGATCATCAGTGTTTCCAACCTTATTAACCGGAAAATGCCCCACAAACCATTCACGCATAGCCCCAAAAACCATTCACGGTAAGTTAGGTTGCTATATTACAACAATGTAACATTGACATCCATTATATAATGGATTCTTTTTGTTTAAAAAATTGCTAACCATTGTTATAACTGTATCTTTAGTCAACATGAAAATAAATGTCTGATGAAGGGAGCGTGTGTTCTCCTGAAATGTCATATCGAAAAACTGTTTTCTTATGCTTGTAATAACCGTAAACTACAGGAAAATAATTCTACAATGCAAGCAATATGTACATACAAGAAAAACTATTAAGGTTAGGTTAGGCAAACATAGTTAAAATTTGGGGTCGTAGTAATATCAGGAATGTAATTATATTACGATTTTTCTCTTTCTTTCTTTTTCGTAATTTCATCATCTTGCAAAACAATGGTGTGGTTGGAAACACTGACAGGGGGGTTACGTCATCAAACGTACGCAACATCTGGTTCACGTAGAGGAAGGAAATGAAAGCAACGGCAATTGTGCATTGGAGAGATATTTCGACAAATACATGAATTCCTGGTGATATAGATTCCAAGATGAAAGAAAATACCTGCACGAACTTTGAAAATGCTACAGAAACTCATTTTCGTAAGTAGTTTCTTCTGCAAAAATTAAGAAATATGTTGTGCCGATATGAAACTGTTACCTAATTTCAAGATGACTGACATTTTTTTATCATGGCGCGCGTAATTTTCTTCATTGGTAAGCATCAGCGGTAACTTTTTTATCTCAGCTCTGGTAAAAGCTAAGACAATGAAACAAAATCTGTGATGTTAAGCACATTATAGCCTACAATTATATTTGTATATAATATTCTAAATATTATCCCTTCATAGTAAATTTTAAGGTCAAAATTGTGTATCCTAATTACTCAAAATGTCATTTTTGGATTTTTTTTTCAGGGGAAGGCAGTTTGTTTAACACTTCAATTATTTTTTGCAATTACCTGTGTACCAATAGTGTATGTCAAAATTATTTGAAGCTTGAGTCTTTCATAACTTTTTTTTCTACAGGGTAATCAACATACTATTGGATAAAAAAATCCAAGTTCAGGGTTAAATATCTCTGATGAGCAGTTGTTTAAAAATCTGAAATTTGTACACAAGTGCGCTATGATAAGTAACTTCAGTAAAAATTTTGAGTTTGAGATTCAATTGGTTCAAGAGATGCGGTCATGCATTAAATAAGGTAGCTATGACTAATTTTATTTCTTATTAAAAATGGGCCTTCCCGATGGCGCAGTGGTAGCGTCGTTGCCTTGTAACCAAGGGGTCCCGGGTTCGATACCCGGTGGAGGCACATAGTGGTTCGGATCCCACTTTAAACTGTAGGTCCAGTCCCAATTAGCCTTACTGTGCATAAAGTGGACTTAAAACACCAAATCAATCCAATCCATTATTTCTTATTAACATATTTGTGTCAAAATTCTGCTAACTGTAATTTGGAATCTAAATGAACAACATTACATTCCTGAAATGGATCTGCAAAAAAGTATATATACAAGGGTGTACTGAAAAGTAATGCTCATTTTTTTGTTACTGTGTAAATGCATTTTGGATTTTAAGCAATCATTCATTGTACTCATCAGACTTTCCCCCTTCTCCATTGAAGGTTAAAAACTTGATCACCGAACGTTCCTTCAGGCGCTCCCCCGACATTGCATGGTTACATGCTGCCATTTTCCTCACTATGGTTCAGCACCCCGTGGCAATAAAAGTTTTAATCCTTCAATGGAAAGGCAGGAAAGTCTGATGAGTACAATGCATGGTTGCTTAAAATTCAAAATGCGTTTACACAGTAAGAATTAAATGAGGCATTACTTTTCAGCACACCCTTGTATATATACTTTATTGCAGATCCATTTCAGGTTTATAATGTTGTTCATTTAGATTCCAAATTACAGTTAGCAGAATTTTGACACAAATATGTTAATAAGAAATAAAATTAGTCATAGCTACCTTATTTAATGCAAATTATTGAATTTTTCATGAGTTTTGCATGACCGCATCTCTTGAACCAATTGAATCTCAAACTCAAAATTTTTACTGAAGTTACTTATCATAGCGCACTTGTGTACAAATTTCAGATTTTTAAACAACTGCTCATCAGAGATATTTAACCCTGAACTTGGATTTTTTTATCCAATAGTATGTTGATTACCCTGTAGAAAAAAAAGTTATGAAAGACTCAAGCTTCAAATAATTTTGACATACACTATTGGTACACAGGTAATTGCAAAAAATAATTGAAGTGTTAAACAAACTGCCTTCCCCACGAAAAAAAATATCCAAAAATGACATTTTGAGTGATTAGGATACACAATTTTGACCTTAAAATTTATTTATTTATATATATGTACAGGGTGTTTCGTAAGTTCGTTTACAACGCTTGGGAGTTGAAAACGTGGGAAAATTATTTTCCGAAGTGAATAATGGCAAAACGGGTGGAGAAGTCGTCGGTGTTGGGCGGTCCACTAAGAAATTGGGTACGCTCTGGTCAAAAAATCACACTGCAATTTTGTGCAATGTCGGCGCAAGGGATTCCCCAAAGAACGCTAACGAAGATGTTGACGGGAGTGGGGTGGGTGTGCGTTCTGCGTGAGCTGGTATCGACGAAAATTGGCATGTGTTGAATGGCACCAAAAAACAAAGAAAATTTCCTGAGCGAAGGGCACCATGACGTAAAAATGAAAAAAAATGAACTGTCATAGGTTGCATACCCTGAAGGGCAGATGGGTGTCCGTGTGATCTGATGTTAAGTACCACATTTCCCGCTAGGGGTGCCAACAGAGTAGGTTTCCTCATGAAGGAGCGCACGTGTCTGTGCCATTTGTGCTTCAGGTGCTGTGCCAGCAGCAGGTTGTTAAACATTCACGGTTGAATGGAAAGACATGAGGTTCTTGGACAGTAGTGTTGGGCAAACATTTGACCTAGCAGTGTTATGTGTTAATTCTTAGCCACAGCCCATCGTGTTCTGTGAAGTGTACTAGTGTTAACGGCCATAAACACTTGTAGCCCGGTGTAAGGGATGGCTGCATACACGTCCCAAGAGCTGGGAGACATGCATCTGATTTATGGGGAGGCTGGAGGTAATATCCGTGCTGCAAGGTGTCTGTATGGGGTATGTTTTCCAAATAGGGTGTTACCATTGCGCATCTTATTTCAAACTGTAGACACTCGACTTCGGGAAACAGTATCAGTGTTGCCACCTCGTCGAGAAGTTGGACGACCGCGAAGTGTGCGAACACGACGGTGTGTGGAAGATGTGCTAACTGCAGTGATGGATCATCCAGGCACCAGTACGCACGCACTAGCCCACGAACGAAACACCTCCCATGTGAATGTGTGGCGAGTCCTGGCAGAAGAGGGGATGCACCCGTACAAATTGAAAAAAGTGCAAGACCTTATACCTCGGGACTTTGGCCCACGTGAGGACTTTTGCCAATGGTTTGTTCATCAAATTGAAACTATCCCCAATTTTCAGAATACGGTACTATGGACTGATGAGGCTATCTTCACGAAAACTGGTGTGTTCAATAGTAAAAACAGTCATGTGTCGGAACATGAAAATCCACATGCACTGCTAGTGGCACATCATCAGCACAGATTTGCAGTGAATGTGTGGTGTGGGATACTGCATGACCATTTGATTGGACCGTACATTCTCCTTGTTCGCCTATGTGGGCCCACTTATCAAGCATTTCTCAGTGAGGTTTTGCCTGAACTACTAGAGGATGTGCCCTTGGCATTGAGACAAAGACTGTGGTTTCAACATGACGGTGCACCCCCACATTTCGATCGGAATGTGCGCAATTTCCTCAATACCGTATTCCACAACCAGTGCATTGGCAGGGGAGGGACTGTGCCATGGCCACCTCGATCGCCTGATATTACGCCCCTGAATTTCTTCCTCTGGGGAGAGATGAAACGCCTTTTTTCTGAAACACCTGTCGTGTCAGCCGAGAACTTCGTTGCCCGTATCAATGTAGCTGCAGCATCGATAGCAGAAACGCCGGGGTTGTTAGGTCGCACTAGACAATCCTTGATTCGCCGTTGTCACCTCTGCTTGGAAGTACATGGTGGACACTTTGAAAACCGTCTGTGATGAGGTTCCCTTCACATCTCCATTAAGCATACTGTGTGCCTTTCAGGGTATGCAACCTATGACTTTTCGTTTTGACGTCATGGTGCCCTTCGCTCAGGAAATTTTCTTTGTTTTTTGGTGCCATTCAACACATGCCAATTTTCGTCGATACCAGCTCACGCAGAACGCACACCCACCCCACTCCCGTCAACATCTTCGTTAGCATCCTTTGGGGAATCCCTTGCGCCGACATTGCACAACATTGCCGTGTGATTTTTTGACCAGAGCGTACCCAATTTCTTAGTGGACCGCCCAACACCGACGACTTCTCCACCCATTTTGCGATTATTCACTTCGGAAAATATTTTTCCCACGTTTTCAAACGTCAATAACTCGGCAACAAAGCAGTTTCCGGAATTTCGTTACATGAACTTTTCACCTTATTTTCACTCGTACAATCACCTCCCAAGCGTTGTAAACGAACTTACGAAACACCTTGTATATCTGCGAGTGTGAGAGGGAGGAGAGATATTTGGTAAATAAAATGGGGGTCTTCTTAATTTTTTTGAATTTTTGAAGTGATGTGATATTGTGTCCAATTATTCTCTTATTTTAGGAGTGGTTAGCACTGCATGCTACAATGTCAGGTGCTCTGGGTTCAAATCCTGGCCTGGGAATGGGTGTTCATTGTGAGTGTCCCCTCATCAATTTCATCATAACCATCGTTCATCCTCATCTTCACGATGGACCAATAATGAAAGTGGTGTGTCAGGGGTAGCATTTTGAGACGACACCCAAAAGCCAACCCCTCTTCCATGTAGTACACCCCAGTAACTAAAGTGTTGTAGGCTGACAAGTCTGTGGTGCCTGAGCCCACAGCCAGTATAATCTTCTGGGGATTTTTGTTGTGTGCTGTCCATATGTACTTGTGATTGCCCTTTCATGTATTTCATCTTATCATCCTTCATCCTCATTTTCACCCTTTCATGTATTTCATCTTATCCTTCATCCTCATTTTCGCGATTAGCCAAAAATGGAAGAAAAGTGAAGTGAAATAAATCAATTCAATCAATCAAAAGCAGTAAAAATAAATGGACAATAATCACTTAATTGGCATACAGTTTATTTCACAATTCTTGGAACAATGTGAAAACTATTTTTAGTCTTTGCAATTTATGTAACTTGCTGAATGTCTAACACTATGTTTATTTTTCCAGTGACTGTGAAACATTTTTTGGAAGGGATAGTCTTCAGCCTATTAAAGAAGATAATTCTGTTGTATGTGAAACACAATACTCTAAAGTTGTGCCGCTGGAAGGTGGAGAGGTAAATTTATTTGATTTTTTATTATTTATTTTAAGATTGGTATCTTGATGGGAGATATTCTAGTTTATTTTTGTTGATTTATTTATAACTAATGGTGGCAGTATAATAGAACTTTGACCAGTGCTTGAAGTGGAAAATGTTACGTTGGGGGATGTTTGGTTGGGCCTTGGGGTTAGCTTGGGGGCAGATGATTTGTGAAAGAAATTGCTAGCATCTCCCTGCATCCCCCCTCACTTCAAGCACTGATTATGACCATATTTCAAGTACATATGCATAAAACAAGGAAGACATGTTGTGTGATACAGTGATAGTCCAGGGAGGTTTCTCACTGAATGTGCCATTTGAGAATGAATTAGAGGACTAAGAAGAATGCAAATTTGTAAATTTTTATTCTCTATTTTGATGTGTATATTATATTAAATGCAATTTAATTCTTTTGTTTAATATTATACATTGCATAAACATTTGCTGGAGCGATATCGTGCTGCTAAAAATTGGGAAAATGTCCCATAATCTCCCGTAAATTCAATGACAGAAATTTTCTCTTCCCTATGGCTGTCTCTGGATAGCTGCCTTTGCATTATCCAAATAAACGTTAGAAAATTCGAATTACATATGAATTTTTAACATTGGTTTCAATAGGAATTTTGCCAAAAGTTGGAAATCTCCCTTAAACTCAGTCGCCCTGGAACGAACCAACATTTTGCACTAGCGATTTCACAAGCACAGTAAAACTTCTCAATACCGGACAGCCCTGGGAAAAAAATAAATGTCACAGGATAATTCTGACTTCAGAAAGTGTCACATCGGTAAATAATCTCTAAATTTCATGTTTATGAGTCTATTTCAGATTTTGCAGTTTCATCATATGCATGCCTCTATCAGTTTGCTATCTGAGCCAGATGGAAGCTCCTCATAAGCAAGATTTTCTACGAATTCTTTACACAAGTTTCTCATAAACAAGCTTTTCTACGAATTCTGTACACTGAGTTCTCGAAGACATGTTAGCAAAATTACATTGTCGCCTGTGCACGGTGGTTAGTTATGCTAACCACAAATTTTACAAGTAATTAGTGTTACGATACATACATACGTCAAATCACTAACACTTACATGTGAGAAGTACAGCTCAATTACTTATAAAATGTCTACGATCACTTCGAGGTGACACTTATTTTCACGAAAAGCAAAGGAGAATCGAACACGTGACCACACACCTTGATTTCTAGCACTGAAGTGAGTAAGAAATGATTCATGCTTCCCTTAGCTCAAACGAAACAGCCAAGTGTAATCACCTTCCATCTAGTGGTGAATTGGGGAAATACATATGTGGTCTGTGTGCATGGGCGTCTGGAATGAGGGCTCCCCCCTGGAAAATGAAAGTCAACCAAAAATTACATATTTCACACATATAATTTTATTTCAGCCACAATAATATGTATTAATTAATACACGAACATGATAAATTCAAATTTAAGCAATGTTTTTTGAGGGTACAACACTATTATTGGGGAAAATGTGGCTTGTTTGCCCCCCCCCCCTTGGAAAAACTACATTCCTTGTCCCTCCTTGGAAAAATCCTGCGGATGTCCATGTCTGTGTGGTCACTGCACAGGAAAAGAACCATTACTGTTTGAATATGTGGTGAGCACAGGTAACCACCGTCCCTCAAAGAGTTAAGCGACATGCAACACATATCACTTGTGGCATTGTGAAATCTCCCTTACTCAATGAATCTGACTTCATTCTATTTATTTACCTCTTATTACTACAAATTGACTGGAATTAAACACACATGAATTGCATGCTGCTTCATTTTTTCATTACTTACTTACCTGTAACATTTTTGAAGTACTTCCATGAAAAATATTGATTTGTTTGTTTTTTGTTTTTTCCAGATAGTAGTTTCATTACTCAACAATAGACCTTCTGCAAATGATTTTTTCAACTCTACTGTATTGCAAGAATGGACAAGAGCAACAAACATTCGACTCAGATTATTACGAACTAAAACCTTGCTTGGTCATCTGATGTCGCTTGCTCGCCGAGACCATACAGTTACTCGAAGGGTACGTATTAGTACTACTTGATTCAATAATTGAACTCAGGATGGGACCATTTAACTGGCCAATACAATTTCAAGATCAATATGGATTCATTGGAAAATTTGCAGGATCTAAAATTAACATAAGACCTTTTCTTTAGTTTCTTTCTCATATTAAAAAGTTGTCAATTTTTATGATTACATAATCTTGACACTTAAGTTTGCATGAGGAGGAGGGTGAAGAATTGCGAGCATTTTGATACTGAACATACTTTTTTTTTTTAGTTAATTTGATTTGACAAAAAAAATGTCTCAGTTTCAATTTATGTGATGTATACAGAGTGAGTATGCGACTTTGTAACGGGAATTGGTCCTGATCATAGGCGTAGCTAGAACTTTATATTTGGGTGTGTACAAAGAAAAAAAATGAGGTCTTGTACCTTTTTAATAGCATATTTTGCAACACAATCACATAACTCTTTAACTGCACTGTTTGTAAAGGAATATAAATTCACTAAATGACAGTGTTGAAAATTTCTGAATATATGTAGTAGAAAAAAAATCAAATTGCATAGAAATTACACACACACAAAATATTCATAAATGTTACAAACAAATACATCAAAATACACGTCATCTATAACAAGAGACGTCTATCAAAAGGTACAATGTTCTTAAACTCATCAATAACTTTATTTACATCAATAAATAAGCTTTTTCCTGTTCCACAAATAGCAAGAGCAGAGCTTCCAATCTATCGTGCTTTTGAGTTGCTCTTAATTTAGTTTTAACTTGATTAAGCTTGGAGAAAGCTCTCTCACACGTGCAGCTTGTGACAGGTATAGAAGAAAGGCGCTGCAGTACAGAGTAGAATGCAGTAAATATCTTCTTTCTCCAATGACAACGAAAATCTATAGACACCCGTTTCATCAGCGATAATGCACACGTTTGTACCAAGTAATGACATTTTCAACTTTTACAAACTGCCGCATATTTTTTCTCTTATTGAAATATCTGTCTTTAATTCTCTTTGATAAAGCAGCCCATTAGGGTGTGTCTGGGCACACCCGGCACACCCCGTAGCTACGCCTATGGTCCTGATTAGGGCTAAGTCGATTCCGATGCCGATGGATCGGTATCAGCCAATATCAGTGCTATTGGTATTGGAAAGTATCGGTTGGTACCAGCCTGATACTTTTCTGTCTTTGACAGCCTATCGAAAATGCCATGTAGTCTTATTATCCTGGAAATGATTCAAAATTCGAAGTCCTTTTTTATTTTGTACCGGTTTTGTGTGAAAATAACTTAATTTTGTGATAACATAACATGTAATTTATTATTCTGATGAATATTTTGAACCAAAAATATTGGCAAATAGATGCATGTAATCAATATTTTGAACAACTTTTAATGGTTACAATTTTCAAGCATCAGTACCGGTATTGCTGGAAATCGGTGAGAGTATCAGCATCAGTATCGGTATGAGTTCAAAGTGGTATCATCTCAGCTCTAGTCATCATCATCATCATCCTTTACTGTTTCCTGCCTCTGGCTGGGTTGGCATAGAAGCCAAGCCTATCTAGATTTTTCTGGTCTTCCACCATTCCTCTCTTTCCATGGTGTTCCAATCTTGTCCTCTTCTCCTAACACTCTCCGCTATCTGCTCTCTTCACTGGCATCTTGGTCTTCCTTTTGGCCTTACTCCTACTCCTTGTGCATGGTAAGCTCTTACTGCCAGTCTTTCTGCATCCAAACCATCTCATCTATGCCTGATCTATTGTGTCCTGAATATTCACCACCCCCCACTGTCTCTACTGTCTGTCAGATCTCATTCCTTATTCTATCCCTTCTAGTCTTCCTTAATATACTTCTTAAAAATTTCATCTCCACTGTCTGCATCTTTCTTTTGTCTCTCTATGTTATTGCCCAAGTCTCTGCTCCATACGTAATTATTGGCACATAGTATGTGTTATATGTTACCTTCTTGCATTTCATAGGTACATCCCTGTTCCATATTAATCTTTGAATGCTTTGATATAGTTCACCACCCATTTGTCCTCTTCTGTTTACCTCCTCATCTATTCTTCCACTTCTCTCAATTATGCTTCCTAGATATTTGAAACTCTCCACTACCTTCAACTCTTCCATGTCCACCTTTATTTTTGGTACATTTCTGGCTCAGTTTCTGGTTTTTATTAGCACCTCGCTCTTTTCTGCACTGAATTTTATTCCTGCTCTTCTAATTTCATTATTCCAACTATCAAGCTGTTTCTGTACTTCTTCCCTGTTTCCCCATATTACTAAGTCATCAGCGAACAACAGGGGCTTCATCTCTTCCTTTCCTGTCTTCTTCCCCACCTTTTTGTTAATTGCATCCATTGTAATTATGAAGAGCAGTTGGGAAAGAGCCCTTCTCTGTTTTAATCCATTACTTATAATGAACCACTCCGTTCTTTCCACCAGTGTCTTCACACAGCTTTGGTTGGCCTTGTACGTGCTATGCATTCTATGCACTATCTGTCAGGCTCAGTCCTAGTCCTGATGGATAATAAATTGCACAAACTGTCAGCATCACTTCACCATCCTTGGGACGAATCGAAGGGTGAATTTTTAACATTTTTCCGAAAATTTCCTCAACATGTAGTGCATGTTGCCAGGTAACTTGCGTAACTTTTTCCTTAGAAAATAAACTGTCTAGTTAGACATTTTATTCATTACAGAACCAGAGTATATGGATTATACTGTTATAATTATTGTAATATTAAAACAAAATACCAGAATTTTATACTAAATTACGGAATATGTATACAAATATTGGATGCCTATTTTTGATTATTTAACTGGAAATTAAATTCCTGTTCTCTTATTTTTTTCGACATATATTTACATCTGCTATTTTCGCTTCCCTTGCAGTACTATTATTCCATCAAGGATATCAGCATTGGAGGCCGCTGTGTGTGCAATGGTCATGCAGATTTGTGTGACATAACAGACCCTGAGGATCCCTATAAGCTGCTGTGTCGATGTCAACGCAACACTTGTGGTGCTCAATGTGAAACGTGTTGCCCAGGTTATGTCCAAAAGGCTTGGAGGCAATCTAAAAGCTACAACCCATTTGTTTGCGAAGGTAAGGTATTGTTGCAAATTGCAAGTTTTTTACTGCAAACTTTTACGTGCGTGCTAATGTATGATCTGCTTCTTGAATGTACTTCTTAATTAACAAACAGAAGTATTGTGAAACTTGCAACCCATTTAGGTATAGTTAATATTTAGAAATTGAAGTGAAAAATTTAAGCTTGATCAGGACTTGAACCCAAGTGTCTGGCATATGATGCCATTACTCTGCCAACTAAGCTCCTGAACCAGACTTGGTTGTGCCTGATTTTTCACTTGTCCTGTTCGCCAGGGAATACAGCACAACCAGAGCTTGACTCTGTAGGTCAGTGGGTAGACCATGGTATGCCAGAGACCCAGGTTTGAGTCCTTGTCAAACCTGCATTTTACACTTAAATTTCTAGTGTGTGCTAAATTATAAAGGAATTATTAAGCATATCAACTGGGCTACCAAGGTAACTGCAACATACATACTTTTACTTACGTGAAATTTAGAAGATTTCTCACTTCTGCATTGCATGCGGAAGTGAGAAATCTTCTAAATTTCACGTAAGTAATTTTAAACCACGTTTACCGCAACCATCATGAATACATACTTTTGATAAAATATTTCTCAGAGTCATTGATGATGATGCCAGGGTTCCCCGGTTTGAATCCCAGCCTGGGCATGGGTGTTCTTTGTGAGTGTACCCTTGTTAATTTCATCATATCACTCATCCCCATCTTTGCAATTAGCCAAAAGTGTCAGAAAAGCAAGGTAAAATGAACCAAATCAATCAATCAGTCTGAGCCAGTAATAGGTAGAGGCACATATTTTTGGTAAATAAAAAAGCAGAATGTCGGTACAAAAACAGTCAATTTTGGGTTCAAAAGTGGTAAAAAAAAAATCACTGTTATAACAGTGAAAGAACTGGTCAAAAGTAGTATATAAAATGACATTTTGGTTTTAAAATTGTGAACATAATCCAAAATTTGATTTAAAAACTGCACTTATAATAATAAACATAATCCTTCTAATGGCACATTTATGTAGTTACCAGAATATTAAGTTCATTCCTGTATAAAGGAGTCCATTCTTGCTCATCAAATATTTACAGCAGAATTAATCAATTTTCCTTGAATTGCATAACTCACAGGATGAATCGAACTTCTCAAAGGGTCGCATTGGTAAAAACCCTCTAAATTTCATGTATAAGAGTCTAATTCGCATTTTGCAGTTAATTTCACATCATTTTGTGACAAAAAGGTAGTAAAATTCACCTCGCACCTTTCAGAAACATGAAAAATTAACATTAGAATGTGTTTTCACATTTCATGTTTTCATCAAAAATGAAATATGCATGCCCCTAGTGATAACGTAACAATCTGTAGAATCGAAATGTAACGTAAAACGAACTCTACAACCCCAGACATTTAGTAGGAGAACGTTACGATAGGGTTTTGCAACATTCTCTCCTACTCCAACAAAAGCAAAAATCTGGGCAAGTACTTCTTACTTGCCAATCTTCTTGTCTCTTTCTCTCCACAGAGTGACCTAGGTGAACATTTTAACCATGTTCTCATGATTCTTGCAGTGGCAAGAAGCTTCAGTTCGCTTTCTTTGGAAAATGAAATTATTTACTTAATTGTGGTTTGAAACAACAAGGGTGAACATTATTGCAACATTTTAGGTAACCTTAAACTTTCTCATTACACATGCTATGGGATGTTGGCATCCAATTATCCACAGACACACACACAGTCAGCTATGGTAGGCTTACTTGGTTATTTCAAATTGCAATTTTTTTATACCATCAACTTCCACATGCCTGTGTATTAGAAGAGCAGGACAATATGTCAATGCCTTGAAATCAAAACTGTGACACATAGTCAGGTGTTTGTAGGAACATTCTTTAAAATGTGTCCATATCATGTACCAATTCATCTGCACAGTTATAGCCTGACAAGTTAAGTCCCGATATGCGCAGATCGCCGCGGAGCACTTCCTATTACATCATCCTCCCCACCACTCTTCTACGTACTGGTCTGGCCTTCAAGCTACGAGTGGTGCCAACTCAGCAAAATTAAGCTAAAACAAATATGACAAACTATTTTTACTGTGTAGATTGTTGGTGCCGGCTCATATCAGTTTATCAGTGGTTCATTTGATTTAATCCGGTCTTTGAAAATGCATGTGGTGCGCGGATCGTAAACTGTAGCATTACGCACGTGCGTTAACGTTTATAACGAAGAGAAACTACTGGGCAAATGACTTCATTTTCTGAATGTGACATCAAGCATTGGTCTGTTTTTATTTTAAATCCGAGTGCGGTGGGGGTTCTTTTGTTTATTGTACAACAATCACTACGAGAAGGCAATCTTATAACATGCTTGCCTGTTTTCTTTTTTAAAGCACTGAAATGTTCTTGCTCTTTACTCTTGACTGCATATTTTTGAAATGCAAAAATCAAATCATGCCGGGTCCAATGAAATCCACAATCTGCTCTGGAAAGCCCCTTAGAGGACAGGCCAGAGAAATTGTTTACAATCTTGCAACATATTTGCGAAATCAGAAGGAGTTGCATAAACTTAAGTATAATGTTGTCGAGTCCACAAGCCCCGCCACGGGGGTATCTAAATGGATGGTTTCTCAAGTTTTAAAAGAATTGGATTGGATTGATTTGTTGTTGTAAGTGTCCACTTTATGCACAGTAAGGCTAATCGGGACTGGACATAAGAAGGAAAAGAGATGTTGGCAAAAGGTAACCTGAAGTTCTGTACTCCGACAGGTAGAAAACAGACCAGGAAAAAGCAAATACAAATTTCGTTGAAAATCCTCAGACCATTCTGCTCCCTCCAGGTTGCAACACTCCGAACCAACGTCGCTGCAAAGAATGGAGTGGGGAAATGTGGTGTGAGCTGCGCAACAGCTATTTGCAGCATCTTGTTTTTAAACTTGTCAAGTTATAGTATATAGAACTGACACAAAAGGTAGGGGCCACAGTTTGATCCTTACGTGACCCGTAATTTCCACAACTTTTAGTTAGTTACTTCAGATCCACTGTTTTATCATTTGGGAATTTGAGTTGGAATTACAGAAAACCACTGAGAACACACTTCACATAGTATAACACAATGTTGCCTGCTTTTCAGGTAATCCTGCATTATTATTATTATTATTATTATTATTATTATTATTATTATTATTATTATTATTAATTTATGCTATTTTTGCAGCCTGCAATTGCTTTGGTCACACTGAGGAGTGTATTTATGATGCTGAAGTCGATGAAAAGAGGCAGTCCATTGATATTTATGGACGATATGAAGGAGGTGGTGTTTGTCAGAACTGTAGGGACAACACTGAAGGCATTAACTGCGACCGATGCCAGGCAGGTTTCTACAGACCTTTTGGAGTACCTCTGAATGCAACAGATGTGTGTCGTCGTAAGTTTGAAATTTATTTATTTTGAAATGCATTTAGGCATAGTATTCATTGTTTATTACTTGTTTAAATTTCATTGTATTTCATTGTTCATTGAAGTATTAGTATTTGATGAAGTCACAGTGTTAGGTAGAAAGTATTTGTTGCACGCATGGAAAATGCAGGGTGCCCACAGGCAGGAAAAATCAGGAAATGTCAGGAATTTCAAGATTTGTCAGGAAAAGACAGGAAAAAGTACAAAATCTACCGTTGGGTCAGGAAAATTTATGAAAAAGTCAAAAATTGTAAAGTCAAAGCCTTATAAAGTTGTTGCAGAGCAGGTTAGTAATAAATTTATCAAATGCAAGTTGTCTTTTTTCAAGACTATTTATTCTGAATGTCAGTCTTTTTTGACACATTTTCAATCTGCAAGTCCCTTGGCTCCGTATATATTCTCTTAAATTACATAATCTCATGAGATCACTTATGAGTCTGCTTGTACAGCCAAGTAAGTTGAAATCAGCTCCCACTGTAAGTACACTCATGCCACTTGACCTTAATGATGCTGAAAACTTGCTTCCTGTAAATACAGTTGATGTCAGCTTGCAGACCCAGAAGTTCCTAAAGGAAGTACATGGAACTGAACTTGAATTGTTGCAATTCTGAAAGGAATGCCAGACATTTTTGAGAACTACGGTTGAGAAGTTAAAAGCCCCTTGAGATATAAGGTAGTCATAGGATCGTCTTCCCTGGATCCTTCTGTAATGTTAAACCAATCACAGGTTGGTTGAACTAGGTTCAAATGCCTCCTTCACTGTTTGTTTGAAGCTAACAGAGTACCAGAGGACATCACAGAAAATGCAAAAAAAAAAGAGTACTCACTACTGTGTGAAGATGCCAGAACATCCTCTTCACAAAGCTTTGAAACATATCTACAAGACAAGCAAGGCATTGCCAGACTCGATGATTTCTATGCTTCCCTTCTTTCAAACAACCAAAAATACTCATCATTGTGGAAAGTGATAAAGTCTGATATTTTCCCATGTAAATGCTACAATCAAGGGTGGTTTCTCAATCAACAAGTCTGCCCTTATTGAAAACCAATGCGAACATACAATCATAGCACTGAGGAGAGTGCATGATGCTGTTATCAATTGCAAAGGAATCCATAGTATTGTCATCACACAGAAAATGCTTATGTATGCCAGATCTGCTCGGAGGCAATATGAAGATTATATGGAAACACAGCGTAACACTAAGAAAACAGAAGAGAATAATTCTGCCAAAAAGAGGAAGGTCATGAATGAAATAAAGAAACTGGAAGATATCAATGAAGTTGAGACAAAAATCTGAAATGGAGCAAGAACTTTCTCAGGAAATCAAACTTTTGCGGAAGTTGGAAAACTAACATCTGTGGGCATTGTTAAAACTTCTGTTTTCATTCTGGTGATATTGTTCAATATATACATAGAATTTATTCATATAAGTGTGTTGTAGTTGTTTAGCATAACATGTTCATGATTAAAAAAATGTAAATTTGGGTTATTTTAATCAGTACCTTTGTAAAATATTTTAGTAAAAACTTTTTCATGAAATTTTATTGTATTTTGAATTGTAATGAAGTAATAAAAAGTAATGAAGTAATAAAAAAAAATTGCTACTCAGGTGAGAGTTGGGCAGCTATGGGGATGGTGGAGGCTGCATGTAAAAGAAAACAAAATATTTTGCAAAAGTAAGAAATTGGTTGGTGTGTGAGTCAGGAATTTTTTTAAAATCTGCTCAGGAAAAGTCAGGAAATTTAACTTCACAAATTTTGTGGGCACCCTGAAATGTCTGAACACCTTGTATCTCTGTAACTTTAATTCCATGAAAAATTTATTGTTCTAGAGATATCATGGCAGAATCAGAGTCTCAGACCATGTTTTATGCAATGATCTTGAGGTGTAGAACACAAACATATATATAATTCAAAATGCCCTCTGTAATGGTATAAGATTTTTCACCCTTTGCTCATTTTTGCTTTCTTCAAAACTATGCAGACTACCTTTTATAAAATATTACGAAATGAAACCCATATGTGTGTTATAACATCAGTGCTGCTACAATTTCGCAATGAAATCTTAGAAGTGTGCAATAGGCAAAAGGTGCAAATTACAACCACAATAATCTGTAAATTTAGGACTTTTCAGTAAAAAAATTCAATTTGATTTGGATTTAAATGAAATTAGCATCAGCACGTTTCAAGATAACAGACTTTATGTCTACCAAAACAAAACTTTACAAATACATTTGGCATGGCTAATTTGCTGAAGATAAAATTTTTATATATTTTACTAATCAGTTCCAAGTTGGAGTTGATTTGAGATATTTTGGAATTGATTCAAAACTATACAGTTCAACTCCATTCAAATTGATGATGCAAACAAAACATTTGTGAAACATTCCCTTTTGTAATAACAATGAATGAGATGATTATAGTATTTAGTAGTGAATAAAAATATGTGTTCTAGCACAAGTCATGAAACAGTGTCCTGTGTCACATATTCTTTATTTTATTGCCAGTCTAGAATGTAAATGATTTCTTTCCCTCTTTGAATTCACTTGATTGATATAAATTAGTTCATCTCAATCATGCTACACTGATAAATGGGAATATTACAATCTATTTTATGAAAACAAATTTTAACATTGTTCATCTTGTGAAATGGGAGTAGGCAGAACTAAATTTCTCATGTGTATTCAGTAGTGTCCCTATTCATAATTTGCTTTAAAAAAAATCCTTTCAGCTTGCCAATGCAATTACTTCTTTTCAACTGGGAACTGCGCTGAGGGTACCGGACAGTGTGAATGCCGACCAGAGTTTACGCCACCCCATTGTGACAGTTGTAATTTTGGTTACTTTGGATACCCGAATTGCAGACCCTGTGAGTGCCATGTGAACGGAACACGGGGCTTCCACTGTGAGGCTTCTGGTGGACAGTGTCCATGTAAACCAAATTACACTGGGAAATTTTGCACATTCTGTAATGAAGGATTCTACCAATTTCCTGATTGCTTAGGTAAGTGATGCATCTGCTTTCTCCATAACTGAGTTTTTTTGTAAAAGTATTGTCTGTAGTATGACCATCAATTTCAGGTATGGTCATGATTTATGTCTTTTAGAAGTAAATGCTATATTTTACTAACTTTTTTATGAATTGGACATTTGCGTATTTTATCTTTTTAGGAAAGCTAGGACAGTGTGTGTTTATTAGGGGACATTTGAATACAAATTATCTGAATCCAGTTCCTGCAGAATTCAAATCCTGGATCTAAAATCCGAATCCTGAACCTTGGATCCAGGATTTGGTATCTGGAACTAAGATCCAAGATTTAGTGTCTGAACTTTGGATACAGGATTCTACTAAATCAACAAGTTCAACTATTATTTCCCACTCTTAGAACTACAATTCATACAATATCCAATGTTTGTACTGTATATTACAGGGTGTCCAGCTTAAAAGCAAAATAAAACAAATTAAAAACTTGAAAGTTTATTGATATATTACCTTATAGGTTACTTCTACCAATATGTTTTTCCCAAATGTTTTTACATACTTAATGTACCTCAATATGTGCACCTTCAGTGGAGTGGCAGACGTCCTATTTGTATTCAATTTCTGCCCATGGGTTCAATAGGATTATAGCAGCACAAATGTCTTGTGGGTCAGGTGCACTTGTGTTTGGTGCACTTGATATTTTACAAATCTCACAGAAAAAAATCAAGAGCAGTAATACTCAGCGATATTGGTGACCAAATGTTAGGATGAGTACCTCTCCCAATCCAACATTCAGGAAACTCATGGTCTACGAAATCCCTCACCACATGTGCGTAATGGCAGGATGCACTGTCTTCCTGGAAGATTACATCACATGAAACTTGAGGCACAGCGTATGTCCAGGTAACAGCTTAGTGAGAGAAAGCATGTGGAAAACTTCTATTGAGGAGTTAACAAGGCTGCTAAGACTGATGCTGTGACTGCTTGTTCATGGAAACAGTGTGGTTATGTGCAAACAATGTCAAAAAACATTTTTATAATTAGGAAAAGAGAGACGAGCGAGGATGGTGGCAGTGGCCACTGAAATTAATCGAAAAAGAAAAAAGCAGCTTCTCGGATAAAAGTGAGTACTAGTTTCTCCGTATTTAAACATGTTTAGTTACTTGACAGGTAGAAGAAAGCTGTAAAGAAATATCTCAATAAACTTTCAAGTTATTAATTCTTGCTTCATTATGCCTCTTAAGCTTGACACCCTGTATGCTGTGCCAGATTGTTGCTTTAACTCTTCCTTGTTATTTTAGCGTGAAACCAGATAGATTTGCACAGCAAGCATACAGTAAATGTTTTATGTGTTAAATCAGTATGTGATAAATGTATCATGTCATTGCAATGTAGAAAATGAGAGATATATATGTATGTGTCACCATATGATTGGGAGTTCAGATGTCAAAGCGCTGGAATATAATACCAGGATCCTGGGTTTAAGTTCTTTTTAAGGCATGCATTTCCAATCATTTTCTGCAATTCAGCATCTCTCTCTGTGTGTTACATTTGTGTACTCATAGTTAATTTTTTTAGTGTTTAGCATAATGTATATTAAGTACATATTTCTGTACAAAATCTTTTGTATTATTTACAGCCTGTGAATGCAATTCTTTGGGAGCAGTATCAGATGTCTGTGATTTGGAGTCAGGACAGTGCAGCTGCAAGAACAACTATGGTGGAAGGACATGTGATGACTGCGAACACGGATATTACAACTACCCTGACTGTTTGTGTAAGTTTCATTATTAGAAAAATTCAAGAGGAAATAGTCGTCCATGTGGAAATGTAATTATTTTCATCATCCTCTATTACATTTAACACTTAGCTGGCATCATGAGATGTTTTTAACATCCAAAATAATAATTATTGTTGTTATTGTTTACATTTTGGTCTCAGCTGCTCAGTGTTCACAAATTTTGAGCATGATAAAATCTCATGTGACCTTAGCAAAGTATTCCCAATATGAAATTTTGGCCGACACCTATAAAGTACCGGTATAAAATTTACCGATACCGATAGCCGATATTCTACCGATCCGATATAAAATTTCAAGAAGAACCTGAATGGATCATTGACCTCCTTAATAAATGTGTGTTTCAAGGTGACTGCAGTGCAAAAGAAGTTGCTTATTTAGACATTTACTTTATAAGAAAGTAGAGCATGGAGATTATCCATAAAAATTATAACATAATGGCAGAATTTTGCACTAAATTATAAGATATTTGTAGATATATTGGATCGGTAAAATAATCAGTAATTTTACCATAAACCGATACACCGATATGACTATATCGGCTGATACCAATAGAGTATCAATTAATCTGTCCCATCCCTACCCAATACCAATTACAATTGGTATATGCTGATATCGATGCATCGGTATCAGTATCATCAAAGCCACAATTCTTAAACATTTTTGTGTACTTAGGTGAAACCAAATTATGTTTCGAATTGATACATTTGTTCAATTTTGCTTTTAGATTGTTCCTGTGATGTCAGAGGCACCGTACCAGAAGTGTGTGATAAGAACTCGGGCAAGTGCCTTTGCAAAGAGGGTTACGGAGGAAATCGCTGTGATCAGTGTGTAGCAGGCTATTATGGATATCCTGATTGCAAACCTTGTGGCTGTAGTGAAGTGGGAAGTGCATCGACAGTTTGTGATGCTACAGGGAAATGCACCTGTTTGTCCAATTTTGCTGGTCGAACTTGCGATCAGTGCAGCCCAGGCTACTATCAGTACCCAGAGTGCTTGTGTAAGTACAACCTGATGCTTGTAATTATTTCTAGATGCTGGGAGTTCCTATGTGTTCCTAATCAATATAATCTAATCATCACCCATCCTCATTATAATGATTAGCCAAAGTGTCGGGAAAAAGATACGATAGAAGAAAAATACATAGTCTATATTTTGTCGTTTTTTTCTAAACTGGTGAGTAAGGTCAGTATTGTTTGTTTGTGTAACTGTAATTATGATTTTTTGTTTTCATTTTACAATTTGGAATGATTACTTTCCAATGGGTGACAATTTTTTCATTTCAGTCCTTCTTACAAATTTTCCTAACCTTGTAATAACCATTGTAAAAAGTATTTCTTAAAAATTGGCTTTCTGTAATTGCCAAAAAGGTGTAAATGTTACATTTTGAGAGCCATGCTTTTTTCTCTGCTTCCTACATTATTCACCATGTTATGTTATGTCAAATGATCCGTGGTAGCTCAGTCAATAGGGTGTCTGACTATCATGCAAGAGACCTGGGTTCAATCCCCAGCGGGGGAGAACTGGGGATTTTTACCACCTGTTCAAGTGGTTCCAGTGCCCACTCAGCATCATATAAAGTGAGTACTTGGAGGAAACTTGGGAAGGGGGGAGTTAAAGGTGGTCAGGGGCATGGTGCTGGTCAGATTACCCCCACCTTCGGCCGTGATCAAGAAGGTGTGGGGCCTTTACTCCACACCCCCTATACACCTTCATGGCATGCTGCAAAGCACAAGGGAACATATTACTTTTTTACTTTACTTTATGTTGTTATGTCACCTTTATTAACAGTGTGGTAATGATTATTTGTAGTAAAAATGAAAAAATATACAGTACAATCATGAAAACATTGTCTTAGCTTTATAAAAGTAGAATTTTTTTTATTGATTAGAAAAGTGTTGATGAATTTGCATGAGGATGTTGGATGCATGCCAGAAAATAAATATATATTTTTAATAAAATCCGAGTTTTGTTGCTAAAATGCTAATTGATTAGTAGACTGTAATTGAATTGGTCAGGAATTAGTTACTTTTTGGTCTATTTTTGATATTTTGGTCAGGTAAGTCTGTAATTTTAACCCTCTTACATGGGCACCTGCAGAAAATTTTCTAATGTAGGTCAAAGTCAAAACGTTGTGTTGTTCATTGAGACAATATAATATTATGTTACCTGTCATATTTTTCTTTTTTTCTCCTTAGCTTGTGACTGTGATTCACATGGTTCAATTGGGATTTCTTGTGACTTGGAAGGGAAATGCCAGTGTCGATACAATTTTGATGGAATTCAGTGTAATCAGTGCAAAGAAAGATTCTACAACTTTCCCATTTGTGAAGGTGAGTAAGATGAATTTTTAAATGTAGGTACATATGTGTACATGAAAGCACCTGATTTTGATCAAGGAAAAATCCATTTAAATATTGTAGAGCGTGGTTCAAAAATTGGGGCAAGGCGACACATGTGCTTGAATTCAAACGTGTTTCATATTTGGGCTGAGAGACTTGCAGTAAGGTGGTCATTCACTTGTCTATTTCGTATGAATTCTCCCAAACCAAACATCACAAGGCTTTATGTCTATCTACTGCTCAAATTGAAAATGTGTACATCTTTTCCATTCTTTTAAGTACCATGTTGTCAATAGATTGTGGTTACCTATGTATTAAACATTACATCTACAATTTTAAAGATGTAACATATCTGTTGAGTGTATCACTAAAACAAGCAAAATCATGCATTTGCACAACTTGCACATCTTGCCTTTGACTTTGCCTGTAATATGAATTCGGACTGTAATTGGACTCTAAAGATGTAACAGAAAGAAAGAAAGAAGAAGAAAAACAAAGTAAAAGAAAAAAAATCTTTCCCTTAATGGTTCTAATGATGCATTATGTTATAAAATCTTTCCACGATTTTGCATTGTAATTCTTTTGGCTTTAGTTCCCTGAAATATGTAAAATCAATGTTCCACTTTATCTCTTCTTGGCCATGCTGTGAGTATCAGTACTGATAAACAACATAATATATTAAATTGCAGCATTTGTTTCTAATTCTGTATTAGCTATTAATTTATGTGTGTGTTTGCATTCATGTTAAACGTTTTTGTTTCTTTAATTCCAGAATGCAACTGTGACCCAGCAGGGGTAGTAGAGACATTTGCAGGCTGCGGTTCCTTACCACCAGGAGAATTGTGCCAGTGCAAACCAAGAGTACATGGAAGAATTTGCAACGAATGTCGCCCTCTGTATTGGAACTTACAACAGTTAAACCCACAAGGATGCGAAGGTATTGTCATTTCTGAAACATTCATGTGAGTGATTTATACATCCTCGTATCACAGAACAAATTTTCTGATGCAGGATTGGTATTAAAATCGCACCATATTGGGTAACACTGTTAAGCCTTGTTTCCATGTTAATAAAACATTAAAATGCTGACCAAGGGAAAATTTATTGTATAGAAAATATACACTATAAACGTAACGACAGTTTTTGAAACTGTCTCTTTATTGGGTGGAAACGTTACATTTTTAGTGTATATTTTTTATACAACAAATTTTGCCTTGGTCAGCATTTTAATGTTTTATTAACCATATTGGGAGTTTTCAGATCCAGGAAGTATCAGCAATGACATTGCCAGAGGATTCCGGGCTCAGAGTGGATGAATTTTCAGTGCCTCACTGGCGAAGAGCATTGAGTGGTCTACAACACTCGGACAACCAAAGGTTTCATGTTTGAGTCCTGGTCCGAGTATGGATGCTTATTTGAAACTGTCCCTTTATCGCTTTCATCATCATCCACCCCCATCATCACAATTTGCCTGAAGAATAAGAGAATTGATGTACAACAAGAATAACGCAAATAAAAATGTAAACATACAAAATACATTCAAGTGGGCTCTGCTGTGATCACCATTCCCGCTAAGTATGTCTGGATTTGACTATAAAATTTAAGTAAATAGTTAAACTACGTAATTAAATTGTCTGAAGAATTATATAGCCACGGTGGCTCAGTTGGTATCTGGCTACCATGCTAAAGGTCCCAGGTTCGATCCCCGGCCGGTTCAAATCCGGGAACTTTTCTAACGATGGAAGCGGCCCCAGCATCGAATAACATGGGTACCTGGGGGAAACCCTGGGGGGTAAAGGCGGTCAGGGGCATGATGCTGATCACATCACCCCCACTCACGACCGGATCAAGAAAGTGTGGGGCGTTACCCCCACACCCCCTATACGCCTTCATGGCGTGGTGCTAAGCACAGGGGAGCACTTTACCTTTTTTTACTGAAGAATTATAATGTATACTATTTACTAGACTATTCTGGTAGCCTATTGTCCATCTCTGCTCATCCACCAACAACGCCCTATTATGTCAGTCTGCCTTTGAAATAGAAATCTTTAGGTGGGGGATATTTGCTTGAGCCTTGGTGATAACTAGGGCAGATACTCGTGCGTATAATATGGTCATAATTGGATATTTTCTTTCCTGTATGTATGAAGCCATAAAGCACAGATTCATGTATGCCATTAACTATTGTATTTTATAACTGATAACAACATTCTTTTAGTAAGCTACAGGCAGTGTGTAGTGTAAATATTCCGACAAAACTTGACTTTTTACCGTATGGATGCATACATATAAGATAGAAAAGGTCATTTCTCGGGGTCTTGTATAGTCAAAACAAAGCTGCAATGACTAAAACATTACAGAGAAAAGTTGTCAGTGTAGAACAGTGACACCCTATATATAAATAATGTTAATATAAAAACACTTCCATTGCATCTATACCTTGTTAATCTGGGAGAATTTTGAAACATAACATTAAGCCTTTTTACCATATTGAAATCTTTTTCTGTGCATGATGCCTCTTAGAATTATGCAAATAATAAAGTTTGTTGTAATTTGCAGATTGTGATTGTCATATTCCTGGTGTTATGGGTGGAATTGGAATATGTGATTCGAAGACTGGTCAGTGTGTTTGCAAACTTACTGTGGGTTCCCGTAAATGCGATGAGTGCATTGATGGAACCTATGACCTTCAAGATGAGAACCTGTTTGGATGTAGTGGTAAGTTTTAATGTGCACTAACTCCACTTTTAACAAGCGTTGAAAATGCTTGAGCATTTTAAATATTAATATTAATTCAAGTATAAACACAAAAGATAAACTAGTGATGCTTCAAAAGTATCTTGAGAATACCAATCAGGATTTTAAGAATGAAAGGCATAGTTTTCTTTACCTAGCATAAGGAACTGAATGAGAGGCAGATCTACATGGCCTGGTGTCAAGCAATAATATTTTTTATTTGTTCTAGGATTATGTCACACTGATGGAAGGAAGAAGAACAGAAGAAGAACTGTCTGTTAGAAAAGTACCAAAACATTGCTCTGATTAGTGAAAACTTAAGTTGAAGAACAAAAATTTGTATTCTCCATAGGAAATACATTAGAATTGAAATATACTTATTACTGATATTAAGGCGATACCATTTTGAACCAATATCTTAACCAGTGCTGATACTCTCTCCGATTTTCACTGATACCAATGCTTCTGCTTTGTAACACTGGAAGTTGCCGAGAGTATTGAATAATACAGGGTGCGGCAGCGTTCGAGTCTATATTAATAGCACACCATGAGGAAGTAAATGCATTTTATTTATTAGTTATTATGTCAATTAATAGTTAAAGGTATGCCATTTGATAAAGCGTAAGTCATTGTCCAATTGGGTGGATTAATGTTTGAATATAACCCCTCTCAAATGATGCCCCCTCTGCACAATACATTCATCCAGGCGACGTTGGAAGCTTTCCATAACTCGTCGTAACATATTCCCTGGGATATTGCCGACAGCAGTTCTTATGCGGTCCTTCAACTCAGGAATGGTGGCACAACGTGTTCGGAAAACTTCTTGCTTCAGGTACCCCCAAAGGAAAAAGTCGGCACATGACAGATCGGGTGACCATGGCGGCCAGGAGATGTCACCGAAACGGGAAATTACTCTTCCTGGGAATGTCTGTCGCAAAAAAGCCATGCAAATTCTGGCTGTATGCGAGGTTGCACCGTCTTGTTGAAACCATAATTGTTCCATATCCACATTCAACATCCCTAGTTGAGGAAGAACGAAGTCTTGCAGCATAATTAGGTAGCGTTCACTCGTGACAGTTACAGCCCGACCGATGTCATTCTCGAAAAAATAAGGGCCAATAATCCCAAACGAAGCAATTCCACACCACACTGTGACACGAGAACTATGCAATGGCTTGATGTGCAGTTCATGCGGGTTTACATCACTCCAATAACGCAAATTCTGTTTATTCACTGAACCACATAACTCGAAATGAGCTTCATCTGACATCATGATGGTGTCCAACATTTCGGGATTTTGGCGAAGGAGATCACGCATCGTTAAGCAGAATGTTTCTCGTGAAACCCAATCGCGAGGCTTAATTTCCTGCACAATCTGCAGCTTATATGGGTGAAAATGGAGATCTTCATGCAATATTCTCCTGAATGAGCGATCTGACATTTGCAAATTTTGCGAATGTTGGCGAGCAGATTTTTTTGGGCTACGCAATATTGCAGCACGAACATTTTCCACGGCTTCTGGTGTCCGCACAGTTCTTTCACTTCTTCCTGGTTTACGATTACACGCAGCGGCCGTTAATCGAAATACACTAACCCACCTCAGAATGGTCCGTCTATCTGGAACTTTCCCATGACGTCCCACGTTGAAATGTTGCCTAAATAGACTCTGGGTAGCAATTATAGAGTAATTATTCATGAAATAACTTTCCACAACAAAGGCACGATGCTGTACACTCCACCGATCCATCTCACTCTTAACAATCGAAATGGCACCTCATTAGTACACGAATGCTGCACGAGATGGCACGCATTCATACATTACGTCATTGTACTACACAAGCCAAAATAAGCTATGAACGCTGCCGCACCCTGTATTAACATTGCAATTATACCACATCAATTTACTACAGTTTACATTAAAATATTCAACGAATTGCATTTCATTATTAAAATAGTTGTAATTCAATCACAAAATCCATTTCTCACACAATACCAAGCAAAATAAATTCAAATTTTGGATTTTGCATAATTTCAAGGATAATTATAATCTGCAAAAGTGTCAGTATTTTTGCAGACTGCGTAAGACACTTGCACTCAGAAATATATCGCACTGCTATCTGCTGATAGACATAAGCATCAGTATGCATTCAGCCCTAGTTAGGATATTAAAATTCAGATTGTAGATAGTCTCCAAACATTTTAAAAACAATATGAAACTTTTATTTGTAGACTGTGGCTGTGACATTGGTGGATCAGTGAACAATGTCTGCAACAAACAAACAGGACAGTGTCCATGCCACCCCACGATCAATGGGCGAACGTGCAAGGAGCCTCTGAAAACATACTACTTCCCCACTCTCTATCAGTACCGATATGAGGCTGAAGATGGCAGAACACCTGCTAATACTCCAGTGCGCTTTGGCTTTGATGAATTTATTTTTGAAGGTTACTCATGGAAAGGGTATGCGGTATTTTCACAGCTTCAGGTAAGACTTTTCTAAAAATATAAATTTTGTACATACCAGCAATAGAGATATAAGTTACAAAAAATGTTCGACAACCAGAGGTTTCCTTACTCTATGGTAGAGCCTTTTACATGGAAAGTAAGAATTTTAGAGAAAGGGCTGAATATACTGAAGGGTGCAAAATAGCCATCATACATGCCGACACACACAAAAATTTTAAATCAATCAATCATGGAATGCCAAAGACCTAGTCTGGATTTTTTTTGAAGCCAAAACATGCAAAATATATATGTAAATCAGTGTAGAATAAATCATTGTAAGTTATTCAAATATGTAACAATATTTTTCATATTATTTGATCGTTTTCTTCATTCCTATGCTATTTTTTAGGTCCAAGTGAAATTCTCAAATTCCATCAGGGCCTCTAACTGAACTGCTGACCTGTGGCCAGTTTTCAAGGAATTAGTGAAATATGAAATATGGCAGTAGTGAAAAACGTACATAGAGCCTTGATTTTTGCAGCGACTTTCATGGCTTAAGGTTCAGCTGGATCCTCAGCCGACACCATCAAAGCAATTTTCAAAATTTCTTCTCCTTTTGAAAAACTGCTATGATATTTCAAATTCTGCAAAAATTTCATCATTTTAGATTTCATTGTAGAGGATTCACGTGAAAGTTCATGTGGTTTGCTTTCACTATTGTGTAGATATTTGCAATAGTTTCATGGGTATGTAGACCTATTAAGGTTGTTTTATGTAATGACTTTCATGGACAGGTATTTTCTCTCCTCACTCCACTACTTGTCAATACTGAGTCATTACTTGTATATTGATAATAATACTTATGCAATATTTCAAATTTAACATATGATTGAAAATAACCATATTCTTTAGCCTTGCAGATATACACTAATAAACTTATACAGAACATTCTAATCACTCTAAGCAAATTCTATTTCTGTCTCTTCAACAGAATGAAATTATCCAAGACATTTATTTGGACAAACCATCTCTATATCGTATGGTTCTACGGTATGTAAACCCCAACCCGGAAACCATATTGGGAGAAATAACCATCATTCCAGACAATCCAAATGACATTGAGCAAACCTTCCAAGTCCAGTTCAAGCCAACAAAGACTCCAAAGTTTGTGACCGTGGCAGGAGCTACAGGCAACATTCCTTCGCCTTTTGTCATGAATCCAGGCAGGTGGTCAATCAGGATAAAGAATAAAGAGAGCTTGTTCTTGGTAAGTATATTTTTTTTTTATTTACATTCCAATCTGAGAATATGGGTTGCTCTTATTTTATGTTGTTGTACTCCATTTTTGTGAGCCGGCCCCTGTGACGGAGTGGTTAGCACATAGCACTACGATGCCAGGGGTCCTGGGTTTGAATCCTGGCCTGGGCACAAATGTTTGTGAGCGTCCATTCATCAATTCATCACTCATCCCCATGTTTGCAAATTAGCCAAAATGGCACAAAAAGCGAAGTAAAATAAAGCAAATCGATCAATACATTTTTGTGAAAATTATACACATCATAAGATGTCATCTTCGAAACAGATCAGTGGGTGAAAGTTGAAACTCACCAACATGGATAAGGGGGTGTTGAAGCGGATAGTGGCCACAATATGACAAGACAATGGTGTCCCAACTTCCGAGATGAATTCCCCATTTCCAGGACCCTATGTCGACCTAAACTAATCAATGGGAACTGCATACTGGGAGCATTCATGGCAGAGTAGCTATTCCAAAACCATGGATGACACTGCGTAAATTTTCGCCTGGCGCATGAATTTTCAAATCCAGTTCTTACCAAGAATTAATAATTCGAGTTCAACGATGCAAATTTCCATTACCCTTTTTAAAATTACGAATACAGAATATGTTTTTTAGTCTTTGTGTGCTTTCTGTAATACGTTTATCATTAAATCAGAATAATAAACATGGCATTATAAATTTTTGCACTGTAGGGATCCGAATTTTAAAATCTGCAGCGATATGCTGTAACCGGTAGAGCCTTTTTGACGAAATCCACTCCAGCACAGGAATTAATTACTTTTAATCCAATCTTGTATTAATTCATAAATTAGATGTTTTAAGGTCACATTTCAAAATGTACAGCTTTATGCATTCTTGGTTTTGGACTTTTAACCACTGTGTTATTTTTTAAAAAATTACGAACATTTCGGAGGCTGAATCTGCTTCCGTCTTCAGGGTAGCGTGTAGTCTGTTAAATCATATGGTGTCTATAAATGGTTGCCCTGGAGGAATATCCTACCCTGAAGCCTCCGAAACGTTGATAAATTTTTTAAGAATAACACAGTGGTTAAAAGTCCAAAACCAAGAATGAATAAATCACCAATGATTAGCTACAAAGAAGTACAGCTTTATCTTAGTTCAATTCAAGGCTTTGCTCCCCCAGCTTGCAAAAAATGCTGGCTCAGAAGAAAAGGAGTCTGGCGCCTGAATCATTTTTAATTCTGTCACCTATGGCTACAATGTTTGTGTATTGGTATCAGTGGGAACCAGTAAACAGCAAAGATATTGTCATTGACATCAGTTCAAGGAGACTTAGCTATAGAATAAACCTCATTTAATTGTTAGTTTGCTCACAATACAAGTTCCAAATAATTTCATGATATATGCGGCATCCTATGTAAATAATGGACTTGGAAGATATCGTGAATGTGCATATTTTTAAATGTCTTATATCAGAGGTCTGTTAATGTTTAGCTTATTTTTGTGTTTCTCTGTACAGGATTACTTCGTCCTTCTTCCTGCTGCTTTCTATGAAGCTACAATCTTGGTGAAGAATGTTGATACGCCGTGTGAAATAGGGGACAGGGGTCTGTGCAGACACTTTAAGTACCCAAATATCACTCAATTTGATATGGTTCGAGGTGAGGGTGGGTACATATCTGAAGATGAAACAAGGGAAAGATTGAAAGAATATTTCACAGATGAAGAGGTAAGGATACAGTATGTTTGTTCTTTTTTTCACATTTTTATACCCGTTTCTGATACAAGTATGCATGTACAATGGAACCCTGATGTTACGTTCTCGGATTTTATGTTTTCCTGAATTATTTCCCCAGATTTTATATTTTTCTGCAAATTTAAGTTTTTTTTGTTGTTTTTGTACCCTGGAAAACATAAAATCGAGGTTTCACTGTAATGTGACAATCAGCTTCTATCACATTTTATTGCTATCTCGTAGTTATGTTTCTGTGACAATATATCGTAGTTTAAATCACCATCAACAGGTATTTGGTAAATGATATATTTTTTTTATTCGGCCACATTTCTCAAATTATTACTAGAAAATTATACACAATAAACTGTTACTAGAAGATTCTACTTTTGCTATAGACATACATAATTACAGCACTTGTATATCTAGTGTACAATCTATTATTCATTGTATAGTTACATCGTGCTACGATGCCAGGGGTCCCAGGTTTGAATCCTGGCCTGGGCATGGATGTTTGTGAGTGTCCATTCATCAATTTCATCATATCATCACTCATCCCCATCTTCGCAAATTAGCCAAAGGTGGCACATAAGCGAAGTAAAATAAAGCAAATCAATCAATCAATCATTGTACTCTTTGTTTACTCTTTACATATTCTACCACTGTTTTTTGAGACAGCACTTCTCTCATTTTCAGACAAACAGTGTGTTTATTTTTTTTTGCTTGTGATGGAGGTTGATGGATCTGTGACGTTAGCCTGACCCATAATTCAGACTTTCTGATGCACTGAGCATCAACTGTATTCAAAGTTTATTTCCTTGTATGCTATCAAACATTTAAGGCATAAACCCCTTGGAAGCTAGTAAACATTTCATATTCAATATACCATGTGAATGTCATAGAATCTAATAGGTAGAGGCACATATTTTTGGTAAATAAAAAAGCAAAATTTCAGTACAAAAACAGAGTAAATTTCGGGTTCAAAAGCGGTAAATAAAATGAAATTTCGTTGTTATAGCAGTGAAAAAGTGCCATGTAAAATTACAATTTGGTTTTAGAAAATGTGAATATAATCCCAAATTTGATTTAAAAACTGCACTGTTACACAAAATAAACATATCCCTTCTAATAGCACATTAAATCATTACCAGAATATTAAGTTTATTCCTATATAAAGGTGTCCATTTTTGCTTCTCAAATATTTACAGCAGAATTAATCAATTTTCCACGAATTGCATAACTCACAGGATACTTCAGACTTCAGAAAGTGTTGTGTCTGTATATAAATGGTAAATTTTGTGTTTAAAAGTCGATTTCACATTTTGCAGTTCATTTCGCATCATTTCGTGACAAAACAGGATAGGAAAATGCACCTCTCACCTTTCAGAAAGATGAAAAATTAACATTAGAATGTGTTTTCATCAAAAATGAAATATCCATGCCTCTACTAATATGATGTTCTCTGGAGAAGAGAATAGATGTGTGCAAGAAACACACACATAAAAATTATAAACAAAAAGTAGCAGAATGTGCATGGAATGAATCCCATAGAATCGAGTGGAATTACACAAAGAACCAAATTGGAAGCAAAGAAACACTGAAGAAGTTCCCGCCTACATGTGCCTGATCCCAACCATCTCGGGTAATGTTCAACACACAACAGTACTGAACTCTGAGGATTGCAGTAGAATAGTGGATGAGCCCACTAGAACACTACCAAATAACAGTTCTGTCATATATTTGATCCTCGCCATTAGCCAAAAACAAACAAGTTGATTGAGGATGAGAGAGAAGTATGTTAAGGAAGAAATGTTGTTACTAACATTCAGATAACAAAGAGCATTATTCAGAAAGTAAATTCGGTTTGCAAATATTGCTGCTGCAGCACTGTGGTCAGGATGGTGTGTGTGCATGCCAAGTTTGTTTATTCTTTGGCAAGACGCGGATGCCATTTTTAGACATTTGAACAGCATTTATGCATCGTGGTGTGTGTTTATAATGTGTAACAGAAATCAAGAAACCTGCCTTTTCTTGAAGTGGGAGGAACATGAAACTTGCTGAAATTTATCATCAACTTTCGTAAGGTGTATGGAGCACATGCCATGAGTATGGAGATTGGTGTGACTCTTCAATGAAAGATGCAGAAATGTGCATGATGATCCAAGGAGGGACCAACCATCTGTGCTGCATGCAGTTGAGCAGAAGTTCAGAGAGGAGACAGTTTACCATTATGTAACTTTCCCTGCATTTTCGTGTGTTTCTGCATCTGAAATGTATTTGCTGGCTGGCAGTTCCAACAATAAGCTCAAATAATTGTTCTTGTTTTGAAGTCCACTTTATACACAGATAGGTTAATTGGGACTGGACCTACAGTTTAAAGTGGGATCTGAACCACTATGTGCCTCCACCGGGTATTGAACCCAGGTCCCCTTGATTACAAGGTAACAACGTTACCACTATGCCATCAGTTAAGCCTCCTCGAGTTCAAAGAAACCGTTACCATGAGGTTTGCATCACCAGTGGCAACATTCTATGATGAAGGGATGCAAAACTGGTGTGCCCTGCTTTGGCAGTTGCCTCAACAATGGTGATAACTTTATCAAAATGTAGTGTACAATATGCACATCAAATGGTTACATAGATAACAGTAAATGGTTCGTAAATATATTCTTGTTTTTTTCTTGATAACCCAGATGAACTTACTTTCTGGATACCCTTAATACTAGTTTTATACCTCTTGCGTCCAGTACTAACAGGTTTTCTCTTTTCATTCGTAGCATCTGGAAGAACTACAGCAGGACGAGATGCCTCTTATTAATGAAAACCAAAAGGAAATTCATTTAGACCTGCGTGTTTCAAAGCCTGGCAGACACATATTGTTGGTAAATTATTTCACTGGAAGAGACACAAGGCGATCTACAGTCTTGCAAGTGGAAACCAGCACACAAAAAGGTATGTTTTCCTCAATCTTATCTTATTAAACTAATTGGAGAATATATTTGCTTTTTACTAGGGATGGATCAATGTCAATACTTTTGCCGATACCGTATGAAATTTACAGACACCAATTTCAAAATTGCACCAGTTCTATGTAAAATCACAAATGTTCCGTGAAGCACCTGAATTCATCATTCAGCTTCTTAATGTATGCAGCCAGATGACTGTATATTTTATTTTAGAAAAATAAACTGCCAACTTAAGACCTTGACAATACTGAGGTAAATGAATTATAACTTTATGATCTATGGTAATAGAGGCACGCATTTTTGGTAAATAAAAAAGCAAAATTTCGGTACAAAAGCAGTCAATTTCGGGTTGAAAAGCTGTAAATAAAATAAAATTTTGGTGTTATAGCAGTGAAAAATCTGATCTATTTTCTAAATTTCGTGTTTAAGAGTGTACTTTGCATTTTGCAGTTCATTTCGCATCATTTCGTAACCAAGCAAGGTAGGAAACTTGAAAAATTAACATTACAATGTGTTATTTCACATTTTATGTTTTTGTCAAAAATGAAATATACATGCCTCTAGTAATAGTGCACTTCCCTACTTTAGTCTTTTATTGATGCTGAACTATTCTTATCTCACATTAGTGTCATCACACATTTCTGACTGGTTTTTATCTATGCTTTTTGACTACCCACTGACTCTTCTCCACTCTTGTTTTTCCTCTTGGTGGTGTATAAATATTTTTCATATCCATGCCATGATATGCTTTTTCTGTATCTATGAATGCCATATTTAATTCACTGCTATAGTTGTAATGCCTTTTATGCAATTATTTGATTATGAGAATGAAGTTCACTGTGAACCTGTTTCTTCTAAAGCCATAGTGTTTATCTCTTATATTTTATTCTATTTATTTAGATTTTCTCATACAACCTTGATAATTGACATGTTAGTGCTATTTCTCTTTAATTTTTCTGTTCATTCCTGTACACCTTCTTGAATATAAGTATTTTTGTCTTCCCATTTACCTTACCTTTGTATAGGAACTGTTAAGGTGTGTTAACCAAATAAAAGGGATAGGTGCATGTTAACTCATTACATTGGAAATGTAATATGCACCCTTTAACTTATTTACTATTATTAAATATTACCATTTTAGCATCTGTATATTTTGGAATATTTTTTTTTTATATAAAAAAGGGTGTTTCATAAGCAATTGCGCAAACTGACTCAGGTGAAAGTACACGATATAGAAGCAAAAAAGTCTAGGTAAACATGGGTCTGCAAACGAGCAGTTTTTAAGATAATCGTGAATGTGTGATTACAAGCTGCCACTGACTTCATTGTTTGTAAACGTCATCCTAGTTGGAAAAATGGTAATAATGTGTGTGAATGTGTGGTTACAAGCCGTGATTGATTGCATTTTGTAAACACCGAGTGCTTTATTCCTTGCATGGTCCGAGGTTTGCTCTTTGTTTACAAAATAGAACATATCCGAGAGGTGGTGCTGTAATGAAACAGAACATTTCCAAGAGGTGGCGTTGCAATCAAGCAGAACATTTCCGAGAGGTGACGTTGTATGGATGCAATCAGTACACAGTCTAATCGTACTGTGGGAGTCACGTCAGTTGTGCTGGACTGCGTAGTGAAAATGGAACTTTACAGCAACGTATGCGGATATGCATTTTGTGTATGGTTGGCTAATTCTCGGGAGACTGCACCCTGCTCGAAGAGACCCCAAGAGTCACACATTTACTAGGGTATATCAACGCCTCAAAGAACATGGGAGCTTCGAACATGGTAGGAGAGCAGGTAGACCTGCACGCATTACGCCTGAAGTTGAGAATATGGTGTTGTAAGCAGTAGAACACTCCAGGAACCTCGATGAGGAGAATTGCTGCACAAGTGCCAGTTAGCTGCAGTAGTGTGTGGAGAATTTTACATCACAATTCACTCTGCCAATTCCACCTCCAACGAGTTCAGTGTCTCAGTGATACGGATTGTGTTCCTAGAGTGACGTTTTGTCAGTGGATGCAACAAGAAGTTGTACTCAACCCTTGTTTTGCAAGTAACATTTTATTTACAGACGAAGTGGGGTTCACACACGATGGTATTTTTAATTTTCATAACGTTTCTCATTGAATGTGTGGTTAAGGATACTAGGTGATCGTCTCATTGGACCACACATTCTTCCAAGAAGACTCAATGGACCAAGGTACCTTTGGTTTTTGCGGCATGATCTTCAAGGATTGCTTGAGGATGTTCCCCTTGATCCACATCAGAGTATGTGGTACATGCATGATGGAGCACCGGCAAATTTTGCTGCTGTTGTGAGACTACATCTAACACGCAGATATCATCAAAGATGAATAGGTCGAGGTGGGCTTGTACCATCAAGGTCACCGGATCTAAATCCTTTGGATTTTTGTGTCTGGGGTCACCTCAAAAGTGTAGTGTAAAACACTCCCGTTGACACGGTTGAAGAACTGGAACAGAGAATTGTACATGCTTGTGACCATGGGCGTATATATAGTTCACGTAAGAGGGGGGTTCAACTTTTGGTATGATTCGGGTTGCTATATTTCATAATTGAAAATCCTGGACACTTCTGATCAGATGCTTGTTGGGGAGTGTGTGTGTGTGGGGGGGGGGGGGTGCTGGACCCGACAAAGTTGTGTGTATGTACAGTAGGCCGCGGTGGCTCAGTCGATAACGCGTCTGACTACCATGGTCAAGGTCCCGGGTTCGATCCCTGGCCGGTTCAAATCCGGGAACTTTTCTAACGGTGGAAGCAGCTCTGGCGCCTACCCAGCGTCGAATAACATGGGTACCTGGGGGAAACCTTGGGGGGTAAAGGTGGTCAGGGGCGTGATGCTGATCACATCACCCCCACTCACGACCGGATCAAGAAAGTGTGGACTGTTACCCCCACACCCCCTATACGCCTTCATGGCATGGTGCTATGCACAGGGGAACACTTTACCTTTTTTTTTTACCTTTTTATGTACAGTAGGATCCATGAGTATTATCGTGCAAATTGTCCATCACTATGTTCGTCCACTTTATTTGACCCAATATGAGCTTCAGGAATTAAGAGAAAACTCAAAACAAGTTGTTGACAACTTCTGCACCAGCATGCATAAACATCCATTACTTAAAAACACGTAGGATGGAAGAAAAAAATATGAAAATCGTCATGGACAGTTTACATGGTAATACTCATGGATCCAACTGTACATTTCCATTATCATATTCTTTCAAAATTTTTAATCTTGCAATTCGTTTTGGGTGCCATAATGAACTAACCTGCTATCTCACAATGTCGAAACTTTATTTGAGAACTGCGGACTGAACAATGCGGACACCCAAGCACTGACTGTTTACAGTTAACAGCTTACTATGCAAGGAAGAGATTTGCAACTGAATTTCAGTAGTGCTAGCAGACGGCGGCGCTATCGTGGTCAAATACAAAGGCTGTCGCAGAGAAGGTGAGACAGATTTCTTCCTGGCTTGGCAACACTGCCTATGGTTTCGGCACTAGTCGCGTCGTGTAGGATGACTCATTCTGTTTCCGTAGCAAGTTGTCACATGTTGCGAAACCACGTTAGTGAGCAGTTGTGTTGATTTACGTGGAATGTGTTTCGTTTACCCCTCCAGGTTTTCGTGTATAACATTACTTTTCACGATGAGTATTCAAGATGAACAGTGACATGCCATAAAATTTTGTTGTCGTTTAGGGAAAAGTGCTGCGGAAACATATGCAATCAAGACAGACTGAGCAGAGCCACAGTATTACCAAGAAGTCATTGAGCAAAAAAGAGGCCGCATTTGAAGAACTCCTTCATATTGCACCACGATAACGCACGCCCGCATACCGCGCGAGCTTTTCAGGATTACGTGACGAAGAGAGAAATATAAATTTTCCAGCATACAGCCCGGACCTTGCACCCTGCGCCTTTTGGCTATTTCCACTTTTAAAGGCCGCTTTACGTGGTCGTCATTTCCTGACGAACAAAGAAGTGATCACCGCAGCGCAAGTTTTCTTCAGTTCGCTACCTGACTACGAATTTTCAAAGACATTCACAAAGTGCCAGAAGCGTATGGATGCTTGCTTAGCTGTCAATGGTGCCTATTTTGAAAAATATATGGCTGATTCTGAATAAAAAATTTTTGGTTTGTAATTTTTTTGTTTCATTTTAATGATTCTTGGATGGGTCCATGTTCATGCTTGTCTTTTAACTGCTACGCAGTCACGACGTTTTGACCTATTGCGCTCATTTGGGTCTCAATTGGCAGCTAATGATCCAAATTTTCACCCTAGTACATTTGCTAGCCAATGGAGGTCGCTATTTTCCTATACAGGAATTAGTCTCACCTTCTCTGAGTCAGCCTTTGTATCTTTGCAGCATCTTCTTGTAACTCGATAACTCTTGTATCATTGAGGGAGCGGTATATTGTAATATTACGCATTTAAATATAAATAAATTTGAGGAAAGTATAGTCTTAATTAATCATTTCATCTTTCCCACCCGATTCCAGGACATTTGTGTATCCCGAAGAAACTATTCGGGACACCAGAACAAATTATATCATTCTGGGATTGTCCCGGAAAATCCGGGACGTATAGCAGTCCTAATAATGAACAGGCTATCAAAATCCAATCTATCAACCAGGTCATCCAACATTTTGACACACTGTTCCAATGAATGAGGGATAGCCATTTCGTATTTTAATAAGTTGTTGCAATTTTGCAATGTGTTGAATGAGAAACATGAGTTCAATTCTACTACAAAATGTTCCAAAAATGGACAACGAAGGTTTACCTTGTAATAATCAATTGTGCTCTCAGCTGGTGCATTATTCCTTCAGATTTGATGGCTGGGTGTTCTAGGTCTCTCTATTTCTTCATCATAGTCTCTAAGTAGTTTCTCTGCTTTGGAATAAATTTTCATTAAAGTTCTCAGAACCCTCTCTTAGTTTTTTTTTAAATATCTCGATTAGAAAACAGACATGTTCACAGTACTTGAACAGTTCACCTTCTGAGGTGCTCAACATAATCTTGCACTGCATAATAACAATTTGGTTAGAACAAGTGGGGATATTTCAAAGTTCCCACAGGTTACACAGTGAAAAAACTGAAGAGCTTGCTGAAATATTTCTCTTCTGCTAGTAAATTGTAATGTCTCGACTACAAATTTGTGAATACAATTCCACAAGTCACGCTACTTAGTGTTGATACTTTTCTGTCCATCTTGTGTCAATAACTTGAGAATGTTACGGTGTTTCCCTGATTTTCTTGCACTGCCTATTTAAAAACAAAATTCCTTTAAGACGACTCGAGAGGAAAAAATGTAACTGATTTGACAGTCCCAATGTAGTTTCTTATCACAGAAATTCCGAAACTATCAGGAAATTGCAGACATTTGGTCTGCAGTCCCATCTGGTGTGTGGAATTACACAATTTCCTTCCCATCCGTATCCCATCCTATACGTCTCTAATTTAGGAGAATAAAATAAGTGCGAAGAAATTATTATGAACAAGCTGGTACAGAACAGGTAATCTGGTAATTTTACTGGACCTAAAGTGGGGGGGTTGGACCTATTGAACCCCCCCCCCCCCTTAAATAAGCCCATGCTTGTGACCAATTCCGAAATGATCTGGGGGTGTTAGAAAGAATTCGAAACTCAATGCGGAATCGCATACAGTGTTGGATCCAGATGGAAGGATGACACTTTGAACACCACCTTTAACAGGTACGAGTGTACAGTAATTGTAATGTATAACATTACTAAAGTAGTGCTGTATTCCTTGTTAAAGTAAGTAGAATGTTCAATAAAAGCAATGAGATCTGATTTTTCATACTGTATTATTAGCATTTTACCAACTAGGACGACGTTTACAAACAATGAAGTCAGTGGCAGCTTGTAATCACACATTCGCGATTATCTCGAAAATGGCTTGTTTGCAGACCCATGTTTACTGAGACTTTTTTGCTTCTATTATCATGTACTTTCACCTGTGTCAGTTTGCGCTATTACTTTTGAGACACCCTGTATATTTGCTGCCATGACTTAACATTCTTTTTTTTTCAGGTCGAGATAGGGGAAAAGTTACATTATACAGTTGCCCCTACACAACTTTATGTCGTCAAGCTGTAACAGATAAGCATGGAAGAGTTGCGGTTTTCAAATTTGACACAAATTTCATTAGTTTAATTTTAAAGGTAATTTTTTTTGTTTACTTGGCTATTTCCTTTGTATTAGAAAGGCTAACATGACAATTTTTTCATCTAATTTTAATATTCAAATTAGGCATGAAACTATATGAAGATATAATATTTTGAGCAATTTAGCACATTAGTAGCAGCTGATACTTTGCCACAGTCCAAAGAGTCTCGCAGAGTCCACAAACATTGCATGACACTTTTGTAGAATCTAGGAAATTATGGAAAATGCATAATTTTTATTATTTTTACAGCATTTTACAACAATAGATTTTATGATTAAACTATTAGCTTATGTGCAATTATTAATATTTTAAAGCAATACTCTGGCAGATTGCTATGATATAGTTCCAATGGAAAATGTATATATTAAAATTAATAAATATTCTGTACTTCTCTGAATTGGAACAATTTTAAATTAGTTAGTGTAAATTCGTAAGAGTAACAGCAGTGGTATCAATATCAGCTCAACTCCATAGAAAATAAAAATGGGTCTTGAAGTTAAAGCAACACCCTTAAATGCATTTATATACAGCTGTAGATTGTTTTTGTATTTCTAGGGAGATGAAACATCAAATGTTGCCATAGAATCCGTGGTTGCCATTCCGCATGATAAGTGGTCTCTCGATTACATTCAGCTGAAGTCCTCCTGCGTTCGAAGAGATGGGAAATGTGTTCAACCTAGTTTTCCTACAATTCCAGATTCTAAGAAGGTAAGAAGAACTTCAGTTGTTTTTCTTTCTAGCATTAAAGGATGAAGTTCCACTGAATACTAACAAAAACCGACATGGGACAATTTTTTTTCCTGATAATGGTTATCAACTGATTCTAAATTACATTATTTACGTCTGTTCACAAAAAATTATAATAAGGTTATATACAAGTTTTGAATTAAACTTTTACCTTTTAATATTAGGTCAGTATACCACTTAGGTACAGATCTCATTTTTTGTTCTTAATTAATCACAATTTCAGCTTTGTAGCACAATTTTGTTTTCATAAACAACAACAAAAAATAGTTTATTACATGAGTGTTCTAACATTTTCTTACCAATGCATATTAATGTATTATTTCATCAAAAAATGTACCTGTAACATTAGAAAGTCAATATATCTGTAGACACTGGAATTTGTTACAATTTATTCATGTTGTGGATTTATGCATATTCATCTTACACATGTATGTTACTTTTGTTAGGTATGTACTTTTATGAAATTTTTACCAATGCTGTGGTAGCTTATTGATATCCTTGTATTCTCCCCGATTAAAACTGTTTGAAACAGTGGATGTATTGAGTTAAAAGAAACAAGGATACGTCTGAGCAATAAAGTAAGTAATAAGTAGACAATAATAATAGTTATTCTTAAATTTTATATTGTTTATCCAATAATAGTAACATTTATCATAGTTGGTGCACTATCAGTTATGCAGAATGTAATTTCTCCATTACTTTTCAGGTTGAATTTGAGCACGGCAATGAAGAGCAGGTGGCAGGTTTGCTTCCTAATGATATAAATGATAATGCAACTGGCCTGATATATTTGGACCATAGAGATGCTGTGGTAGATGTTACCGGAAAAGTGTCTCAACCAGGATTATATGTATTTGTAATTCATTACTACCAACCTGATTATCCAGGTTAGTTACATAAACAAATCTTGTACTATTTGTGAGCTGAGTGGATGCCTTTACTGAGGTATCACATCAAGAGATATTGGTTTAACTTTAATCCTTCGTACTGGTCAAATCTGTCAGGGATTCTGTGTGTTATGTTGAATATGATTGACAACGGAGATGACATAGTTAAATACTAAGCCCCACAACAGTTTAAGTTTGCAGCAACTTTTCGCATATATAGACCCAAACGTGCACACAGGATGTAGTTGAGGTGCAATACTGCCAATTTTCTCACAGTCTGGGATATGAGCAGCTTGGCGGTTGAGACAAGACTGGCTCGGGAGATGCTGAGTGCCGTTCTCGAGTGGATTAATACATAAAACCTGCTGCAAACTTAATCTGTCGCGGGGCTTACATCAGGGACTGGCAAAATGGTGGAGCATGTTAAGCAGTCGACTTTTGGTTTCACCGGTGACATTCCCAAGTTCGAGTCCCAGCCTGGGCATGCGTGCTCTTTGTGAGTGTCCTCCATCACTATTCCTCATTGTCGTGATGAGCCAAGAATGTCAGAAATGTGACATAAAATAACAAAAATACAAATACAAAATATGAGAGATCAGGGATTGTGAAAGTATCGATTGTGACCTGCCAGTAGTTTCAGTGGCTTATGAATGGTTCGTTATTCTACACTGCAGGTCCTGGCAGTGATCTTGCAGGAAATAAACTTGAGTCTTGCACACCCCTTTGTTAGGTGGTGGAACCACCTCATGTGCATCCCAGTCAGTATTTCAAGAATCTGTAATAAAAAGAATCATTCTCATGAGCAACTAAACCTTAACATTGACAATACCAGTTCTCAATATATCAAAAACTGGTAAATGTGAAGAACTAAAGTTTTGTAGTTACTGATCTTGCAAATACAAATTCAACATGCCACAAATTATTTTGATCACCCCATCTATCTCTCTGTTGGAAATAAATTTTTTATTACATCTTAAAGTTTTTATAAATCAAGAAATTATCATGAAAATTTTAATTCACCCTTGGTTGCTCACCATGGCTCAGAGTGTTTGGTGGTTTTTGCACTAGATAAACAGATGTTACTGTTGGTTCTTTTATCAAAACACTTATTGAATCCACAATTGAATGATTGATGGACTGTAAAAACAGACTGACATATTTGTAAAATTTTATGCAAGTTACGTAAGTTTGTGAAACACTGGAAATCATTTGGCAGTGTTTCAATTTTGGATGCTGCATATTTAAAGATTATATACAATAATTATCAATTACAGCACATACTATCAGAGTACAAGTAAAATATACATAGAGTTGGAAGATGAGGGAGTATATAGTTTTCTTGTACCTAATTCTGCATTCAAGATCTGAGTATTGAAGGAACTTTCATCTTTCAAGAAACAAGGTGCATACACTTTATTTCTTTGTCATTTATTTTTCTTTTTTATATCTTTTACTCCTACGAGATATATTTTCCAGTCATGTTTGTTTCCTTCTAGCTTTTGACATGGCGGCAATGATTCAGAATGGGGCATTTTATGAAGCAAAACTTCCAGTCAATCATTGCCCATCAACTTCAGGATGCCGATCAGTTGTTCAACAAGCAGATGGAAACACAAACTTCCAAGTCATAGAGAACTTCTTTCTTACTTTGAAGGTAAATCAATCTTTATACAAGAAAATACAAAGTCCATTTTACATTCCTGCATAATACACATTGTATTTTAGGTAGGTGCCAATTCCACAGAATGTTAGCATTATTCTCAGGTTTTAAACATTTTAAGTTTTATAGCTTCAGGGCCTTGAAAAACTTAATGATCAAGGTTCCACTGTGTTTTGAATTTGTCCTAAAATGATCAGGAGAATCAGTGGATAAAATGTATTTACTGTTGTTTAGGTATTTGTAATACTAAATAATTTTCTGACACCACAAAACTATTACAGGTATGTAGGTAATGGCTAATGCTCCCCAATACTTCTATAATTTTTTTCCCATGATCTTGTTGAGTGGCAATGTTTTTGTCTGAGAACATTTTGATGCTTTGAAAATGATTTCTTCTAATTCCCTTTCTTCTTATTGTTGATAGGAACCAAACCATAAGAGTGTGTGGCTGGATTATGTGCTGGTTATTCCTGCTGACCAGTACACCACTTCTGTGCTGAATGAGGAACCACTTGACCAAACATATGCATTCATCACACACTGTGGCCAGAATCATTTCTTCATATCTACAGAAGCTGAAGGTAATTCAACCATTTTCTAATGCAAAAGGATAATTTAAAGAAAAGCAAGTGACAGGTAAATTCTTGTTCAAGAACATGAAAAATTATACCTATATATATCCCCAGATTAGGTTCAATTTTAACATGAAACTGTGGAAATTGGCGAAGCGTGGGTGATTTCATTCATCAGTAATTGAGGTACATATTGATGAAGGAATTGGGAGCATGAAAATCGAAATATCCACTTTGTTAAAATATTGCTCTGAAGCTCACCGGTTGAACACTCATTCACCCCAACTTCCACCGGATGCAGAGCCGAGCAACAAGAATTTTCCACTTGGCTCTCCACAGTCAGCAAAGCAACGGCCCTCGCCAGCGGTGAGTGCACCTCCGCTGTAACTTTCCAACATCACCAAGGGATGTCTCAGGTGAACAGTTGGAGGTGCAAAGTTCACCACATCACGAAGAATTCTTGAAGTATAAAACCCCTGGAAGTGGTAAATCTAGACCACACCATCTACAACATGATCAACGTTGATTAACGAGACCACTCCGAGAGATCGTGACATCACGAGGCAGCGACCAGCAGGCAGTAAGTTGCAGTGATCTGGACTACAACAGAGAGCCAGAAGCCAAGAAGCCAGCCCGAGTTCGGAGAACTAGCACTCTAACAACAAAGCCACCGAATCTCCAGCCGCCTCTTTGTCGCCAACATCATTTAGGTCAGCGGTCTCTCCAGCTTCTCCTGCCATCTCCAGGTTGCCCGTCTCCATCTAACCGTCCCCGATGCCAGAAGCCGAGGGCCAATATCATCGAACAAGGGTTGAGTAGCGTTCAATCGACAAGGCTCCCAACATCCTTCGTCCACACCATTCAGGGTAGAGGTGGTCCAGTGAGACCTGAACTGAACCTTTTAATTTATTTAACTGAGCTACGTCCCGGCGTGGCTCGATCCCATACCGTATCCAACGTCAAGCTACAATATAGACACATGTAAGATACTGGTAGTGACAATGCTCACAGTCAGACTGTGGTTGAGTGGTCAGCATCATGTGGTTCAAAGGCAGAGATCAAAGGTTTGAACTCCGGTTAAGGCATGGATGGATCATTGTGTTTTATTCATCCATTTCATCATTCATCCTAATCATCATTATTGCCCAAAAGATAGAAAAGCAACATAAAATAAGCAACATAGAAAGAAACTAAGATAATATTCTAGGGATGGGACAGATTAATCAGTACTCTATTGGTATCAGCTGATATAGGCATATTTTTTTATCGCTAAAATTACCGATAATTTTACCGATCCAATGTATTTATAAATATCTTATAATTTAGTGCAATATTGTGCCATTTTGTTTGCACTTTTTCAAAAAGCAAATGTCTAAATATACAGCTTCTTTTGCATTGCTTGGTTCATCTGGTAGCATACATGGATCAAGGTCAATGAACCATTTGGAATCTATATTGGATCGAGAGAATATCTGTTATCTATGTCGGTAAATTTTGTATCGGTACTGTATCAGTATCAGCCAAAATTTCATATCAGTCCATCCCTATAATATTCATTGTGTCAATTGTTGTGAGATTAAACATTATATTATCATCATGTGATGAGTGGATCGACATGTCAACCAAAAAGATGGATTAGATTTCATTTTGGTTTTATACAATCATGATGTATGGATGGAATTGAAAATTGTGGGTGCACTATTTTGCACCTGCCACATTATACTGGGCCCAGCCCCTTACCGTAAGTAAAATAAATCTGTGTCTGAGGAATAATATTCTTACCTGTGTTAAAATTTGAGGCTGTAAAGGGGCACTCAGCACATATCAGGACAACACAACCCCACATAGGATTATGCTGACCGTTGGGCTGCAAAAAAACAGTTACCGGGGTGTACTACATGGAAGTGAGGTTGACATTTGTGTGCTTATACAATTATGATTAAAATTTATTTAATTGTACATTTGATATAATAAAAGCATCTGTAGTTTCTTGTAATAGCATTTTTGATTTTATGAAGTCGTAACTTGCATAATTGGTGATACAGATTACGATGTTTTACCCATCTTCTACCACGGCTAGCACCCATGCATACATCTCCATACATACGCTGAAGTCTATTCTGAATTTCAACAGCAGGAATTCCCTCTTTAACAAGGAATTCAATCACAGCACATTGTCGAAATGAAACATCACTGTCAGCCATTTTGAAACAACTGTCAACGATCGAAGCTAATGATGTCACGCTACTTCGACACGTTCAGTAAAGTCTTTGTTTTGCACTGATTTACTTCGTTTGCTTGTATTGAAGGATTCTGATTTTTGAAAAACTGTTGCTCATTACTTTCAGTATGCCCCTCGTATATTGTCCAGGTGGAATGGTTATCTTTTCTGTTGCCAACCAAAGCTTATTGTTGTAGAAATGATGTGAAAATACTTAATTTTTTCCAGGTTTCTGCCGAGAGGGTGTCTTCTCATTAACAGCTGACTATAACAGCGGAGCTCTTCCATGTAATTGCGATATTGATGGTTCACTTAGTTTCGAATGTGAACAGTTTGGTGGGCAGTGCCAGTGCAGGCCTAATGTGATAGGACGAAGGTGTGAGCTATGTAAGACTGGATATTTTGGGTATCCAGACTGTAAGCCATGCAACTGCCCTTCTACAGCAATTTGTGATACCGAAACTGGTAAGTTCTCTCCAATTGGGTGAGTTACTATGATGATTGTTTAATAGCTCCTTGCAAAAAAATATTCAATTGTATTATACAATGTTAAAAATAGAAAAAGAGCAGAATTGGTGGCAGTAATTAGCAGTATGCTAGATAAATATTGTTGGTTTGTAGATACCCTGTACAGATAAATATGTCATGCAATCGCAAACCATTTTCTTTGCTGTGGACTGAATAGAGGTCAAACAACACAGTTGAAATTTTTAAAAAATATTTTTTTTCAAGAAATCTAACTGTTTTTATATTATTTGCAGTTTTTTCCAAAAATTATAAAAATATACATAATACTTTCTCAAAGAAAGTTACATAGCCTGTTGTTACACCCAATAACCTACTTGAGGATAGTTGGCAACACTACTTTTTGCTAGTGATTAATATATGTTAATTATTGTTTTATGATAAACTTGGCCAAATTTTCAACTAAGCACAATTGTAGGTATGTAGCAGTGTTGCATTTTCGAAATTTACTACGTATTCAGTTTTGTTTACTATGGAGCTGCAGTGGCTCCCTGAAAAGGGACTTCTTGGGTATATGGCCCTTTTTTATTTTTCTAGTTGTGCCTGTGTCAAAATGGAATGACAGCTTTGTACCTCCTGTGAAAGCCCTGGCCATTCCATTATTGTATTAAACCTAACATGAAAGATCACCTAAAATTTTACATTTGTCAATTCTTGTATTTCCAATTGAATAATTTGAACATGGTGCTACCATCTGATTATATATGTATATATCTGTTCCAGGTGCTTGCATTTGCCCTCCACGGGTGACTGGAGAAAGGTGTGATGAGTGTGAACCATACACTTATGGATTTGATCCTATAATTGGTTGTGAAGACTGTAGTTGTAATCCACTGGGTGTTGAAAGAGGAGACCTTCAGTGTGACCTTTTGACAGGACATTGCAAGTAAGCTGTATTAAATTTACTTTAATTTGAGCACGGTGAATACAGGGTGGCCTACATAAAATTGGTACGTCTCTCTGTAAAAATATTAATGGGTGTGTGATGGAGAGGATCTAATTACAGTAAGATGTGGAAATGGCCTTGTGTAATCAAGTCTGTATAGTGTAGACAGTGTTGAGACTATCTGGCAAAATGAGGTCACTCACCTTGCTCCTGTTGGTCTGTCTGAAGGGTTGGATCAGTCACGACATCAGTGCTGGCATGGTTGTGCCATCTGTAATTGTAATTGTGTTTACAGTAGGAATAGTAGTAATAGTCGTGAAATTATTGTGTACTGGGTCTCCTCAAGAATTTTGTGATACTCAAAACTTTAGGGAATGGGCACAGCAATGTCTGGATGTCAGTGGAGAGCACTTCTAGCACTTGTTGTAACAGGTAGGCCTTGTCATTATATCATTGACTATATGACTGTACAGTATCTAATAGACATAGTAAGAAATGTGATGTTGCCAGCTTAATTGTGTAATGTAAATATAATGAAGAACTTCACTTTTGCTCTTGTAATACAGAAATGAATACAAGTAATGTTTTAACTGCCTCTGACATTTACTTGTGCAGTTTTTAATGTCAGTAATGTTTTTACTTAATTTGCAAGCTGTATAAGGAACTATCTATAAATATGTAGAGTAAAATGTTATTTCCAATTAATTTTTATTATAAAATTATTATTAGATGAAGCATAACTACATCACATTCCTCATTTTGCTAAATAGTTCGCTAAACACTTAGTGGAAATTTTATGTGGTGTAAGATATGCCGTATCTAAAATAAAGGCCCTGTTATTAGAGTAACTGCACTAATTTGAAAGGACAAAAGCCAAAATAGAGAAAGAAAACTGTAGTATCAAATTTCTAAGTACATGACGGAGCAGCAAACTTTTATCCAAATTTCTAAATGGAAGAGTAAGTTGGATCTAAAGTGGAAGACATCAAATGTAATACTATTTAGTGAAATTTTATTTTTAGTAGGGCCAATATGAAATTTTAATCAATACCGATATATAATTTATTGGTACTAATAACTGATATTCTACTGATCCAATATAAAATTCCAAATGAGCTTTGAAGATCCTGAGTGGATCATTGACCTCCTTAATAAATGTGTTTTTCCAGGTGGCTGCAATGCAAAAGAAGTTGTATATTTAGACATTTACTTATTTAAAAAGTAGGACATGGAGATTACCTATAAAAATTATAACAAAATGACAGAATTTTCCACTGAACTGTAAGATATTTATAGATATATTGGATGGGTAAAATAATCGGTAATTTTACTGATAAACTGATACACAGATATGCCTTATTGGCCGATACTGATTAAATTGTCCCATCCCTAATTTTTAGCCTTGAATTTTTGGAAAATTCACCTGGAAAACCCATAATTATATTCAAATTGATTTGAAATATGCAAATTAAATGTGTAATGCAGAGATATGCAAAATCAGGTTTCACTGCATATGTATTACTATTATCATCATATTGCATGATAATTTGATATGTTTATTCTTTTAACAGGTGCAGACAAAATGTAGTTGGAAGATCATGTGACAGATGTACGGATGGTTACTGGGCATTCCCGCATTGTGAGTTGTGTAATTGTGACCTACGAGGGACCACATTTGAAATTTGTAATCAGGTATGCATATTAATTAATTATAGTCATTGCTTGTAACCTTGAACCAAAGTGTTTACTTTGCTGAAAAATATAGAAATTGATTTCAGATAACTTAAGTGCTACTCCACGTCCACATGTTTGTGTTTGTAAGGGAAATTGGGGAGGGATTACCGAAATAGGAATTGTTAGGGAGTAAACAAAGAAATAAATTTACCAATGTCAATGTACTCTTTGGTAATTTTTTTGGCTGTTCCTGAGGCTAATATTTAACCAATTCTGGTATATGTAATTATTTAATTCACAGGGTTCCCACACCCGGAAAAACCTAGAATTCTCAGGGAATTTGAAGGAAAGTAAAAACTCAGGGAAATCTCAGGGAAAATCATCTAATTGTCCCAATGACACATCTGAAGGACTAAAATATGCTTGTTCTTGTACCAACAATTCCATCTTCACTAACTTGCTTTATATGAACTATTTTGAAGATGTAGGCTTTAGATATGTGTTTAGTTTGCATCACAGATTAATTGATATTATAACAGGGTGTGTACCAGTCAAGAAAATGTCAAGAAATCAACAGATAGGTCAAGAAAGTCAAGAAAAAGTCAAGAAATTATGCTTTAGGTCAAGAACTTTTGCTATTTTTTACAGTATAGTGAACTTACATTGTTATATACCTGCACAGTGATTTGATATAATTGAATATTTTGAAATTAAGAAACAGAGCCAGAAATGAACCAAGAATAAAGATGGACTTCCCTATCTTACAGGCTGTTAAGCAGCCACATGGTTTTCATAACCGCTCCATTCCATTATGAAAGCTAAAGACAAAATGTTCTATCACTTCTGTAGGTCAATTAGCAATGACTTTGAACACCACATGATGAGCCACCTCCCAAAGTTTGTGACGGTGCTTGAAATTTATTTTGTTATTTTTTGTGCTGTAAAAAAGTGTAAAAATTCCCCAAGAAAGCCTTACTCCTTAATTAAGTGCATAAAGATATCATTTTATTCTTTAATTTGTTTTGTTATTGGCTAATACTGATAAAATACTACACAAATATACTAATAGGCCTACTGATTGGATATAAAATTGCAAGTGCTCCTTGAATGTTCGATGAATTGTTCATTCACCTCCTTAATTAATGTACATAACTGGGTGATTGTGGTTGGTTTTTTCCTTTGAAATGGAACTACCTGTTTAGACATTTACTTTGGAAAACCATAAGAATAATTACATGTTCTTATTCATAAAATAAATAACAAGAATATTGCACTAAATTACAGATTGTTTATAAATATATCAGATCGGTAATATTACTGGTAAAGCAGATGCACCATAGGCCATTGTAAAATATATTTAGAATAGTAATGTACTGGGTATTGAGTACTCTGGAAAAAATGTGCTGATTCTGGAAAACTCGGGGAAATCTCAGGGAAAATGCAGTTAGAGTTTACGTGGGAACCCTGAGGAGTCCCCAATCTTGAAAGTCAAGCAATGTCAGGGAAATTAAAATTTGTCGGAGACCATCAGGAAGAAGACTAAAGGTAAAAGTCATGGAGGTTAGTGGTGTCTTTAAAAAGCCAGTGAAATTTAAGTGTTACTCCTGAGTTGCTAAATTGCAATTATTGTTTTAATATTTGCTGCTAATTTCCTACATGGGTTTTACATGCTAGTTATGTTATGCAAACAGTAAAGTAAAAATTATTACTGCTTCCTGGACACTAGCTATTCACATTACCATTTCCTGCTTCAGGTGTATGGAACATTGTTGTCACATTATTAGGAGCACTTCCTGACCAATGCTATTGTTGAGATTCCTGTCACTAGGATACCTGAATCAAGCATTTGATACCTGAGAAAGAAATCATGGAAGGCACAGAAAACCAAGCTGCTGAAAGTTCGAGCCCTGCTCAGGGCAAAATGGTTGCAGAGATGCCCCAGTATTCGCAACCCTTTGTCATCTTCTGTGCAGAAGTGAGAAAGGAGATGGCTGGCCAGGACATCGACCCCATAGCGGGGATCTCCAGGATGGCCGGTGAGCGCTGGAAGGCAATGACCGAGGAGCAGAAGAAGCCCTACCTCGACTTGGCCGCTGAAGTCAGGGCCGCAAAGAAAGAAGCCAGGAAAACTGCCATCCCGACCCACACGTATAATCTTCGCAGCAGAGGCCCTCCACCTACGTATGGAGTTGGCTCTGGCGACCACCAGCCTCCTAACAGTAACTCATCATAAACAGATTCCAGGTCTCGATAGTTAAAACATCCAAAAGTGTGAAAGAATCTTGTGGACTTGAAAAATACAACAGAAAATGTTTTCAATGGTGAAAATGACTTTGTACTTAACTAGCAATTAACACAAATGTTCAGGTAAAAAAAATGACAGTCGTTCACTTCTTATGAACTCCTTTATGTTTGGACTTGAAGAATATGTGCATGTGAACTTGAGAAGACTTCTTGGAAATCCATGAAATATTTTTGATCAATTAATGCTATGATAAAGATATTGTATTTGGATTGTTGAAAAAATCATCTTGTAAATGACCAAAGCTAAAAATTTTGTTGACCAAATAAATGCAGTAGTTTTCATCAGTGTAATAATATTCTTTGTCGTTTGAAGTTGTTAAATGCCTCCAGTAGGAAGGAAAATAATTTTATGATTTTTCTTTGGAGTTCTGCTCCCACAAAAGAAAGTTTTGAGAGGATGTGTAGATACATCTGTCGGAGGTATATGGTTTTACATGCACAGGAGATGTACTATATAGAAATTTTAGCAAAACATGAAGGCTCAACCAGGACTTCAACTTGGGTCTCTGATAGTGCTCTACCAAGCGAGCTACTGAGCCAACACCGATTTTACCTGTGTGGAATTTCCTCTGTCAGTGATACCACAATGGAATCTGCTACCTTTGAAACACTGAAAACAGTTTTTCTTAATTTATGCATATTGTTGCCAAACCATACAGCAATACAGATCCACACTGGGAGATACTAGGCACATCAACGTCTTCAATGTATTGTAACCCATATGTCACCTCTGTGCTGGGTTTTACTTCTCAGTAGCTTGGATATGCATTGAAGAATGTGCCCAGTTCTTTACTTGTAGCCTTAAGAGTAATGAACCTGCAGAAAGTCTTCCTCTGGTGTCACTGAGGTAAACAGATGTTTCTAGAAAGCTCCAAAGCAAGAGACTATCATAAGGAAAAGCAACATGTAGAATTTGTACACTCCTCTTCACATAAAGTGGCACATTTTATAAGACTGGACAGTTGAAACATGTTCCACTTCATCTGAACAGGGGTGTACTACAACATGTCCAGAACAAAGAAAAAATATTATTGGAATGTGAAATGAAATGTTTGTGCAAGCCAGGGAAAGTGCAATGCAATCTATGGACAATATTAACAGAGAGGTCACGCCAAATGATATGAGGGCAGAATGCATCATAAGAAAATTGATTTATGAAAGGCTGGGTGAACTCTAAGAGAACTTTCAGCCCAAGTAATAAGTAACAAGTTGCAAGTGGGGAAACAGAAAAAGCTATACTGCACAAACGACCCTTGTGTTTTACCATTTCGAAGTAAAAAAAATATATATGTTCACTAATAGTACGTAATACACACTTCGACTTGGCACTGTGCATTTTTCAATTAGAAGTTTCATTTCTATGAAATAATAAAAACTTTACTACATTACTTGCCATAGCTGCTTTCCTTTATCGAAATCCATGTTGTAAACACACAATATTGCCAGGTCGAACTTTTGTTTTCAATGTGGATATATATGCGAATTTCCACTAGGATTCAACTTTCTTTATTTCGGGTTTTTAATTCGTATTTATGATTTTCATTTTATTTTAGGATATTGGGGTTTGCATTTCTTGATAACTGCAATTTATTTTCGTTAATTTAAGTTCGTTTACTTGAATTTGTATGGAAAATATATGGGTTTTCATTATTTTATTGTCATATTGCCGATTTTGTTGTGTGTCTGTTTAATTATACTTTCGGTGTTCTTTTGTTTCTTGGTGAGTTTGACTTCACAGGTTTCCCTTATTGCACAATGCTAGGACAGCCTTGCTTTGTGATGTCAGTCGAGGAATGCCTGTGTTGTTAGGTTAGGTCCGTTACGTTTGGTTCTCTTAGCATAAATACACTGTAAATGTATTATTTATCCTAAGATAACTAAACCCAACATGCCTAACACAACAAATTAGGCATTTAGTCTTATATCTGCACGTAAATTAGGCTCATTATGTTTAATTTATAATGGAGGTTTCTCAAACTTAATACTACTTTTTTTTTCCACTTTCCATTGTTTCCTCGCCATAAATCCTACATTTCTGGAATCCTTGATTTATACCTTTTCAACAATGTATCATACATATTTCTATTAGGTAGGGTCGATTCGACATCCTTACCAAAAAAAGCACTCACTGCACACAAACTTGCATACTCAGGCAACACAATGTATATTGAGAAAACGACCCAGTCTGAGTGACACACAAGCAACAAGTGACATCCGTTGGTACTGTGATATATACATTTATTTCTGAAAGTTCAGTTGCTAGTGATAAGTGTCATTTCTGGTGTGTCGCTTGTTACTTCAGTCTGAAAGCTCCATAAGGCCCAGGCTTGAATCCCAGCCTGGCCATGGGTATTCTTTGTCATTGTCCCTTCAACCATTTCATCCCTCATTGTCCCTTCAACAATTTCATCCCATAATCAATCATCCTCATTTTTGCAATTAGCCAAAAGTGGCAGAAGAGTGAAGTAAAATAAACAATCAATCAATCAATCAAAGCCCTCTAAGGCTACTTATGTAGGAGCATAAGAAAAATTTCTTCCTGAGACATCCTGTGTGTGTAGTGGAATATTATGATTCCGGCAGTTGAAACAAATGCATGGCTCGGCAGCCGCTTTACATGCCAGATTTGGCTATGACATGCTTTGACTGTTCCTTAGGGAGAGCAATCATAAAAAAAAACTATCATGCCTTACCTAGGATTTGACCCACAAGTCATGGCTTCACAACACATTTTGTTATGACAACAAATTCCACCGTCTGACTGGCTGTGGTACTACTTGTTACCATTTACATGTTCCACACCCACTACACGGAGAGATTTGATTTTCAATTCTAAGGGTTCTCACCTTAATATTAAGTTTCTACAATTTTTTTGTGTTCTCTTGGGGATGTATTAGTTTTTATTTGTCTTGTTTAAAAGCATGCTATCGAATCTGGTACATACATTCTTGTAATTTACATAACATTCATCCTATGCCACAACATATTGATTTCTTCTCTTATTTCTTGGTTTTCAGTTTACTTCAGAGTGTTATTGCAAAAACAATGTGTATGGACAAGCATGCGACACATGCAAGGAAGGAACTTTCGATTTACAAGAGAAAAACCCAGATGGATGTACGAAATGCTTCTGCTTTGGCAAGACAAGTCGCTGCATTAGCTCTTCACACTACAGATCTCAGGTAAAATAAAGAAATGTGTGTATTTTTTATTATGCAAAACAATTTTCAAACCACGATAAATAAACAAATAATTATACACCTATTAATCACATATATAGTCACTACAGACGGAATTGTAAACTGACTTAATTTTACAATGGAAGTAATTAACCAAAATATTTTGTTGTTTACCCAACAGTTGTGTAACTAGTTGAAAATAAATTGTAGTGGACTCTTGACCTGAAAACAAGATAACGGCAACATTTTTTCACTCAATGAAAAAATCAACTTGGCTGGTCTTAGCCCTCCATGGCAAAATAAAAAACAGGAATGGAACAGATTAATTGATGTTCTATACATAACAGTCAATATAAGAACACATTGTTGGATGTTACAATGTTACTGCTATGTACTCGGTGTTTACCATCATGTTCTTAAACAGGTTACGCGCATGGAAGGCTGGCACATGGCGCTAATCGATCTTGCTGACCAAGTTGTTATGGTGGAAACTCTCCCCACCCTACCAGAGCATTTTGACGATGCAACAGTGGAAGCGGACGTTACTGAACCTGCCGGTAGGGTCAGTTACTTCGCAGCACCATTAGACTACCTGGGGAATAAGCTAACATCTTATGGAGGGTACCTAAACTACACCGTGCATTATACATCTGGAATATTTGGTAAGTATTTTGAGAAAAAAGAAATATGCACTTAGAATGAGAAGGCATATTGTTTCTAGAATTGGCTGATTTGATTTTGTTTCCAGTTTACACAAACACTGACACTTGTATTATATTTATGTTACATTAATGTTTCATTGTAGGGGCCAGGAGCTGTAAATGTGCAATATTACTTTGATCCCAGAAGAAAAGAAAAAAACTTTATAGGCTAGTTTTTTTAGTAGCATTTTAACAGAATAACCGAAGGAGGAGGAAAATGATTTGGGTTAAAAAGTTGAGTGTTAAATGCAGACAATAAGTTAAATTCAAAGAATGACAGTTTCCCAAATTCACCAAATTTCTTAACTAATTCTCCCCCTCCTTTTATTTAAAGAAGAATTTCTTGATAAACTTTGTATTTCAATACATTATTGACAGGGGTTCCAGTTTCGAATCCTGGCCCGGGCATGGATATTTGTAAGTGTCCATTCATCAATTTCATCATATCATCACTCATCTTTGCAAATTAGCTAAAAGTGGCACAAAAAGTGAAGTAAAATAAAGCAAATCAATCAATCAATACATTATTGATTTGAAATCTGAAAATAAGCAATGAAAAAATAGTTGTCAGATATTCCCTCAATTGGTGTATAAAATAGAAGAGTCTACCCAAGGATATGGTAATATTAATGATAAGTACAAAGTAAATTATTACTTTCTAATATAATTGTTACTGATATTATTATGACTTCATCAAATTTATATCATTGATCTGACTCTTCTCATTCCATACAAAATATTTCTCTGTCATAGATAGATTCAATGGTATCAGTATTGATTGTGCACAAATGTTTGTGCTTTTGTAGAAAATGCAACATCAATACAATTTCCAATAATTTTACCTTCTGATCAAATATTTCATATATATCTATTAATTTAGTAAAAAATTCCATCATCATTATGTTATTTTTATGCATGTAGAAGTATAATTCCCATACTTGTTTGTAAAGTAATGCCAAAATACAGAGTATCCTTTGTTAAAGCAGAACCGTTTGCAGTCATTTTGTTGCACACATTAATTATGGCTGTAAATTTACCATTCATATTTTTAAAATTGTACATCAAGTTGATCAGATTTTGGTATAAGTAAATTTTTTACTGGTAGTTTTATTTTCGTATCAGTCCATTCCTAACATTTAGAATTTTTTTTATTGTGCAACTTTCTAATTATTTTCACAAGTATTTACAAAATTTTGCTAATAAACTTTCATTTCAGGAAGTGCCGTGAGTGGAGCAGATGTTGTTCTTCATGGAGCTGGAATATACTTGCTGTACTTCTCGCTTGAACAGCCAGCAGCAGGAATTGAATACACAAACAGTTTGGACATAATTGAACAGAATTTTGTTCAACCGTCAGGATTGCCAGCAACAAGAGAACAGATTATGCTGGTCCTTCAAAATTTGAATGCCATTTACATAAGAGCCACTTACTGGGAGCCTAGTGTCCTTGCTAAGTAAGTTATTTATTTATTTTTTATCCTTAGATATATGAATATAAATAATATTATTTTAGTGATGGAAAATACTAATCAGTTCTCTATCTATTTTGTTATATGTGGATATCATATATTCATATTCCCTAGTTCTGTAATGTAAATGTCTAAATACCCAGTTTCTCATTTCATCAAAGATGATCATTTAGTTTTTCTCTTGGAAAAATTAAATGATTAGTTTTTCCAAGAGTCTGTAAACAATGAAATATCTGATTAATTTTGAAAAATTGTGATTTAATACCCATGGACAGGGCTTGAAAAATCCCGGTCGCCATGGCGACTAGAAATTTCAGCCTGGCGACTGATCTTTTGCTGTAATATTGCCATTTTTCAAGTTTGCATGTACGAAATTCTGAAAACTCCAAGTTAAAATTGCAGTACAGCGTAAATTAGCAAATGATTTTTTTTATCAATGTTGTGAACATTTCATAGAATAAATAACAATTTCTTACTCTTTGTCCCCCCCCCCATTTCCCGCTTTCTCACATGATTTAGCGATGTTTTGAATACAGTGATGCTCAGCTTCTTATAGATGGATTGATTTTTGATTGTTTTGCTTTATTTTTTGCCACTTTTGACTTATTTGTGAAGATTGGGATGAGTGATGATATGATCAATAAACACTCGCAAACATCTATGCTCAGGCCGGGATTCAAACCTGGGACCCCTGGCATCGTAGCGCAATGTGCTAACCACTCTGCCACTAGGGCCGGCTCACCTTCTTATAGTATGCACAATTGCTAGTAGGTAGTTTCCTGGCACCTAGCTCTGAAGAAGATTTTTCGAGCACTGCATATCTGAGTTACACAATAAATGCAACTGCAACTTGTTATAAATACAACCATTGGTGTTTTAGTCAGTCATGAACCCATTCACCTACTAATTTACACCAGTGACAGATCCCTTCAGGTCTGATTTAAATGCTCTCCGCTAGGCACTTTCTGTAGTACTCCACATAGTATTTGATAGAAATAAGCCTACCACATACAGGGTGGCTCAATAAGTCACTTAACACCCTCAGTACAAGACCACTGCGGCATGGAATGTCTGGCCAAAGGGGAACCACATTGACGCCACCCACACGGTCGGCGGCCATCTTGATGTCCGCCATCTTGAATTCAACTTCAGAATTTTAAATGGGAAGGGGGTCGTGCGACATATCAAAATGGGCTAGAATTTCACAAGAAATGCAGTGGTGAAGGTTTTTTCGACGTATCTTTAACCAGTAAAAAGTTATGACTGAATTCTTGTACCAATTTGCTCCTTTTCGAGGTGTTAGAAAAATGCCTTAAAATTTGTTTAGCGCATCGGTAATGCATCGAGATCAAAGTGACGTCTAGGGAGAGAAGTTCGCATGCCATTGCACACGATTTTAATCGGATACATCCATGAAGAGCTGCGCATTATAAATGGTTGTCGCGAACAATTTACAGTGTGACGCTTCCATTGAATTAAAAGTCCTTCACAGTGACAAGGCTAATGTTTATGTTCAGAAGGAAGTTTATAAACAGAATATTCAATGCTTTTTATCTGATAACCCATTTTCGACAGATCAAAGCTGAAGGGTTAGTGTTGGTAAGTTAATGGTGTGGCGTGCTGTGTGGAACACGATTGGTTAGTCAATTTTCCATCAACGGAACCTTCAAATGCTTAGGGCTACTTGGATTTGTTAAATAAACAGTTTTTTTCATCCTTGCTTATGGAAGAAGGTACTTTTTACAGAGTTTTTTTTCAATAGGGAAGAACACCAGAACACTTATGGGAACGTTATGAACCTGTTTTTGTCCAAAGTTAGTTATCAGATGCCAAGGGTCGCATATTCTGTTTATGAACTTCCTTCTGAACATAAACATTAGCCTTGTCACTGTGAAGGACTTTTAATTCAATGGAAGCGTCACACTGTAAATTGTTCGTGACAACCATTTATAATGCGCAGCTCTTCATGGATGTATCCGATTAAAATCGTGTGCAATGGCATGCGAACTTCTCTCCCTAGATGTCACTTTGATCTCTATGCATTACGGATGCGCTAAACAAATTTTAAGGCATTTTTCTAACACCTCGAAAAGGAGCAAATTGGTACAAGAATTCAGTCATAACTTTTTACTGGTTAAAGATACGTCGAAAAAACCTTCACCATTGCATTTCTCGTGAAATTCTAGCCCATTTTGATATGTCGCACGACCCCCTTCCCATTTAAAATTCTGAAGTTGAATTCAAGATGGCGGACATCAAGATGGCCGCCGACCATGTGGGTGGCGTCAATGTGGTTCCCCCTTGGCCAGGCAATGATTGGTCATCACCATTTTCACATTCCATGCCGCAGTGGCCTTGTACTGAGGGTGTTAATTGACTTATTGAGCCACCCTGTATATTCAGAACAGATTTTGTGTTCAATGAGAAAAACATCAATTCTTAAGTACAAGATATTTAATGATAATGTTTATGTATGGTACACTTCAAAACATCAAGGGAGCTTTCAGACCAAAGTGACACATGGCAGGTGACAATTGACAAGTGACACATGTCACTTGGAAGCAAACCCTCAGTAATCAATATAGCCTTTTGAACGGAAGCAACACGACAAGCTCCGCATGTCACTTGTCGCTTGCATGTTATCCACACTGATTATCTAAATGGCATTTTCTCCATTGGTGTTGCATTGGTCTGTTGTTTGTACTTGCACAGTGAATACTTGCTCCAAGACTGTGTCACGTGTCGCTTTGGTGTGATCCCTGCTTCTGTTTATTGCTTCGCTCTGAAATATCCCTAACAGAGATGGAAAGAAACACCAAATTTTATCACACTTCCGTATCAGGCCACTTCTCTTTCTCTGTTGTAACACAAAATATCTCGTTGTTGGGTTTTCTTCTAAGAAACTGGGAAATATGTGGGAGAATGTGCTCAGGTCTTTGCTTGCAACCTAAGGGTTTTGTGCCTTCAAGAGACCTTCCTCTGGTGTGGCAAAGATTAAACAGAACACATCCAGGAAATGCACATGCACACAAAGCAGAGTGCTTATATTTGCCAGGGAAGGTAGAATCGAACCCAACAATTTTGAGAACTGAAATCCATGTTTTTTGTTACTTTATAGATTTTTAGATTACAGTGTAAAATAAAGTCAGTACATTAATTTTTATTTATCTTTTGCCCTCTTATCAGACTTCAAGATGTAACCCTGGACATTGCAGTAGAAACGTATGAAGTAGGTGCTTCAAAAGCTTCGTCTGTTGAACAGTGTTTGTGTCCACCCAACTACAAGGGATTGTCTTGTGAAGAATGTGCTTCAGGATACTTTCGAGCACAGACTGGTCCATATGGAGGATTCTGTGTTCCCTGCCAGTGCAATGGCCATGCTGACACCTGCGATCCAGTTACAGGAATATGCACTGTAAGTGTTTGTTTTTTTATTACTAAATTTTGCACAAAAGTCAGATAAACTTAGAAAAAGTAACTGCAGTTATTTTTTTTTTGGTAAAAACCAAGGTAAAAGTCTATACCATGAATGCTTAACCCCTCTTGTGAGAACTGTGGGTGTTATCTGCTCCAAAACAATCCTTGGATATGAGTGCCGAAAACAATAAATTTTTAGTTGGCTTGGGATGGGTTTATTTGACCAATTATTTTAAATTTCGTATAATTTTATAAGAAACTTTGTTTTACTTCTACAGTTATGTTATTTTGTGACCCTTAGGGAGGTTTCACACCGAAAGTAACAAGCATCATGTTACACTACTTGTCACTTCAGAATGAACCAATGACAAGCAATGTTTCATACTGTATCATCATGCCATATTTTGGTAAGCCTGCATTTGATTTGTCGTTCTTCAAGTGACATGTGACACGTCATTTTTGTGTGAAATCTCCCATGTTCATACATTGGTTAAGGAGCCAATCGATCATTGTGGATGTGATCTCAAGATTTTATATCAGATTGATGCATTATTCATTACATGTATTTGTAAATTTTACATTAGTATTTTCCTAGTTCTCAGAAAATGGTCATCATCATCTTCATCCTCTGTCATTTTCATATTATGGTACAGTCAGTATTGAGGATGATGGGTTAAAACAAGGAGATGCATTATCTCCATTGCTCTTTAATTTTGCCTTAGAATATGCTGTTAGGAAGGTAAAAGAAACTAAAGAAGGACTAAAATTAAATGGTGTGACTCAGTTGTTAGCATATGCAGATGATGTAGACTTATTAGGGGATGATATAAATACAATTAAGAATAATGCTAAAATATTTTTCACAACTGCTAAAGAGATAGGTTTGGAAGTTAACAAAGAGAAAACTAAATATATGCTTGCAGGCTGAAACCAAGTGTTAGGTAATAATCAAAATCTAATTATTGATAACAACTTGTTTGAACCAGTTTCCAAATTCAAATACTTAGGAGTAATATTAACAAATGAAAATTATATTAAAGAGGAAATAAAAAGTAGGCTTAATTCAGGAAATGCATGTTACTTTTCTATTCATAAACTTTTGTCTTCTCGTTTAATATCTAAGAAACTAAAAGTTAAAATATACAAAACAGTAATTTTGCCTGTAGTATTATATGGATGTGAAACTTGGCCCCTTACATTGAAAGAGGAACATAAAGTGAGAGTATTTGAAAATAAGATCCTTAGGAAAATATTTGGACCTAAAAGGGGTGAGGAGACAGGTGAGTGGAGAAGGTTACATAATTTAGAACTACATAATTTGTATTCATGTCCAGATATTATTAGAATAATTAAATCAAAAAGACTTAGGTGGGCAGGCCATGTGGCACGAATGGGAGAGGAAAGAGGAGTTCACAGGATTCTTGTTGGAAAACCTGATGGTAAGAGACCTGTAGGAAGGCCAAGACGAAGATGGAGGGACAACGTTGAGATGGACCTAAAGGAAATCGGTAGGGATGGAAAAGAGTATATAGATCTTGCTCAAGATAGGGAGGGACAGATGGAAGACCTGTTTTGCTGCAGCCATGAACCTTTGGGTTTAAGAAGGCTAGAGAGTTAGTTAGTTAGTTAGTCAGTATTGAGGACAAACCCCTTCACATTTCCTTTCCTTTTATCTCTTTTGTTCCTCCACATTCTACGTGGATAAAGACATCACCTTGCAGTGAAAATTTTTAATGATTTTATTTCACCATATTTCGCTCTTTTTATTACTGAAAATTCAGGATTAATTCATTCTCTACAGTGTAATTTATTTTATTATGAGAGCCAGTCAATCCAGAATGAGAATGAATTCATTACTTACTATTAAGTGAGGGGTTAAGTGTATTTTTCTCCACTAATATGGACGTGGAAGAACTGGCATGGAAATGTTTGAAGTGAGTTTCTGCATGCCTCTGGATATGGTGGGCGATTGACTAAGTAGCTGTACATTCAGGCTGCAGTCTAGCTCAAGATGAAGTTGGTGTGGGAAGAGCAGAATGCAGCCTGGATATTTTGTGTCCCATCTGAAGAAATTCACCATGGAAGCTTACGAATTGTTGCTGGGAAGTTGCTCTTCCACTGTCAACCACATTTTGCTGGTTCAAAGAGTTTAAGGAAGGCCATGCAATGACAGTAAAGGTAGGCAGTCCAGTGTTCTGACCACAGCTATGAATAAGATAATGATGCTGCCATTCTTTGTGAAGATTTCTGGATAACTGTTGATGACCAGACAGATATATTACACAGCGCTCATGAGCACTTGTACATGACACATGTCTGTGCAAGGTGGGTGCATAATATTTGGTCAAGAGAAATATCAAATGTGTGCTCCTTGGGGCATTTTCTTGTTCCCTCGCTGAAATTGGCACAAGGAGATAAATGTTTTAGCTCAACTTGAGTGGTCATGAAGAAGGAGGTGATTCCAAAGATCATGCGAAAGCAGGGGTTTGTCCTGAATTTTCCACCTGGGGAGGGTAAGGCTATATTTGTAGCCAAAATGACCATAAGCCTATGCGAGATATTTTAGGAGTGCATTGAGAGAATTGGAGGGTCGCGGTAGTCCATTTGGAAGAGCATCTGACTACCATGCGGAAGACCTGGGTTCGAATCCTGGGGAAGGTTATCTGGACCAGGAATTTTTCCAGTCATTTCCCTGTTTCTGCATGGCTCTGATACCTGGGGGCAACTCTGGTGGGTAAAGGCAGCTGGGCATGATGCTGATTACATCATTCCAACTGGCCGAGATCAAGAATTGTGGAGCTCTACCTCCACATCACCCCATATGCCTTCATGGCATGTGTGCACATGCACAGGGGTACTTTACCTTTTTTTTACCTATTGAGGGAATTTGGGGATGTTTGGGGGAGGGGTGGATAAAATGTTGGATCTCATTATCTATTCTAAGATTGCCAGACACACTGGGTCAAGTGTATTCAACTTGATGGAGACTAGTTTGAAAAGATGTCTACTTGCACCATGCCGAATGTTCTTGGTGAGTGATAAGTCCATTCTTATTCTTTATTGACTAGTCCTCATACATGCATAATCTTATCTGTAGTTCCTAAAATGCTGTAGTTACAGGTAATTGTTATAAACTTTATTTTACTTATTCAGGATTGCAAGCACAATACAACAGGAGACCATTGTGAGAAGTGTGCTGTCGGATATTATGGTGATGCAACTTTTGGCACTCCATTCGACTGTCTGATATGTGCATGTCCATTGCCTTTGCCTTCAAACAAGTAAGTGTAATTACAAATCCTGAAATTGTTGATCATACATTAGATAAAGAAGAATTATAACAAGCGTCAGTCTCGCAGTGCTCATTTATATCCCCATTTGGTCCTTGGTTTAAAATTTGTGGGATCACATTGTGTTCTTACATACTGAAATAGTCCTAGATTCATATTTATTTGACAAAATTGATAATTCTGTACAATAAAAAAAATACAATATGCATTAACTTCCTTATAGAATATGATTCATGTCTTCCTATGTCTGAAAATGTATTTAAAAATAAAATAATAATAATAAAAAAGATAACTATTCAGAACATTTCACTAGAAATGAGCAATTGTTGTTCCCCTCCCCTTGAGGGAGGAGAAAGTGGCTTTCTACGTTTCTTTGAGTGAGAGGACGTCGGACATGGGAAAAGCGTTGATCACTATTAGTTTTAGAATTCACATCAATGCTTTCTAACTGCCATGAGCCAATGAACTTGGCCATACATTCACTACAGTAGAAACAAGAGAATATCTGATGATAGTGAATTTTCTTTGCAGCTTTGCATTTGGGTGTGATGTAACAGACGATGGTCTAAGGATCCATTGTGACTGTATGCCAGGCTACTTTGGCCCTCGCTGTGAATCTTGTGCTGCTGGTTTCTACGGTCGGCCTGAAACACCAGGTATTCAATTTCTTACTCTTAAATGTATCTGACTACTTCCATCCTTGATGCTTTGATTTTCTGTCTAGACAGGGTTTCTACTGACCTAGAAATACATAAATGTTGATAAAGCCAGGGAAAATTATTGTATTTGTATTTCCCAACTGGTGAATCTTATTTAGAAATGATTATCAAATTTGGTATACACGATGAGTGTTTACATTGAAACTGCAGCAACCTTCATGCATCTGCTATTCTACAGAAACGTGAGCGACAAGAAAGGCCCACACAGACCATATTTCCATACTTTCATTTCCATAACAAAGTTCCATATTTCTGCATTATTGTTTTTGTTGTCACCTGATTAATTTTGTAGGACCATTCCATTCATTAACGCAGGCTGTGGCATCTAGGATAGGCTATCATCTCTATCCTGGACAACAAAAACAGCAACAGAAATATATAGTTTTATCTACACAATACTTTCACCACATTTACAAATGGTCCATGTAGCAACATTCATACTTAAAATAATATAAATAACAACTTCAGTTGCTTTCACCACTTAAGGATTTAAGGTTTTTATTCATATTCTTATTTGTAAGTATCATTACTGTTTTACTGTTTCATTTTTTTATAAATGCCATCAAGTATCTTCAACTTATATTGTTTAATTCTGATTTAGGTGATTACTGCAAGACATGCGACTGCTCAGGGAACATCAATCCAAGTGATCCATCCTCCTGTGATTCCGTGAGTGGAGATTGCCTGAAGTGTTTGAACAACACATTTGGAGAAGCATGCAGCCTTTGTGCTCCAGGATATTTTGGTGATGCTATAGTTCTCAAAGACTGTCAAAGTAAGTGCAGAATCTTGTTGTTGTCCGTCCACATTTGAACCATGCAATTATGCAGTCAGGAAAAATGTACAAGGGTTGATCAAATGAAAAGGTACGAAACGTCGTAACAACGGAATCGTTTATATAATACCGATGCCGCGATGGGAGAACGTAGCGTGATATGTAGGGGTGCGATTGGAGTCACCACGCGGCATCGGAGCATGCATTGAACGCGCATGCGCAGGAGAGAGCAGAGGCTCCGATACAGAGCGCCGTCCAAGTGACGCGGCAGTGCGTGTTCAGACAGGATGGCGTTAACATTGGCAAATTCGACTGTTGAGGAGCAGCGAGGCGTTATCCGTTTTCTGACAGCGGAAGGTGTTAAACCGGCCGATATTCATCGCCGGATGGTGAACGTTTACGGGGAAAGCGAACGACCGGGGCTGCTCACGGAGGGTGTGGGTCTGCTCCATGATAACGCACGTCCACACGTCTCCAGGGTCACACACGCGGAACTGGCCAGGTTCAAGGGGGAGCAGCTAGACCATCCGCCCTACAGTCCAGACTTATCCCCCTGTGACTTCCATGTGTTTGGTTCCCTGAAAAAGCATCTCAAAGGAAGGTGCTTCACCTCGGACGATGAACTCAAGGACGCTGTGAAGGACTGGGTCGCGTCACGGCCAAAGGAATTCTGGGAAAAAGGAATCATTCGGCTCGTTCATCAATGGGATCAATGTGCTCAGGCCTATGGAGGATACTTTGAATAAAGTATTAATTTACACCGACAGTGTCGTTTTGTACCTTTTCATTTGATCAACCCTTGTAATATTGTAATGGAATCATTGACAACTTCCACAGAATTGTGTGTATTATACCTAGGAAAATATATTTGTAACAAATAAAGAAATAAGAAAAATGAGGTAAAAAAAAACCTAGCTACATTTCATTCAAATTTGGCAGATAAAATTAGACATTGGTTTATTATAATAAATAGAACCTTAGATTAATTTGAAAACATTACATTTAAAGGAAAGAATACCACTGGTAACTGCTGCAAGTGTACCTCTTTAAATGTGTCCTGAAAGTAGGTGTATTAGATGAACATCAATTACAGAATTAATGTATGGTTGTTACTAACATATAAGTAATGAAGGTAGCCTGTGGGTTCCTGAAATGTTAAATCAGCGATACTTATAACAACCATAAAGTAGAATAATTCTACAAGCAAGCAATATGTACATACAAGAACATTAATTATTATTAATTTTAAAATGTTACAAGTATGCAATACACTGTCAAATTTGCAACATGCTGTTTCAATGTATTTTTCTTTGTTAATCAGCTTGCACTTGTGATGAGTGTGGAACCCAGAGATGTGATAGTTTCACCGGCCAGTGTGAATGCCTGCCCAATGTCGTGGGAGAGAAATGTGATCGCTGTGCTTCTGACTACTATGGATTTTCTTCTTGCCAGGTACTTTGTAGATCATGTTGTTTAATTTCGTCCTAGAGTTCATTTCTCCATACATGTGCCTTCAACATTTATACGTATTATTTCTTGGTGAGGATATGGTATACAAAGCAGATCATACAAAATATCAAATGTAATCAGTGTTTGGTATTCTTTATTATTGGTGAAGGAAGAATCATAAAATTTAGGTATGGACCGATATGAAATTTTGGCTGATACCGATAAAGTACCGATATAAAATTTACCGATACTGATATTCTACCGATCCGATATAAAATTCCAAATAGCCCTCGAAGAACCTGAATGGATCATTGACCTCCTTAATAAATGTATGTTTCAAGGTGATTGTAGTGCAAAAGAAGTTGCTTATTTAGACATTCACTTCTTAAGAAAGTAGAGCATGGAGATTGTCCATAAAAATTATAACAAAATGGCAAAATTTTGCACTGAATTATAAGATATTTATAGAGATATTGTATCGGTAAAATAATTGGTAATTTTACCGATGAACCGATACACTGATATGCCAATATCGGCTGATACCAATAGAGTACTGATTAATCTGTCCCATCCTTAATAAAATTAGTGGGATTAATGTGGACCAATATTGATATATAGTCCCAGTATAAAATTTATTAATATCAATAACTCATAGTAAACAAAACTAAATTAAACTAAAAAACTAAATTTTTGCATTGCTTGGTTTCATTTTCCGAAACAAACCAATATGTTCACTAACCAGTACATTATTAGGTAACATACTTAATGAAATTTTTATTGATTGACCAAGTACGGTATGCTGCTTGAAACAATAGATCAGCAGTCTCTGTGGCATTTAAACATAAAATATAGATTTATTGGAAACATGCTGAATATGGATTTTTGACAAGAAACTTTAAATTTATATACTGATATCAATTTAATGAAGTTTTTTTTCTTCAGCATTAAAAGCGTGGAATTTGTTTTGCAGGGTTGCACTGCTTGCAACTGTGGCATTGCATCCAAGAGCTCACAGTGCGATGATGAGAGTGGACAGTGCCTCTGCAAACCAGGTGTTAGTGGGAGAGCATGCGAGAGATGTTCAGCGGGGTTCTGGAATTACGGACCCGATGGTTGTATTAGTAAGTACATTTGGTAATCTTTGAAGAATGTGACAGCTAAGAAAGGATCATAGCATGTTTTTGCTGTAATTAGAGATTTTTTTTTATTACAACGCACTTCAACTGGAAAAAATATATTGATACTACCTCTCATTCATTTACAAAAAATATAAATCTTTTCATAATGTTACTTTCAATGCAATTGAGTTTGTTATTATACAGTCAAGTTATGTGCAAAAGTTATATTAGCTTTTAATGTTTCATAACAGTGTGTGGAATCAGAATTCTACTATAGTTTATAAAATGAACAAAATTACTAATATATTAAAACAAATATTTGTTTTGCATGTGTTTTTAATCCTAATGTATAACTTTTCCTCATCTAGGCTGTGAATGCAATGTTCAGTATTCAGTAGGATTTACGTGCAATCCTAGCAACGGGCAGTGTGAATGTCTCCCAGGTGTTATTGGTGATAAGTGTGAACTCTGTCCCTATCGATGGGTCTTTGTGCAGCAACAAGGATGCATTGAGTGTGAAAGCTGCATTCATAACCTCCTGGATGTGACAGATGAATTGAGAAGCTTACTTGATCCTGTTGTAATAGAATTTGAGGTATGTCTAGTAATTGTGGTTATAATCTTAAATGCATGAAATCTGAATTATGTCCTTCAAATACAATGATGATTCAAATAAAAGTTGGTCATGCCGATTATGCTTAAAAAGAATGTCACTACCACCACAAACCTTGAGATAACATGCTCATACAAATTCTTTGGTTGCTGATTCAGAATTTGCATAAGCGTAACCATTTATACAAATCTGTATCCTTTCAGCTGTTTCTTCAACTTGCAAGAAAATGTGAAAATCACAAGGTGAGAGGTCAAGGCTGTAGGGAGGGTGTGCAAGACTCCCACTTGAACTTCTGCCATTTTCCCACAGTTATTTTAGATGTATTGTGTCATGTATTGTCCTGGGTACCTCAAAACAAGGAGCCGCAGCTCATGTTCTTGATTACCATATGCAGGTTTTGACCCTTTTGCGGCACAGTAGTGATCAGCACCGAGTTGATGTCATTGTGTGATACTCAACTGCAGATCGTGTATGGTTGACATGATAGTTGTGTCCTACCCTTTAAGCATATGTTTCAGCTCTTCACTACGAGCTATGACATGCAATGTGGACATATAGCAGTAAATATTGTCTTGATAAAACATGTTCGACTGTCAAAAACTTAACCTCATCACATTGTTCTTCTATTGGAGTTGATGTTGCAGTGTTCGGACTGCTGCAAATCATATTCCACAGAGGCAAACCTCACCTATGTGTCAATTATATATCTGCAGAACATTCTCCAACAGGAGTCAAAATACAGATTATCACACATCACATAATAACATTGCCTGCATAACAAAGCATAATAACATTATTGATTGATTGATTGAGTTGGTGTTTTAAGTCCACTTTATGCACGGTAAGGCTAATCGGGACTGAACCTACAGTTTAAAGTGGGATCCGAACCACAATGTGCCTCCACCAGGTATAGAACCCGGGAACCCTTGATTGATGCTACCACTGAGCCATCAGGGAGGCACCGTAATAACATTGTGCCAGCCCCCATCGAGGAGTGGTTAGCACATTGTGCTACAACACCAGGGGTCCTGGGTTTGAATCCCAGCCTGGGCATGGAAGTTTGTGAGTGTCCATTCATCAATTTCATCATTCCATCACTCATCCCCATCTTCGCAAATTAGCCAAAAGTGGCACAAAAGTGAAGTAAAATAAAGCAAATCAATCAATCATAATAACATTGCCTGCACAAAAAGCAAGTGACAATAAACAAACCCAAATGCATACAAACAAAGCAGTGTTGTGCACATGTTGCTACGTACTTTCCTAGCTTGTGTAGATTCGTCTTCTTTAACTTAGTCTTCATGGCCAGACAATAAAATTAGTTTTGTTGAGATAAAGCATAATTTACACCACATGTCATCATTTCACTAAATAGCTGAAGCTAAAAAGGTCCAGTTTTGGCATGTAACTTCAGCTACTTAGTTTAGTTTAGTTTTTAGTTCAGAGTGAAGCAGTTTATCACACCTTAAATTTGTTATTTCATATTGACCCTCTTCTCAAGCTGTATGCTGAGTGAAGTTATTAAGAAATCTACAGAATTTAGCATTGTTAATTTTAATCCCCAACTGTTAGCTGTTCATAATAGTTTGACAAACAGACCTGTCTTTCAGACTATTCTTTACTCCATACAAATATACATAGTTAATTTTAAAATAGTAAAAATGTAACTAGACAGGAGGTTGAAGGGTACTTCGATTTGTGTACCAGCGTAACAAATTGGCAGGATCCGTGGTTCAAATTTTGGCTAAGTCTTGTATTTGTCCTTTATTTCTTTTTCCCTCATTATCTTCATGTAATATTAATGAAAGGTTGAAACTTGCTTACCAATAATTTAAGCTAAACCTTGCAATATTTATGCCTGAATTGAACAGGGTTTATTAAAGTCATTTTAATCTTCTATTTCAGACTGTAGCTCTGAGCTACTTCACAACCCAGAGACTCATTTACATCAATGACTCTGTGAATGAGTTATATCCCAAAGTGAATTTGCTGGATCCACTTGGAATCGACTTGGGCCCTTTTCAGCAAGAGCTAGACAGCCTAGAACAGGAGTCTAGGTCATTCAATCGACAGGTAAGGAAGTTAATAAACTATAATGCATAAATATTGGTAACTGGACAAATTCATTCGCAGCCTTACAGTATCAATATTGGATTATCATTGAAATTACCAATCCAATATATCTGTAAATAGCTTGCAATTTAGTGCAGTGTTCAGTCATCTTGTTATGTGATAACACTTTGAGTCAACACTGATACCAGTTTCATTACTGATGCTAATAATCTTTCCTATCCTCATTGATACTGATAATTTAAAACAGTAACAATTAAAAGTTGTTCGAAATAGTGATTGATATTAGTAAGTAAAAATTCCACTGCAATATATGCACCAGTTTACCAGATTTTTACTTTAAAATATTCAAGAATTACATTGAAATGTTATGAGGGAAAGGCCCTTTGTTGAGTTGAAAAAGACCAGAAGTCCTTGAGGAAAGCTAGCAACAAAATTAATAGAACTGTCCTTTAAAAAGTCTTATTGTACTTCCTTTTTGTAAATGAAAATGCAAATGCTCCATGAAGAACATGAATGGTTTATTGTTTGTATGTTACTAGCTAACTGCAATGAATTTGCCTCAGAGAAAGATACTGCTTATTTAAACACTTACTTTACAGAACCAGGGCATGTGAATCATATCTTTACATTGTAGAAATTCATAACAAAATGGCAGAATTTTGCAGTAAATAGCACAGACTATTTATAGATAAATTGATCTGAAGAATTATTGATAAATTTTATTGATAAGCCATTTTACTTATGGCTATATCTGCTGTTAACAATATCGTGGTAATTAATCGGACCAATCCTTAGTATATAGATATTGATAAACTATTATTAAATATCAAAAATGAAATAAACAGAGTACAATCACCAGATTATATGTATGATGTGTCTTGTGTTACTCTGTCCTTATTTTTTTGTTTACTGGCTCTTCTGGCTCAATTTCTACGACAATTAGTTCTTGAACTTTGTTTTGTATTTGGCAGTAAGTTTGAAAAGCCACGCTTAAAAAGGTCCCATCCAGAAATAGTTTTCCCTCGTACAAGGCTCTGTCTGCTAAAGGCTAAATCAAAACTCTGGTAGATTGATATAGTTCCAATGGAACTTTTGAAATATTACAATTTTCAAGTATCAGTGGGAATCTGTAAGAATATCAGATATTGGTATTAGTATCATTTGAAAGTGCTATCAGCTCAGTCCTAATATATGTATAAATGAAATTAAATACATTGTCACCTATATCAGTGCATGGTAATATTGTGTCGGTGCATAACTTTGCAGCATTTTGTTATGGAATGGCAACACTGCATGGGAACAATGCCATATACTGAAAACACAGCAGTTCTACAGGCGAGGCATCAAACTTCTCCCCAACATTGGCAGATGGACATTGACAATGGAGGTGACTGACTGACTGAGTGTTGTTGTGACTGTGTATTGTTAGACTGCAATAACAGTGTTTCATCTTACCACCTGTGTACTTGTGTTAATTAATTATTGTACTCCTGTTAACGTATGTTATAAAATGCTATGAACTTATGCACCGACCCAATACATTATCTGCTTAATCAGTTGGATTTTCACATGCATGGTGTCAATTTCTAAAATGTGAAATAAAATGAAATTAAAAAGAAACCTGGAATTTTGTTCAAAAATGTTGAGCAATAACAAGTTTAGTCACTAGAAAGGAAAAATATGTTTTTATTTGGTGCTAATTAATTTCTGTTGAAGAATTTGAATGTGTGTTGCATGTGCCAAATTAGTTTGTTAGTCTCACACATGAGATTGTATTATTTTCATAGTGTATAAACAATTGTTGACAATTTTAATGCTTCTTTTTCAGTCTGAGTATGCTTTTGAGAATGGAATTGAATCAGCAGAGAATGGTGAGAGAGTTTACACCGACTCATTGGAAGTTGAAGATTTGATTGGACAAGCATATCTCGGTGCCCATGACATTGTTCGCGAAGTTGCTTCCCTGGCTGTAAGTCTCGATGAAGGCACAGGTAATATAACACTTCTGTCTCAAAAGGGAATTTTGTTAATTCTCGGACTAAGCTGATATCTATATAAAAGTACAGCATTAAGAAATTATTTTTAGTGTAGATTCCAGTTTACCATTTTTATTAATACTTTTAAAATATAAAATGGCATTTTGGTGTTAGAATGGTTAATATAAGCCTAAATTTGATTTCAAAACTACACTTATTATGCAAAATAAATATTTCCCTTGTAATAATACAGTTACCTCAGTGGCGTGGCGTGGCGTGGATTTTTCAAAAGCGTTACAGGCCATCAGACGTTATCATCTCCACCCTACCGCCCCCCCAAAACATGCCTTCGATCTGGATTTTTGTTCTCTTTTTTTTTGCAATCCGCTCAATGATTTATTTAGCCACAATCACTCCTAGAAAGAACTACCACTCATGACAGAGTTTCCGCGAAAATCCAGTGAATAGTAGTCGAGCCTTGTCAACCATCTCTGTTTCTTTGCAAAGAGGTGGAAAGGGGAAGATGAACCACACATTCGGGTCAGTTTGACATCTCTGCGTTGAGCAGACGACAGAATTTCCGTCCTCCAGCGGTGGGAGGAAGTCCAGATGTACGTAATACTGTTGCCAACTTAGTTTTTTGGAGCAAGGTTTGTCCAAATCACGAATCGCATCAAGATAAGTACTTATCTTTTTGTCTATTACTAAACGGTCCCAGTTGTAGTTAAATCCAGCTTTGGCTTTGCAGTCTAGCTCTTGTTGCTTCAGAGAAATAGTATTCCCTTTTTAGGCGGGATTTAGCTCTTTTCTGGAAATCCAATGTGACAACATTTGCTGATCTGGTAGGCCGCAGTGGTAACAGGGCCCCTAAACAGACATATGAATAACCCCCTAGCATACTTGCCTCCAAGTCTTTCCCCGCTGTTCCCTTGTATTGGCGGAAACCCTTTCCTCTTGTTGCCTCTTGAGGCTAGTGGAACGGCCTGTCTCTTCGCTTTTTCGGCTGCAGAAAAAATGTCCTCTGCAATATACACTCAACTGCAACGCTGTCGGTTAACTTATTTAACAATGTTGTTATTTTATTGAGAAAAAACTTTTCAATTTCTTTACATTTTGCTGTTACCTGCGGTAACACCGGTTACGTGCCTCTGAGTTACGTAATAGTATTAAGTTTATTCCTGTGAAAAACAAGTCCATTTTTGCTTCTTAAAATAATTAAGCAGAATTAAACCAATTTTCTTTGATTTGCATAACTTACAGGATAGTTTAGACTTCTCAAAGTGTTGCGTTGGTATAGATACTCTAAATTTCGGGTTTTAGTTTATTTTGCATTATTTTGTGACAAATATGATGGGAAAATGGAATATACACCTTTAAAAAAAACATGAGAAATGAACATAACATTGTGCTATTTCATATTTCGTGTTTTCCTCAAAAACAAAACATGCATGCCTCTACTGATCATGGATGTTGAGTGTAAAATGTTAACACCAATTAATTCCTGTGTTGAAAATTGTTAGTTTTAGCCTTTATTTTTATTTTGTGTTGAATTATATTTGGTTCTTACAGTAGCAACTCTCTGTTTTCACTGCAGGCCCCCAAGTTGAGTATGCTGTCAATCAGGCTGAACAAACTCTTGAACTTATCCGAGAAAGCGATCTTGAGGGAAGAAGGCAAGAAGCTTTAGACGAAGAGGAAGAAGCAATTGCTCTTTTGCAAAGAATGAAAGAATTTGCAGTTCCTGTTTCGAACCAAAGTAACCTCCTTGATGATATTAGAGAGCAAATACAAGAATTTGATGATAAGCTGGAAGACCTGAGGAACCATAGCTTAAATTCCATGATCTTAGCGAGTGATGCTACTGATATGAATGATAATAACAGGTACAATATTCAGACATTTACTTTTTCAAAAGTAGGGCATGGAGATTATTTATAAAAATTACATAATTTTGCACTAAATTATAAGATATTTGTAGATATATCGGATTGGTAAAATAATTGGTAATTTTACCAATACACCGATAGAGTACTGAATAATCAGTCCCACCCATACTACCGAGTAGTTAATAATTAACACTTAGTGAACTCACCAGAAAATATTATGTTTTTCCGTATAGACTGTTTTTCTTTTCTTTTTTCATTATTTTTTTATTTATTATTTATTTATTAATTGCTGTTTTCTAAAAGAAAGATACAAAAAATAATTCATATTATATTTTGGTATCCTTTTGTATTTATCAAGGTTTGTGACATAATACTCATCATCCATGGATTTTTTGAGACAGATATCTCGGAACTAATTTCTCTCAAAGGTCAAGAATTTGTATAAAGATCTGTACTTGTATATGTAACATTTACGAGCTTGTATGTTCCAATTAATTTTAAACTATCAATCTTTGGAATGTAACTCAGTTATGGTTACAGTTAGTTACTTTATCTTAGATATGTTGTAACTAATAACTGCAAGTGTTTTTTTTTTGTTTTTTTTACCAATGACCATCAAAAATTAAATTAAATATGAAAATACGGAGGTAAGAAAATTTTAAGTTTTCTATTCTGTATGAAAAGGTAAGGAAGTGTAACTGTTCATTTCTTTACTTGTTACTTGATTAAAATAACGGAGTTATAGCTACTCATTTTAAAAAGTAATTATTTACCATTAATAATAAGATCTAAGTAACTTGTAACTGCATTACAAGTCACTCATTTACTTGAAACAACTGTCTTCCATTGCTGTTGAGTAATACTTTGTATTTTCTGTACCTATAGGAATGCAAAGGTTGGAGACAAAGTGAACGCAGTTGAAAATTTAATTGAAGATACTGAGAAGAATTTAGAAGTAGGGAAGCAATACCTCATTGATGCTGACAATTTACTGAGAGAAGCTCAGAATGCTGTTAGTGGCCTCTGTAAGTAAATGCTTTTGTTGCATATTTTAATATTTCTATAATTACATGTAGAAATTGAGTTATATATTAGATTTCAGCATTTTCAGTGGTTTTGTAGACAAACAGATATGTAGGTATGGAGAGATCTCAATTGTGCAAATTATTTTTATAAGAATATTGGACATTTTTGGGTGGCCCAATATAATTTTGTTGTCAATACTGATCAAGTACTGATCCTTTCCATGTGTAATAATACAGCATGTCCCACAATGATTATTCGGATTTCATAATTGTTTAATTTACCTTATATGTAAGGTGCAAGGACAAAGCTTATAAGGGAGTAAACAACAACTCAACAACTTTACATAGTGTACCTCATAAATGTTCAATGTGTTACATATTTTATCTTATAAATGTTCAATATGATCACCTTTCGTGACATGGCACACATCAATCCGGTAGTCCAATGCTTCTGGAGGCTTTCGTTCGACACACTTGGACGTCCAGAACTCTTCCCTTTGCAGACACATCCAGTTGTTTGAAACTTATTGAACCATCGACAAGTGTGTTATCGGGTGGAGGATCACTTCCAAATCACCATTGAAAAGCTCACTGAACTGAAACAGCAGAACCACACCTTGCAAATTTATTGACACAAAAGGGGCATGGGAGTCACCATCTTGTAATACACCTACACCACTGCAATTGATGGGAAACATATGATAAGTGCAAGGGGGAGCAAACTTCCACAGCCGTTCTTATCGTACATGTATGATATAACGTTCGCCTTCGTCTGTTGCAATACACCAACTGATTGAAACGCCAATAATCATTTTGGGACATGGTATATTTAAGAAAGGAAATAAAAATATGAAAATGAGAGAAGTGTGCTATAATTATTGAGAACTTTACCTATTGTAGGTGAATTGATGTTTGCTGTCCTCAGTTAAATTAGTATAAGTATTGTGTCGCTCTTTATATTTTAAGTGAATGAAGAAGGTCGGCTAAGGTCATCTAAGGCTGGTCTCAATGACAGCATTGTTTCTCAGAAGACAGGGCTGGATGATATACAAGACCTTATTTTCGAAACTCACAGGCATGCTGATGATTTGGAAGTCAGGGTAAGTCTGTCTTTTCTTTCATTTTTCAGTGATATTTATTTAACTTATTGATTACTCAATGTGAAAGTTTTAATTGTTTTCATTGATTTGGTTCATTTTACTTTGCATTTTTGCCAACTTTTGGTGAATCGCAAAGATGAGGATGAGTGATGATATGATGAAATAAATGAAGGCACACACAAAGGACACCCACGACCAGGCAGGAATTTGAACCCAGAACCCTTGGCGTTGTAGCTCAATGTGCTGTCCACCCTGCCAGCATGGAGGCCAACAATTGATTGATCAATTTGGTTTATTTTACTTCGCTTTTCTGCTACTTTTGGCTAATTGCAAAGATGAAGATGAGTGATAGATAATATGATGAAATTGATGAAGAGACATTCCCAAAGAACACCCATGCACAGGCCAGAATTGGAAGTATGGATGCTTGGTGTCATAGTGTGGTGTGCTAACCACTGTGCCATGAAGGTCGACTCTGCCAATTATGTTTAGTTCCTGGAATTATGTCCCAATTTATTATTTTCTAGAAAAGTAATTAAATATATGTAAGCGTAATTATGTGTACTTCACTTTAGAGCTGAACTTATATTGATACTAGTTGTATTTGTATCAGAAAATATTGGTTGGCTTTTTTTTTTCCACGTTTGGCTAATCCTAAACCATTCAACATCAAGGACATTTTTGTATGTATGTGTATTTTATGGTCTTTCAGGCAAGAGAACTTCGGGGCTTGTTGACAAGCATTCAGGATACTTCAGGAAATGCCATTTCAGCTGCAAATGCATACAAGAACATAGCAGATGCCATTGATGAAGCTCTGAAAGCTGCACAAGATGCAGGGCAGGCAGCTGAAAATGCAACTCTCATGGTAATTTATAAAAATATACTGATTTGTGTATTTCCACTTATATGTGGAAGTTATACAGTGGAACCCCGATTTTACATTCCCGAATTTTACTTTTTCTCATTATACATTCAATGTTGATGGTACCAACATAACAAAACGTAAAATTTTCCTCGATTTTACATTTTCCTGCATTTTAAGTTGTTCTTTTCCAGCTTGGTCCCCTAAAAAAATGTAAAATTAAGATTCTACTGTATAGAGTAGATATATATAAAGTATTAGGGATAGGACTGATTAATAGGTACTCTATCGGTATCAGCCGATATAGGCATATCGGTGTATCGGCAAAATTACCGATTATTTTACCGATCCGATATATCGATAAATATCTGATAATTTAGTGCAAAATTCTGCCATTTTGATGTAATTTTTATGGATAATCTCCATACCCTACTTTCTAAAAACGTAAATGTCTAAATATGCAATTTCTTTTTCACTGCAGTCACCTTGAAACACACATTTATTAAGGAGGTCAATGAAACTTTCAGGTTCTTCAAGGACCATTTCTCTAATTTTATATCGGATCGGTAGAATATCGGTTATCGGTATCGGTAAATTTTATACCGTTACTTTATCGGTATTGGCAAAAATTGCATATCGGCCCATCCCTATAAAATATATATATTTTTTATATTTTAAAGTTCAATGTAATTATTAGGAACCAACTGAATTATGTGGTATTCTTTCAAAGATCATCATTGGGAATAAGTGATAATTTTTACCATTTGTCATCAACATCTTAAAAAACAACCTAAAGTCACGACACATACCTTTTTTTAGGTGCCCTAATTTTCAGATTGACTTTGATCCTTACTCAGGTCTGAAGAAACTAAGTACAAGAAATGGCAAAACTTTCTAAGATGGTTTAAAATGGCTTGAAATAAATTAAAAGGTACATGTGTGAAATTGATCCAAGATAACTTTGCTGACATTACTGCCTATGCAGAGTTTGGCAACAACTGTTGGAACTTTGTCATGGCTATTTTTATCATCCATCTCTGCTGTTTTCATTCTTAAACAAATCAACAAGGTTATCCTCCATTTTTTTGGTGTCCCACCATTTTTCTGATTCTACTTTTCCACACTTTTTTTTGTACTCCATTTACAATTTGTTATTTCTATCCCGTTTGCACTTAATAATTAACTGAATGTTAGTGACAGTGTTCCTACATTAGCATGCAATGTTAGTTTGACATTGACCGTTGTCTAGTGTTTTTAACTATGCATATTTATTCTATTACTATGTTCGAAGACAGCACCTCTTCTCTCGTCCTATGTAAATATATTCCTTTTCACTGGTGGTAAAATTACTACAGAACTGTGATTTTACTACAGATCTTTATACATGTAGTGCAGGTCCAAGGTTGCCACTGTCATGTAATTTTTCTTGTGTGAAGACAACAGTGATACAAAGCTATAAAAATACTATCATGTGAGATGAAGGGAGGATGAAGTCACAGTTTTTTCCCTCAAATCTTGCATGTATCATCATAGATAGATATGTTACATTTCTTGTTTTATGTTTTTCCATTCACTGTGACAAATATTTGCATTCCAGAGGGTGACACATGTATTGGTAGGTTACACAGTGTGCCCATAGCATGATAAAAGTTTTACTACAGAAAATATTATTGTTAGTGGCAACCGTGAATCTATATCACATGTCTGCATACAAAGACTAAAAATAATGCAATTTTTCAAGAGCTTGTAATGTTGAAATGAAGCTTAAATTAGAAAAAATATTACCAAGAAAAGCTGTTCATCATAATGTCCTCCACGTTCTGTGAAATTTTGTTGGTGTTTCATGACAACACCCTGTATACGTTACCAAATTCATAACTTTCATATTAAATATAGATTAGCCAAAATACCAGCATTATTATCAGCAAAAATATGTAACAGTTTTGGCTTATTTGTGGCACGGAGAGGAACCACCAAGTGGGAAGGCACTTAGCAGAAAGTTCTGGCCAAGCTCATGAAAATTCAACAAATAGCAGTTAAGGCCTGTTGTCAACTGTTCAACCCTGTTTATTGTGAGGAAGTGGAAAAGGATAGGATTAAAAAAAACTAACAGTTCTGTAATAATCCTGGATAAGCTGGGACTAGCAGAACATTTCAGTCAATGAGGGGCATAGACCAGATTTCGGCAACACAGAAATTATAGCCAAATCTTCAAACTGATGGGATCACATCATAAGCTAGTGATAGTCGACCAGCAGCGCAGACGCTGCAGACACGGCACCCGATTGGTCCACCATCTTCACCGGCAACCCCTCCTCCACAAATATATATACACCAGATTGATGCTCAGGACTGCACCTCTACCCTGAAGATGAGAGTGACTTTAGCTCTCAATTTTGGAATCTTTTCCACAACTCACCTGGTTGATAGTCCGAGAGAATCTTTTCATCATACAGTTCTGTAGTTAGTTTGCCAGTTGTGTTGTGATGAGGAGTTCAGAGCACAAGTTGCATAACTCCATATTTTTGTGGAAATGGAGTTACATGCATAACTTAGAACTGTGAAGTATCAACATTTCAGTGCCATAAGTAAGTATCTCGCAAGTTCCAAATTGTTGCTCATAGACACACCACTATAGTTTGTGCTCCAACAGCTAAATATAATATGTACTGTTATTTAAATGCACCTTTTTTTCCTTACTGTCTTGAATAGAATTCCACCACTTGTGCTCTGAAGCCCTCATATATTGACTTGGCTACAACCTGGTAGCCCAGATTTGGCCAATGAAATACACCGAATGTAACAGATGGTAGTAAAGGGAACTTCAGTTGTTCGGTTCGACAATAGGGTGATAATTCTCCAATCACAAAGCTTCCACCTTCCTACTTGACATTCCCCCTCCTCCCACACTCACTCACTCAGTTCCCCCTTCTCCCTCTGACATTCTTAGGTTATTACATTTTGAATATCCAAATAGTAAAAGTTTTTTTAATGTTTCTGCTTACAGTCTGACGGATTAGGAGAACGTGCAGAAACTTCTGCAAGACGGTCATTGTCACTCTTAGGTGAAGCCAGGAAAGCCCTGAATGAATCGCAAGCAGCGCTGCAACCTCAGTTATCAGCTGCAAGAGATATTGTAAATGATGTTAAGTATTTGAATCAAGCAAGTGAGGATGGACAAGGTCGTGTTAAAAAGTAAGTGCATTTTAGTATCTTTAGTTTACAAATCACTGCTTTATTCTACCATCTTATCTATTACTCCCAGTAGCACTATTGACCACATAGTGGTACAGTTATTGGCATGAGCAAATTTTGTATCGGTACTTTATCGGTACCAGCCAAAATTTCATATTGGTTTATATATTAGTAAACAGTTAAAGGTAAAGGTACCTTCTGCATATTGCAACATGCCGTAAATACATAATGGGATTAAGCCCTAAACAAAACAAGCATACATTTTTTCATGTAGAGATGTTTCATCATTACTTGCAAAACTTTTCATGATTTTACATCATTTAGCCTGTACATTGGCATTGATATTTGTGTAAAGTCACTTCAAAATTAAATTTCCAGATAGAGAAATACAGTTTGAAAAATCGTTTGTGCAATGTTTTTGCAGTGGATTAGAGAACCTACGAGTGGATCCGCTAGAACCTAGAGTTAAAGCAGCCCAGGACAAGGCTGCGGAAGCTGTTCTGCTTGCACGGGAGTCCTTAACTAGGATAGAAAACATCACCAACCACCTCCCCGAGGAATCTCGAATGGCCAAGGAAATCCCCATAGCAGTCCACGATGCTAACCAGGCAATTTCGTCAGCTGGCAACCAAGGTAATATATCTTAAGTGTTGACATCACCTTGTCTGAGATTTTGAACTTCCAAAGTTTGTTTGTTTGAGAGTGGATGAGAAGGCAGTATGGGAATGCCACAAACATTTTAAATGTTGTATGTTTAGAGAAATCGACTGACACTTTTTCTCAACTAGCTTGTGTAAGAAAGAGGAATGGTGAGCACAGTACATGAAACTTGTACCTTTGCTTACTGTTGTGGCAAAATTTGAACTAAAAAATGGGCCTTCCTTTGTCATGTTCTATCTTACTGACGTCAGTAAATTGTGCTGTATTATGTAGGAAAATATAAAATCCAGGTTGTACAATTGTACTTTAGGTCTTCTGGCTTATCTCTGGTACAATTCTCGCCATCGAGTTGTGTGTCACCTGCAGCCTGTTGTTGCCAAGTGTATGTTTGGTGCAAACATGGCAACTGGCCTTGTTGTTGAATATGCCCTACTATCCAAATTATTTTTCTCCCTCACCATCTGAAACAACTGCACCGTATTCCTCTGAAAGTTTATGCAGGTGAATGCTGGCCTGGCTCCCACAGGTAGGTTGTCTGTAATCTGGAAGATGTCATAGTGCTACAGACAGCCCATGCCTTCTCTGCCATTGCCTCTCTGAGGAGAATTTGAACACTTTGTTACCACATTCATGGCAGAGAAGTTGGGGGAGGCAACTTACACATTGAGGGCAGGTAATTCAGATGGCCCCACACCATGGCCATCTGGTCTAAGGCATTATGCTCTGGGCTCCGACCGCTGGACGTGTGCAAGTTTGTCTCCTGGGGGAAGCGGAACAACTTTTCTCCTTAGATTTCAGCCTGTGTATTGGACCCGTGGCCACCCACCACTGTGAGGAAATTGAGGGGCTACGAATGAGTAGCATAACCCGGTCACGGAAACCTACAACAATGACTGGAGCTTTGTCGTGCTGACCACACATCACCCCATAACTAGTTGGATGATTGCCCACCTTTTCTGAAGCAGGTAGGAGTGAGGCTGGAAGTTGGTAGGTAGGCCCTGGCCCTCATGGGCTGTTGTGCCATGGATTATGTTAATAATTCAGAGAGTGAGACTAAAAGAATTTGCCCTTCAAAGGATCATGCAGGAGCACGGTCAGTTACCATGTTTGTACGAAACATATATTTTGGAACAGCAGCCCGCAGACAACAGATCACTTAGAGGCAGGCACTTTAAGGATAAACCTTCTGCCTAGGGATGTGACGAAGCTGAAAATTTACCAATGCCGATGTACTCACCGATAATTTTTGGAACCGATACCGATGCCGATATTTAACCGATTCCGATACATAAGATTATTAAACAGAAATGGGATGTTATTTTCAGCATGACAAAAATAAATTTGCTATGTACATTTCTATTGCATATCATATGACAAGAGATGCGAATGTACATGTTATGTTAACCTTTAAGAACATGGATTCTCAAGAGATTAAACATTAATACACAAGCAGTTCTTTGAAATGCAAAATGAATTCCTGTTCTGCCAGATTCAACTTCATAAACATGAGATTTGGAAGCACTTCAGGAAGTAACCTACTTCTTCTCTTATCTCTAATCTGTTCAGCAACACTGAACACTCAATCACTGAATACTGATGCAGCAGGTATACCCAAGTATTTTTTCAGGACTTGCTTCAGGTTTGAATATTCATTTTTGAATTTCCAATACAACAGCAGATCCTGGTTCAGCAATGTACTGTTTTATTTCCGATTTATTGTTAGGTTGATCCTCTGAATGAGTTTGCAATAATTTTATTACAAAAACTCTACAACAATGACGAATCATAACCAAATTTTCAATAAATCTTACAAAACTAGAATATAAAACTTATTAGAAGGTAAAAACTCTAGTATAATCTATACCGGTTTAAATATCGGATTTTTGCCGATTCCGATGCCGATGTGTCAATTTCGGCTGATTTTCATACATCTGTAATCGGCTTCGGCACATCCCTACTTCTGCCCTATGCTTTTCTGAGAATGTGGCAACCGGGCATTCAAATTCTTCCTGTAAAGGGAACAGTAAGATCTAGCTGGCAGGGAAGAGAGCACTTGCTGTCTCCAGAGCTGTTCTTGGTGGAAACACTCTGCTGATTAGTTGATCAGGTCTTTCATCAGATAGCATACTGTCCAGTGGCAGGATCTGTATCTGGATTTTTAAAATATAAAAATGACAACAATTCTGCACAATTTGAAATAGTGTATGAATGAGATCAGTAGCATTTCCATATGCTTTCAGTTTTGAAACAATTCAATTTTAGATTTAGATTTTGTTATTGTTCTTATTTTTATTTTATTTTATTTTATTTTATTTTATTTTTAGTGGAGAGAGTGAGGATCCTTGTACCAAATATAAGGAACCTGATGAACCAAATAGGTCACAAGCAGTCAACCTTGAATTATTCGGAACTTGAAGTTAACCTTGAAGCACTGAAAAAGAAGATTGCAGAAGCCAGGAACTTGGCCAATAGGTATGCAACATGGCTGATATGATTTTTAAACCTTTTTAAACATGATTTTTAGGGTTTCTTGCACATTTCACTACATTTGTGCATGCACAGCAAAAAGTACCACAGAAATTGGCAAATCTCTTCTAAGTTTAATAACTGTCTTTCTTTTCAATCATTTTACGTTGCTTTTCTATAACTTGGGTTAATCGCAACAGTGTGGATGAACTGATGAAAGCTAACACAGAGAGACAGCCATGCTTTTTCCAGGATTCTAGTTTCATAGCATGTAACTCTGACAAGCAGAAACCTGGTCTGTTATTTTTGCTCTGAGTGTTTGTCAGTGTAGTTGAATATAAAAAATTGTCAGAATGCAGTTAAGGCCCATAACAGAGAAACATTGTCTGTATTTCAACAGTTCAAGATTTTGTCATTTTAATGATATGTGCAACTTGTTTAAAATAATAAAAGTTTGGGGAGAAGTAACTCCAAAAAGTGGAAAAAGATCAGATTCTGAAGAAAAAAAAATGTAGGGTTATAAAAATCTATACATGTATTGTCTGTGTACCACAGAATTTTTCTTACAGCTATTTTAGTTTGAATTATTTGGTTATTTGAGAGTCTGGTTGAATATTTATGCATCCATTCATGTATAGAATATAAGTGTTGGTATAATCAACTGTCTAGCACCGAATGCATAATTATTAGTACGTGGCATTCATATTGATATCTGTGTAAATGTTTCTGTTCTATTTTGAATTCAATCAATGTGCTACTTCAAAGTTATTTATTTGTAGAATAAAGGTGGGAGTGACCTTCTATGGAAACACAACCTTGGAGCTGAGGAATCCTGAGGTTCTTTCCTTGCTCGGGACATCAAGTGATATTTCATTTTACTTCAAGACAGACCAGCTGAATGGATTTTTGTTTTATGTTGGAAATGAAATTGGAACAAGTCAGAAGCTGAGAAGAGTTAAAACTGTAAGTAATGGTGCCATGCATCAACATTTCGCATATAATCTGTAAATCCTTGGTTTTGTGGAGTGGACTCTAAAATATTTCTACAAAAATCCATTGCTTTCCATTTCCAAAGTGGTAAATTAAATGTTGAAGAAAACAAAACAACAACAACATACTTCATATCTCATATTATCAATATTATTGAAAGTCAAGCCTAAAAGTTATGCCACTTATGAAGATATTGCTTTAATTTTCAAATAATATTTTAACAGTTATTTTTTAATTTTTCTTGTTTTTTTGGTGATTGACATTTTTAGGCGTATTTCAGAAACATGCCTTTGAAAAGGCATTTCAAGCAAGGAGGAGTGGTTTATATTTGTGTTTTTATATTTTACATGACTCTTCATCGTGTTTTGACAAATTGTGATGTTAAGGCTGATTGGTTATTGGATAACATGAATGAAAGGAGACGCATAAAGCCTTTACCCAGCCTATGACTCAAACCTGGAACAGTCAGTGACAAAATTGTGAGTTGACTGTTCAATGTGCTTGAACACTGACACAGTCAGAAGGGCCATGGTTGATGCACGTGTGTGCCACTACTTTATTGTTATGTGATTAGATTCTTGTTACACAGTCCTATCAACTGCATGACTGCATGTAACTACGTAAAAACAGACTTTCATTGAATAGATAATCTTCTTTCTAGGATGATTTTATGGCCATGGAAATAGAAAATGGATACCCAGTCCTTGTCACAGATCTTGGGTCTGGTCCAGAACGTATTGTGAATGAAAATAAGTATGTTGCTGATGATGTGTGGTACCAAGCACGCATTAAACGGTAAGAACATTTTGTTGTGGGATAAGTATTACTACTTTAAAAAATATATTTATATATGTAGTTATTGGGTTGTTATAGTAATGTACTGAATCTAAGTTGTATATTTTTCGCCAAGGTAAAACCTTGCAGTAATAGGCAAACTTGTCACAGAATAATTTTACTCAATTTCACTTTTAAACCATGTAGTGGGAGAAGAAACTTGTCCAGGATATTTTTTTCCTTCCTTTCATGTTGAGTCATAATAATTAGACACCTTCATTGATTCATTATTACTTTAACATTCTTTGCTTGGTTTTAGCTAAGGAATTATTCATTGCACTATTAGACATGCAGTGTTGAAATAACCAATTTAATATGAATAAATGTTCCGGTTATCAACCAGGTTAAGTTGATGTTAGGATGCTTAACATTGACTTAACCTGGCTCATATTCTGAGAACAGTTGTTTGAATCACGTCACCAGGACAGCTAATTCTTATTAACAAATTTAATGTTTATTAACAACCAAACCCAATTATGGCAGTTTTACTAATATACCAATTAATGAAGTTTTAACTTATAATAATTTCCACATTCATTTACATTATTTTTTATTCATTTCAGATCTGGCAAGAGCGTTAAATTTACCATAATTGAAGAAGTGGCAGATGGGCAGGCACATTCGTACGTAAAGGATATAATCCTTCCAGGAACATATTCTGTCTTGAATCTTGACCAGGAGCACTCCAAGCTGTACGTCGGGGGCTACCCAGCATCCTTTGCAGTTCAGCCAGCTGTAAGGTATTCATCGTTCGAGGGACAAATAGAGGAATTAATAATCGAAGGAGTTCAAGTGGGGCTGTGGAATTTCGAAGATGCAGCCAATAATGATAATGGTGCCTTAGAAAGGTAGGTGTGATTTACATGTTTCAATGTTGCAGTGCTCATGCAATTTGCTCACTTATGCTGGTACTCTTTTGTGGTTTCCACTGGTATCAATATATTGGTATTGATATTGATGGAAAGTGATAGGAGTATCAGCAGTGGTATTGGTTAAGTCAACCTGCTTTAAGAAATGCAAAGAATGTCATTTAAATTTTAAATTAACCGTCATTTAATCTAAAAAATAAAAAAAAAATTAAAAAATAAATTTAAACACAATGTTGGTTCAAGTAAGACTTTTGAATTTTGAACAATTTTGAGTACAACTAGACTCCACAAAAGTGGCACGTGGCATCTTTTCTGACCTCACGAGATACCTGGATTCCTTAGAAGTATTGGCTGATACCAGTGACTAAATTCAAACATATTCTTTTGGTTACTGATAGCTCGAGCCACATATTTATGGTGAATAAAAGATCAATACAAACATTGGACATATTTCAGAATCAAAAGCAGTATGTAAAATGGCATTTGGGTGTTAAAATGGTGATTGTAATCCTAAATGTAATTCAAGAACTGTACTTATTACACAAACAAAAAAAAAAAAATCCTTTCTAATAGTGCATTTTGTGTAATTATCAGAGTATTAAGTTTATTCCTCAGTAAAGATAGATCATTTTTGCTCCCAAATTTTTACACCAGAATTAATAAATTTTCCATAACTCTCAGGATAATTCAGGGATAATTCAGACCGCAAAGTGTTGTGCCAGTAAAAAGAACCAACTATATTTCATGTTTAGGGGTTTATTTCACACTTTGCAGTTCATTTTGCACCATTTCGTGAATAAACGTGGTAGAAAATATACATCACACCTTTCAAAAACACGAAAAATTAACATCCCAGTATGTTATTTCAAATTTTGTGTTTCTGTCAAAAATGAAATATGCGTTCTACTGTTACCAATGCAGCAACATCAGTAGTGGCTCATTCCTATTCCAGACACTCTGGACATTTAGTGCACAGTTTTGCTTTAAGTGGATCGCGACATTGTGTATTTTATCAGTAAACTGGTACAGCAATATGCCTTTCAGCCAATACCAATAAGAGAGCAGATTCATCTGTCCCATCCCAAATGTAACTATTTATTCCAAAGTATGCTACTGCATACACGATGATCTGTTTACTACCTGATTTAGTAATTATCATTTTGCGATCATGAAAATACTGTAAAAGTTGGCATGTAATATCACTCCCTCTGTCTCCCTTGACACATCAATTTCTTATTAGTTGATCTGATGTTTTGTTTTTTGAATCTAGAGACAAGTTGGTCAACCTTCAGCCTACCACTGGATATCGCTTCGATGGTGATGGGTATGCTGTACTCGATAGCACATCCTACAATTTCCATGACCGATCGAACATCCAACTGAAATTCAAGACATTTGCAAAAGATGGTCTTCTGTTCCTTATTGGTGGAAGAGAAGGTTTCCAGTCGATAGAATTACGCAAAGGGAGAGTTATATTCCAGGTACTTAGATATTTTTAAAATTCTGGATAATGCCTTTAGTTTGGAAATACTATTGATATTTCACTTTTAAGTTCAACTGCCATAAGAGACTACTGACTAGTCTGCTTTGAACTTTAAAGCTCTAATTGAATGACAGTTGGTGTGGTCAAAAAATAATCACCAACCCCCTATGCCTGGTCCTCACCACCCCTCCTCAAACACACACTGTATGAGGTGGATTTCAAAAGAAAGGGCCAATTATTAATAAAATGTGACTAGCAACAGTAATTGGATCGCTCCTGAGAAGTAACATCAACTGATACGAGGGTGGCCTAACAATCATATTTTTGCTAGTCAGCTGTTGGTTATCGTGTGAGTTAGTGTGTGTTAAAACGTCTGCGTGATTAAGCAATCCTGCCAGTTGAGAACTACAGTCTGCGATTCGATTTCATAATGCCAATGCCCACAATGCTGCCGAAAGGAAAAGGAGTGAAGGAAAAGTACGGCAATGGTGTCCTGTGAATGGTTCCCTTAAATGGGAACTTTTTGATCACTCTCCGTATAGTCCGGACCTTACACCTAGTGACTATCACATCTTCCTGCATATCAAAAAATGGCTTGCGTCTCAACGATTTGAAGAAACTGAGGTGTTAAAAATGGCAGTGTTGGATTGGCTAAACTCCTAGGCGGCAAACTTCTACATATGCATAGGGTATAGAAATAAAGCTTGTTCAATGATACCAAAATTGCTTGGAAAATAATGGTGATTATGTTGGGAAATGAAGTAGATATGTACGTGTTTGTAACTACTAATACAGTGTTCCTACACTTCTTTTCTTCTTTGATATAATCAGTTGGCCCTTATTTTTTAAATGCACCTTGTATTTTAAAGTTTTTACGAAACTGTGGTCCAAGTCCTAAAAATACAGTGATATTCAAATATTGGAAATCAGCTTCATCCACTTACAAGCTAACCAATTTAAATGTTTTTAAAACTGTTTGATATTCAAGGCTGAAAATCATCAGAATTTATGCCAGCTCTGCTCCGTTTATTACATGGTACTTTGTATTGTATTACATGTAGACATTTATTAAAGTAAAATTATTTTCCTACCTTTTCTAGTTTCAATTGGGAGGAGAAAGTAAGATCCTTCAAACCAGAGAGACATACAATGATGGCAAGTGGCATATGGTGGACGTTGTTCGTGTGGAAAATGAAGGACTTTTGACGGTAAATTAATATTTATATAATTTTTTTCTGGTGTTTTAGTCGAATCGTATATATTTCTGATGCACAAGTATGTTTGCTGCTGATTACTGGGGCTCAGAAGTTGATAACAAGTAATCAAACATTGTTTTAGAGTGCATTTTTTTTACCTTATTTGACCTATTCAGTATTTCCAGTATTTTTGCAGGGTTTTTTTTATTCCATTTTTAACTTGCGATTGTTTGTGCTGGTTAGAAACACCTAATAGTGCTGACTGTATTGTTAAATGATGATTATTGTTGAGGATTTGCTAGAAGTGTTTCTTACCTTGTCTCTATTATCATCTATAATTGAAACAATGCTGTTGGTAACAGTATTCTTCACGTTTATTTACCCTTTTGGCAACTGATCTACCCCTTGCTGACAACCAGAACTTATCCTTTCCAACATGGCTCGTAATTCTGATGTTCATTTTCCCTCTTCCTGTCCTCTCCTGTCTTCCTCTTTCTCTTTTCTTCCTCATTCTCAACCAAGGAAAGGAGAATATGTAAATTTATTTATTATTTTTTTCTACAATAGGTTGATGGTGAACAAAAGGGCAGAGGTAAAACACAAGGGGACGCAACCATCCTCTCTGTTGAAGAAAACATGTACTTTGGAGGCTATCCAGATTACCACAACTACAGAGGGGTTACCAATGTTGACTTCGATGGTTGTATCGATAATGTTCAAATAGACAGCACTCATGTTGATTTAAGCCGAAATACTAAGGCTGTTGGAGTTACACCTGGATGTCCAGTGAAGGTAAAGGAACAAATATAGTATTATTTTAATGTGGCAGACTGTGTTAATTCCTTGCACCAAATGGTGCCAGCTAGTAAGCATCTGATATGTTTTTTGGAGTTTGGAATACTAAAAAGACATTGGACATTGTAAACGAGTTAGAAGTTTCATAGTACATTTTACTTTGTATTTTTCTTATTTTCCAAGTGTGTAATATGGAAAAAAAAGTATAAATTGAAAAGCCAATGTTCTTTTTGTGGAAATTTTTGTAGATTACAGTGGAACCCCTATTTTATGTTCCTGTTTTCTTGAATTATGTACCTGGTCAAAAAAAGTAAAATTATTTTCCAGATTTTACATTTTCATGCATTTTTTCGCCTTGATTCAGCTGCAGCAGAAGGAATTTCATTAATGCTGAAACTATAAAGCAACATAGGCAAGTTGAGCTCCTGAAAAACATAAAACCAAGGTTCCATTGTATTACAATGAGTAGTGAGATGTAACGTCTGTGACAGAGTGGTTATCACAGCATGCTACAATGCTAGGGGTCGCAGATTCGGATCTCGACCTGAGCATGGGTGTTCTTTTGTTTTGAGTGTCCCTTCGTCAGTTTCATCATGTCATCACTTATCCTCATCATCACGATTAGCTAAAAGTGGCAGAAAAGGGATGCTAAATAACAAAAATGAAGTCAAATCAAAATCAGTAACAATCTAAGTAGAGGAAATTTCATACTTCATAAGGAAGTAAATTCATTGCTCTGCAATAACATAGTACAATAGGAAAAAAAGTTCTGTAGGATACAGAAATATGTTTGAAATAATTATTGGAGCTTTCCTGGCAGTGAATATTGAAGAGACTTATTTGGGCAATCAGTCAGGTGATTTCTGGATAGCTTGGAAGCCTATCCGGAAATCACCTGGCTGATTGACCTAGAAAACCTCTTCAAGAAATATGTTTGTTTGGCATCACTTATGCTTATGCATATTAATTTTTCAACTTTCAATCTTGCCATAAATTTCCTGGATTTGAATTTTTGCCAGGGCATAGGTGTTCTTTGTGAGTGTTACTTCATCTAATCATCATTCATCCTCATCGTTGTGATTAGCCGAAAGTAGCAGAAAAGGGATGCTAAATAAGAAAAATGCAAATACCTTATGCTTTAATGTTCTAAAACCATAAATAGGTTCTACTTATTAATCATAAAAATAAAAGTCCAATAAATAATATTATTAGCCCACTATTATAATTTATTTATAAATAAGATGACCATCATGTATCGTAACTTAACATCAGCCTTCTAATCAAGGGGTCCCGAGTTATAGCCTTTCTGTGCATAAAGTGGACTTATCAATCAATCAATTAAATATAGCATCAACTTTTTAAACAAACAATCTTATGATAGAATATGAAAGTTATATGAGAGGCAAGATTTAAATTTGATGTATTGCCACAGCAAGTGAATAGAATTTTTATGTTAAAAAGCTAGATAAGGCATCACATATTTTATTTTGTTTAATTGGTAGAGGCACATATTTTTGGTAAATAAAAAAGCAAAATTTCGGTACAAAAACGGAGTCAATTAAGGGTTCAAAAGCGGTAAATAAAATAAAATATCGGTGTTATAGCGGTGAAAAATTGGATGAAAAGTGGTATATAAAAGGACATTTTGGTTTTAAAATTGTGAATATAATCCTAAATTTGATTTAAAAACTACACTTATTCCACAGAATTTACATTTCACTTCTAATAGCACATTTATGTAGTTATCAGAGTATAAAGTTTATTTCTGTGTAAAGGAGTCCATTTTTGCTTCTCCAATATTAACAGCAGAATTAATAACTTTTCCGGGAATTGCATAACTCTCAGGATAATTCAGACTTCAGAAGGTGTCGCGTTGGTGAATAAACCGTGAATTTTGTGTTTAAGAGTTAATTTCGCTTTCTGCAGTTCATTTCGCATTATTTCGTGACAAAACATGGTCACAAAATGCATCTCACACCTTTCAAACACATGAAAAATTAACACTACAATGTGTTTTTTCAAATTTCGTTTTTTTGTCAAAAACGAAATATGCATGCCCCTATTAATTGGATTTGAATGTATGGTTTGTGAAATTGGCACTGACATTCACTGTGACATTTCTTCTTTAGGTTGCCAGTTTGGTATCATTTGATGAGAGCAAGCCAGGATATGTGAAATGGCCAAATGCATCTTCGAGTAACTTCCTCCAGCTGAATTTGAGGTTCAAGACTTCCACTGAGAATGGTCTCCTTTTCTACGCAACAAATACAGACCAAAGTTCAACTATGTCACTCTCGCTTTTGGGCGGTCGACTAGTCATGAGAAGTCAGGGACAGGAGATATCGACCAGCGAGGCCACAAGCTATAGTGATGGAGTGTGGCACGTTGTCACAGCAACTGTTGATTCAGAGGCTCTTCACTTAAACATTGATGATTATGATACGTTCAGGTAAATACAATGTAACTCAGATTTTACGTTCCTGGATTTTACATTTTACATTCAGTCATTATGGTCTCAATAGAGCAGATTTGACATTTTCCTTCATTTTATGGTGTTTGACCTTGGAACCCTGAAAAATGTAAAAATCAGGTTTCACTGTATGCATCTCCTGTGTAATCTGTTCAGATATGGCTGTATCATTGTGTTTTTCTCATCACTCTTTTCATCAGTTCATTGTTTCTCATTGTTGCAATTCACCCAAGAGGTAGAGAAGTGGCATTAATGAATATTAATGTCGTCAGTCCTCCCAAATGCTTCCCTAAAATTATGCTTAAGATCGCAAAAGAGATGATCAGAATATTAAAACAGATACCATTTAATCACATAATGCACTTTTGTCAAACTATATCAGTGCTAAACCAATGAAAATCCTTGACAATTATGAAAAATTGCATCTTTAGGGAGCTTTCAGAGTGAAGTGACAAGCTACAAGCAACACTTCTCACTTAGAAATGAACTTTCAGAAATAAATACAATGTTTTGCTCTGGAGTTGTGACATGCTGCATTTGTTCCTTCCATCTGTTTCTAGCACATGAGCAGTGAATGCTTTTTGACAGACCAGAGGTGAAATTCTGAAATTTGCAGTTACGTTGGTTCAAAGTGAATCCCCCACGTTGCATGTTACTTGTTGCTATGGTCTGACCTCTGCTTTATTCTCTGCCTTTATCCAGCTTAAACTGCTTGGCTGCAAGAGGATGTGTGTATAAGGAATGGAATAAATTACGCTCATCGCCCTTTACCAATATTTAATAGAATCCGCACAGGCGAGGGGGGCGGGGGGGAGATCACGCACGAGCCAGCAAGATATCTAAACACTGATAATGATAAACCCAAAGTGTCACCACTGTACCTGGTTTCCTTCAGATGTTCCTCGGCTGAGTCACGACGTGGCGCTGTATCGGTCCATCAAAGGTGTCCTCAGTGGCTTCGCCGGCGGAGTCTTGATCGAGAGAGCAAAGCGTGAAGTGTGTTGTGAGTGATAGTATTAATAAGTGTAAAACGTTTGGGCAAACCAACTTAATACTGTCACTCGCAACACACTTTGCGCTTCGCTCTCTCGATCAAGACTCCCCTGGCGACCTCTCGTCACCCGGACACTGCAGGCATTTTTGATTACACAGCATTGTATTCCAGCTCATGACATTAGTTTAGTTTGGCATTTTTGCAGACCTGTGAGATTACTAGAGTCCACAAAAGTAATTTGATTAAATTCAAACCAATATGAGAATATCAATCGAACATTTCATTGGATTTAAGATTACTCTTCATTCAAAGATATACCTAAAACAACCTATTAAAATATATAATTTTTTATAATTACAGGATAGATTCACCTGTGTCACCTCTTCATATCGTACTAGGATACATGTTTTTCGGTGGTTTACCTCCTTATATACCTGAACCAGGAGCATTGCTAGCAAATTACCCCTTCAGTGGATGCTTGAGTGATGCAACAGTGAATGGGGTGTATATTAACTTCGCTAATGCAACAGAAAGACCCGGGGCTATATTAGGAAAATGTGTAATGGATGTAGATGTGAAGAAGCCTCCAGGTAACAGAAAAGAAAACAATTTTTGAATTTATTACCAAATACATACTGCACATGTGCACTGGCAAACTTTTGTCTATGAATATGATAGCTTATTTTCTTGTGTTTAAATACAGACTTTTGTCAATGAATATATTTTATTTTGTTGTGTTTAAGTACTGATATCTTTCCATTAGGGATGGACGAATATGATTTTTCCTCCCAATTTCAATGGGGTATCACTATAAAAGTAAAGTATAAAATTGCATGTTGACTCTGAATGGCTTGTTCATTTCCTTAGCTAATGTATGTAACAGGTGACTTTTGTAAAATGAATTAGGAAGGGAGGTGGATTCAAATCTGAAATATTGGATAATCTTGAATACTTGGTGATATTTTAAAATATTTCTAGTCCCACCACCTGATGTGGATATACCAGTTGAACCAGAACCGGAAGTGCCTGAAATTCCTGAAGGTACGTAGGATTAAATTTCAGTATTCTCCATTAGTGATCTGACAGAGCAGGAAATTGACTGATTTCGATATATTTGCCAATAACTATTAACTAACTAACTAATTCTCTAGCTTTCTTAAACGAAGGTTTATGGTTGCATCAACAGAAGCTTTCCATCTGTCCCTATCCTGACAAGATCAATCCAATTGTTTCCATCCTTACTGATTTCTTTTAGGTCCATCTCAATGTTTTTCATCCATCTTCATCTTGGCCTTCCTACAGGTCTCTTACCATCAGGTTTCCCAACAAGAATCCTGTAAACTCTTCTTTCCTCTCCCATTCGTGCCACATGGCCTGCCCACCTAAGTCTTCTTGATTTAATTATTCTAGTAATATCAGGACACGAATACAAATTATGCAGTTCTAAATTATCCAACCTTCTCCACTCACCTGTCTCCTCATCCAAATATTTTTCTAAGGAGTTTATTTTCATATGCTCTTAATTTATGTTCCTCTTTTAATGTAATGGACCAAGTTCCACATCCATATAATACTGCAGGCAAAATTACTGTTTTGTATATTTTAACTTTTAGTTTCTTAGATATTATACGAGAAGATAAAATTTTTTCAGAGAAAAGTAACACGCACGTGGGAGACCCAGGTTCGATTTCCAGGATAGGTGATCTAAGGTAGGAGTTTTTCCAGCCTTGTTCTGCATAAAGCAGCTCTGGAGCTCACCAAGCCTCAAATAAATGGGTACCTGAGGGTAATCCTGGGAAATAAAGCTCACCTCCAAAATGGCCACATTCCCCTATATATGCCTCATGGCATGGTGCAAAGTGCACAGGAAACTTTACATTTACCTTACGCACAGAAAGGCTAATTGAGACTGGCTGTACAGTTTAAAGTGAGATCTGACCCACTATGTGCCTCTGCCATGTATCGAACCTGAAACCTATTACTCGAAGACATCTGGAGTTACTTTTCATGTCCGGAATATTTTGAGGTGTACCATACACAAGCATTATTATGAAATATCTTTTGCTTTAACAATCGATGCAAAATTTGATGCGAATATATGTGGTACTCTATCTCGGTGGCCAGCAGAGGATATTTAAATCAAGATTCAACAGAAATGGTCATCAGTGGAGGGTGGGGTTGATGTTTCATAAACTTAATAAAATAATAATTTATTAGAACTGAGAGTTAGGTGAAAATTGTGATTCAACCAGAGGTCTAACAGAGGTCTTTGATATTCCATGCTAAATGCTTTACCACTGAGCCACCAAGACAGGTTCAATATACAGTTGAGCCACATTGTTCACAAAACTCGTAATTGGTTTATTTAGCTAGTTCAGTTGAAATTATTTATTTCTTACATTTTAAATTGTATTGCCGTATAAATTTTACATGATGCCATATTTTATTGTAGAAGAAGATGGAGAGGAATCAGTAGAGGAACCAATAGAAGGACGAGTAACACAGCCACCACCAAGGCCTACTCAGCCTCCAACCCCAGTGCCTACACCAGCTGGACAGTGCCACCTGCCGCTACACCCAGCAGGGGATCCAGATATTGATGAATTTAGTGGACATAGATTCGGTATGTAGGCATACACTTGCCACAGTAGTTCTATAAGTGTTCACGTCAACAGAAGTATAGAGGATGTTTTCAGTTATTTACTCCTTTTTACTTACCAACATTTTTACTTACCAAGTACTAGCTAGGACACAGGCTTACTTACTACTTGACCCATTGAGTGATTGAATTTTAAATTTTGGTGCGTTAGCACATAGTCTATTTTGAACTGTCACATTATACAGGGTCCAGCCCCTTACCATAACTAAACCTAATATAACCTAAATGTAATGTCAATAGACTAAAATATTCTTACTTCGGTTAAAATATTCTTACTTCGGTTAAAAGCTATGGGGCACTCAGAACACATAAGAACAAAACACAGGACAACGCACACTCACCCCTACAGATGATTGTATTGGCCATTGGTCCACATGTCAGAATGGTCTTCAGTCTGCAAAATGCAGTCCAGGGTGTACTACGTGCAAGTAAGGTTGACAATTGGGTGTACTCTGTGGAAGGGTCACTCCTTGCACATCTTGACCCATTATACAGTGTGTCCACGCTAGAGGGATCGAGAAATAAATGCTCGCCATTTAAAAACAGATAAGGATATTGCTGTATTTTTCATATGACAGGAAAGGGAAACTCTCTGAGATTCTGCAACACTGTTTTCAGACAGCTACACGGTCGCGCATGCACGTCAATAGCTTTTGTCTCGAAAGGAAGCCAGGAGCCATTCAGTAGTCGATCGCGCAGTGGAAAACATGTGGACACCACAACAGAAAGTTCAGTGCGTGTTATGGCTAGCAGAAGAGAAATCTGTTACTCGGGTTCAACACCGTGTTCGTCGTACGTGGAATGTGGATCCACCTGGTCATAAAGCGATTCTCCAATGGGACAGAACACTCCGAGAAACAGGTTCTTTACTACCACAAACCGGCAAACATGCGAAAGTGTCTGTGAATGAGGCAACAATCGAACGTGTGAGAACGGCATTTGCAAGGAGTCCAAGGAAGTCTATCCGAAGAGCTAGTTCGAACTTCAAATTCCTAGATCGACTATTCACGAGGTCTTACACAAGCGACTCCATTTGACTGCTTACAAGATCGAGCTTCATCACCACATAAAGCCAAATGATCGTCCGCTTAGGGCACATTTTGCAGCTGAAATGCTTCTGCGAATTGAAAACGACAACTCGTATCTGGACAAGATTGTTTTGTCGGATGAAGCAACCTTTCATTTATGCGGCACAATCAATAGGCACAACTGCCGGATATGGGGTTCAGAGATTCCCCATGTTATTCAAGGACATGAGAGAGACACGCCTAAAGTGAATGTCTGGTGTGGATTGACGAGGAACTCTGTCATTGGACCATTCTTCTTAGAGGCTACAGTCACAGGACATGTGTATCTGGACATGTTGCAGAACTTCGCCATAGACCAATTTCCCCCAGGATCGATTTTCCAGCAAGATGGAGCACCGGCCCATTATCATCGAAAGGTGCGTGACTTCTTGGATGAATGTTTCCCCGATATGTGGATCGGAAGAGAAGGACCCCTTGCCTGGCCACCCAGGTCACCCAATTTGACCCTTTGGATTTTTTTTCTGGGGATATGTTAAGGACGTTGTTTATCAAGGAGACAGACCAAGAAATTTGCAGGAACTGAGGGGCCGCATCACAAATGCAGTAGTGCTTGTGACTCCCCAAATGCTAGAGAACACTTGGCGGGAAGTTGAATACCGTTTAGATGTGTGCAGAGCCACCAAAGGTGCACATATCGAGTTGCATTGAACATCATCTGAAACTCGGTGAGTTTTGTATCAAGTAAAAGTAAAAGTTTATGTTACCAATACATTCTGTTCACTAGAAATTATCACTTATTGCTCGATCCCTCTAGCATGGACACCCTGAATTAAGCAGAGGTAAGAGTTAGCTGAAATATCTATTGTCGACAAGATACTCGGGCAATGCTGAAATTTTTTGGTGACAAAGTTATTTCTTAGAAAAACAAGACTGCACATTTAAATATTTACTTTACAAAAATCAAGTTATATGAATTGCACATTTTTACTGTGGAAAAACGAACACACAAAATAACACATCCTTTCAATAAATTAACAGGGTCTGTCCCATTTCTAAAAATAACACTAAAATCCTTTTTTTTTTTTTTCTATAGTTTCACTGGTATCATCACGGGAAGAAATCCTTCATAAGGAACTGTAATAAACGAACGCATTACTTTCCCCTACTGGCAATGTCTTGCATTCAATCAGACTATCCAACAGGGTTGTTCATTTTTTTCACTGTAGTTTTGTGAACTTTTTATTAAGGATGAGCCAATACCACTTCAAAATCATACTGATACAAATACTTGGAAATTCAGATACATAAATTAGTTCAGAATATTTATAATTTTAATATGCAAGCTTTCAATACCATATCATACCTATTCCACAGGAATCTGCTGTATTCTCAATTTCACGTGAGGTAATCATTTAATTATAAAATCAATTTCTCCATGAAATAGTGTTGCAAGAATGATGAGAATTCTGCATTTTGTGTGTAATTTCTAAAATATTTAGACTCCATGAAATTATTGCGTGACATTTTTGCAGACTCTGTGAGACATTTGGACTCCAGAAAGTATTGGCCTGTAGAATTTAAATTACAATCAAAACATTCCAATACAGACAACACTGGTATTATGCAAGCAGTGTCAGCTCAGCTCGTCTGAAGAAAATAGTACATTTTTGGAAATTATTCAAGGTGCCAAAAGTAACCTATGGTAGAATTTATTTTGTGGCTGTTTATACATATGTATGTATTACTTGCAGGAACAGTTGCTGAAAGTAGATTTGAGTATAGGACTGTCCCAGACAAGTACAAAAATAAATATGACTTCACTGTTGAGTTTAAAACATTGGCAGAAAATGGAGTCATTTTCTATGTGGCTGACGGTCATCACACTGACTTCATTGCATTATATATCAAAGATGGAAAGGTACGTATGATGTGTACTTTATGTAATTATGTATGCATACATGAGAGTTGCATGTACCAGGTGTGCCAGTTAATAATTCTTAATTTCATCGCTGGAAGATGCAGGAAGCAAGGGTTGGTGCACAGTCTCAACTGTTATGTCAGTGACCGAGTGATCGTGATCGTGATATTGGGTTTGTGTGGGAAACATGTTGACCTTCAAACCAAATAAGGAGCATGTGCGGCACGTCCTACTTTTCTTGTTCAATCAAAAGAAAAACGTGAGTGAAAGCCATCGTATCCTTGTGGAAACGTACGGTGACGATGTCCTAACGCAAGACGCGTGTGTTCGTTGGTTTCGGCGATTCAAAAGTGGTGATTTCGACTTGAAACAAAGATCGCCCGGCCCAGCCGAAAAAATTCCAACATGCCGAATTGCAAGCACTGTTGGACGAAGACGATACTCAGACACAACAACAACTGGCAGAGAAGTTAAATGTTGGTCGCCAAACCATATCTGATCGTCTTCATGCCATGGGAAAGATCCAGAAGGCAGGAAAATTGGTCCCACATCATCTGAACGACAGACAAATGGAAAGGCGAAAAACGGTGTGTGAAGTGTTGCTTTCTCGGCATGAAAGAAAGTCTTTCTTGCATCGGATAGTGACAGGACGAAAAATGGATCTACTTCGAGAACCCAAAATGCAAAAAGTCATGGATTGACCCAGGACAACCTTCAACATAGACCGCAATACCGAATCGCTTCGGAAGGAAGACAATGCTGTGCATTTGGTGGGATCAGAAGGGTGTGGTGTACCATGAGCTTCTGAAACCAGGTGAAACAGTGAATGCCATTCGCTAACGTCAACAATTCATCAATTTGAGCCATTCATTGATCAAAAAGTACCCAGATTGGGTGACAAGACACGGAAAAGTGATTTTGCAGCACGACAACGCCTCATCACACACAGCGAAAGGCGTCAAGAGACACCATTTCTGCACTTGGCTGGGAATTCTTGCCCCACCCACCAGACTTAGTCCCTTCGGACTACCACTTGTTTTCATTGATGTCTCACTCACTTTCCCAGCAACACTTCAACAATTACGAAGATGTCGAACAATGGCTTGCTGACTGGATCACCTCAAAATGTGAACGATTTTTCTGGAAGGGCATCCACAATTTGATGGACAGATGGGCAAAATGTGTAGCTAGCGATGGCGCATACTTTGAATAAAGCATTTGTTACCTTTCTCCCCAGATACACTTGTTTTCTTTCAGATCAATTAAGAATTATTAACCGGCACACCTGGTACAACATAGGTGATAAGTTCATATGATTGACAGCTTTGTTTACAGTGCATATTTTTTGCTAGAATATTTTGAAATTTGATTTACATGGTAAAATATTTATTGCTTTAGCAATTTAATGAGACAAATATTTAAGGCTAGAAAATATAATACATCACCCTTCACTGTTTCTCTGCTTGGGTTGGTATAGAAGTAAAGTTCTTTGCATTAGGGACATGAAATACTGGCCAATACTGATAAAATACCAATACAAAATTTACTGATATTCTACCAATCTATATATATTATTTTAAATAAATATATAAAAATGGATATATGTATGTGTGTATGTTTGATCTGGCATAACTTTCGAACGCTTGGAGCGATTTTTTAAAAAAACTTGGTACACATATCACTTGCAATCTGGAAATAAATACTGTGGGGGTAAGAGACCCCTGGCACCCCTAGGGGTGACATGTAAAAATAATCGAGAACCACTGATATTAAATTCCGTACAGACAGACATCCGTGACTCGATGCAATCCGCACAACGATAGTGTTTCTCGGGTTGTCTAACATTCAGGCTGTGTTGCGAATGGAATCCATAGTTTTCGTGACACTCCCAATGCGGTTCAACTCAAAGTTCATCACCTATCGGCATGGGGAGTGAGAGAGGGTGAAAAATAAAATGCCAGAAATTAGTGTCGATTAATGTCGAATTCATAGTTTTCGGATTCACTAAGCTAATTGGTGACATTCACGATCACATTTAAAATTATACACTATAGTTAGAATTCATTATTTTCCTGTCTAATACAAGATTGGGATAAATAAATGCCCGGGCAATCAGCTAGTCTGATATAAATTTCAAATGGTCCTTGAAAAATCTGACTGGTTCATTGACCTCCTTAATAAATTTGTATTAACTAGATGACTGAAATGCAAAAGAAGCTGCACATTTAGATATTTACTTTTAACAAAAGTATGGCATGGAGATTATGTTTATACCCATGTTCCCTTGTTCCAGTGTTTTCTAAAATTATAGAGGACTGTGTAAAAAAGCAATTGACCCCTTATTTTGAACAGAATTCACTTATTAATGTAGCCCACTTTGGATTCAGATCGGGTCTATCTACTATTAATGCGGTAGAGACGGTCGTAAATGAGATAATTAATGGTTTCGAGCCACATGTACTACTTTGATAGATCTGAGTAAGGCCTTTGATACAGTTGCGCATGAAATCTGGTTTAAAATACTACAGTATTATGGAATAAAGGGTACGAACTATCCCTTCTTAAGTCTTATCTCACTAATAGGTGACAGATAGTAAAATTTAATAATAAGAAATCTGATGAGCTAGACGTTTTGTATGGTGTCCCCCAAGGATCAGTATTAGGTCCATTTTTGTTTTTAGTTTATATGAATGACCTACCTAATTGCCTACTGTATAAAACAGCTATCTATGCTGATGACGCTACCTTTATTACAAATGATCATAGTATTCTTAACCTTAGTATCAAAAATAAAGAAATGTTAAATGCTTCCTCTTTATGGTTTAAAGCAAATAGCTTGGTGTTAAATAAGACAAAAACAGAAACTCACTTTTTCTACTTAAATAACCCACCTTGCACCTTAAATAATCAGGATTATGTCAAATTGCTTGGCATATATTTAGATACAAAATTAAACTGGTCAGTTCATACCCAGGAACTATGTAAGAAACTTGCCCGTGTCTTATATCTATTGCGGAAATTAAAAAGGTCTGTAAGTGAGGAAATGATGATCTCTGTGTACTACGCTCTTTTCCATTCACACTTACTGTATGGTAATTTACTTTGGGGAAACACTACAGGTGCAAGGGAAGTCTTTAAATGGCAAAAGAAGGCTATATGTTGTATTAAAGGAGTACAGGATATGGAGTCATGTAGGGAATTCTTTAAGGAATGCCGTATTATGACAGTGCCCTCTATAAATATTTATCATAGTTTAATGTACATAAAGGAAAACCTCCCCAGTTTTAGGTTGCGATCTAACGTACATGACTATAATACAAGGCACAATCTGAATATAGAAATGCCGTACGCTAGACTATGCAAGACTCAGCAAAATTTTAAACATAATGGAATGAGATTATTCAATTTGCTACCAGCTTCTATACGTAATTTGGAAAACATGCAGTTTGCTAAACACATTAATAATATATTAGTATGATATTGTGTGTATATATAGTGTCACGGAATTTGAAGAACACTTCCGTCAGGGCCTGTAAAATGTAAATGTCTACTCATAATGCATCACAGAGCTGTAAAATGGAGTTTTGTACATGGCTAGTATTGTAAGCAAAGTAGAGTACTATTTTTCAATTGCATTCGCTGTAATAAAACATGTAGTTTAATTTGCAAACTGTATTGTTGAGTGTGTAATATTTTAATATGTATTTTTAATTTTCTTTTCTTTTGTAATTTTTTATATTAACATTTCTATACTTATTATGACGAAGTCTATTGCAATCATGTTGTCTAATGACTAATAAAGTATTCTATTTTATAACAAATGGCAGAATATTGCTCTAAATTATGAGATATTTATAGATATATCAGATCAGTAAAATTATCAGTAATTTTACCAATAAACCAAGAGCATCGGTTAATCTGTCCCATCCCTACAATATACCTAGATATATTAAAATATACCTATACAGGACAATATGGATAGAATATCGATTACTCTATCCCACCTACAATGTGTTGCATGTTAACTGATGTATGCTGTAGTGTTTGGTAGAAATATTTAAGCAGCATGTTTACAGTTTTTACCTCATTTATTTTTATGCTCTGTCTATATTTTGCAACTGTGACGTTTCTTCAAGGGAAAAGATGGTAGAATGTAGAAGCAGCAAAGATTGTGATTTCAACTTTCATAAAACCCTTTTCCTTCCAGGTTCATCATGCTTTTAACTGTGGCTCTGGAGCTGCTGTTATTGGAAGTCCAGAGACATACAACGATGGGGAGTGGCATCACGTGAGATTTAAGCGAGCCCAGAAACAGGGTCAGCTCTTTGTTGATGATGATCTTGTTGGGGAAGGCACATCGCAGGCTACTACAAAGTCGATCAACATAATAGAACCATTCTTTGTTGGTGGCATCACGGCACGGGTAGCAGAGGATGCTGGTTCTAATCTTGGTGTGAGTTCCCTTTCAACTGGTAGAGAATTTCTGAGTATGGTAGGATTATATGCTTTCTGTCATGTACAGAGTGAGCCTTTTAAAATCAGCAGCACCTGACTATAAGTTTCTCATCATTTCTTTACAACAACTCAGTATTTAATTTAATTTGTTTTCTTTTTTTGCTTGACATACATACATATGGAGGTATGTCATACTTGAATTTCAATGCAAGTACAGTAGATACTTGAATTTCAATGCAAGTACAGTAGAGTCTCGTTTATTCGACCTTCGCTTATCCAACATTCCGTATTATCAGACATACCACCGGGAAACAAAAATCATCAGTCTGCAACAAGAACTGCAAGTTGCGAGCGTAGTCTATTTTTAATTTCTCCCGACTCTACCATGTGTTAATTTTCCAGTTAATTTTTTTCTGTATTGTTGTAAAACTTGATTACTGTATTAGGTTCTTAATGTGTAAAATTATAACATTAGTTTGACGTTTAATGTTTTTTTTTTTTCTTAACACCTCCGTATTATCCGACATTTTTGCTTATCCGACGTTCTGCCGGCCCGTTTATGTCAGAAAGTGAGACACTACTGTATTGTGGGTTTATCAAAAAATATATATTTTTTTAAAGAGATTGATTTGAATGAAAAAGCATGGGCTCTCGAAATATGACTATACAAAAAAAACATAAAAACAAATGAGAAACGTTTTTCACGGGCTGTTGATGTTTCATGTATTCTGGAGGATTTACATAGTGAAATTTTGGTTTGACCATGCTGACTCGCCAAATAATATATTTTTGAGTTAAAAAAAACAACAACTCAATTCTCTATGATATGCATTCTAAAAAAAATAATTAAAATGCTCCCATGTGCTTTCCACCACACCATGAAGGCATATAGGGGGTGTGGAGTTAGGGCCCCACACTTTCTTGATCACAGCCGAAGCTGGGGGTGATGTGATTAGTACCGTGCCCCTGACTGCCTTTAACCCCTAGAGTTTCCTCCAGGTACCCACTTTATTCGGTGCTGGGTGGGTGCCGGAGCTGCTTGAACAGGTGGAAGAATTCCCAGTTCTCCCCCACCAAGGATTGAACCCGAGTCCCAAGTGGGTGGTGGCAGGGCCCACGGAAATTAATAGAATCATTACAAGTCTCACGGAAAAAGTTAGTATTTTATTATACTATTGCACCTTTTATTCCCCAAACATGAATAATAGCTTACATACAGAGATTTTGAAATAATGCATTGAAAAGCTAGAAAACTGTTGCTGGACAAGGGTTTGAATGTTAGATCTTGACATTCTATGATATACCTCTAAGCAATTAAGCTGTGAAGCTAGCTTCTAATATCACCATGGTTTCACAATTTATTTTTGTCCATTCCTGAGTAACTAAAGGTAAATCTACCCTGTACACATTGCAACATGCCATGAAGGGATATAAAGAAAATGTATGGTCCCACACACTCACGATCTTGGCTATTTGTGAAGGTGATGTGACCAGCACCATGCTCCAGCTACCATTACTCATCAACGTTTCCCTGAGCTATCCCATCTTTTTATTAGAGGCTGCGTGAATGTCAGAGCTGCTTTAGTGCAGGAAAATTTTCAGAGAAAGTCCCACCTGAGTCTGCTGTACTTCCTACAGGACCACCACAGTTTTGTTCCTGATATGCTATGACTTCCCATTGTTACTGGATGCTTTTAGACATGTGAAGACTAGCGCCATCTATCTTCACCTGGGGGCAAGTAATTGAAATGAAAATAGCTTGTAGCTTACTACTCTTCATGAAAATACTGATTTCAACTTGCAATTTTTCATGAAAGCATATCATGTGGCACATCAATACTTTGAATGTTTTTTTACAAATCCTACAAGGCCTTAAGATAATTCACTTTGAAATACTGTACTCTCCCTCACCTCCTTATCTGTATATTTGGTTTCAGTTATCCACAGTTCTCTTGTTCACATTCATTGCTGTGTTACCCTAGTGTTGTGAAAATAACTTTTACATTTACCTCACTAATCTCCACAGAGAGCACAAATAGTGATCCACGCATACTTTTTTTTTTAAAAGATGGTAGACTCTGTGATTATAAATTTGATAAGTTCTCATCTATCAGTGTCTTTCAAAACCTACAAAATGCCTGTAGTTTACAAAATATATTTTTTTGTGCAAATCTTCATCAGAAATAAGCATGGCAGTACTGGCACAGATAATGTTTCCCATATATTATTTGCAGAGAAGAAGCATAGCTGACTAGAATTTGCTTTACAGGGTGTATCTTCAGGTTTTATTGGGTGCCTTCGTGGTTTCAAGATGTCCAATCGACCCTTTGGAGACCCAGCTGTTTCCTTTGGCATAATTCCTTGCTCGGATAAAACAGAACCTGGAACATTTTTGTCTGCAGATGGAGGTTACATTCAAATGTGTAAGTACTACGTATATAATATTATAACACATTTTATTTGTTGTGCAAAAAACGTGAATGTTGATGCATTGTTGGAATTTTTTAATTTTTTTTTAGATTTTGATGAATAATGAATGCATGCAACACCAATTTTCCATTCACAGATTATACACTTTCCCCATTATAAGTTTGTTGGCCACAGTCGTCTTAAAATTGTATAATCAAAGCTCAACCAAATAAAATTTGCAGATGTCAATATTCTAGGAATCAAATACAAAAAGTGGTTCATTGACCTCTTAAATTAATGTATAGAACCAGGTGCATGCAACAGGTTTGGACTTGAAAAAGGAAACAGCATATTTAGACATTTAACTACAAAACTAGATTAATTGATTATTGATTAATTTAGTTTTGTTTTACTTCGCGTTTTGTGCCTCTTGGCTAATTTGCGAAGATGGGGATGAGTGATGAAATGATGAAATTGATGAATGGACATTCACAAAAAACCAAGCCCGACCGGGATTCGAACCCGGGACCCTTGGCATCGCAGCGCGATGTGCTAACCACTCGGCCACAGGGTCGGGCCTACAAAACTAGAGTATATGAATGAAACATGCTTATGTATATGTGTACCTGTTTATTTAATTTGATTATCTTAACTCATCTAAAGTTCCGTAACACAAGTAAAAAATATATAACAAAATTGGAGGATTTTGCACTAAACCACAGATCAGAAAAATTGCAGTCAACCCCTTATTTTACATTTTTTTCAATCTTAGCGACAGTTCCCTGAAGAACATACAATGGAGTTTCCACTGTATTGACAATTTTATAGATGTACAAATATGGCCTTATCAGCCAATACTGATAATGACACACTGTTGATCTCCAATTTGTAATGCAGTGTCTTCGTTACAGTTACCAATATTTTTGTTATTTCTCTTCATTTATTCTTTTACCCTTATTTCTTAATCTCCAGTGTTACAACCCAGAAGTGTCCTTGACTATACAACCTAGGCATTAGGGATACATAGATTACTTGGTACTTGCCTATCTATTGTTGTTATCAAGAAAAAGGCTGAACTGAACCAGTCAATAGCATAATTACAATGGGATAATTATATGTTATATTTGCAATTGTTTAGTATTAGTACTGATTCAAAGTGGTATTTTGCTCAGTCCTAATCAAGAGTTTGCTTGCTTGCTTGCTTCGGAAGGATGAATTTAACCCCCCCTCAACACACACACACGTTAATTCTCATCCTGCTTGCATTGTTTCTTTCTACCAACTTATGGTTGCTACAAGCGAATAAGCACAATGAACCGTGTGTTTAAACTACTTGTAACAACCGTAAGTGGAAAAGAGGAATACTATGAAATTTACATTGGTATATTTGATTGGCATTAATAAAAATTGTTAGTATCATTAATTTATATGATGCACACTAATCTGTCATTACAATGCCGTGAAATATATTTCACAATCCAAAAGTGAAAATTCCATTTGACTGTCGAACGTGCAATTGGAAGTTTAGTACTCATGTCATTTCTTTCTTTTAGATGATGATTTCCGTGTGGGTATGGAGTTTGATGTTGAAATGGATATCAAGCCTCGCAATATCTCCGGAGTCTTGCTGGCTGTGCATGGAAGGAAAGATTACCTTGTGCTTCAGATGGTAAACGGAGTGATTAAGTTCAATGTGGACAATGGACGTGGGGAGATAACAGCAAAGTTTGTGCCGCCAAATGAGTACTTCTTCTGCAATGGGGAGTGGCATACAATTCACGGTAGGTTGTTAATAGTACATACCTTTGTACATGATATTAGGAGAGTCAGGTTTCTTTAAACTTTTTGCAAGGAGCAATTTTGCAAAATTATATGCATTTTGCCTTAAAATAAGGAACTGGATATTAAGAAATTTATTTAACATACCAATAACAGAATAAAGGGCTAGAATTGTGAACTAAATTACAGACTACAGAATTATTGTATGGTGCTCATAAATCAAAGAAAATAACTTGCATTAGTTGGATATTTATATAAATATTGTTTTTGCATTTGGCGAGTTACCAAAAAAGGCACAGTATGCCAGAGAGCCAGATCCGAGTCCTGATTTATCCTGCATTTTTCATTTAAAAAGTTTCTACAATATGCCATCGTACAAATTATGGAACCAGGTTATTCCGTTTGTACGACAGCACAAGGATCTTGGTATCATTTCTGATAGCAAACTGACTTTCAACCATCACGTAGACTACATAACTTCGAAAGCTATGAAAAACACTTGGACTAATCTACAGATTTACAGACATAACACACGTTTTTGCCCTCAAAACCTACTTTACAATGTGTGTTGTTCCTATCCTTGAATACGGTTCCTGTATTTGGTCAATGGCATGTGAAAGCAATATAAAGAAGACAAAGTTGTAAGTTTTTTTGCCAGAATAGTCAAACACAGATGTCCAACCCTTGCAAACTTTTCCAAACATGAAATTCTATCCGCTCTACAAATACATGACCTTTCTCTTCGCCGTCAACTCTCAGATTTAACACTTCTTTTCAGAATCATTAGTGGACAACTATTTACCAGTGAACTCTTGCCGCTTCTCAATATCAGAATTCCACGTTCCAACAGCAAATGGAACAACTTCTTTTACATTAAATCTTCAAGGCTATCGTTAGAACAAAGATCACTTCTCTACAGGCTACAAACCATTTACAACTCATTAAAAGATGCTCCGGGCTTTCATTTATCAAAACAGACTTACAGAACGGCATGCATAAAGCAGCTGAAGAGTAAATAATGTTATTTTGCCCTAGTTGTTGCTATTCTTGTTATATATATATATACATGTGTGTGTGTGAACATCTTATTATTTTGTTTAGTTATTTTCCAGTTCATATCCTCATATAAAATGGATTTTTCTGTATTCAGGATTTTTCAAATAAGTAAAAATAAAAATATGCTCAACAATGTCATTTTGTATTTAATACTGCTGCTCTATTAATTTCGGTGGCCACTCCCACTATCCTCATTGGAACTTGCTGCAATATTGCTTGCAGCAAGCTAAAATCTAAAAAAGTACATGTCAACGTGCACTTTCCACCTGAATTAAACATTGACATGGGCAGGTAGACAAGAAAATGCACCTAGTGGCAATTGACGAACTAAAAGTAACAGAAGTACTTTCTAAGCACCACTGGATCAAGTTTCAATGAGGATAGTGGCTGTGGCCAGTGAAGTTATCAGAGCAACACCAAAAAGAGTTTTGTGGAAAAGTGAGTACATAAATTTCTCCTCTATTTATTTACTACTGAGTCTCTCATTTCCCAAAACATGGATAATTTTGTATTGTATCGTAAATAGAGCACCTTAAAATAAACCCATTTTCCATCAGATTTGTACTTATCATTATTGGAAAAAAATCCATATTGGTCTATACGTAATATTTATAATGAACTCAGTAATATTTAAATAAAACTATTTATTTTCTTGTTAAAAACAATACAAATAAACAGCACGGTGCAAGATACTTTAAAAGTGAGAGATTCAGAGATGTTGTTCTTCTCTCTCTTTCTCTCTCTCATAAGAGAACAAAAGAAAGAAGAAATAAAGAGATGAAGGAACAAAGTAATAAAGATATTTGCACCTGAGAGAGAACTCCCTCTCTGTGTGTGTGTTTTCTCCCGTATCTTCTTTCACTTTCTCTGTAAATGAGAGAGCAGAAGAAGAAGATGAAAACTAGTTTATTTTACAGAAATGATTGTAGGGGAAAACAGATTGAGGAAAATGACCAAGAGAGAGAGAGAGAATAAATGAATGAATGAATTGTTGTTTTAAAGTCCACTTAATGCACAGAAAGGCTAATCGGGATTGGACCTACAGTTTAAAGTGGGGATCCAAACCACTATGTGCCTCCACCGCATATCGAACCGGGACCCATTCATTACAAGGAGATGACGCTACCACTGTGCCATCGGGGAGGCCCTGAGAGAGTGAGTGAGAGAGTGAGTGTGAGAGTGAGTGAGAGAGAGAGAGAGAGAGAGAGAGAGAGAGAGAGAGAAACTTTTCTCTTTTTCTTTTTCGTTTCATCCAACACACTTTTCTCTCCTGACATACCCCATCTCTCTCTCTCTCTCCATGTATTTTTATTTCCCCTCTCTCTCTTGCTTCTTTCTCTGTCTGTCTGTGTGTGTGTGTGAGAGAGAGAAAGGGGGGAGAGAGGGGGGGGAGAGAGAGAGAGAAAGGGGGGAGAGAGAGAGGGGGGAGAGAGAGAGAGAGAGAGAAATAGGAAGAAAGAGGAGGAAGAAAAATAAATTGAAGCAGATAAGTGTGTGCGTGTGAAAGAGAGATGGAAGAGAAAGATAGAAACAGAAATGAGATTCTCTCCTAAGGGGGAGAGAAAAGTGTAAGGGAAGAAAGAGGGAAAATAATAAAAGCTGGAAAGAAGTACACCTCGCTACAGAGAGAGGGAAGTCATACTTTTAATACGTCTTGAATTGTGCTGTTTGTTTTGTGTATGTGTTTGACAAGAATGTTTGCAGACACCTCTAATGTTTAATTATCTTCTACTTGTCAGCATTGAAATCCCAACACGTCATCACATTATCAGTGAATAGTGAATACGTAGACCCAGGAGTTGGACCCCTTGGTTCATCGTCCACCGACACAAGGAATCCTCTCTACATTGGTGGTGTGGGTAGGAGTACCACCCTGAAGGGTGTTGAAACAAGAAAGCAATTTGTTGGCTGCATTAGAAACTTAAAAATTAATGGACAGTCACATGCCATCACCCATTCACATGCTGTAGGTAATGTAACAATAGGAGTTTGTCCAATAATATAATTGTTTGTTTGTTTGTTTTGGTCACAGTGCATTTTCTAGGATATCATCAGAAATAATTTCAAAAATAAATTCAACTATGGTAATCCTTACCTTGCACTGTTATCAAACAATAATTAATTTTTTATCATGCATAAAATATTGTAGAAAACGGTCTTTTCAATTACAATAAAGCAAGCGATACTTATACAAAGTTTTTTTATTCAAGTCATTATTTTTATCTTTGGCTGCATTTAGTTATATAAAAAATGTTATTTTTTAGTTTTGAAAATATATATAAAAAGAATCAGAGAATATTACCAAACATGTTTAATATATTTGCAATAACTATAAATGATTATTATTATTCCCTTTTTTTGTTGTTTTTTCTCAAGTACTCTAATGCTGTATATTGTTAGAGAGATGAAACAAATGTATTTATAGTTTACAAAAAGGTACACATAAATAATTGTCAATATAGATTTATTTCCAACTAAAATTGCTCATAAAATAGGAAATGGAGTAAAAATAAACGTACACACAAGCTATGAATATTATTTTTATGCATTTTTTTACTTGTATGAACTTATTCAATTTTTTCATTATGTTTTGTAAACTTTTGGATCAAATAAAAACTACAAATTTATCGCACTTTACATGAGCACTATACTCTCTAATGTTTTGGCATTTTGCATGGTGTTTCCATCAGGTTGAATAAAATAGTATTATTAATCAATGTAAAATGCATTGTTAAGTATTGATTGTTCAGCTTGAAAGAGTACATCTTATTGGAGTAGTGCAGTTGTTATATTGTGGTTTTTATCAAGGAATGGCTGTTCTATGTTACATTCAGACCTGGGACTTCTAGTTTGTGGTGTGCTATGCTGATCGCTTCACCATGAAGACTAGCAGCAAAATTAGCCACTCTGTCACCAGGAGAGGCAAGGTTATTACAAGGGCCTGGATAGTTATGCATTTTGCACATGCATATATGAATCATATACAGGGTGATTCATAATTCCCTCTGGGGTTTTGAACATTTATAGTACAAGAACTATAACATACACAGCGAAAAGGTGCATATCAGTACATAAAGAGTGGTTGATGATGCGGCAGACATCAATCATGAAATCAAGTTCCTCCCTCACACGTCCCAATACATCATTTTCCATTGCACAGCCAGTCTCCTTGAACTTGTACCACAAACATTTTCTTGTCTGCAGGTGGTTCTGTTCAATATTTTGTACAAAATCTCTGTTGTGCCATCACAACCGACTCTCTATAATTGTGAGTCAGTTGTTTAACAGGGGGTCTATTATGAGTGCAAGCTTGGGAGAAATTCTTTATGTAGTGATATGCACATTTTTGCTGTACATGTATTGTATTATAAACATTCTCAACTCCAGAGAGAATTATGAATCACCCTGTATATAAACTTCTTGCATATTTTAGAGCCAACACTATAAAAATTGTATCATAATACAGTGCCCGTTGGGCATATTGTCTTCTTAATAAAATAAAACTTCCTTCCATCACTGCTGTTTATTCTCCACTTGCTTTTACAAAACAAGGAGATAAGATGTTTGGTTTTCGTTCCATGTTGAAATCTCGACCTCCCAGAAACACTCAACAACTTTTCTTTTGGAGAGAGAGAAACTACAACAATGCAATGATGGGCAGTCTATATATACTGTATTTATGCATATATAATGCGCATGCATGTATAATGCACACCCTGGGTTTTGATTGGGAAAATTTACAAAAAATTATATCGTATATAATGTGCAGTATACTCCAGCTTCAAGAAATGGCTTTTTTAGTTGTAGGTCATAAAACTGTTGCTATGCAGGTCAAAAGTGAATGACATCCTACCTCCTATTCATTAAGTCACCTGTTGCTATGTGGATCAAGAGGAGAAGGTTCCTTCATTTTGTGATGAGCTTATTTCAATTGCATTGCACATAGGTGTCGCCATCTTGAATATAATACTGTTGCCATATTCAGAAACTGCAGAATTTAAGCTTTACAACGATATATAACATGATAGGGTTCCGTAAACATGAAAAATCAATGCAAGTATCACAGAATAACCTTGTATGGTTTCATATTGGCTGTCCGAATTATGCCATGCATAATACGCACCATAGTTTCTGGCGACAAAAATTTTGGAAAAAAGTGCACATTATACATGAGTAAATATGGTAAATTTGAACTTGACGTGTCAGATACTGTTGCCTTAAAATATTGTCCAATTGTATCTTGTGACAATGTTTTTTTTTTTCTGGGTATAAAAATATTCTTGCCAAAAACAATTTTTGAGGTTGAAAATTTGATATGTTGTAATCAAGTGCAATCGGTCTGTAAAGTGTTTTTTTTCTTTTTTCATTTATAATACAACAGTGTAAAATAAACAAGTGTGTGTGGAAGAACTTAGAACTGGAACTTTAACATGTAGGGATTTTCCAGTAACTGAACGAATCAATTTAAAAAGGGTAAGGTTTTTCTGATGTGCATATTTATTTGTATATTTTGCCCTTTTTAGTGCATATTTATCCGGGCTCTGGTCATTGCCCTCCTAGTACCAGGATAACCCAGCTAGAAATTTTTCAAATTGGTTCCGATAGCCAACATAACATAAGTTTGCATGGATAAACTTATTTGCCATTTATTGTGAGGATACAGATACAAGGAAAAATAGATGATGTTTGCAGGGTTTTTGAGTAAATAAAATTTGTGAGGAAAGTGTAAAATTGAGAAAATAATATTGTATCAAGACAGGGAAAGTTAAATGTTGGTTACATTTGACTTATTTTCTTTATATCGCTTTTCTGGCATTTTTGGCTAATCATAATGTTGAAAGTTAATTGTACAGGGTGGGTCAAAAGTAGGTATACATCATTCCATCAAAAATAAGTACCTACTTTTGGCCCACCCTGTGTAATGCAAAATCATGGTTTGATTGTCTCCTTCACTGAAATGCTTGTGCCATTCAAATATACACGTACAGGATAAACAATTGTCTCCATACACTTACTGCAATGTGTGAAATGTTTCTGTAGCAGTTTTACCCAGGTGTGCACAAAACATGTTTGGTTTTTGTTCCATGCTGAAATCACGACACGTGCCCACACTCAACAATGTCGCTCAAGATCAAGCTCTGCATTGATTATTCATGAAATACTCCTCACTTGTTCGCACCACAGAATGCTTGCAGAGGTGCCACCTGAGAACAAAATTAGTCCAGATTTCAAATTGCCGCACTGTGTATGTCAGGTGTGCTGAATCCAAAACTGAAGTAAGTTTTTCTCCATCACGTCAAGTGTGTGTGCACAATTCAAAGAAACTATAGCAAGGTATGTGAATAAAATGCTGTTCTGTCAGACAGGGATAGACATAGGGAACATTTGATTACACTGGTCAACTTGGGTTTGGTTGACTGTGGTCTGAATAATTTTGACATGGTGGTTCAAAAAATGAAATCCATTTTTATCCATCAGTCTAGGTTTTCAAGAAAACTGCAATGTATTACCTGCCTTAATTTCACAATAAAAAGTGTAGTTCCATTATTTCCCCAATTTTTATATAAATAGATTTAATGCAATAAAATTATCATTATTGTTATGGTAAATCTATTTATTTATTTATTTTACCATGACTACTGCAATCATTCAACAAAGAGTGAGTGAAATTAATATCAAATTTTTCAGTGATTCTGTATGAGTGAACTTTTAGACATTTCAAGATTTTCAGATAAGAATTGTTGAATGTCTTTCAATTGTCAATTTTGTTGTATCTTGAAGGCAGTGGCGTATACTGGGTTAAGAATGTGGGCTATCGCACCATATCATAGTGTTCGAATGGACAAAAATTTGCTGGTGGGGGTGTTTTTGTTTTTTTAACTCATTTGGGGTGGTGGGTTGAAGTGATGTGACTGTGATTAAAAGTATATACCTCATAAATAAAACATGGAAATATACAGAGGTTGTTTGCTTTATATCCGACCATTTTCGATTGAGTGCTGCCACCTGGCGTATAATGCTGGAACTATGGGTCTGCTGGAGGGAGCATTGTTGTGTCTGACCTTGTAGGTGCGTGAGTGTTGGTAGTGAATGTTATCAAATGGCGCCGAAAATCAACCCGTATTGGGAGGGTTACGTAATGGCCCTTTTCCATGCTAAGTTTTCATACGTACGCATTGTGAAACAGTGTAGGGAGAATGGGTTAACACTCAGGGTGACTTCTGCGAAAGCTATTGTGGCCCGTTACACACAACAGGCTCTCCTTGCGAAACATTCACCCACGAAAACCATCAGGAGAAGGGCTACAAACAAAGTGTCACCCGTAGTGCGAAGGGGGGTCCGTCGATTGGCGTGATATGGCCCACAGATTTCACCTCGCACCGTCAACTGTGAAGAAAACAATTCGCAAGCGCCTCAGGTTGAAGTGTGTGCGGAAGGCCCGTGTACACCACCTTTTACCACGTTTCATTGTCGAACGTAAGACGAACTGCAGGAAACTGTATGAAAAGTACCTGGCGGGTTCCAAATGGAAGAAAGTTGTCACAATGGATGAATCATATGTCCATCTCACTGCTGGTGGTCACATTCGGGCGATCAAATACCGTGACATTGACGGCAAGGGGTGCAGCAGTGCAGGGAAAGTTTCCCCTCGTGGCTTTATGGTTGTGACAGGATTCGGATATGAGGGTAAGTTGATGATACGCAAGGTGGACAAAACCGTGAAGGTGAATGCCAGATACTTCCAAGACTCCATTCCGACACCTATCTATCGGTGAGACATCCCACAATTGTATGGAATGGACGCAAACCTGGTGATGATCCATATGGACAAGGCTTCGATTCATACCGCCAGAACATCACTACGTTTTTATCAGGAAATGGCAGAGGAATTAGGAATTCGTGTCATTCCATTTGAAGACATTCCTGTGAAAAGCCCAGATGCCAGTCCAATGGGTTTTTGTGCATTTGGACTGTTGAAACGATGTCTTCAACATCGCTGCCCGCGCACCCTGGATGGTCTATGTAAAGCTTGCAGGGAGGATGGGACTGAATTACCATGCCTATCCTGCGCCGGAGCTTGCTGCAATGGAAACTGCAATGCCGGGCGATAGTCCACAATGCTGGGGGTCCAATAGAACATGATCGGTGGTGGTGTCGGCGAGTTATCTCTTAAGGTGAGTACCTGTCAAAAATTGTCGGATATAAAGCAAACAACCTTCTATGCACTGTCAGTAAGGAAAGGATTTCAAGAATTTCATTCTTATTTGCATAAATGAGAGGCCCATATTGTGAAATATTATGTAGGCCTATATACGAGAATAAAAATAAAATTTGAACCTACCTATTTTCACGATTTTAAGTTCGGGTACTCCTTGTTGGTGCAGTAATAACGTTGTTGCCTTGAAACTAAGGGGTTCCGGGTTCGATGCATGGTGGTTTAGATACCACTTGAATTGTATGTCCGATCCCCATTAGCTTATCTGTTCATAAAGTGGACATACAAGAAAAATCCACAATGATTTGGAGCTTATCGTAATTCGTAATCGTAAGCCGAAATTAATTATGTCCCTCATTTCAGTTCACTACACAACACACAGCACATATCATTCACAAGAATACAATCCACTCACTACTGTATTCACACACTGCATCTAAATAAATTCCACGCACCAAGACCACTCGACGCAATCTAGACTAGAACTGGTCCTTGTCATTTCGGTAAACCATTCCCGCTCAGCCAACAATTTTCTACTCCCCACTGTATCTCTAGTTGTTTGAAGGTCAACGACCTCTTTTCAACTCCTCTGCAAGCGTTCAATGATGTTCTTGTCCCTGCCACATGACACTTTCCCCTTGCCCGCAATAATTTGGCTTCAAAATTCTCCATTCCTGGGAAGATTACGTGCTGGGAAAAATTAGTTTGCAACATTGACCCAGACTGTTGAGGAAGTTCAGATGGTTTTTACCCTGCCATATGCAACCCTGTTCTCTCTCCTGTAACAGTTTGACTCTACAATTCCCCGATCCTGGGGAAATTACATGATGGGAAAAATTGGTTTGCAACATTGCATCAAGCTTACCCGTCACCCCCGTGGAGTTGCCCGCCAGCTGGGCCAGCAGTCTCACGAATTCAAAGAAAGCGGGCAATGTTTCCAACTTCTAAGAAATAGGTTCATCTTCGTATTGAAATGAAAAATTTTATGCACATTTTTTGATAAGATATTTTTTTCTGTATTTTATTTCCCGAGTCTGGGCTTCGCAGATAGCCCCGAATATACGCATCTGCTTGAAGGCTCTGTTTCAAAGTCAATTGAATCACGTATGGATAGCTTTAGATCCAAAGGCTACGGTACTACATCTAAATCTTGTTTCTCTTTTGGTGTAAGGCACCCTGTTTTACATCATACAAGAAATGTACTGTACTATTATTTCAAAAGAACTTTGCTCTTCATATTTTAACATGAACAAACTAGGCACTTGGAAAGAAAATTAGATCAGGCAAATTTTATTTACTAAATTAAGGATTTGACAAGCATCAAGCAAATTTTACTATTCATTGGCATGCATGCAGATGCAAAAAATTTCATTTCACAATCTTTCTTCACTTCCAGCCATCATTGGATTTGGAGTATTTTTTGTTTGGTAAAAGAAAAAAACAATCCGGATATTTCCACTGTTCACGAGGAAGAGTGTGTAAACTTATCATTTCCTTGCAGATATTTTCCTCCAACTTTGTTCTTACTGTTTTCTTGTTAGTTTCTGCACCTGGATTGTTTATGACAGCCTCTGCCAAACAATTGACAGAACTCTCTGTAACACAAATATTATCCATGGCCTGAAAGGGAAAAGTGAAATGGAAGAAAATGCAAGTAAGACATTTCTATATCCACAGTCGAGCCTATCAAATCAAAATAAGTGCAGAATGAAAACTTCAGGCATTTCATTGTTTCTTGCCAATATGTTGAGGATCAGAAGAAGATGGAAGACTCATAATATTCTCAATAATTAGGGATGGGACAGATTAATCGGTACTCTATCGGTATCGACCGATATAAGGTAAAATTTTTATTAATTAGGAGTCTTATAATTACTACAATATGAAAACTATGGAAAATGAGGAAATATTATTTGTCAAACCTGTACTTTTCTTTGTTTAGGAGTTATAAATATGACAGCTTTCGAATAATAATTACACGGAAATAAATGAAACTTTGAAAGTGCATCATCAACAGCGTTACTTATTCTTTCTTTTACATCTAAAAAAAAGGTAAAGTGCTCCCCTGTGCTTAACACCATGAAGGCGTATAGGGGGTGTGGGGGTAACGCCCCACACTTTCTTGATCCGGTCGTGAGTGGGGGTGATGTGATCAGCATCATGCCCCTGACTGCCTTTATCCCCCAGGGTTTCCCCCAGGTACCCATGTCATTCGATGCTGGGTGGGTGCCAGGGCCGCTTCCAACATTAGAAAAGTTCCCGGATTTGAACTGGCCGGGGATCGAACCCGGGACCGTAAGCATGGTAGTCAGACACATTACCGACTGAGCCACTGCGGCTTATGCTGACCATCTGATAGCGCATGCATGGTGTTATCACCTCTTCCTTTGCCACTTTTAAATTTACAACCCACGTCTTTTACATCTACACTGGAAAAATACCTAACAGCCTGTAGTTTCATTCAAAATTCTGGTATTTTATTATTTTTATGAATATAGACGTGGGTTGTAATTTTAAAAGTGGCAACACTGTCAGGAAGAGGAAGAGGTGATAACACCATGCATGTGCTATCAGATGGTCAGCATAGTCAGTTAGGGCCCACGTTGATGTGTGGAGTACCAAAAGTGATTGGGGCACAGAGTGCTGTTGTGTATGTACAAGGTTGAAATGAACACCATTTTGTTCACTGCCCTAAAACATGTTTGCCAAGGTAAGACAGCGATTTTGGATCAAACTCCAGGTGGCCCATGGCAAAAGTGCACGAGAACGTCATCAATATTTGCATGAAGCTTGTAGCAACAATACTTAGCTGTATCTGATAGTTGCAAAATGGTGACAATATGGGGAACCCAACAAGATGCAATTTTATTCATGTTCTCACTGACACATCCCAACCTCCTCAAGAATTGCACTTAACCATTGTGCAACTAAATTGTATGTTTTTACTTTACGATATTGGATTTCATATCAGTCTTTTCCATAACTATTATCCTTACCTCTTCGACTGCTTGTTTCTCAAAAACAACCAACTCTCTAATCATACTGATGCAATTATTTTCAGAGAACTTCTCCAGATCAGTTGCTTGTAAATGTGTGTGTGGTGGCTTTACCACTGGCCAATCAGAGCAACCCTATTTCATTAAGAGAAATATGAAGACAAGTTAGGAACTTCATTGAGCATGAATATCATTGCAGAGTTTAGCATTCAAAATTAATAGATGTCAAATAAAGGTGCCACTGGAGGTTTGGCCTGCGTTAGCAGATACTCTTTCAAAAAATTCTCTCCATTTGAAAAGCGGCCACAACATTCCAAGTTCTTAAAAAGTCACATCTGTTTAGAATTTCTTTAGAGCATTCAAGTGAATGTTTAATTGTTTGGTTTCACAGTTGTCTAGCTATGTCTGATAAGAGAGTATGCATACAATGTCATAAAACTATCCCAAATATCTAGACTACAGTGAAGAATTACTTGAATCCTCTAGGACACACATGTGCACAAGGTTAAAAATTATAATTAGTTTCTTTTCCGAGTTTTTCTATGACCTCAAGACCGAAATGGGGTCCAGATTATGATCACTTGACATGGGACTTTTTCTGGACTTGGCAACACTACTATAAATATTGACGACCCAAGAATTCCATGTTGGAACATCAAGTGTAGTGCCAAACATTGATTGCCTTGTCCAGAATAGTTTCCCATTAGTTGGTAAGTACATATCTTGGTGCAACAGTCTTATGTACAAGATTTTCACGTTAATTTTCGATCAACCATCTCTACAATGTATTTTGTGGGTCGGATTACAAAATGTTCAAGTCACACTGAATCAGGAATGGCCCACATCCTAACCAGACCCTCGCTCTGCTCAAAGTTGTACAAATCTGCTCTAGAAGAAATTCCAAATGATGATTTTTCTTTTAGAATTTGAAACAAAGAAGGAATTTCTTTGAAAGCAGAGAACTTTTCAAACCAGTCGTTGCTGCTGCAGGCTCGAGTGGCCCCTTAATATGAAAAAATTAAACCAGTTGTAATTAATAATTACAAATTGTTTGGATGTATGTTGAAAACTCCAGACTTTTTTGCTGAAAGGTCATGTCAGTGGGAACGTAATCGCCCCCTGACATTGCAATTGCGATCATTTGGAAACAAATTGTAACATTTACTTCTTAACCCATAATTCAAAAGAGGAATGAAACACGTAAGGTAACCTAATCAAGTTATACATTTCCATATTTCAGAAGAAATTAAATGTTATACTGGGCATACATTACCCATATATTATACATGTGGTAGAAACTATTATACTTACAATACGTTGCAAGTAGCTTTCAATGTCTGTTGGCACATTAGAAAATTCATCTATGGAGCAGGTGGAACTCTTTTGCTTTGGTGAATTCATGATGTGAGGGAAGACAGCAACTATGCTCAAAGGCTCTACAACATGTTTAGAGTTTCGATTGTCTTACCTCTTCTCTACAGAGATAAAGATACACATTTTACTAATCATAGTGCAGGAAATTAGATATGATACTGGAAACTATTGTTGCTAAACTATGCATGAAATTGTTACTCAACTACTTCTTTTTGTTACAAATGCTTGTTAATTTTGCCATAGTTATTAAACATGCAATATAGTTCTTTATACAACTTGTTTGCAGGATGCAGTTCAACAATATATTTTTAGAAAGTTTGTTTAAGTTGTGGATTCTGTATTCGTTAAGTGTTTGGTCTTTCTTCTTTGTGAATTGAAAATTTCCCTACTCAAATTTTGAAGTGAATTAATATTATGCTGTATAAATTCTACTTTCACTGGTTTGTTCCCATCAGGTATCCAATACATGACATTCCCAGTCATTTTGCCACATTTCGAGATAACACATTTTTTGTGGAAATACATAAGTACCGGCTCTGCATGCAACACTATATTTTTAAGTATATTTACACTGAAGCAATAGAGTATACAAATGCTAAAACATCCATATTCATAGCAAGTATACTTTATTTAATATTTCATGATTTTTGGATATTTTTAAGAATTTCTTGGTCGTATTTTGGTTACCCAGAATTTTTCCAGGATTTCTAAGCCAGGGGGGCTGAAAACTTGCTTGAAGGTATCTCATTAAATTTACATTACCTCATACAGAACCATTAGTGTAACTGGAGTTTATTTTCAGGGGATGTTCAAGTTGAACGATTCTTATGTACACATGTAATTTCAATGTCCAATGAAAATTACTGGAGCCTTCTGACCCCTAACAAAATTAACAATCAAAATGGAAATAATTAAGTAAACCATCAAACATATTTACTTTACATTTTTTCACATTATACATTCAATCTTCATGCCCCAAAACGGGAACTTGCTATAAAATCTTCCCAGATTTACATTTTCCTCACATTTAAATTTGTTTTGTTTTACTTGTCCCCTAAAAAACTTAAAATCAAGGTTCCACGAAACATGGCTGAATAATTCAAAGGCACACATTCTCAGAAAGCTGATACTAAATATTTTAAGAATAATGTAATTACTTCAAAAATTTTCTTTCAACTGCATTACTATGGAAAGTTTTTGAATAAAGCAAAGAACAACAATTGAAATTGTCAATCAAAATTTTCCAAATAGCCACTGTTTAATGTCATGGATCATCCAAAATTAGAACACAAATCAATGATGTACACACCTATCAACTTGGGCATCCAATTTTAAAAGAATTGGAGCATCAATACAAGTGGCATCTGATGAACTCAAGTTTATAAGAAGTGATTAACTAGTCAAATTAGGTGTACAGACAATGGATTAAATTTTCCATCATTTATTGCTAATGTATGATTGCAGTCCCCCTGCCACTACCACTGACAAGTCAAACGCTTCAGTTGAAGCCGAGCGAATAGTGTGCAGAGATGTTTGCTACAATCGACTCTCCCGCCAAGTGCAAGTTGCGTAGTGTGATACGATTTCTACAGGCAGAGGGACAATCAATGCGCATACAAAGCAGAACCATCCAGAACAGAGGCACGCTGTCTTCAGGCATGCCCCACCGCATGTTGCTGCATTGACCAAAGACTTTCTTCAACGATTCCACTGGGAAGTGTTTCATCACCCTCCCTACAACCTAGACAGTGAGACTTGCACCTTTTCCAGACGATGAAGAAGTGGTTGGAATGACAGGGCATCCACACGAATGAGGAACTTTGAAACACCGTGCACACCTGAATCAACAGACAGGCTGCACTTTTCTTTGCAGAGGGTATTGGAAAGCTGGTGCATCTATACGACATATGTCTGAATCTTCTTGGCGATTACATTGAAAAGTAGATTATACGTGTATGTAACCTTTGTCAAACCCATTTTGCTATTCACTGTGGTTTTGATTTCATGCCCTATCGGAGGTTGAAAAAAAAAAAACAGCCCTCGTAGATTGCCTCGTACATCCTAGGCTCAAAATACACAAGACATTTGTGAATTGTGGTAGATTTGCTGAAACAGTCTATCCATATCTTAACTTTTCAGGAGAGGCAGTTTACTGCTTCCAATATTTAGTTAAATCTTCAAAATTCTTGCTTAGAAAATATAGTTATAGGGTACTGAATCTGTGCTAATAAACTCTCCAATTTAGTCACGATGGTGGGTGGACATTGGTCCCATACACTGGCCAAAATCTCAAGAGAGAAGTTGTTATGCTTGCCCCCTTGGAGAGACATACCTGCACATCCCATAGCCAAAGCGCAAACTAACTCTAACTCTAACTAACTCTCTAGCCTTCTTAAACCCGAAGGTTCATGGCTGCAGCAACACAGGCCTTCCATGTTTCCCTATCTTGAGCAAGATCTATATACTCTTTTCCATCCCTACCGATTTCCTTTAGGTCCATCTCAACGTTGTCCCTCCATCTTCGTCTTGGCCTTCCTACAGGTCTCTTACCATCAGGTTTCCCAACAAGAATCCTGTAAACTCCTCTTTCCTCTCCCATTCGTGCCACATGGCCTGCCCACCTAAGTCTTCTTGATTTAATTATTCTAATAATATCTGGACATGAATACAAATTATGTAGTTCTAAATTATGTAACCTTCTCCACTCACCTGTCTCCTCATCCCTTTTAGGTCCAAATATTTTCCTAAGGATCTTATTTTCAAATACTCTCAAGTTATGTTCCTCTTTCAATGTAAGGGACCAAGTTTCACATCCATATAATACTACAGGCAAAATTACTGTTTTGTATATTTTAACTTTTAGTTTCTTAGATATTAAATGAGAAGATAAAAGTTTATGAAGAGAGAAGTAACATGCATTTCCTGAATTAAGCCTACTTTTTATTTCCTCTTTAATATAATTTTCATTTGTTAATATTACTCCTAAGTATTTGAATTTGGAAACTGGTTCAAACGAGTTGTTATCAATAATTAGAATTTGATTATTACCTAACACTTGGTTTCGGCCTGTAAGCATATATTTAGTTTTCTCTTTGTTAACTTCCAAACCTATCTCTTTAGCAGGTTTGAAAAATATTTTAGCATTATTCTTAATTGTATTCACATCATCCCCCAGTAAGTCTACATCATCTGCATATGCTAACAACTGAGTCACACCATTTAATTTTAGTCCTTCTTTAGTTTCTTTTACCTTCCTTACAGCATATTCTAAGGCAAAATTAAAGAGCAATGGAGATAATGCATCTCCTTTTTTAACCCATCATGAATTGTAAATTTGTCAGACATATTAACACCCACACGAATTTTACTTTCTGTTTCACTGGTGCATACTTTTATCATACTAACAAGCTTCTTAGGTATTCCAAACTCTACTAATATATTATATAGTTTATCTCTTTTGACCGAATCATATGCTATAATGGTAACAATAATTATGTAAATAAAAATGCTTCACCTATCAGACAAAATCATTTCTTTCTTTTCAAAAACATAATCTTGACAACAATTTACATCAACACTGTCTTCATAATTTTATTTTGTTCCTTTTAACACAACATTTTTGTACTTTTTTGGCTTTGAGGCACCTACTGATAATGTCTTTTACATAGCTTTTAGAAATTTATGGTGTGAATTCGATGCATGGCACATACAATTGACTAACAGTCCTGAGTATTAAAAAAAAAAAGGGGACACTAAACATACATTATTTTCCTATTTTACAGAGCTTCCACTTGAGTATGTAAATGAATCTGAACATAGTTACAACACTGACAACCTTATAATTCACTAACTTTCACTTCTGCCAAGAGTATGATTAATAAACAGGCAAAAGCTATGAAATCAAGTGCATCCATTCAAAAGTGCACATGAAATTTACATACATAAGGTTTGTCTTAAAAAAAGAATACCACACAAATTTAATTGGATAAAAAAAAATGGATTCTTTCAACAACCAAATGAACGTACTGAAAAATACCAGCTATTTGAAACTAATCAACTATTACACAGAAGTTTGTTAAGAATGACAAATTCTATGGAAATAAAATAACATACAGCAATAGGAATTCACATCTCACATTCATTTGCATATCCATTAAATGGGAAATCAGTGAAAATACTAAATGGTAAAATATTACTAATACATATAGTATACAGAAAAATTGAGCATTCACTGCACTTAGGTAGACCAAAAAAGTCTAACCTGCACTAAAATATCTCTTATTGCATCAAGATGTGCAAAGTATACTAACAAATTGACATTAGCTGCAGATAAGAGATTTAATATCAAAATATGTTGATAGCTATTTGTTTGGTTAATTTATGAGAGAACACACACACACACACACACACACAATTATTGCTATTTCACATAGATCACAGATTTCTTGCTTAACAGGAAAAAAAATGTTAACGTATATTCACACACACACATTTTTATATATTAAATAACACATTATTCACAACAGCTTATCACAACAACCAAATGTGTACCTTAGGTCTTTTTTTCAACAGGGGAAAAAGTTCGATGTTAAGTATTGATTGAGTAGAGTCCTCTATTTCACGAGGTATGAGAAGACTATTTTTCAAATGAAACTCACGTTTTGGGCATTGACACTAACAGTTCATTTGCTTACAGGGAAAGACTGAAATAATTGTTTCATTTGTTTAACAAGAATATCTTGTTTTCTGCCGGACTCTCTAGAATCGTAATTATTAACTTCTTAAATTTTTAACTAATGTAACTTTTCAGAATGTTAGTAATCTATTTTTAGATATCAAACTTTTGTATTTTTTAAACACTTTCAATATAGTCAATCTGGTGATTATGTACATAACATTTAAACAAATAATTGTTATGTTTAATTAAATTTCCCAAAAATATAGATTAGTTTGTATTTTACATCTGGCACAAAATATAACCTTTCTTTGCCAAACAACCTGTAAAAATTAGATCACAAGCATTGCAGTAACAAATCACTATTTCACTAGCTGTGACTAGATGATATGTATATGGCAGTGACAGACTTTTACACAGCATGTGTCCACTCTCAGTCATTCACAATGGAAATGTGATCATTCAATACTGTTCTCATTTGTACCTCATCACGGGAGCTTGCTCATCATTATGATCCACTGGTTACTTAGATGGTTAGGAAAATAGGGGATAACGCAACATACCTTTTTTCCTAAAAATCTGGTCAACATATTGTGCACCTGAAAAACAAAATTTCTTTAAGAACATGAATATTTGGAAGTACAGACTGATCAGTATTTCGGAGGAATCACAGTTCTTGGATTTACGTTCTCCCACATTATACATTCAATCCTCCTGGTCCCAATAGAGGAAAATGGGGCCCAAGTTCCGATTGTTTAATTCAGAATTTTTTACATAATTCGATTTCTAATTGTGTCTTAATGCATAGTTCAGTCTCTTAGTGATTACTTACTTCATGTATTTAGGAGTGATTTTTCCTTTCTGTATACTCATATGATTCTTGTTTGCCAGCTGCTATTTATTTACTGTCGTCTTGGATATGAACAGCTACTTCATGTGTGTGCAGTGCTAACAGATATTTTCTTGCTAAATGATTTCATTGTTAGGTTAGCTGGGTCAGCTTTAAGGTTCTTAGCATTGAACTATATTCCCTAAATGCTTTAAATACCTTACCACGTAATATCCGGTCTCAATCATGAAACATCCTTTGAGTCTCGCATGAAAATCCATGAAAACATGTGTCCCAGTCAACTGGAAACCAAGAATGCCTGTGCTCGCATTAAGTCAACTTCATATTATAATTTCTACTTAGCAAAGCTTTTAACCGTGCTAATGTTTCTTCGAGCTTTGAACTTACACCCACAATTGTTTCTAGTATTCTAAAGCACTTCCTAGTATACTTATAAAACTTACGAAAAATCATTAACATTCTGAACCTTTACTGCAAAATATTATGGTTTCTTGGATTTTACATATACGTAACCACATTTTAGGTTTATTTCAACTTGGTCTCACGAAAAATGTAAAACAGAAGTTCCACCGTATACCAGTAATACGCTCTGTGGCACATTCCTATGAGGGCTGGCTAGGCCTGGAGAATGGTCTTGAACTGGCAGAATTAGCACTCATTTTGTAAAATAAATTTCCTTGACTTTTCTAGACACTTTCCCACTTTTACATGCACATTAATCTAACAAATCGATGTGTTCATTATTATTTTTTCATCTGGCAGAGCAAGATAATGCTATGCCAGAGTACTGGTTGATCTCCCTAACTTTCGGGGATTTTCCTGATATTCCAGGTTGGTGGGAACACTGGCTGGGTGATCAGCGTATCTAATTCCACCATTGTTAGTTGTGTCCGTTTCTAGACCAGAATTTGCTGTACTTTTCTAGCAGTTCCCTTCAGGGATTGAACTCAGGACTGCTGGCACTAAAGGCATTAGTGCTAACCATTCTGTTATGCACAAAACTAGTTCTATTAATAGGGTCAGCCGATACTAGCATAACACTGGTAAAATTTGTTACAATATTACAGGGAAGTCATGCATAATCACTCCTCATTATGCACAGTGCTTATCACCACCACTTATTTCAGTTGGGAATGAGAAACTAATCAGTACACTTTTAGTATCAGCCAATATAAGCATGTAATTCATGATGGATGCGGTAAACACTGTTTAAAATTACTTACGTGAAATTTAGATTGTGCAATGTGGAAGTGCGAAATTTTCTAAATTTCACGTAAGTAATAAGCATGCAAGTTGATCAGCAAACTTAACAATTTTACCATTCAATACATCTACAAACAGAATGTGATTTAGGCAAAATGCTGGCAATTTAGTTATATTCATAAAAAATAATGTGCAAGTCAGGTGCCTTTGTTTTGTTCAGTCTAAGGAGGTAGGTTCATTTGCACAGAAAAAAAAAACATTGTAGTCACTAAAAGGGGAACGTAAATCAACAGTTGTTCAAAAGAGAACCTTGATGTATTCTCCCATGGTACCTGGTTTACCACTAGTAGATTAACTTTTTTCAGATACAAAGAAATTGCTGGAAAATTTGAAGTTGTCTGACTCGTGTTTTTGTTTTACTTCCATTATATTATAATAAATAGGGGAGACTGGGGCACATGTGAACACACAACCTATTTCATTGTTTTATATGAGTCAAAATTGATTTATTGCTTTTGAACAGAAAAATAAACAAAAACATTATTATAGTACATGTAAACATATTTTTCACACAAAAATCATGGTTATTTTGAAAGTTTAATGCCTTAAACAAAACACAGGTGATATGTTCAAATCTACCCCAAGCACGAGGCACTTTTTAATAATGTCTTGTTTTTAATAATTTTACTGGAAACAAAACGTTTAACATGTTATGTGTTTACATGATCTTAGATTCCCATTTTTCTCCCCCAAAATTAGGGGACTGGCATAACATGTTTTCAAAGAGTGGTGTTTTGCCATGCATCCCTGCAAATTTGTTTCATCCAACATTCACAGGACTGAAGCTAGAAGCATTTTTTTTTGGAAATATATTCCATTGTGGTGGCCACATGGCCATGTCGAATACCAATTTCATTGGGGTCAAATTTCGATCATTTCCCTTCTTAAACTTTCGTTACTGGGAGATACAATATATAAATTTCACCTCTGCTAGAAGTCCTGTCATTCAAACAGATTTCATTCTCTGACAATTAGTTCTAGAGATGATTTTTGGTACTTTGTGGCAAGCTTGAAAAGCATGTTATTAAGTCTTCGCTCACAGACTTCTTTCCACTATTCTTAGAATGCCTACAGTACAGGTACTCACCCTGCAGTCTACATGTGCATATGGAAGCTCTTTCAAAATAGGACAGGCTGGCCAGGCTTATACTAAAATCAATAATTACTGGAAGTTTATGAAAGTACTTACCAGAGAAAACTTGCTACTTCACCTGGCACTATTCAATGGAACTAATCTCTTTTTGGCTTCTTGTACCACCATGCAGCAAATAATATCGATGTACTTAACGCAGTTGAGACTATGAAGTTTGAAAGGAGGAATATATCTGCAGAATCCATATAAATTGTAAAAATTCGAGCTGAAAGAGAAAATTAATTTCTTTAATAATATGTACCCATTTACCAAATTCATACAGTGGAACCCCGATTTTATATTCCTCAGTTTTACATTTTCCCGCATTATACATTCAATATTCATGGTCCCAATAGAGCAAAATGCTATAAAATTTTCCTAGATTTTAAGTTTTTTCAGCTTGGTCCCCTGAAAAACTTAAATTCAAGGTTCCACTGTACATGATTACTATAAAAATACATACAACCAATTAAGAACTAGTACAATTATAAAATTACTTCAGAATTTTTATACCTCAGGGTTTATATCAAAGATGTACTGCTTTTAACCTTTAGTCGAAATTTCGACCCTTTAACGCTGGATGGTCAATATTTCAACCAGCACAATTAGATGTCCCATTTCTTGAAAACTATACACTATATTTCAGTTGTGTCCTTTTTTTGATCTTTAGTACACATATGAAGGTATGATATACTTGAATTATAAAACAATATATCCATTGTTACTACTAATAACAAGCAAAGTTTGAAAAAAGTCCTTTCTATCACTTCGTTAACACCATATTATGGGACAGATTTATAAAACTTCAAAACTACTGCATTTAAAAAAATCTAGAAGCAAGGATGAATAAAAATCAACATTTTAAGCAACGTCTGACAATTAAGGATTCAGAGGGGACAAGCAGGCAAAGACCGCGTGTTAGCACATGGCAGCAATTGAAGAGCAAGTTCTTGAAAATTCTACACAATATTTCAGTTCTGTCTAGTGGTCCTTTGTAGAATTTCCCACAAAATTTGGTGCATACAGCATGAAGCAAAATTCCAAACATTGTCAAGAAGCTGGCAACACTGACACTTTTTTACTCAAGACGTATCAGTCTGATTTTAACAAAACTTTGTATAGTTGTAGAAATGTACCACCGCTACATACTGCATTTTTTTCATACACTTCGACCTATTGAGGGGGCACAGGGCTGTGCCCTATGTGAATTGTTTAAAAATATAATTCAACTTTCTACTTTCCTTTAACACTAATTATTGAGAGGCATAAATTTTATCTCTGCTAAAAGCCCTGTCTTTAACAAAGAAAACAAAAACTAATTTCATCTGTCTACATCAATTAGGTCTTGAGTTAAAATTTTTTTGGACTTCGCAACAAGTTTGAAAAGCCAGAGCTTGAAATGGCTCAGACGTAAATGATAATACAGGCACGGGAGAGGTCCAGCAGATAAAGGTTAATTTTACATAACTTACCTATCTCCCTAGAATAACTGCAGAAGAATGGGCAAACTTACAAATACTGTACACAAATTAATAATATGTTAATGCAAAAAAAAAAAAGTGGCAAAAAAAGTATATTCAACCAAGTATTTTATGACATATGTATAAAAATACCTTCCTAATTAGGACTAGTATGAACATGTGATTATTAGCATTGAAAGAAAGAACAAGGCGACACTTATTTCTTAAACTTTAAAGATGTACATGAGGTACTGGAAAAATTCAATAACCGTATTAGGTTGATGATAAATACTATTTGTAGATGTATTTTAGGAAAATTTTATTTGTAGATGTATTTTAGGAAAATTTTAAGAGGCTTTTGCAAATTATATGCCTTCATAAATGACCCTCTTTACCCCCTTGAGAAAGTGAAATATTTTGTAGTTTATGACGATTGTAGTTTTTGAGCATTTTGTTTTTATAGATTGTGGAAATGTGTTATTATGAAGTAAAGTATGTTTGTTACCTTACCGTGAAGCAGAACAGTCCGAAGGCTTCGCACAAGTGAATACAGCACCCTACATGACATTCCACAACAGCAGCTATATTACTACATAGTTTTTAGGATTGTTAGGTTTGGGACAGAGCTATTTCTGACGTGATCTTTCACTATTTGAGTGTGCATACAAATGACTTTCTAATGAACTGAAAAAGTAGTCTGAATTACTAATAAAAACTGAGAAAGTACTCCGAAATGGCAGATTTTTACTTTGTTGGCCATACTTTGGGTTCAAATATCTGTCCCATATGCTGGACACAATGCTACCTAGATTATACAAAACCTTGAAATCTCAAATAAAAAAAATGTAATTATTGAGGGAGTACAGTGGGTAAACAGCCCAACGAAGTCACACTGTTACTTGAATTATTCTTATGAATCAACGAAAATTAATAACAATACATGCAGTCTTTTGCAGTGCAAAATCTGAGTATATAGGATCATCAGGAACTAGTCTTCATACATAAACAAATAGACATGAAAGTTACTAGAGTTTCATGATCAGTCACAAACTAATAAAATAATATTTCCACTTACCAAAATTAGTGTAAGCAGACAATGTCCACGTAATGAGGCTAACAGCTTCGGAATCTTTTGATCTTAAAATTTCCATAAGGTGCATTATTTTGCTTGATGCAGACACTGGGGTAGTGAATGGCTGGAAAAAGAACTTATTGCATCAATAGGAAATTTTGTTAAAACAAATCAATAAACACTAACACCTAAGAAATATGCACTTAACCTTTAATGCACCATTCAAATCTGCAGTGCACTGCACACACAAAAAGGAAAATCATACATGTGGTAACGGTTCTGATTGTTTTATGATTTCTCCTAGCACAAAGACTAATTATCGTAGAATTTTGGAAATCATTGTCGCGCAAAATTTGAACCTTCCTTAAAGCAATGAGTGCTGTTTGGACTCTCGAACCATGTAAAAATTGCATTCGTAGCATGAAACAAAAGGAACTTGGGCCGAGTATGGTGTTGATTACATCACCTCCACTATGAGACAGACTGTATGGAGACCTGCCTCCACAATATCTGTTGCCATGGCAGAGAGTAATGCACAGGAGAAAACTTAACTTTACCTTCCTTACATAGTTTGAGAGGCAAAAATATATTTTCTTTTTTCTCTCAAAAGTGGTAGATCATATGCCAACCACATCTTTAAAAGTAAGTATTTCTTTGGATTAAAAATTTTATGTACAGAGCAATTCCAAGTCATTAAAAAAGTGCATTGTAGTATTTCTTTCTGGAATCCTTATAGTTTGACTGACATTTTCGAATTCCAAATAATAATACTAATGAAGGATTTGTAAATGAGATAGATTTTCTTGGTAAGGTCGCTCATGTATGTTTCAGAAATGGAATATTGAAAGTAAAATACTTACAATGAGCATGGTTAATATCATAGAAGGAAGAACACCAGTAGCAAATCCAGCCATTACTGCAAAATATGCTCCAAAGGCAGCAATACCATATACAGAGAGACGATCACTGTATTTCAGCACCAGGAAGACTGTCAATATGTCTTGTATGGCCAGTATGGGGTACTCCATGTAAACCATTATTGAGTATCGGTTGACGTAGTTGTAGCTCATTGTAATGGAATAACTGCAATAAAGAAAGGTTTAACTAAAATTAAAATTCTGCCTGCTGTTTTTTGGGAAAGTAATAGCTATCCCTCATAGAAAGAAGTTTGTCTAATGCAGGTATTAAACATTAAAGAAGATTACAGTTCAACAGGATGTGGAAATGGTCTCGGTACTAGTTTACTATCCTTCGGACAGATTTCTTCATTTCTACAGAAGAAACTACTTACCGTAATAAGTTCCTATAGTATTGTCTAACATCTGGAAGGTGTTTTGTGTGATGTGGGTATGTTTCATAGCGGAAATTCAACCATTGACGCATAGCCCCATGAACCATTTCCGGTAAGGTTAGGTTAGGTAGATTCACAATAGTTAAAAATTGGTTTAAAAAAAATATGCATAGCCCCACACACCATTCTCGCATAGCTCCACACACCATTCTCGCATAGCTCCACGAACCATTTGCGGAAACGTACGTTCTTCAGTTACAAAAACACTTTCTTTAAAAAAAAAATTGACCAAAAAAACGTGAATACACGTTAAAAAATGATCCGCGAAGCAGATAGGTAAGTACAAATGTCAAAAATTGACGAAACTCAGAAGTTATAGGTGTCCGAAGGATAGTAAACATTTACCGAAAACTGAACTTATATTTGTACATAGCTGCAATACCTACACAGAAAATATTCTGATTCCAAAAAAAAAAAGTCACACCCGCTCCCCTCCCTGTTTCAAAGAAAATATAATATACCTCACAATAACATGCTTTATGGGTACAAACCATAATGTCAATAACAGTCTTAAAACTGTAAAATCATGAGAGCAGGTTTGCCAGTAGCAATATGTTCAAATTACCATTTTTGGAGCAAATTTACAATATAGAAAATATCTCCAATTTCGTATACTAACTAAATTTGGCCTTCTAAACACGAAATACGGGGGTCACATCCGGAAATCATGAAAAAAGGTGATGTAAATTGATTAAAAAAAAAAAAAAAAGAGCTGGATCGCAGTTTTACGAACAAAATTTTAACTAAGTTTGCCTAACCTAACCGGAAATGGTTCGTAGGGCTATCCATGAATGGTTTGTGGGGCCATCCGTGAATGGTTTGTGGGGCTACCTGTGGTGCATGGTTCGTAGACGTAACTGTACAATTTTTACACGTGACCCCCAAATCGTAACTCCAGATACGTTACCAGGACTGCATATTTAGTGAGTATAAGAAGTAGGAAAGAAATTGGAGACATTCTCTATATTGCACGTTCTTACCCCATTTATTGTATTTGATTTCGTTCCAAGAAATCTGCAAGATTGAAAAGTTCAGAAGAATGAACGGTACTAACTTACTATAGTTCAAACAGATTTCTTCGTTTTTACAGAAGAAACTACTTACCGTAATAACTTCCTGTAGCATTGTATAACATCGGGAAGGTGTTTTGTGTGATGTGGGAATGTGTCAGAGCGGTGTTCTTCATTGAAAATTCATGCTCAGACGGAGAATAGCCTTTGGCGCGTACCCCTTCGTACATCATCACACTTCGTGATTGTGTTTTGTTCATGTTCATTGGGTATCCAGTGTTTCGAACTGTCTGTGTTTGCAACGAAAGTTTGAAACATGACATGTCGTGGATGTGTGGTGAAATTCGTACCAGGTGTGAAAGATCCAGTGGATTTTTTAATTTAATTGAACACAGGATCATGAGGAAAGGAATGTCCAAAATGTGGCAGTGAATGTAAGCTACTCGTTAGAAGGGATGGACTGTGGGTATATGCCTATTGCCTAATATGATGTGTCGTGGATGCGTGGTGAAATTCAGGTAAGTTTTCCGTATCCTGGAAACGGATTTCTTCAAATTTAAAAGTTTGGGGCTCATTTGGGGGCAGGTGACTCCAGCCAATTTCTAACATGCCTTTAACAGGGACTCTATAGAGAAAGCTGGGTAGCCGGAGCGGAGCGGAGGCGAGGAAAACTGTAGCGGTTGAGGGGGGTAGGTCAATTACCCCAGGGGCAGAGCCCAAATCTGTGGGAAATTTGGACTCAAAAATTTCAAACTAAAATAATTTTTTACTTTAAATTTCTCACCGATTCCGGGACGGATAGCCTCAAAAACCATTCACGAATAGCGCCACGAAAACATTACAATTTCCTTCGTAAAACATGCGAAAAAGTTTTTTTAAAAAATTACCATCTGATGAGATTTGTTCACGGGTATCTTGGGTTCCGAAGGTTGAAACACTGCATAACTAATGAAAATCGACAAAGACAAGCACGACGTGCGATTATGTAGGAAGGTGTATGTGCCATATTGTGTCTGAGGCAAGCGAGAAGACTACGAGAAAGAAGTACTCGTTATGTTAAAAATTGCAATTACTTTCATCAAAAAAACGTCAATACATCTTAAGGAATGTTCCGCGAATCAGAACAATTTTTTCTAAACCAATTTCAAACTATTGTAACCTAACCTAACCTTACTGGAAATGGTTCGTGAGGCTATGTATGAATGGTTCGTGGGGCTACATAGGTATTTTTGGGTGCAGTGGGGTGGAAACACTGCATGCCGAGTACGGTAGTGAAACTGTGACCGCCATTTTGCGTGTTACCGAAGGCAAAAAGAAACTAAGAAAACTTACTCGATATGTCGCAAATAGAGCTTATTTCCGTGAAATAAGCGAAATGCCACCTTCAGCAATGTTTCTCAATGCAGAATACGTAAGTACGAATATTCAAATGAAATGAACTAGCAAATTTCAGCAGTCTGTCCGATACGAGAAATTTACCATAAAAATATCACCACGAATATGGCTCGCCTCCTCCCCCTTGGGTATTCTTGTCTGCTGAAATAGAGTGAAGTGCAAGGATCTAATAGTGTGATGCAGCTATTGGTCAGTGAAAGAACACGTGCTTTTCACTTTCATACTGTATGGCCAGTAGAAAACAATTTTACACATTTAAATTTTATGTCGAATGAATTTAACATTAAATAATGGGCGATTACTTTATATACTCGGGCACGGTCAAATTCCAGAGCCTACACATCAGCTGGTCTCGAGCTTGATACATAAAACGAGATGGTCGATTTTGTTACATAAACTTTCAGTGCAATTTTATCATAAAACATCAATTATCACTTTAACAAGCAAATTTTCTATTTAACGAAAATAAACACACACACACATTTACTAACCTTGTCAGGCCTAACAAAAGTCCTGATAAACTAATTCCTTTTGAAGTTTGTTGCCGTATCAAATTTAATATTTGCGGTACTTTTTGGAACATTGCTAATAAAATTGTAGTAACATTCAGGAATTCGAAAAAAACTGAAAACGCTAAACTTGGGCGACCCGAAACTTCTTTCTCCATTGTTGTGCTGTCCATCGTCTTTGTCTGCTTCAACTAACACACTATGGTGTGCTATGGTGTCTTCACTTTGCGTTCGCACACTATCCTATTATTCTCTTTGCTATCTATTTGCGTACTCTCCCAGGTCAGCTGGTAGAGCAGAGGAAGAGAGAAGGTTGCCGGTCATTTGTGGGTCTCACTTATCGCACAACACTTGAGCAACATGGTGTTCTGACGTCACGGGAATAAGCTTTTTAATTTTAGGTTAAATGCCTACGTTGTTGGGTTAGGCTAGCTATGTGTAATTCTCTTAGCCTAAATAATAATTTTTCATTGTATTTATGCTAATGGAACCTAACTTAACAGGCCTAACCTAACCTCGTAGGTAATTCTCCTCTGACGTCAGAACACAAGGTAGCAAAACTGTTGTGCGACAAGGAAGACCTTCATGTTCGTACTTCTCAGAGAATTCAAATTTTCACATAATCTGAGCACCAATGGTGACGTCATATTTGAGTGGAGCCAACTTGATGCCACCCAAGAATTTTCTATGGGAAAATTCTTCATTTACAACCAAACTAAACTAACTAACTAACTAACTCTCTAGCCTTCTTAAACCCGAAGGTTCATGGCTGCAGCAACACAGGCCTTCCATCTGTTCCTATCTTGAGCAAGTTCTATATACTCTTTTCCATCCCTACCGATTTCCTTTAGGTCCATCTCAACGTTGTCCCTCCATCTTCGTCTTGGCCTTCCTACAGGTCTCTTACCATCTGGTTTCCCAACAAGAATCCTGTAAACTCCTCTTTCCTCTCCCATTCGTGCCACATGTCCTGCCCACCTAAGTCTTCTTGATTTAATTATTCTAATAATATCTGGACATGAGTACAAATTATGTAGTTCTAAATTATGTAACCTTCTCCACTCACCTGTCTCCTCATCCCTTTTAGGTCCAAAGATTTTCCTAAGGATTTTATTTTCAAATACTCTCAATTTATGTTCCTCTTTCAATGTAAGGGACCAAGTTTCACACCCATATAATACTACAGGCAAAATTACTGTTTTGTATATTTTAACCTTTAGTTTCTTAGATATTAAACGAGAAGACAAAAGTTTATGAAGAGAGAAGTAACATGCATTTCCTGAATTAAGCCTACTTTTTATTTCCTCTTTAATATCATTTTCATTTGTTAATATTACTCCTAAGTATTTGAATTTGGAAACTGGTTCAAACGAGTTGTTATCAATAATTAGATTTTGATTATTACCTAACACTTGGTTTCGGCCTGTAAGCATATATTTAGTTTTCTCTTTGTTAACTTCCAAACCTATCTCTTTAGCAGTTTTGAAAAATATTTTAGCATTATTCTTAATTGTATTCACATCATCCCCCAGTAAGTCTACATCATCTGCATATGCTAACAACTGAGTCACACCATTTAATTTTAGTCCTTCTTTAGTTTCTTTTACCTTCCTTACAGCATATTCTAAGGCAAAATTAAAGAGCAATGGAGATAATGCATCTCCTTGTTTTAACCCATCATGAATTGTAAATTTGTCAGACATATTATTACCCACACGAATTTTACTTTCTGTTTCACTGGTGCATATTTTTATCATACTAACAAGCTTCTTAGGTATTCCAAACTCTACTAATATATTATATAATTTATCTCTTTTGACCGAATCATATGCTTTTTTGAAATCAATGAATAGCTGATGGACATTTTGATTATATTCCCACTTTTTTTCAAGTGTCTGTCTGATGTGAAAAATTTGATCTGTAGTTGATCTGTTACGTTTAAATCCACATTGATAATCACCTATAATTTCATTAGCATATGGGGTTAGTCTTGTTAAAATAATGTTAGACAATATTTTGTATGTTGTTGAGAGTAGAGAAATTCCACGGTAATTATTGCAGTTCATTTTATCACCTTTTTTAAACACAGGAACAATTATGGATTCTTTCCACTGTTGAGGGATTTCTTCTTTATTCCATATTAAACAAATTAATTTATGAATTTGACATATTAATGAATTTCCACCATATTTAATTAACTCAGCTGGTATTAAATCAATGCCAGGCGCTTTGTTATTCTTTAGCCTTTTAATAGCATCTTTAACTTCCGTCAAGTTAGGTTCTGGAACTAAAGGTTCTGCTGTGTGGACTTCATTTACTTCTGATTTATCTCCTACATGGCAAATGAAAAATATGAAAAGTAAAAAAAAGAAAGCAGGTAAGGTAAAGGTAAAGTTCCCTGTCCGTTTAGCACCGTGCCATGAAAGCACATTTACAGGACGTCGGAGTAGGGCCACACATAGGGTTACCAGATCGCTGTAAGGGAAATGTAGGACATGCTGTCCCAAAATGTAGGACACAAAACATTCTCAATAAATAATACATATTTCTATAAAACACGTTAGGAAGTAGTTGAAAAATGACACTTTTCAGTTTTTTAAAAAAATATTTCCCAACGAATGTTTAAATACAAAATTTCAAAACTTGCAATCATACCAATCAATCTTACTACTTGATTTAAGTGATACTTCTCAGAGGAGACAATTTTTATCAAAATTTCAGGTTTAGTCAAACTATATATTGATTTTAGAGTGGGCAGTCAAACTCGTTGAAATAATAGGGACCAATACCAAACATTTTACAGAGTTTATGAAAAATAATTCTCTCGTGAGTCTGTTGTGCTGATGGTAATGAAAGTACTGTCTCAACATTTGAATTATGACCTGTAATGGCAAATAAATATTCAGCACTTACTGTAATTTAAAATGGTTTCATCTTGGGTAGTTTTTAGTTCAATAACAGGGTGTCTACCAAAATAATACATCCAGAAATCTTGACTTTTTCTGGACTTTTCTACATTCTACTTAGGTAAAGTTGGAAATTAGTAATTAAGAAAATAAATATTTATTTAATGAAAATCCCTACCAAAGGAACAGTTAAGATGAAAACTGAAGCTGAATTTAAGAAGAGAATTAGATCTGCTATTTCGTATTAATGCATCCTGAACTGTGTTTGGCAGACAAGCGAGGCTTTGGCGTCTGGACTCACAGCCAGTATAATCTTATGTGGGGTTTGTGTCGGTTGTCCCTATATGTTTATGGCTATCCATTCATCCATCTTATCTTACCATCATTCATCCTCATCTTCGCGATTAGCCAACGGGACAGAAAAAAGTGAAGTAAAATAAACTAAATCAACCAATCAATAGCAAAAATTCTTGACCACAAGAATAATGTATTGCCTCTTTAGTGACCTCTTGACCTACTTGTTGATTTTCTTACTTTTTCTTGACTTCCATGACTTTCTTGACTGGCAGACACCCTGAATAACTTTGTTCTCTATACCCCTGCCTATAAAAGTAATCAATCTTATACCCTGGTATAAGATTGATTACTTTTGCAACCTCAAAGAATTTAATTGTGAAAAGTACCACTTTTAAACATAAAGATATCCATAAATATACCTGGTCTTCTCCAGATGGTAAAACTCATAATCAGATAGATCATATTCTCATTGATAAGAGAAGGCATACTAGTATAATTGACGTTCGTACACATAGAGGTGCTGACTGTGCCAGTGACCATTATTTAGTAATTGCTAAATTAAGAGAAAGACTCTCAGTGATAAATCATAAGCAACAAAATCTAAAAGTTATAAAATTTGATACAGGAAAGTTTGTTGATGAAAGAATTAAGAAAGATTACCAAATTAAACTGTCAAATAGATTTGATGTTTTGCAGGATTTAAATGATGATGAAAATATAAATGAAACAGACGTAAATAAGAATTGGGAGCACATACGTAATGCAATAGAATCAGCAGCTAAAGAAAGTATAGGATACCATAAACCAAGAAAAAGTAAGCCGTGGTTTGATAATGAATGTCATAATCTAATAGAAATAAGAAATCAGGCTAGATTTAGATGGTTAAATAACTCGGATGATACAAATCTAAGCAATTATAATAGAATAAAGCGAGAAGTTAACCGCACGTTTAGAAGTAAAAAAAGAGATTACTTGAAAAGCAAAATTGACGAAATTGAAACAAACAGCAAAAATAAAAATATCAGAGATTTATATAAAGGTGTAAATGAATTTAGAAAGGGGTGGCAACCTAAAGTAAACTTGATAAAAGATAAAGACGGTGATTTTCTAGCTGACCCATGCGATATTCTAAATAGATGGAAGAACTACTTTAATGACCTTTTAAATGTCCATGTAGGAGATAAATCAGAAGTAAATGAAGTCCACACAGCAGAACCTTTTGTTCCAGAACCTAACTTGATGGAAGTTAAAGATGCTATTAAAAGGCTAAAGAATAACAAAGCACCTGGCATTGATTTAATACCAGCTGAGTTAATTAAATATGGTGGAAATTCATTAATATGTCAAATTCATAAATTAATTTGTTTAATATGGAATAAAGAAGAAATCCCTCAACAGTGGAAAGAATCCATAATTGTTCCTGTGTTTAAAAAAGGTGATAAAATGAACTGCAATAATTACCGTGGAATTTCTCTACTCTCAACAACATACAAAATATTGTCTAACATTATTTTAACAAGACTAACCCCATATGCTAATGAAATTATAGGTGATTATCAATGTGGATTTAAACGTAACAGATCAACTACAGATCAAATTTTTCACATCAGACAGACACTTGAAAAAAAGTGGGAATATAATCAAAATGTCCATCAGCTATTCATTGATTTCAAAAAAGCATATGATTCGGTCAAAAGAGATAAATTATATAATATATTAGTAGAGTTTGGAATACCTAAGAAGCTTGTTAGTATGATAAAAATATGCACCAGTGAAACAGAAAGTAAAATTCGTGTGGGTAATAATATGTCTGACAAATTTACAATTCATGATGGGTTAAAACAAGGAGATGCATTATCTCCATTGCTCTTTAATTTTGCCTTAGAATATGCTGTTAGGAAGGTAAACGAAACTAAAGAAGGACTAAAATTAAATGGTGTGACTCAGTTGTTAGCATATGCAGATGATGTAGACTTACTGGGGGATGATGTGAATACAATTAAGAATAATGCTAAAATATTTTTCAAAACTGCTAAAGAGATAGGTTTGGAAGTTAACAAAGAGAAAACTAAATATATGCTTACAGGCCGAAACCAAGTGTTAGGTAATAATCAAAATCTAATTATTGATAATAACTCGTTTGAACCAGTTTCCAAATTCAAATACTTAGGAGTAATATTAACAAATGAAAATTATATTAAAGAGGAAATAAAAAGTAGGCTTAATTCAGGAAATGCATGTTACTTCTCTCTTCATAAACTTTTGTCTTCTCGTTTAATATCTAAGAAACTAAAGGTTAAAATATACAAAACAGTAATTTTGCCTGTAGTATTATATGGGTGTGAAACTTGGTCCCTTACATTGAAAGAGGAACATAAATTGAGAGTATTTGAAAATAAAATCCTTAGGAAAATCTTTGGACCTAAAAGGGATGAGGAGACAGGTGAGTGGAGAAGGTTACATAATTTAGAACTACATAATTTGTACTCATGTCCAGATATTATTAGAATAATTAAATCAAGAAGACTTAGGTGGGCAGGACATGTGGCACGAATGGGAGAGGAAAGAGGAGTTTACAGGATTCTTGTTGGGAAACCAGATGGTAAGAGACCTGTAGGAAGGCCAAGACGAAGATGGAGGGACAACGTTGAGATGGACCTAAAGGAAATCGGTAGGGATGGGAAAGAGTATATAGATCTTGCTCAAGATAGGAACAGATGGAAGGCCTGTGTTGCTGCAGCCATGAACCTTCGGGTTTAAGAAGGCTAGAGAGTTAGTTAGTTTAGTTCTATACCCCTGCTTTACAATCAAATTATATTGAATATTGAATAAGAATGGGCAACACCTTGTTCCATCAGTATAAACCCTAAGGCAAGAAATTCTGCTCAGGCATTGCACAGTGACGTTATCAGAAAGTGGTCCCAAGACTTTGTTCATTAATTACTTCCGTTTTCCTGTTTGTTTAATAGCAGGACAAACTTTATTCTTTTTGTGCAATGACTGAATCAACATAAATTTCACTATTGAGTTTGGAAGCGCAGTCCATAGACTTGTAATTTGCATGACTTTTTTCTGTTACGTATTTTCCTAATTAATATTATGTGACGCTCAAAATGTAGGACATTTATGATATTTTTCAAATTCCTCCCGGACGCCGGACATAAGGCTAAAATGTAGGACATGTCCGGGAAAATCCGGACGTCTGGTAACCCTAGCCACACACATTCCCGACACCGGCCATTTTGGAGGAGATGTGATGATCAGCACCACGTTCCGGCCTCCCTTAACCTTAAGGTTACCTCAGAGGCGAGGCTTTCGGTCATCGGGAGTTGCGGCGATGACAAAGCAAAATAATAAAAATATTGCTTTTTAAATATTTTATAGATATGGTAAAAAAATAAGTCAGAATATTTGCATATTTGAGCGAAATTAGTAAAGTGACACCTTGAAACAGCTAGAAATACTCAAGAGATTCGCAAAGTTTAGCGCATCGATAGGAGAGCCTAGTCCCGTGCAAAACTGTCCCGATATGTTTCCTGTTGAGTGCAATGGTGAATTATCACTATCTGCATTGAGATTATATACTACCCCCAAAAGGCTATCAGCCAATGGGAATGCTTGAAAAGGTTGTACCAACAAGCCTAACCACCACAGATTATTTACTACCCCAAAAAGCTACCAGCCAATGGGAATGCTTGAAAAGGTTGTAGCAACAATCACTACCAATGGGGCTGTCCATTGCCAAACTTTTCCGCTAGAAGCGCCACCCCTGTTGAGTCCCTAAAGAATTTTGTTCGTCATCTGGCTGCCCTACCCTAAGCTTTACATTGGAGCGCGATAGGATGGCCATTCAAACGTTATTTTCAACGAAGGTAAGATTTTGTCGTGTAAATCGATAACAAAAATGCGTTTAGCAAGCCTTTAAGATTATGTAGCAAGTTATAAGTTTCCGAAAATTACATTCTCCTGAACCTAAGGCCGTGTCCGAAAGGTGCAAGACCGTACTTGAAGCGAGCATCCTTCGACTATGGTCTTGCAATGCGGTCTTGATGTCGTGGACTGGAAGTGAAAGTACGTATTTCGAATTGCACTTCGACTGCAGCGCCAAATAAAACTGAGAACACCTTCTTTTCACTGTGTTTTAAACACTTGTTTTTCATCGTAGTAATCACATGGCATTTTCAAATGTTCGTAGAAATACATTTCGACACATTAGAACTTTAATCAACAACTTGTTGGCCCATAACGTATATTTAACCTGTGTTGCTGACTTTCTACTTCCGTGATTTTACTCCTCTTTGGCCCAATATTCCTAAAAAAAGAATGTCAAAGCAGGAAAAATGGCAAAATAAGGGCTGACTACTAACATAAGTATACGTAACACCTACTTCGAAAATCCTGCGCACGTCACTGATTCCAACAGAATAACTAAAGGAACAATTCATGAGAAAAGTGTAAAAGTGAGGAAACCCTACCAGAACTTGATGTTTTATTTTTCTACCACTTAATATTTGCTGAATTTAAATTTAAAATTTTGGGTGCGTCAGTACTAAGGCTATTTTGCACCCGTCACATTATCGTTACACGTAACAACTCTAACGTTGCATAACTAAAATCATAAAATATTCTGACTTTCGTCAAAAGCTGAGGCTGTAAAGGGGCACTCAGCACACATAAGGACAAAACACAGGACAACACACACAGAATTATACTGGCCATGGGGCCAGTCGCCAGAGCCTCGTTAGTCTGCAGTCCAGGGTGTACTACGTGGAAGTGAGGTTGACAATTGGGTGTACTACGTGGAAGGATCACCCCTTACACCCCTCTACCACTTAATAATAATAAAACATGATTGCTACAATGTGGCTATTCAAAATTGCAAAAATGTTCATCTCCGTTGGCGTAGTGATTTAGTCGACCATCGTCGGTAAGTGGTCAGCGCATCGGGTTTGAATCCCGGATAGGACTTGGATGTTTGTTTGTCCGAAATGAGCAAAAACGAGATTACAGTAAAAATTGACATGTGTAAAAGTTTGAGAAATGTGTGAATGACGGGGATACTACCGAAAGTATTCCTTAAAAAAAAAAAGTGATCAGCGCATCGTGCTACGAAGCCAGGGGTCCCGGGTTCGAATCCCGGCTAGGACATGGATGTTTGTGTTTGTCCGTAATGAGAAAGACAGACGATATAGTAAAATTGATATAAGTGAAAGTTGAGAGAATGTGTGAATGATTGGGGATACTACCGCATAGAAGTATTCCTTAAAAAAAATATAAAAATAAAGATATAGTGGTAGCGCCGTCACCTTGTAATCAAGGGGTCCTGGGTTCGATACCCGGTGGAGGCACACACTTGTTCGGCCCCACTTTAAGCTGTATGTCCAGTCTCGATTAGCCTTACTGTGCATAAAGTGGACTTAAAACAGCAACTCAATCAATCAAAATTATAAAAGTTGAATTTTTACGTGAAAGGTAACACAACATGAACTTCATGACTAAAATTCCCACAAACGTTCAACGATTTCCCTTTGAGGTGACTAAAAACCTGGAGAAATATGAATCGGCAGGTGGAAGAAGGAAATAAGCTTCAAAAATCGATATTTTGCCACGAATCATGAGGCATTAGTGCACTCAAACGTGGAAGAAAAAAACAAAACAGTTCCAACATGTATAAATATAGCCTCGAAATATGCATTAGTCCGTTAGAAGAAATAAATAAATCATGGAGTTGTTTATTCATGCAGGACCTACCAGCGTCAAGAATTCCATATTTTCTCAGGCAGGCGGCAATTATGACTACAAGCAGGGGTTTATCCAGAGTTTTCCACCTTGCAGGAAGGGGTGTAAGGGCGTTTCCAGAGGAGTGCAAAGGCAAACCCAGTGCCAAAGCGACCACAAATCGGTCATGTAGGAAGAATCTTAAGGCGCGTTGAGGAAAATTGCGGGGCGTTGAAAGGTGTGTGGATAATTCACAAGCTACATCAGTGCCTCCAGTGGCGTGTCCAGGTTTTACGAAAGGGTGGGGTTATGTACACTTTTTCTGGTAGTCAGCCCTCATTTCGCCATATTTTCCTACCTTTGACGTTTTCTTTAGGAATACTGAGCCAATGGGGGGGGGGGTTATAACCCCCCCCTTGGGCACGCCACTGAGTGCCTCCAACTTATATGGACCTGTGGCGCTCGATCCCACCCAATATCTTGCCTCATATTGCTATTATATCTTAGAAATAAAGTCCCCGCTTTTAACCAAACTACCAGTTTCGTAAATATATATTTAAATAATTCTTATCACTTAATTACTGTTCGTAATAATTTGTTAGATCTCCATTTTGATACTTGTCAGTGTTCTAAATCATTTTCACAGTCCGTGGTCACATCGTTCTTGTGAAAGTCAATGGACAAGGACATACGCGTATGTTATCTGTTCTATAAATTTATAAAACAAATCTTTGAGAACAGCTCGCCCAATGCTTTTCTAAACTTAGTCCCGCTAATTAATAACCTACGAGCTGACTCGGCTAACGTTTACACCCTGAGGACGTGGCAAAAGGAGAACCTAACGAAGTCTATAACCTATATATACTCTGTCCCGGGGAAATCTGGAGATAGCGAACGAAAAACAAGTCTCTGCGCAAGTAGTGACTCGAGAGAATTGGACCAATGAACGACACAGAGGGGACTCAAGAGGAGAATGGGACTGCAGCTACCAGCTGTTTGCAGCAGCGCGTACTGCTTCGCTCCGCCCATTCGCTTCCTCTCCTTCTCTACCGTTATGCGCGGCCTTGCACCACAGATTCCAGGGCCAGAGTATAATTGGGATGAAAATTCAAGAAATGAACTCCACTATCAGGCAGCAATGTATTCATTCAGCGATTCGCCTGGCTGATAAAACAGAAACAACCTGATGGGGTGAATGTTTTCCTGTTCGCCAATTGTGTTTCCAGTGCAATAGTTATTTTGGAAATACAAAACGAAAAACAGGAAGATTAACAGAATACCCACACATTAAGTATATGCTGAATTAACAACATGATATTTCGTACTCAAATGTCTCTTCATAGCTGACACCAAACTTCAAACATTGGTGGTCTGTAAAAAATCAACGAAGTCCATGGATAAGACTGCCCAATTTTATATCTCGAAATATCGTCATATTTACTACTGACCTTCACTTTAGAGATCCCTACCTCACTGTATCAAAGTTGGTATGGTGAAGAGCAGTGGCGCCAACATATTTGGGCCCGTGGGGGCCGAGCCCACTCAATAATTTACCCTGTTACTATTATTATTATTATTATTATTATATATTTATTATTGTTATATATTTGCTTATTGAAATCAGTAAATAACATATTTTGAAAACTAAGGATGCATTGTTGGTGTGCATTAATATCATAATACATGGAAGCCAGGATTTATGAGATTTTTTAAAAACTTCTAATTCAAGGGGTTCAGCCCACCCGATGTTTTCCAAAAGTTGGCGCCCCCTGGTGAGAAGTTTTCGGCTGCAGAAATCAGGTAATGGAGATTTCATATGTCAGAAAGAACCAGGGAAAGTGACTTTGTGACTCCCACCCTACATATGCACGCCACTGGTTACGAGATCGCATCAAAATATAGATAAGTAATCAGTTTATAATAATAAGAAACCATTACCTTTCACAATTGTTGACACGTATTATCATGTGGTAAATCACCATTATGACATATCTTTGGAGAAGCATTGATATTTGTCATGCTTAAAGGCGACGAAAGGCGATGTTACACTTGACATAATTGATCTGCACAATCACACATAGCAACTAAAGAAGTTTAAATATAATCTTATCTAAAGTTGTGTTTACACGCTGATAGAGAGCGGGTTACAAGGTGTGTCTCACGTGATCATTGAAGTTGAACAATACACATCAATGTCAAAAGTATATATTACTTCCTCTAAAAGAACAAAACGAATCTCAAGCATGAGTAACCTATACATGTTGAGTTTGTTCTAAAGTCTACTTTTATGTTCAGAAAGGCTAATCGGGACTGGGCCTACAGTTTGAAGTGGGATCCGAACCACTATGTGCCTATACCGGGTATCGAACCTTGGACCCTTTATTACAAGGTGACGACTTTATCACTACGCCATCGGGGAGGCCCTATCCCTACGTAGCCTGTATAAAAACAATAAACCACAACATCATGGAGCAACAGCTCTCTGAGAGGCAAGGCCTGCCAAGCGGCTTTTTCATTGAGTGACGCGTGGTCAGCGCATCGAGTCCCATCGCCGCTGTGTTTTGACTTTCGAGACCGGATCCCACTACTTTTCTTTTTTCAAGTAGCTCCCCAATTGTCCTCACGATGCTGGGTAAACACTGGAAATTTTGGGGGCTCCGTCCGGTAATCGAACCCAGGACTGCTTACACCAAAGGTGCTGGCCATTTGACTACGCGGGAGCCAATATAAAACGTACGTGCAATAAAAACTTACAAGGTTGTGTGTGTATGAGTATTATTTTGTCGCTTTTCACCCTCTTTAGGATAATGCTGACAATGAGGATGAATGACGATTAGATCACCTGCAAAGGAACAATCATCAACTCCAGGATTCGAATCTGGGACAGCCGGTGGCGAGATTGTGAGTCCAGCACTCAATCCACTCGGACACAGAGCCAACTGTACGCTGTTGCGACACATTTAAAACAAAAACGAGAACAAAACCTAATAATCTTTCGTGTTAACGAAGGAATTGATTGATTAACTTATTTGTTTAGTTTTACGTCGTTTATCTTCCATGTTTTCTACTCGTGAAGGAATAAATATTGTAATAATCAATAAATGAAGCTTATGAAAGAAAAAATAACATTTAGCCCCCATAATCAAATTGTCAATATGTCGCTGCCTTTAAACTAAGGTAGTGTCTACTGCCACGTTCTTTTTCTGCTGTAACCTCAAAAGAGACATGCACGTGGCAGCAGACTCTGTCTCTGTTTTATCGTGATTTAATCATGCTATGTATTCAATTACGTCTGTAACACATACTTTGAAGTTTTAGCGATTACTTACACAAAAATGTTTTAAGATTAGGTCCCTTAGCATTCTTCTAATAATAAACCTAAATGTTCTCGTAGTTAGGTTAGGTTCTGTTAGCATTATAATAATATCGCTAAATGCTTTCTAAAAAAAGAGGTTCTAAATTACATGTACATTCATTCCCATTAGTCATAAACTTGCATTTTTCACGTCTTCATCTGTTCTTAAGACTTGTAACATCTTCTTAGCAGACGAATTACTTGGCAGGAGCAAATTTGACGCTTATTCTTAGTGCTGATACGGGCGTGGCACCAGACTCGGTCTTTAACTAAACAGGCTTTTAAAACGGCATTGAATCTGTGTAAATCGCCAATAGCATAGAAAAGATTGTTATTTTTGCGGTCGTGAATAGAAACAATTCTAATTTGACTAGACGCCTTTCACAATATAAACGTGATTCCACTTTTACACATGTCTCTATTTTGACGCGTGATTTATCATAAGCAACTTGACATCATTATCTACAACGTGTAAAGGACGCGCCCATCATAATACAATGAATATTGCGACCCAGCAACAACCTTGATAAAATGAAAACCTTACATAATATCACGTTTTTCTCCTGCTTGAAGACATTAGATGTAATCTTGCTACGGTATATAATTGAAGAGCAGGATGTAAGTGTAATCAGTGTCACCATGTCCCTTCTGTTGTTGCTGTGTGCGTCTCTCCTGGCGGTCTCCTTGGCCCAGGATGACGAATTCTACTACGACACATTTCCGGATGATTTTATCTTCGGCTGTGCCACCGCAGCTTACCAGATTGAAGGGGGCTGGAATGCCAGTGGTAAGGTTCAATTACTATGTTCTCTGGATCGAACTCAAAGACTTGTCTCATAATTTTATATAAAAAAGTAATACGTCACAACACCCGAACTTCCATTACACGGATCCTTATGTTAACTACCATAATATCAACATGGCCACGGATAGTAAAAACAATACAGAACAATGAAAATACTGACGCAATTATTTTGAAATGTTTCGATAATAACAATAATGTAGTAAGCAAATTGTCAGAAAGACGTGGTGACGTAATCAAAATTCTTTAGAGCTTATAATTACATAAACATTTGAAGTAAGTCTGAAGGTTTCCTAGTGAAGAATGGAGAAACTATTTTCTCTGGATATCGACCAGGTGAGTTGTTTTGCTACACTGGAGCACTTGACTTTAGTTAGGCTATAAGATAACATACGTAACACATAGACTCACCAATAATACATTGAAATAATAATATTTTGTAACTGTAATTGGGGACTGCTTTTGTGTGTTGATAGAAAATAAATAAATAATTAATGCGAACTTGATAGTGTCAAGTGGAACTTGTGTGTTCATGCGAACTTTCTCTTAAGGAAAGGGCGAGAGTATCTGGGACCGGTGGGTCCATGAGGACCCAGGGAGGATATCTGACCATTCCAACGGAGACGTGGCCTGTGACTCCTACCATCTCTACCAGGAAGATGTCAGGATGCTCTCGGAAATAGGGGTGAGTAGGAAAGATTTGAGTAACTTACACACGGATGCATAGTTGTGAAAGTAAATCATCACAACTAACATTATCTCAAATAAGTAATTGTTAATTAATTATTTTCACAATTGTACAGGCCACTTTTTCACTACCGGCTGACCTTGGGAGTTATTTATATCTACCAAACACTGCTGAAGCGGATGGCAATTTCAATTGTAGGATGACGTGTACAAGGTTGCTCTCAAGGAAATTCTGAGAACCAAGGTCATTCGACTGTTATGTTCCTTTGTGCTCAAGAGGACCCACTTGCAACAGTGTCGTTTAGCAACCTTCGCATTTACAACGGCACAAGGGATGAAACTAAACACTTACACTAGATTTGGCAACATGGAGGGTCTCCGATTCTCGCTTGTTTGCTTGCGCGGCCAGCGTTCGGCACCTTGGAACACGAAAGGTAACGCAGCCGAATACAGGTGAAACCATCACCGAATCGTTTCCCAGCTACCAGGTCAAAAGGCGGCCAGTACAGGAGCAGCACCAAGAGTGGTCCAAAGTGCAATTGCAATGTAAATTGCAAATTTTGTGTTAAACTTAAAATGAAAGATACAGTTGTTTGCATCATGTAATAATTATTTGACCATTAAAATATATTCTTATTTGAAGATATAGCTAACCCAAATCTTTGGAAGTCATCCAGTGATCCCACTCACGGCAGAATGTCTGGAATTGAACTGGACTTACACGTATATAACTCTATGAACGACAACTACCACAGAGAAATTATACGTTCACAGTGTGTTCCAAAATTCTACTGATAAGGCTCACATTTCCTTCTTCTCTTTGCAGAGAAGCTGCTGAAACTTATCATTAGAACAGATAAGGGAGAGGGAAAATAAGATACCTGAGAATGAGAGAAAGGGCGATAAATGAAAGAAGTGAGGTAAAGTTAGACGAAGAGAGACAGAGAGAGAAAGGAAGAAAGATAAATCAAAAGAAGAGAAAGAGAGAGGAGGGGAATAAAATATAAATGAAGAATAAGAGAGAGAGGGGGGAAATAGATGATAAATAAAGAAATATTAAGGGAGAGGGAGAGAAACGGAAATAGAAAAGAAACATGAAAGTGGAGAGACAGAAAGAGAGAGAAAGGGGGGATAAAAGGTAAATAAATTAGAGGGAAATATAATGAAAGAGAAACAAAGAACCAAGAGAGAGAGAGAGAGAGAGAGAGAGAGAGGGGGGGTAAAGAAGATAAGTAAAGAAACAATGAAAAGAGAGAGAGAGAACGAGAGAGGGACGAAAAAATAATTAAGAGTGAAATATAAAGAAAGAGAAACAGAGAATCATCAGAGACACAGAGAGAAGAATATAAGTAAAGAAATAAAAGAGAGAGTAACAGAGAAGCAAGACAGAGATAGGTAGAGAAAGAGAGAGAGAAGATAGAGAAGAAACAGAGTGAACGTAAAGAAAATTATAGAAATAGCAATGATGAAGAATATATGAAGTCAACAGAAACAATCATACTGAGGCTGAGAAAAGAAGGAATGCTTGGAAGAGATTAAAGAAAATAAAAATACAACAGAGGTACAAATAAAAGTGTGAAAAAAAAGAAAAAATACATTTTTTTCTTATTGTAGATGCTGGAGGGTATAAAGTGATTCCTCTTGATGGTCCCTGCGAGCGAATATGGTCGACATCCCTATATAAGTGTGCCATATCTAACGTATATCATAGGGATATTTTGTCGGTGACGATGCTAATGAATTTTGAGGAAAGTAATACGTTTTCTTTGCTATTCCAGGCACAGGTTTACAGATTTTCTCTATCGTGGACAAGAATTCTACCCTCTGGATTCATTGACGTCATCAACCCTGATGGAATAGAATACTATAACAATCTCATCAATGCTTTGCTGGATAATGGCATTGAACCAATGGTGAGTTGGAAATGGATTTGTTACTATTAGTGGCGTTACCAGATCACTATGTACAAAAAGTAGGATGATAAGTTAAAATGTAGGAGGGACATACAGTAATGATTCACAGTCAATAATATATAATATCAGGAAATATTAATAAATAATATGGAACTGACAAATGTCATAGTGTTTAGTAGCTTAAAACCTATTTTCTAAAAGTTAACCACAGTGTACATCTTTTTTTTTTTAAAAAAAAAAATCGAAAACTGAATTTTTGAAACTGTAGTATTAGTATACAAAATTGTGCTTGAATTGTAAAATCTCCCCTTTCTCCCCAGGTTACCCTTTACCACTGGGATCTCCCCCAAAGCCTGCAGGATCTCGGGGGTTGGGCCAACCCTTTGATGGTGGATTACTACGAAGATTTTGCAAGGGTTGCTTTCAGAGAGTTCGGCGACAGAGTAAGTGAAATATTATGTGGATATTTACGATAATTTATACTACAATAACAAAGCAACACAAAAGTATAAATATCACACATCATACTTGTACAAACATAGGCACACACGCGAGCATATGCACACATAAGCGACTCAGAAAATCCGCCACGGATATATTACTGAAACAAAGCAAGATATACTCTAACAAGGAACAGAGAAGATGAGTTTGATTTTTATCTAATTGCATATTTATTTCTTTGTATGTAATCCAACAAAAATGACAAATGTTGGCAAATTACAATATTCGGAATGACTTCATGTTAAAATGTTTTTACATATTTTGAGGTAGCTATATTAAATATTTTCTGTTTTATAGATTAAAATTAAAATTAAATTACAAGACATGTAATAGTATATTCAACGATATTTTTACAGGTGAAGAAATGGATCACATTTAACGAACCATGGGTAGTGACTGTCTTGGGATACGGTCGAAATGGGATGCCTCCAGCTATAAATTCACATGGTATAGGGGAGTATTTGGCCACTCACACCATCATCAAGTCACATGCACGAGCATACCACATGTACCAGGACGAATTCAAGGCAGATCAGCAAGGTGAGACATGATTCTGATTTGATATGCTCAAAAAGTATTGTAACCACATTACTTTTTGTGACTTTTCTTCAAGTTGATACCCGTTACAGTCGACGTCAGAAATTGTATGGTTGAGGGAAATATACATTTTTACAGGAGGCCTTCGTAAAGGAGATTGCAGACCGAAGCGACGAGAGACACGTGTCGCTTGGAAGCGAACGCTCAGTAATCTATGTAACCTTTCGAACCGAAGCGTGGCTATGGGGCCACCCTGAACACAATATTGATGTTTGGGTGATTTGCAATTTACGCGTTTTTTAATATATACATGTTGTTTTAGGCTTTCGACTTCCCTTGTATGTTCCACATGTAGATCTGTACATTTCTTGGGCAACATGAAAACTGATTCCGTTATTAAATAATTGTTATTTTTATTTGTAGGTGAGATCGGAATAACTTTGAACATAGACTGGCGGGAACCACTACTTCCGGAATACGAAGAAGAGGCAGAAAGAGCCCGGCAGTTTTTTGTAAGAACCATCTTTCATAGGATTAACGTTTTGAATATTTGTATTAAGTTACGTAAGGTGTTGTGAGGTATTTTGAGGGGTAAGGCACTTTCTGGTCGTTCAAAATACTTCAGGGAAGTATAGTCACTGATTGGGACTGAAATTTTGTTCCTCCATGTTTGTCAACCAGGCCAGTTTAAGAATTTTTAATTTATTTTTGAGAGGGTGGGAAGAGGACAAGCAACAGTGAATAGTAACATCGTCGCCTTGTAACTAAAGGTTTCCGGATTCGATCCCCGGTGAAGGCAGAGATTGGGACGGATCACACTTAAACTGTATGTTCAGTCCCGATTAGCTTATTTATTTATTGAAATTTCGAGTACAGCAGAAACCATTTTATAGCGAAAAGAAACAATAATAAAACATTAGACTAGTGTTAAAAAACACAAAAATAAGATAAATTAAAATAAACAAGCCAACAGTACCAAGATAAACAGAGATCAGGATCACAATAGCATTACTTATGTACAATTGTTTCTAAGTTGATGAAAGACAAGTGTGAACTGAATATATCTACTTGGTTTGAGATGTTGTTGAACTGATTCGGTAGCCTATGGAATAAAGAACGTTGAACGAGTGAGAGCCTGGGAGTTGCATTGTGGAAAGTTTCCTTGCTCCGTGTTTTATGTCTATGCACTCTGAGGGAGAGTTCGTCGATTGGGATGCTACTGTGCTACATCTTAAGTTTCCATGAATGATCTTATATAGTAATTTCATATCTGCAATGTATATACGATATTCTGGAGTATTAACGTGTAAGACTCAAACATAAACTGTTCAGTCATATTCACCAAAAGTTCCGGACAAACTTCCTACGCGCAACTGTCATTCGAACAACCAATACATCCCTCAGAAGTCACGTGTATGTATGTGCTTCCATTGTCTTCGTTCTTGCAGAGAACAGAGAATAAATTTCATTCCTTATTGAGGTATATTGTAAATATGTTTTTGCCCCATTATCCATTTCATTAATTCGCCATTCTTCTTCAAACAACCGTGAACTGAACCTCTGTTTTCTTTCATAGATCGGTTGGTACGCCCACGCCATCTACACGGAAGATGGAGACTATCCACCTGTGATGAGAGAGTACATCGACAGAAACAGTTTGGACGAAGGTCGCAACAGATCAAGGCTACCAACTTTCACACCCGAAGAAGTGGAATACATAAAAGGTACAGGGTAGCAGTGTTTGTTGAAGTAATGAGCAATAGTTACTTCTTCGGTAAACGGTAATTGTAATGAGTAACTGTAACTCAATTATTTTACAATCCTTTTCTGTACATTTCAACAGTAACGAAGACAATTATGAGAGCAAGCAAATCATAACGAAGTAAGCTAAATTGAACATATTCATCAGAATCGTAAAGGTTTCGTTTTATTGTTTCATTCGGTTTACAAAAATGGATTGGGAGTTTATAAACACGCTATAGTGCACAGATATTTGGAATTGTATCAACATGCAAAACCTGGTAGATAGGTAACTCACAACATAACGACATGCGTGTAGCATAATATCAAAAGATTTATGTTGACGATGTTGAAAGAGGCTTTTAATCTCTGCTATATTTCGAGTATGTTTATGCAGAACACAAGGCAATAGGCTTTATCATTATCTTAACCCATTGCAATGGTCAGTACAAGACGTGAATTAATTATGTATTTTGGGTTGACATGTAGGAGAAAATTCAGTATGTGAAAACCATTCTGCACGTATTTTGGTTTCTAATTATTTCAAGACATTTCATAAGTGAATGTATGCTGTAGTTATAAGGATCTCGTAATAAGCATTGATTTATTATTTTTGCTTGAAGCACACATAAATGAAAGATGTAAAAAGCGTAAAATGATTAAGATATATTTTGATCTGGAATGTTTTAACAAATTGGAGATTTTCAAGCTTTTCTGTACTTGTCACATGGCAACAATTGAATCAATTCAGAAAGTAATTGTCAGGCACTCTGCATTAATACCGAAAGTAACCATCTAACATGTAAATATAAAGAATGGTTGTTAAAACTTAATTTGCAAACACTGTTTTCAAGAAAGAGCAAAGAAATAAGTACCTTCGTACAGGAAATGTTTTAATCTAAGATTGATAGTGACTACGTTTTGATAGCCATTGCTTACATGGTTCCTAAATACAACACTAGACAACAATCCCCATTTCAAGTAAACTGTAACAATGGTGATCGACTGGTAAAAACTTTGAGTGGTTAGGGTATAAAACTTGATAATCAACAAAAATATGGAACCGAGAAAAATGAAAGTTGAAGTTTTGTGGCATTATGCTCCCAACATTCTGTGTGTGCATAATCCCATTGCGGTATTTATTTTTCAGGTACGGGGGATTTCATCGGTATTAATCACTACAGCACCGTTCTAGTTTCGCCAGGAGTGTCCGGGGACATCCCCTCGTGGGAGAGAGACCAGGAAACAGCATCATCGGGCGATCCCTCGTGGCCGGGAGATGGAACAAAGGTTACTATTTTGATATAGATTTATGTGCTTATTCACGAGCTTCAGCTCAAAGAATATTATAGTGTTCGAATTGAAAGGGTGAAGTGAGGCAATTTCCCCTCTCTACGTTTTCCTTGTTTTTAATTTGGAGTTAATTCTGCGCTAAATTGATGATTCACAAAGAAATTTAATAAAATTTTCTTGCTCGGTGGCACATCAAGTTTATACTTGAAAGTGTTGGCGCTCTATTAAACTAATATTGTTGTTGGTTTGTATAACAGCCGCAGGCTGAACCTCGCCCTTTAATAAAGGAAAGATTGAAATTGAAATTGAAATTGAAAATATATATTGTGAAACATTAGAATAGAATTTACTGTAAATTTCTTTTATCCGGAAAACGGCTGAAATTTGCTAGTTCTTTTAATTTCAATATTCGTACTTACGTATTCTGCATTGAGAAACATTGTTGAAGGTGGCATTTCGCTTATTTCACGGAAATAAACTATATTTGTGACATATCGAGTAAGTTTTCTTGGTTGTTTCTTCCCTTCCGTAACATGCGAAATGGCCGTCACAGTTTCACCACCGTAGTCATTATGCAATGTTTCCACCTCACTCCACCCAAAAATACCTACGTAGCCCCACAAACAATTGACGCATAGCCCCACGAACCATTCATACCTAGCACCACGAACCATTTCCGGTAAGGTTAGATTAGGTTGGGTCACGTTTAGGTTACAATAGTTAAAAATTGGTTCAGAAAAAAAATGCGTAGCCCCACACACCATTCTCGCATAGCCCCACGAACCATTGACACATAGCCACACGAACCATTGACACACAGCCCCACAAACCATTTGCCGTAACGTATCTTCTTCAGTTACCTAAATGCGTGTTTGGAAACACTGGCCCGGATTACGTCATCACACACAGGCTACATCCATCTGGAAGTAAATGGATGCAAGAGCTTTCGTGCATCGGTCACACATTTATATCGAAAAATAGATGATTTACCGGCAAAATTCAAAAAATAATGCGAGAAAACATTTCCACCGAACTTCCACAACTATAAAGAAACTGCATTCGGTAAGTAATTTCTCCTGTAAATTTGAAGAAATTCGTTTTCCGGATATAAGAAATTTACCGAATTCTCTAAAAAGAATAAAGGAAAATTTACTGAGATGAACGCTGGGACACTGAATTTAATGTAGAAATTTCTAGTAACTGCTAGCCCTAGCTACTAACCAAACGGGGCCAACTAATAATAATGATAAACCGGAGTAGTAGTGTTATTTAATTAATTATATTTTGTTCTACAGATTGTTCCTTGGGGGCTTCGAGTCCTCATGAACTGGTTGAAGAATGAATACAACAATCCAGCCATTTATATAACGGAGAGTGGATATGGTGATGGGAACCCAACTCTTAATGATACATTCAGGGTCACTTACTATACGGTGAGCACGTAATTTTATTTTCCATTTGGTAATTTGAAATTACGACTTGTATTGATCCGTGTAAGATGCTATAAACTTAGAGCTTATTTTGTATCTCTTTTTTTTCTCTTTCATTGCACTTCTCTTGCCTTCTTTTCTTTCTCTTAATCAAGGGATCCCGGGTTCGATACTCAGTTGAGGCACATAGTGGTTCGGATCCCACTTTAAACTGTAGGTCCAGTCCCGATTAGCCTTACTGTGCATAAAGTGGACTTAAAACACGAACTCATTCATTCTTCTTTCTCCTTTATTCTCGTCTTAAAATCTTTATTTTCTTCCTTCCCCTATACTTCCCTTTCCCAACTCTTTCTTTGCCCTTCTCTTTTTCTGACCTCCGTTTTATTACTTTCCTTCTTCTCCTTGTCCTCTCCTCTCTTCTCTTTTATCTTTTATTTTCTTTTTCTTTTCACGTAATATTTCTTCTCTTTTCACCTCTCCTTTTGATTTCTCTCCCCTTGCCTTCTCTCCTCTCGCCTCCTCTTCTTTTCTGTTTCCGTCTCTTCTTTCTCATTTATTCTTGCGTCATCTATTTTACATTCTTCCCTCCCCTATACTTGCCTTCAATTTATCCTCTTTTCTCATTTCATCTCTATTTTTGCCCTACTCTTTCTCCGGGTCTCTTTTATTCTCTCCCTGTGCTCTTCTCTCTTTCTATTTCTTATTTTATTATTTTCCTTCTCCTTCTCTTCTCTTTTCTCTTACTGTTCCTTATAATGTATTTTCTTTTCTTCTTTCGGAATATCGCGCTATTGCAGTTGAAACCTGTGAGATGAAGCGACCCAGCTGGAATGAGTAGTGCTTCAGAACCTTGAGCTCCTTTAGGAGTTGGTATGGCTCATGGAGTCATAATAGTTTACCCTGAAGAGACACAAACGAGTCCGCAGGGAGGATCCAGGAGGACAAGTGTCCCCCCTGAGAATTCTGTAAAGTGTTAATGTACTTCGAATGGTGGAATTGTAGCGATATTTCATAGCAAAAAATGTTGTTTTCTGTGACTTACAGGCCGTAATTTACAGCAACTATTATTATTATTATTTGAAGTAGGTTCACATTTAAGCTTACAGTCTATTTTACACTGATTATCTAACTATAAAAACAGCTTTTTGTCAATATACAGTTATGCAAATTGTATATAGATATACAAAAGATGGAAATTACAAATGTATTTAATTTTAAAAACATTAGTAACAGAAATAATAGCAATAATAATAATAATAATAATAATAATAATAATAATAATAAAAGTTTCTATGAACTTGCCCCCATGCGGAAAAAAAATCGTTCGGGTGCCCTTGAAATGAGTGGAAATGTGTCTACATGCCGAGTGCAACTGGTGAAAGAATTTTACCTTAATGGATTCCAATGCTATTCTGATGATTACTCTCTGTTGTTGAGTCGTAAATACTTGTCCGTCACCACCAGTGAGGACGTTTTCCAAGACGCTCTATTATCTTTCACGAATTTCTCAAACTATTCACTTGCCATTGCCAGCCGAAACAGCTTCTGGCCATTATTCTACCAGGAGCAATCGACGCGCCCTCAGCCAATAGCGTTACTCTTAGTAGAGAGGCAGCACTTCGTTCCTACGCGTCAGCAAAAATTCTATGCAACTGGTGTTATGTTACATCCGGTGTAGCGGGGTACGAGCTGTTTTATTGTTGAGTCAGCAGAACGTGTCTGATCACGTTGAAGACATCGGAAGCGGTGGGGGGAGGGGGTCAATGGATTTGTCACGTTGTTTTTTGATGTATGCTAACCTAACACGTGCGTATGTTTGTGTGTGTGTGGAGGAAATGCGCGCGCAACCATTGCGTATGATTCAAAGACATGAAGAAATGATTTAAAGATGGCGCCGAAGGTGCTGTACCCCCGAAAAGCTTAGCGGCTAAGGTTATTGCTCTGTAAAACAAGAGGCGTCGAGGGTTCGATTCCTGGTAGAGTCAATATTGATTGATTGATAGATTGAGTTAGTTTTTGTAAGTCTGTTTTATGCACGGCAAAACTAATCAGGATTGGAGCTACAGTTGAAAAGTGGTGATTCGGACCACTATGTGCCTCCACCGAGTATCGAACCTGGGACCCCTTGATTACAAGGCGACGATGTCAATATTGAATGGTCTCGATTAGCCTGTGTGTAAATAAAGGCAACAAAATGGTTGAGTTCGAAAATCGAGTTGGGTTAGTGGTTAATGTTGTCACCTGGCAATGAAGAGGTCGCGGGTTCGATTCTCTAGGTAGTTAAATTAGGCCAATTGTTTAGTCCCGCCATTATAGGTCCCCGATTAGTCCATCTATGCATAAATAGTGTTTGAATAAAATCAATATGGCGGCTTTGGGTTAGTGGTTATTGTTGTCGCCTGGTAATGAAGAGGTCGCGGGTTCGATTTTCTAGGTAGTTAAATGAGGCCAATTGTTTTGTCCCGCCATTATAGGTCCCGATTAGTCCATCTGTGCATAAATAGTATTTGAATAAAATCAATATGGCGGCCGCGTTTTGTGTTTGGCGGCGGCGGCGGCGACCGGACGCGGCGCGGGGGGTGTTTTTTATTCCGCGAGATGTTTTAACCAAGTGGTTGAGGGTTCGATTCCCAATGTTGGTGAAAATTGGATATTCAATTGTATTTGTTTAAAAGTTCCGATTAGCTTTTTGTGCACAAAGAGAAAATGAACTAATTGGAAATAGGATGTTTATGCTGTAATGAAAAGGTCCCCGGGTTCGATTCACAATGTCAAATTGGCTGATAATGATGTTGTTTCTAAAATAATAAAAAAGAAGTGTGTTGAGTCCCCATTAGTATTTATGCAGGAACAGATATTAAAAATCAAAACAAAATGGCTGTGACTGGTGTTTAGTATTCGAAAGGTTCCAGGTTCGAGTCCAAATGTTGGCAAATTTTTAATTTAATAGTTATAATTTTTTTTAGTTTACAGAATTCTTTCCCATTTATTGCATTTTGGCGAACATGTCCCCCCCTTTGTGGCATTTGGACATGATGGAGATATACATAGAAATTGTTGTCAAAGTGCCTAATAATGATTTTCTGTTTAAATAAAAAAAAGTGTGTTATCAGTCCCGATTAGCACGAACAGATATTCAAAAACAAAACAAAATAGCTGATATTGTTGTTTAGTATTCAAAAGGTTTTGGGTTCCAATGCTGGCAAATTGCAGAATAACATTGATTTGTTTAAAAAGTGAGTTACTATTCCCGATTATCCTTGATACACAAATAGAAAATGGGTGATTTTGGAGTTTTGCAACCAACGGGGGTCGAGGGTTCGATTTTCACTAGGGGCTAATGTTGTCGTTTTTTACGCAGTCCCGATTAACCGTAATGCATAAAGCTGTTTCAACGAATATCGAACCTGGAACGTTTTGATTACAATGCAAAGATTTTACCACTAATGTATGCTATGTTTTAAAACCAAAAATAAATAATAGTATCGAATTTTTTAAAAGATGCTTTACCACTCTCGATTAGCCATTATGCACAAAAAGATGTGTTTTGAAACCAATGGGGTCGAGGGTTCGATTCCAACTGGGTATGTGTGTTGAGGAAATTAAAGGTCAACAGGCATGGAAAGTTTTTACTCGCCATCTCAAAATAAGTTTTTGGGCTTGGTACAGGTAGCTTTTTGTAGAAAGCCCCACAACGGCATCAACGTGGCTACCATCTGTGGGGGCCTCTTTTTTTTAAGTTGGAGAGGGGCTGAAGCGATGGTGATGGCTTCCAATAATGGGTTCACTGTTGTTTCTTTTTCAAAAGTGGTCATGAATTTCAAACAGGCAGCACGTAGTACATTAACATCTTCTACACAGTACTTTCTCAACTCCTTCTGCATATTGAAAACTACCCCTGTTTTCTGTTGTTCACTATGCCATTCCAAAAAACTGGTTCTCTGATTCTCCATCATAGAATCAACAGCGTAAAATTCAGTACCAGGGACACATCCGACATATTCTTTATTTTTCAAAGTATTAAAAAAAATGAGGAAAATACCCTTTGGACATTGGGAGATCAAATGCTTTCGGTAATTTGTTGAGCGCCATTGGAATAAAGTTGAGAGAATCTATGAAATGGATATTATGCATCTTCAAAGATAATATTTTGGCTCCATTCATGATAACAGACGGTGTCCATTTCATTTTTTCGATCATAGTTTGCAGTACAAAGTGCGAATCATACCCTCTACTATTGTGTGCAATACACACAATATTGTTAATTTTGGTGCGGTGAGCTGAAACAAATTGCAGAAAATTGTAAACAGGTTCTGTACTATCAAAAATGTGCTGTTTTTTCCCGCATACACTGCACCATTGAGACATATCTTTGTTCTCAATGCAATTATAGCATACATTTTGGCATACCAAAAGATTTGGAATATTTTTAAACAAATACAATTGAATATCCAATTTTCACCAACATTGGGAATCGAACCCTCAACCACTTGGTTAAAACATCTCGCGGAATAAAAAACACCCCCCGCGCCGCGTCCGGTCGCCGCCGCCGCCGCCAAACACAAAACGCGGCCGCCATATTGATTTTATTCAAATACTATTTATGCACAGATGGACTAATCGGGACCTATAATGGCGGGACAAAACAATTGGCCTCATTTAACTACCTAGAAAATCGAACCCGCGACCTCTTCATTACCAGGCGACAACAATAACCACTAACCCAAAGCCGCCATATTGATTTTATTCAAACACTATTTATGCATAGATGGACTAATCGGGAATCTATAATGGCGGGACTAAACAATTGGCCTAATTTAACTACCTAGAGAATCGAACCCGCGACCTCTTCATTGCCAGGTGACAACATTAACCACTAACCCAACTCGATTTTCGAACTCAACCATTTTGTTGCCTTTATTTACACACAGGCTAATCGAGACCATTCAATATTGACATCGTCGCCTTGTAATCAAGGGGTCCCAGGTTCGATACTCGGTGGAGGCACATAGTGGTCCGAATCACCACTTTTCAACTGTAGCTCCAATCCTGATTAGTTTTGCCGTGCATAAAACAGACTTACAAAAACTAACTCAATCTATCAATCAATCAATATTGACTCTACCAGGAATCGAACCCTCGACGCCTCTTGTTTTACAGAGCAATAACCTTAGCCGCTAAGCTTTTCGGGGGTACAGCATCTTCGGCGCCATCTTTAAATCATTTCTTCATGTCTTTGAATCATACGCAATGGTTGCGCGCGCATTTCCTCCACACACACACAAACATACGCACGTGTTAGGTTAGCATACATCAAAAAACAACGTGACAAATCCATTGACCCCCTCCCCCCACCGCTTCCGATGTCTTCAACGTGATCAGACACGTTCTGCTGACTCAACAATAAAACAGCTCGTACCCCGCTACACCGGATGTAACATAACACCAGTTGCATAGAATTTTTGCTGACGCGTAGGAACGAAGTGCTGCCTCTCTACTCTCTTTGGAATGGAATAACCTAATTGAAGGACGTAACTGTTGGCATGTAGCCATATCTTATAAGGTGTCAAATATAATGGCGCGAGTCCTGGAACTTTTTGATGCTACCTCGTATATATGTATGCATGTACAATATTTTTAATTGCAGAGCTACCTTGACGAGCTGTTAAAAGCTGTAAAAATTGATGGAGTGAATGTGAAGGGATACACAGCGTGGAGCCTGATGGACAACTTCGAATGGGGTAGTGGATACACGTAAGTGATGCTTTCCTGCATAATGTAAACCCAGAAGAGGTTGCTGATAATTCGTTTGAGATCACCAAAAAGCTTTAACGTATTTCCGTTTCATTTTAATATGTAAGTCCTATAAGTTATATTTACACTGTAGTTCTTTGATATGTTAAGTCTATGTAGTGAACCATATTATCATTATTTGGTAATATTCTCTAAGATAATGCACTTTTTCAGTCAACATTTTCTTTTCCTCTATTGAGCAAAACCTAGTCACTAAATGTAAACAAAGATCTAATGTCCGTGTCCGTGAATGATTGATAGACTTTCGGAAGATAAATATAGCAGGAACTACAAAGCCCATTCAAAATTGGCGCTATATGTTCATGTTACCTTGCTTCACCACAAGGTTCCTCCACCCTCAGAATGGCGTACAGCACACGAAAGTTGGGCATTCAGAAGACGGTTTCACCTCGTCGAATATCGATAGAGACCAAGCGAAGCTGAAAATTACCACAAGAAGCTATAGTTGAATATTTTCATGCGAAAATATACCCAAAACAGTAAATCACATAGATAATCTGAAATGTCTGTCTGTGCAGGTATGAATCTCGCAACATGAAAACGTTGAGAAAGGTATTTTACGGAAAATTGTTCACTCACGGCCGAGGTGAATTTTGTAGAAAATGAGAGAGAGAGAGAAAGGGAGGGAGAGAGAGAGAGAGAGAGGCAGGGAGAGATTGAGTGGAGGGAGGGAGAGGGGGCTAGTTCTGTGTGATACCAGATGAGGTTTATTAGTAACAGCACCTCGATATTATACAATATGGGGGAATGGAAGCGAGTGCTGTGCCGAGTACGAGAAGCAATCGACATGAATCCAGCTGAAGCCTCTCGGAGTGCTATTGTGACTGTTTCTACCTCAGAAGCTGACCTTGTAGCACTCAGCAAAAAGCTACACAGCTTTAGACTTTGCACATCCTCGAAGACGAAGCTAGAACTCATAAATTAAATCGGGATTCTGCATCAGCGACGCAGAAGTGACGATAAAATGGTAGAAAATTTGGTTGCCTTTCAAATTAATCACATACGAATTTTATGAATTCAGACTGTAGATGCATTATACTTTCCTCCTACAATTCCGAAACACTTTCAAATGCTGTAACATCATAACGACGACTTTCTGGTTTTATTGGAAATAAAATCCGATCCTATTACTCTTATGCAATTTACGTACAGTCATCAGCAATAAAAATGCACTTCACTGCAATGCTTTAAGCGTGTTCCCTCTACGGCGGTGGCAGAAGTTGCCATCGAAAATTTGTCACTTGTTGTCGGAGAGTTAGACAACATACATGACGCGTTGTAGGAAAACGAGTATATCAGTATAGGTGTCCCATCTTTATTGCTGGTGACTGTACGTGGAAATTACCTATTACCTGGGTATTTCAGGACATCTCCTGATAAATGTTGATTTGTTTCTTAACATTTCAGGACCAAGTTTGGCATCTACCAGGTGGATTTCGAAGATCCTGCTAGAACTCGGACTCCCAAAGAGTCTTCTAGGGTATACAGCCAGATCATTGCAGACAGGGGATTCCCAGAACCAAGCGCAAGATAAACCTTCAATTTCACTTCATAATTGATGATTGTTTTAAATATGGAGTGGACTTCTTTGTGTGTAAATAACGAAAGCGAAATCACAAGTTTCAAAAACAAATTCTGTTGCTAGGAAGAAATCATATTTTGTACAAAATGTTATGTAAATATATTCTTTCAGAAAATATGTAGCAAACTTCTTTATTTTACATGTTTTGGAAGGTTTACATCCACCTTTACATACACCTAAGCTATAATAATTGAAGTAATAATAATTATTATATTCATTAAAAACCTTGTATACTGAAGTTTCATTTTCGCGAATTATTATCTCATTTCGGAACATGCGTATTAGTTATTTTACCTTGTCCTTCAGGCATATAAGGGGGTTGCGTGAGTAGCTCCTACCAATGTTTCCGGTGGGAATTTTTCAAGTATTGTTCTTGCAATAAAGCATCTCTGGGCTTAGCCCAGTCTCTATTAAACCCTGTGGGACGGGTGAGGCGCACACAGCGTGGTGCTGGTCACACCACCTCCACCAATTGGCCAGATCATGAATGTATGGGGCTACCTGCTCACCTCCAATATGCCTCCATGGCATATGGCAAACGTGATCTCTTACCGATTTTTTTTAAAAAAAACTTTCTTTTTTGACAAATGTACATCAAATTATACAGAAATTATATCCGGTAAGGACGTCTGGAGGGGGGCAATAGGGACCATGTCCCCCCTTAAAAAATGAATGTTAGCCTAAAATTGTGTGTTTTGCACATATAATTTAATTTCATTCACAGTCATCTGTGTTAATTATTATAAGGACATTGCAAGAATATGACAACTTGAAGCTGAAGAAGTGTTTCTTGAAGGGGCAAAGCTATTATGGGAAATAATATGCCTTGTTTGCCCTCCTAGGGGCAATCCTGTGGGAGTTCATGATTACAATTACAACTTTATTTCCGATGAGTTTTTTAGACTTTAACCACTGATCAGTCTCCGAAACTTAGGTATATAAATTTTAAACACTGGTTAAATGCCCAAAAACCCATCATGAATGAATCAGCACTGCTCAGCTACAAAGTACAATTTTATTTATCACAAAACTCACATAACACGTCAAGTAAAATACATATATTTATACGAGGGCCATACCGAAAGTAATGCAAAAGTAGTCATAACCTCATTATTAACTGATGTAGATCGTTCAAATTGCACATGTAGGTGGAGTGACCCTACCTCTATACAAACCAGCTACTCAACATAGTCTTTATTTAAACGATGCATTTGCACCATCGTTGAACCCAACTCTAGAATCCTCTTTGAAAAAAGTTCGGTGTGCACTGTCCGACATCCACAGAAGGCTACAGAATGTGTACAGAGATGACACCATTGACAAGAGCAATGTGCACAGGTGGATGAAGAAGTTTACAGAAGGGAAAACCAGCATTAAAGACAAACCGCACAGTGGGAGACCATCAACTGCGACCACTGACACGAATCATCAGCGAGTGGATGAGTTGATTACGCGCCATTCTCCTTGATTTCCTGGAATGCGGCCGTACCATCAACAGCGAGCGGTACATTGAGACACTCCATAAACTTAGAGAAGCCATTAGGAGGAAGAGACCGCACAAGAATCTGAAAGCGATCCACATACACCATGGCAATGCGCGACCACACACCTCCTTGGCAACAAATCAGGTGATCGGCAAAATGGGCTGGTCCGTGGTTCTCCATCCGCCGTACAGCCAGATCTGGTACCCTGAGACTTCTACTTGTTTGGTCCCATGAAAGGACAGTGTTCCGGGACAACGATTTGATGACTCAGACGAGGTGAAAGTGGCTGTGAAGAAGTGGATTCGACAGTGCACACCGGACTTTTTTCAAAGAGGATTCTAGAGTTGGGTTCAACGATGGCGCAAATACTACTCTGTAAATGGAGACTATGTTGAGTAGCTGGTTTGTATAGAGGAAGAGTCACTCCAACTTACCTTACCACATGGCGCTACAGCTCCTCATGGGCTTTGGCCTCCTCAACTATGTGCCTCCATCTATTCCTGTCCTCTGCAATCTCCCACCATCTTTTCACCTTCTTGTGACGCAAATCTTCCAGGACACCATCTAGCCATCTTGTCATTGGTCTTCCTCTTCTTCTTGTTGAATAGATTTTTTCTTGCATCACTTTCATTTGCATTCTATCCTTTCCCATTCTCTGTACGTGACCCAGCCACCGCATTCTTTGTGATTTAATAAATCTCACAATATCCTCTTTCCCTAGTATATGGTTAATTTCTTCATTAGTTCTTATTCTCATTAACCGGTCCATATATTTTGCGTATCACCCTTCTCTCAAATCTGCGCAATGCTTCCTCTTCTGTCTTATTCATTACCCATGTCTCTGAACCATATGTTATTATAGGTCTTATGAACGTTTTATATATGGTAATTTTGAGATTCCTGTTTATTAGTTTGCTCTTTAATATTTGCATGTTTGCATAATATGCTCTATTCCCCATGTATATCCTTTCCTTTATCATGCTATCTTTTTTATTTTGTTCATTTATGGTCAGCCCTACGTATTGGAATGACCTGACTCTTTCAAATTCCTTCCCATTTATTTCCATTCTTTCCTCTCTATATTTGTCAGGTTTTTGGGTAACAATCATGTACTTTGTTTTATTGACATTTGTTTCTAGTCCTAACCCATTTGCAGTTTCTTCTAATCTCTGGTATGTTCTCTTTAAATCGTTTCCTGTTCGTGCTATTATTGCAATGTCATCTGCATATGCACATATTTGAGTGCTCTTTGTAAAAATTGATCCTCTCTTATCTACCTTTTGAACGGCCACGTGTAATGCTAGTATGAAGAGTGTGGTTGACAGTCCATCTCCTTGTTTGACTCCTCTGTAATATGGAAACTCTCTGCTTGTTTCATTTCCTATTTTCACTTTTGCTCTGGTCTGTTTCATTGTCATTTCTATTAAATTTATTAACTTGATGGGGATTTTTAATTCTTGCATAGCTCTACTCAGTTCGGGTCTCCTTATACTATCAAAAGCTCTTTTGTAGTCAATGAATAGAATTAGGAGGTCTATTGCATATTCATAGTGTTTTTCAATTATCTGTTGTATAACGAATAATTGATCTGTTGTACCCCTGCCTGGTCTAAATCCACATTGATATTCTCCTACTATAGCTTCAGTATATTTCTTCAGTCTTTCATTAATAATACTGGTAAGGACTTTGTACACCACATTTAGCAGCATTATTGGTCTATAGTTACTACATTCCGTTCGATCCCCTTTTTTGTGTATTGGGCATATTATTCCAACTTTCCATCCTTCCGGCATTTGTTCTTCTTTCCAGATCCGTTCCAGGAGTTTATGGATTTCAATTTTCATTGTCAGTCCTGCCATCTTTAGCATTTCTATTATTATACCGTCTTCTCCTGGTGCTTTGTTATTTTTCGCTTTTCTAATTGCTATTTCTATCTCCTCCATTGTTGGTGGGTCTTCAATGCTTCCCTCATTGTATCCATCTATTCCTGTTGTTCCCACTAGTTCCTCTTCTTTTCCTAGTTGTTCTTGATAATATTCTGCCCATCTCTCTAATTTTTTATGCTGATCTCCTATCACTGCTCCGTTTTTATCCTTATAGCCAATTTCCTTTGGTGAGTCACTCCAACTACATCAGTGAAATTTGAACGATCTACATCAGTTAATAAAGAGTTTATGACCACTTTTGCATTACTTTCAGTACGACCCACGTATATTACTCTATGATAAGATCTTACACAAGAGTGAATTATGCCTGACGGTAAATATTATACGCGTATTACAATGAAAAATCTATTCCCTTGTTAATATCAAAGCATGGAAAGTAAGGATAATAAGAAGATTCTGTTTAGGTGTAAATTCGGGTTTCATTTTAATGATTGTGCAAGAAAAACTGAAAATATACAGAAAATGTGATTGAAAGAGAGTATCTTATCTATAGGGGAATATTGATATTATTACTTTAGCAAAAACTATCCCCAGAAAGTAACTAGAAATTTATGAATATCTTATAATATCTATTGAGGCAAAAGCCCAGCTTTGGGAACAGTCCAAACTGCTTCCTCAGTTTTCAAATCAAATGTTAAATTCAATTTCTCGTCGGAAGGTGAAGCGTCATTGAAAAAGTCTGCTCTGCCATTCGCTACATCAGCGACTGCTCTTAATATTGCACCATTTTCAAGGATAATGTACAGTGTCACACCTATAGAGCGAAACTGACATTTTCACTCAGCAAATTCAGCAAGTGACCATCTTCTCCTCGAGGTTGGAATTCACTATTGATAGTTTCCAATATAGTCGTTGGTGGTGTATGCGATGTCCCTACTCTCATTGTACATCTGTGAAGGTCGAGGTTCCTTTTGAACATGGAACTTAATATATCTTAGTCATTTTAACCAAATGCATTACGGAACCAGTTGTCAACACCAACCACGTTTTCAACTCTTCCACATGCTCCTTCCATGAAGCATAAATGTTATGGCAACTTCTTTCTGGCTGACTTTGAAATTAGAAGTAGGGGAACTGAGGCAAGTTGACGAAGCAGGTAAGATGACGAATTCCATTTTTCTTGGTAATAGCTCGTGGTGGCTCTGCGGGACGACATTCCAAAGTTAGCAGGCGTGATGGCAATCGTCGGGAGACAAATCTCTTGAGATGGCGAAGTACTCAACTTCTTGCAGGCAAGGACATACGTTGTGTATAATCGGTATCGATTTTCGGGCTTCATACAAAATTCTGGAAATGTAAATATTACACTAATAAATCAGATAGCAGAAGGAAGGGTAAAGTGGCCAGTGCGGGCAAAGTGGCCATGTGAGTTTTCTTCGCTGCAAAGCGCTTCCGTCACGCGGGAGCCGGGCGAAACAGTCGCCACGGATGCTGTCAGCGTTGTCTGTGACTTTGAAGCGGGAGGCTGCACTTTTCTAGATGTGAACTCATTTTATTGTTTTTCGCAAGTCTGATTTTAGCCAAGTGGTAAAAATTATTGATTATAGCTAAATAATAGTAAGTGTTATAATTATATGCTCTTGTGCTGTTTGATCAGCGTGAAATAACCTTTTAAATGATGTGTGTTTGAAAACGCTAAGTCATATAGGTTGGACGTTAGACCACAGTTTTTGTAATGGCGTCATTCCGGGCAAAGTGACCACGAAACAGACTCGAAAAGCAATGAAGGATGGATTAGATGTTTAAAATATAAGAAGTCGGCACATGAAGAGTGCGCCGGTTGTGACGAAGAAGATGATGAGTTTGACTGCGAATTTTGCAAATAGGCCTACGCCTAATCCTTTATTGATAGACTATTGATTACGAATTACTATTTACTTTATCTTGTAAAGATTTCATAATTAAAAACATAATACTTATTCTTAATGTGTATTTCTTCAGCTTGTGTTGATTAAATACACACTCTGAATCATTGTAATTTGTTCATTTACCTATGCAGGTAAAATGGGAAGGGGCTGGCCATTTTACCCAACCTAGGCGGCAAAGTGGCCACTTCGTACTTTTTTCAAAAAAAGTAACGTGTACATTTATAAACAACAAGAATTTAAAAAAAATAGAAATTAGAAGTAAAGTTATTATACTTACTATTGGTCTATGTTTCTATAACTTTGCTGATTAAAAAGGTATGATAAGAATTCATCAAAACTTAGAGTGGCCACTTTACCCTTCCTTTCCCTAAATGTATTTTGCAACTAGAATCTATTGGAGAACAGTATAGGATATTTTAAAGTTTAAATCTCCTGATACATGAATGGAAATATGGTGATAAGTAGAGCCCGGAAGTTCAGGCATTTATTTTCGTTAAAATAGGCAGGCAAAAAGGCATTTATAATGTGGAAAATAGGCACAAAAAATGAAAAACGGCAAAATAAACCGAAAAAGGCACATTTGGAAAGCGCTTACTTTTATCTATAATTTCTGGCAAAATGTTAAAATCTACATTGGAAAGAGCATTTCAATTTTCTCCGTCTTGATTGCACATAACTACAAAGTGTTTTTTTTAAATTCTCAACATTCATTGATAGTAGTCTCTGAGAGAGAATGTTTTTCATAATAGAAAATGATCTTTCTACTTCGACAGAAGTTATTGGAGCATACATAAAACAAGCTAATGTAGCTGGACTCATTTTGGGTAACAGCATTTTCACCTTTTAGAATATCACAAATTGTTTTCAATTGTTTCAGGTCCTCATTTGCACTCACTACCCGTTTGCACTTTTCCGCAACAGCTGACCCCTTTTCTCCTGGCACTTCCATCATCTGCTGCATAGATTCCTCGAAGATTTTCATGGATGCTATAATTGTAATTGACTCTGGCAATGCATCATAATGTGCAAAAATAAACTTGAATAGCACAGGAGTTTTTTCACTTCAGAATTGAAGCCGCTTCATTTTCTGGAAGAGCATCTATCACCTCACTGATTTTTTGAAGGTTGTTAGCATAATATATAGCAGCTGATATCCAGGTTCCCCATCTGGTCAAGACTGGTTGCGGAGGTAAACTAAGCTCAGATGCAACTTCCTTAAATTTTCTGGTTCGAGAGAGAGATTTCAGAAATATCTTCTTTGTGTTCGAAATCAACCTGTCCACTTCAGCAGTAAATCATGCACAAGGAAATGTTAGCCGAAAGGCAATATCCTAACTGAGCATGAAATACATTTTTCTCACACTTTTCTCCTTCAGCAATGTTGAAACATGCGTGAGTTCAATATTACTTAAATAAGGCGAAAATTATTCACATAATAAACGGAAGAAAAATAAATGCCAACAACGTTTTTTGGGAGAAAAATAATTTATGTACACATTTTTTTTTAAAAAAATGGTCAAATTTCATTGAAAAAGGCATTATAATTAAAAATAGGCAGTGGGGTCCCAAATAGGCAAAATGAAAAGGCTTCTAAAACATTCGAAACAACATCAGAAACTTATAACCGGAAATTTTTTATCAATATATGCAGTAGATAAAAAGAGGCATTTTGCCGAATTTCCGGGCTCTAGTGATAAGTATGCTTTGTGGAGCAAGATGAGCAACAGCGACGAACCCTGCAATTTTCTTCTGCACCATGACTGGATACAGTGCCCACTCTCCAACAAACGGTGGCATGATCTCTGTTTGTGGTACGAAGGTAATTCATTCATTTGTGACATGCTTGGAATTCTACGTCAATATGTGTGTGTATACAGTGATCATATGTTCCTACATTCTGCTGTTTATTTTCAAAATTGTGGGCCTTTTTTAATCTTTAGGCCTACCACAAGTTCAAATGGTAACACATTTCGTGTTTTACCTTCTTTTAGAATATATTGCATTCTCCATTCATCTTAGAGTTGCTGTTCTTCATCTTGTGTCTCATACTTCATCAACTTACCCACCCCTTGGGGACAAGTTGGCAACTTTTGCACTCTTGCTCTATGTGGTATACATAAAATTGTTGCTATGATTGCGTTTATATTAAGTTAATTTCCATCGGAGTCATGAAGAAAAATACAGGGTGGCCCAAAAGTTCCGCACCATAGACGTATGACGATAAATGTGAAATGTTTGCGATTTCTTCTTGCACGTGAATCATGTTGGCTACTGAAGAGCGGGTAGAAGTCATTCTGCTATGTGGACGCAAAGGATACTTTCACAGGGACGTTTCAGTGCCGTCGATTTTGCAGTGTGGGGCTAACTAAAAGCAAATGTGTACAGTCTGAAAATCAGGGACAAACAGAATATGTGTGAGTGAATTGCTTCTGTACCATGTTATTTCACCGAACTTGGGGACCTACATTCTGTGTTGTGTTTTGACAATGGTGGCCAACACATTGAACAAATATTGTAATCCAGCCTGTGGTGCGGGACATTTTGCCTACCCCATCGCCAATTTGCCTCAAGTTCGAATAACAATATGAAGAATGTTTTTCTTGAAGCTATATTCAAAACCATCCTGTGCAGTAATGTGTGTGGAATTTCTTGTTACCTCAAGAACGAGAAATTTTGTACGAGGATTCCATGTTGTTGATGAAGAAATATTGCGTATAGCTTCCCCAAAGGCATCTAAGGTTGACTAGATAACTACATACACCTCAACCACAATAAAAATTTTCTGGTACATCATTCCACAGAAGTTTGTATTCATTGTCACTATTTGTCCTTGAGATTCCTCAAGCAAACCCATGTTGCAATATAGCCACTGTTTGCCTTCTAATAAAATAATCCTGCTTTCTTTATTTTTAAAATTTGCATTCAGCATTTGAGCTACTAATGTTATTATGTTAGTGAGTGAAACATTGATATTCCTTATTTATTTGTCTATAGCTGTCCAAAATTTCTTATGAGATAAAATTAGCAACTCAATCTGCGTAGTTATTTTCCAAGATGCCTATAAGGTTAGCAAAAGTTGGAAATTAATTATTGTGGTTAAGCACTAAACGCAATCTAAAGTGTGTGAAGCACATCACATGTATGGTCGCTCAATCAAAGACGATAGATATTAGAAATAATCTCTTCGGAACAAGGCACGCGTACACATGATGACTATACAACAATAATGCACAATCTTTGAAGAGGCACTCAAGCTATCACACAATACAAACACAGAATGTATTTATATACAAGTGGAATTGTGCTACAGTTGGAGCAATTGTAGGTCACACGTCCTCTATGTCAAACAGAATGTTGTTGTCTGCGCTATTGCTTTCTGCTTGCTTGAGCTTTTCCCTAGCTCAAGACGATGAGTTCTACTACGGGACTTTCCCGGTTGATTTTCTGTTTGGTTGCGCCACGGCGTCCTACCAGGTAGAAGGAGCTTGGAATACCAGCGGTGAGTGGTTTGTGGTTTTCTGATTAAGGGTACAAGCAGTCATCCGTTTCTTAAAACTCTTTATACGGCGGTTGATTAGAAAAGGCTACAAGTGTGACGATTTCCCTCTAAATTGCAACGGTGATAAAAATTTGGTGTGCGGATTTCATGGATACCGTTATGCAAGATATATCCGTGAGACGCTATTTTTTTTTAAAAAATGGGATACTATAGCTATATATATATATATTTCTTACTTCACTTTTCAGACACTTTTAACTAATCGCGAAGATGAGGATGAATGATGGAAAGGACAACACAAGCACGCACAGCACATAAACACAAATCGCACAGACAATTATACTGACTGTGAGTTAAAAGACGTTAGTCTGCAAAATGTAGTTTAAGATGTACTACGTGCAAGAGAGGTTGACAATTGAGTGCCTTCAGCGAATATATACATACAAATTCAAACACATTAGAACGAAAAACGCACTTCCAATTTCCAGTATTCACTATCTGTGCTAATAACCGAGTTGTCCTGTAGTGCCGGACCTTTACGGGGGCGAATTTCCCAGAAATCAATCTTGTGTCTATATCTTGTTCTCCAATCTTATCCCCTTTTAACCGTTCCCAGGGAAGGGTGAGAACATCTGGGACAGAGCCACGCACCAATACCCTGAGTACATCTGGGACAACAGCAATGGAGATGTTGCCTGCGATTCCTATCACCTGTACCAGGAGGACATAAGGATACTCAAGGAACTGGGGGTAAGATCTTGTCTTGATTAAGCGGATTTTTATGCTGTTTTAGTCCCTTCTGTAGGTTTATCACGACTATGAGGATGAATGATGAGTTGAAAATGGATGAAATGATAATCACACTTCTGGACACGACAGAAACGATACAAATTTATTCAAATGGTTATTAGATGTAAATAATTTTGTATTATATTTTCAGAGAATAACCACATACACCTTTAGGCAATTCCTATGTCCCGTTATACTATCATATTATTGTCGAATTTTTGATTGATTGATTGATTGATTTAGTTTATTTTACTTCGCGTTTTGTGCTTCTTGGCTAATTTGCGAAGATGGAGATGAGTGATGAAATTGATGAATGGACATTCACAAACAACCAAGCCCGAGCGGGATTCGAACCCGGAACCCTTGGCGTCGCAGCGCGATGTGCTAACCACTCGGCCACAGGGTCCGGCCTTAATGTCGAATCATCATGCATCATTAGATTAGACAGGAGCACTGGTGTACGCAGAATTTTTTTTCGGAGGGGGCTGACATTTTAAAGGTGAATATTACATAGCTATGTTCTAGAAGGGGGGATACACAAACTATTTCATAATTACCATCCTTAATTTCTTATTAAAGGTTGTTCAAAGACAAAAAAATGTAATTGGGTCATTTTAGGTCTCGGTTACCACTTTGATTTTTACCAAAGTTCTGTAATTGTTTTCATTTAAAAAACAAAACATCTCAACATTTCGAGAAGGGCTGTAGCCCCTTCAGCCCCCTCTCTGCGTGCGCCAGTTGAAAGAAGTGGTAAAGAAAGTGACGTGAAACAAGTAGGTACGAACACAAATAATTTAAAGATGGTTATTAAAAAAATATATTCAATACTCTTAATGAAAGTGTATGGCCTTTTGCACTTATGCGTTTATGAATCTTGCATGACATCATTGTGATATTTAACAAGTAGTTATATTTAGATGATAGCTTATTGCCTGAACCGTGTTTTGAATTCTCTGTAAATTTAAACACACACACATAAACAAAAATACTTTATTAACTTTGTTAACTTATTCTTTATCTTGTACAGGCTCAGTTTTATCGTTTCTCACTCTCATGGTCAAGAATATTACCCACAGGCTACATCGACGTTATTAACCCCGATGGCATTAATTACTACAACACCCTCATTGATGAAGTGATCGCAAATGGCATAGTTCCAATGGTAAGCTCATGACTACTTATTGAGTAATGATATTGATATCTAAAATAAATATTAGAATGTATTTGTTTATTTATTTGCATACTGTGCAACACATTCGTAATTGATATTTGTTTATAATTACAAAGAAAATGAAATAAATGAACTATGTAACTGCGATATGTTTCATGTATACTTCAGTATATGAAATGTGAACGTTGTATATTAATTTTTCACTTGAGTGCAATCGTCCACAAAATATAAAGGATACATATATTTCTACTTTTCAATTAATTATTTACGAAACGAGAAATAATTTTGCTTGATATTTTCATGTTTACCTTGCAAAAATATAAGATAGCAGAGACTGTTCATTACATGTGAAAATCTAAATTTCCAGCTAAGATGATCAGAAATATAGTAAGGTTAAATCACAGGGAAGAAACTAGCAGTGTCCCTATATGAGGTAGTGACTTAATTTTATAATTTTCTCAGTTATCTGAGTACTGATCAAAAATAATATGGTCTTCATTTTTGAATCCTAATTCAATGCACTTTCTGCCATTATACGTAGTAATTATTATTAATCAATATTATATATATATATATATATATATATATATATATATATATATATATACGTATAATATAAATATTTGGTCTTTTCGTACTAAAACATTTTAAATAGACCGTATATGAGGAAAATGCAACTATTTTCGATTGACGGTATTTCCAAAATGAGATGCAAAACTAGGAAAACACTAATGTTTGTATCTCTTAGATTCGCTCATATTTTGCCAGGGTCAAATATCCGAAATCTGAAAATGTTCAAGATTTTAAGAAAAATAAAAGTTCAAAATTCTCTTTTTGAAAATTTTGTTCCATAGATTTTGTTTATTTGTTAATATTTTAATCTAGATACCCTATCAATGAAGTTGCTAGCTGATTTTTTTTAGTTCATCGCCCTATACATTTTCAGATCACACTTTTTCACTGGGATCTTCCACAACCTCTACAAGACATTGGAGGATGGCCAAATCCAGTATTAGTGGACACTTATGGCGACTACGTGAGAGTTGCTTTCAGAGAATTTGGTGACAGGGTGAGTATGTGGGAGTACTCCTTTACGCAAAACTTCCATTGTCCATTAAATACTCAATAGAAGAGTACTTTTTATCTAATATGTAATAACTTGCACTTACGTGTCTTCCTCCAGATTTTTTAAAAATTTATACAAAATCAGTTTTTATTATGCTTAATGAGAAAATTTAATACTCAAATCTATGTTGTTTCTATTTTGTTTATTGTAACTCGTGTGCAATTTATATCCTTAAATTGGCCGAGGAATATCAATCTATTCTAACAATTACGTCTTTACTCAATTATTTAATATTAAAAAATGAGACATTTTCTAACCAAGCAGATGATGCAATAATTTGTATTTAAGATACAGCATAATTCTTCCCTAAGAAACCCAAACATTCCTCATGAACTTAAATTGCTGTACGGTTCCATATGAAAATGGACATGTTCTTATCTTGTATGTTAAGTAACAAGATCTGCCTAGAACATATGCTGAAAGTGATCCCCCTCCAGCATCCAAGAACTTTTATGTGCGAATCTGCACATTGGCGAAGACATGTGCTAGTGTGACATTGGTATTGGCAGCAACCTCAGCCGCATCGCGTCTTTGAGGATGTTAATTATTGTTCGCAGTGGGGTCAAGCCTGGTGATCTTAGCGGCCACATATTTTTCGAAATTAATTGGCACTGAAATAATTTCCCTCAGTTTGCATTTCAAAGGTGGAGCACAGTACCATATTGTTGAAAGTAACTTTCCGTTAATTCGTTATTTGTTAACAAATTCATTGAATATGTTCAGGTAACCTCCGTGGTAACAGTTTGTTCGAAAAGTATGGGTCCGATATGGGGATGAGACACACCACAGTCCGATTTCCACTGAAATTAAAGGATCTGTATGAATTTTATCTGGGTTTTAATCCGCGAGTTTAGTAGCCACTGAGATGAAATCAGGCTTCATCCGTAAACCACGCACTGTACAACATACCCGAATGTTCCTCAACTAAACGTTGGTACCATGAACAACATCGTAAACGTTTCTCCAAATTCGTTGGAAACAACTCTTGGGCCAAGGACACGCGAAATGGGTGCACTTTTGCTTTTGTTGGGCAACTCTTTGATACGTGGAATAAGTAATACCAATTTCATTTTAAGGATTTTCTTAATCGATGTTTTACAACTTGCAGCCTGCGATTAGATTTCTTCCGGCTCCCGGGTGTTGATTCAAAACACTTCTCGTTGCTTCTAATATCATTCACCAATTTGTGTGAATACAGGATTTTGACGGTACACTTCCTTCCTCATACACTTCTAGATACTTCCTTTAACATTGTTTAAATAAACTCGTTCGCCAGTATTCACCAACAAAAATACAAGCACTGTTCAACTGAGTAGATGCACGTTGTAGATGTCTGTGGCACACGCAATCACTCTAAACAGAGTTGCGTCCCAAGGTCACTGGTACAGTCCATTTCGTTGAGGGGTGTGCTAATTCTGCTTGGATAGGACGTAGGCTTCGTTCATGTACATTTTCACTGGGAACCATACAACAATTTTAAAAAAGTTATTTAGGAAACTGTGGGTTTTATAGCGAGAAAAGTACCCTATTACCCTATACATTACAGGTGAAGCTGTGGATTACATTTAATGAGCCTTGGGTGACATCTGTCAACGGATACGGAGACGGGGGAAAGGCACCTCTTATAAATGCACATGGCATAGGAGAATACTTGTCTACTCACACCATACTTAAATCACATGCCTTGGCGTACCATATTTACCAGAATGAATTCAAGGAACAGCAGCAAGGTGAGTGTTTTATTTCATGTTGACATGTTATTATCTACAAGGGCTGGAGCATAAGTCATGGCAACTATATTTTTCTTAAAGTTAAACAGTGGTACTACAATCGTATGTCCCCGAGATAGTGGCACCTGTAGTATGTGAACATGCCACTAGATGGCAGTGTGATAAACGGTTATCTTACAGAGGGCAGCGGTAATTAATTGTTGAGTTAACCGCCTTCGCACGGCGTTAACAGTGTTCGTGTATCAAAAGAGCCGTTCTACGGGGGAGAAATGCCAGGGAGCTGATGTAAACTGTGAGGAATAGTGTCCTACTGTAGTATTCCCTTGTTTTGTTCCTGTAAAGTTTGTATTCTTTCTGACTTGTGTACACATCGGGCAAGATGGTATCTTTAAGGATGTTTTGCTCGCTGCTCTATCCTACACATGATACACACAATCTGTATTTTTCATACATTCCACAGTACCATACATTGCCCCCTTCATTTGGATATTTCTGATTTTCGTGCCGGTCCGCATTGTCGCGAAAAAAAAAGTTGTCATGACTTATGCTCCAACCCTCGAACATTTTTCAGAACATTAACCACAGGATTGGTAGAATAAATATGAAAAATAATATGTGGTGATAGGATTACTTTTGTAATGGAAATTGAGCTAGTATTTATTTTGGAGTGAGTCTTAAGTTATTACATGTATTTTTGGTATATTTTCTAGGTGAAGTAGGGATAACGTTGAATATTGACTGGCAGGAGGCTAAATCTCCAGAATATGAAGAAAATGCCGAAACTGCAAGGCAATTTTTGGTAAGTAACACCGTATTTGACCAATTGAACTTTCCGCCAGGCCTCTAAGAGTCGAATTGCGTGGACAATGAAAACACATACACATAGCCTTTTTCATGTTACTCAGATACATATAATCGCTATGACGACATTTAAATCTCCCTTGATCAATAAATGACTGCTGAAAATAGATGGAAGGACAAGGAGATAACCACGCTTTGGTGAAATAGAGACCAAGGATTCATAGTAATGTAGGCAAAAAAAGAATTAGTAGAGAGTAGGGGAGGGTGGAGGCAGGCCCATAGCCACAATTTTATTTCGGAGGGGGGCTCATCCCTTATTAACAGCATGGGCGTCGCCATAAATAATTGTAGAGGGGGTCAGGCCATAGATGAAACTTGATTAGTACAAATAATAATGACAATAATAATTAATGTTATTTTATAATAATAACTAAGTTATTAAAAATATACCAATTTCAATCCAAATTTATTGTTATTATTACATAATTGGAGAGACTTTGCTACTCCTTACACCGTATCAGTGAATATCTAACTCAATTGTTCTTCATAATTTTTTTTACATGGGTATCTGGGGGAAACCCTGGGGCGTAAAGGCGGTCAGGGGCGTGATGTTGATCACATCACCCCCACTCATGACCGGATCAAGAAAGTGTGGGGCGTTACCCCCACACCCCCTATACGCCTTCATGGCGTAGTGATAAGCACAGGAAAACACTTTACATTTACCTTTTATTGTACAGTTAGTCCCTACTGAAAATCATAGTTATTGTATTTTGTTATTAACTTTTACACAATCGTTCAAAAAAGGGCTTTAACAGTTAGTGGTAAATTTACTCATAAAGTTTATATTCTGTCGTGACCTCTCACAAAGAAAATTATACGTTTTGGAAGCTGTGGATCCATTTATTCTTTGGATTAAATGGTAGAGTATAAAAATATAGCGTAGTCCCTCTATTATACACTAAATTTTATCGATGTAATGCAGTTTTGCTGTGATTATAACTTTATTTCTGCTATTAACAATAAAAATAACATCTAAATTTGATATTTGTAGGATTTCGGGGGGGGGGGGGCTTCAGCACCCTTATCCCTCTCCCTGGGTACGTTCCTGGGTGGAGGATATTTTATAGAAAGGTTGTTACATTTATTGTGCGGAACGAGGACAATTGTTTGAGAGCATTTCAGTGATAGGCAGAACAGAAACAAAGAACGTATGGTTTCAGGAATTCAAAAGGAATCAATGTGCGTTTTGTACAACAAGGAAATTGAAGTTTCTTGTCACGCTTTATGTGCATTTGGACCATCCTTGTCCCAATGTGTTAAATTATTGATTGTGTAAGCTCAACATTGTCTTGCATTGTATTTGCATAAACTTAAAAGAATACGATATTTGTGTATGGGAAGGTTTTCAAATAACAATAAGTATGTAAAACATAGGATCTCCTTCACATAAAGATAGCCATTTTATTGAAGACTGTTTTATACCATGCAGTATTGCCATCTAGTGGTGGAACCAACAAGGGTTCATTTTCTACTTTGTAATAGACGTAGTAAATACTTTGATGCTTCTGTTATTATTCATTACTGAAATGTGCTTCATAATTTGTGACCACAATGAACTTTGAAATATCGCATGAAGTATGCATATTTGGAGCGAAAATTTGAGTTTAACTTGTATGTGGCAGATTAGAAAAGTGTGTGTTGGTGGGGGGGGGGGGGAGTGTCCAAATATTTGCTTCTGGCGTCTTCTTTGAGGGTCCTTTAATTCGTAGAGTTTTCTGATTACCATTACACAAGTCAAGAGGTTAATATGTATTTGATGATTAAGTCAAAACACTGTCCTAACCTGGGAGGAGCTGATGGGCCTACAACCCCTCCAGAAATTTTGAGAAAACAAATATTTTCAAATGGAAGCTGTAAAGAACTCACGAAAACCGAAGTATGAAATACAAATTACTCTTAAAATGACCTCCGAATAGTACTTTTGTCTTTGAAGACCTTTTAAATTATTTTTTTTGTTTATCCTACCCCTACCTGGGAAGCAGCTACATGTTATATTCACTTTTACAAATCCAGCCCTTTCTCCGGAGAAAAAAACCCTACCCACGTTAGTGCTCAAATAACATGGCTTATGGTATTCACGTCTTTCAAGTTTAAAGTTGATTCGTGCATGAAAAATGACAACCGTAATTAAACGCTGTGGCGTTAACTGATCTAATAATCACAATGAAGAGGAAATGTTCTTAAAATAAATTAAAAATATGATCCAAATAGTAGAAAAATCCAATAACGGCGAACTTGGAACTTCTAGTCTTCAGGTGTATTCCATTAATTCTGAACCGAAAAGCTCGAATCCCTGTTAATACATAAACAAATCACTATATTTCTCTTACAGCTTGGCTGGTACGCACATCCAATATTCCATGAAGATGGCGATTATCCACCAATTATGAGGGAGTTGGTGGATACAAACAGCTTTGCAGAGGGCAGAAATCGATCACGATTACCAGTATTTACTCAAGAGGAAATTGAATACATCAGAGGTAATGTTTTTGTATATGAAAGAGAGGCATATACTAAAAATTCTTAGTGTCTTATCTCGGCCTACATATTCAAACTAAAACAATAACAATTTAAATGATCATATTACTTGTATTTTATTAACACTACGTAAAAAAAGTAATATTTTGTTTATGTCAACGTATTAAAAAAATTGACAAGGTAGATTATTTTTGTTGCGCTGGTTATTGTGCTCCTGTGATTTTTGTTGATAAGAGCAGCAATGGCCAGATACAGCACCATGACAACATTGACAGGGCCATGTACAACTTTAGGAACCTCTGATTTATAACATTGCATTTTATAGTATTTAAGGCGTAGAATCGATAAGGAAATATACTGAAGTATAATTTTATCCTTATATAGGAACTGGAGACTTCATTGGTATCAACCATTATAATACTAGTCTTATAGAGCCTGGAGTATCTGGACAAATTCCATCGTGGCAGAGTGACCAGGGAGTCATCAAGAGCGAAGATCCTTCATGGCCAGGAGAGGGAACCAAGGTACGAACAATTATTCATGAACCGTATATATTGGTTCAAGCATTGAACTAAAGTACGGCCAACGTAATTCCCAGCCTCCAATAGCATTAGAGCGCAGTTAGATTTCAAGAACACACTCGTCGGATTGGTCGATCCGAGCGTCTGCTGTGACGCGTAGGGAAGGTAACCCTGCATGCGGCCAATCATGTCGCCTACTTCCTCCAGTGACGCAACAGTCTAGGTGAAATGGGACGGTTCACGCCGAAAACTACAACGGCTCTGGTATAGTATATATAATATCATAGTGTTAAGAAATAATAACGGATGAATTTACAGTTCATTAACGAAAGAAAGTGGTTTAACTTTTGTTTATAATTAAAGAAAGATTGCAAGAAATCATGCTGCAAAACTAATTTAACATTTGAGAGAAAAAATATCACTCGAATAAGTTGTTACTATTTTCACAATATTTACACAATTTCCTGTACATAAAAAGTGTACAAAAAAACAAACTATGTACACTTTTGATATAACCAAATGACTGATGTTCAATATGGTGTAAGTTAATCTTCTGTGACATTTGTTTCTTACAGATAGTTCCTAATGGCATCAGGAAGTTGATGAACTGGGTGAAAAACGAATATGGCAACAAGAAAATATACATAACGGAAAATGGATATGGCGATCGAAATCCGACACTAAACGATACTTATCGTGTTGATTACTACACTGTAAGTATATATAAATATCAATTTTTCTTAATTTTTTCATAGTTAGATACATGAATTTTTGGGTACTAAAACGAAAAATTCACACGTGAAGTTTGTCGCTAAACTTTCTCACGTAAGTCTCGAAGGTTCCGTTGTCTGCCAAGTTGATGAGATGTTCTTTGAATACATAGGATTTGATACTAAATATGCCCATCTAAGTCCACTTGATTATTATTGATCTAAATATTTTTTTAGTAAATTAAAATATTTATTTTAAAAGCCCACTGATTTAAATTTAGTCGAAAATGAAGTAAATAATGTCTTGTATGAACATAGCAAGTGGTAAGAAATCATCTTGAATGATAAGTGGGGGTCTAGATTGGTGTTGGTGTTGGTGTGGAGTGCTTTAGCGTGATCATATACAACTGTGCAAATAGACACACACGCCGTAGTCTACATATTTCATATATGGATCTGTAACTATAAAACTATTTGCTCTTATTACTCTTTATTTTGTCAACCTAAGTGTCGGAGTGGTTAGCACAACGCGTTATGGTGCCAAGGATCCCGGGTTTGAACACGATCTGGGCATGTGGGTTCTTTGTTAGTATCCCTCCATCAATTTCACTTATTATCAAATTCATTCTAATCGTCAAGAAATCAAATCAAACTCTTAATGGATAAAGTTGTATCTTTGAATAGAAATGCCAAATATTTGTCAATATAAAATTGAGGACTAAAGGTGGTAAACGTTGTAAGTGCCAAAAGCGAAAGTGTTGGGAAATCGCATCGTTCCGCACATCAGCCCGTAAGAACTTTCACACTAGTGACCTCTTTACACGCCCTTTGAACTACTTAGAGGGCTACCAGCCACTTTTCTCGTTTACCACATTATAAAGCATGGCACATTCCACAGTTTAACGTGGAAAACGGTGTTTGAATTATTTTGGCACTTACAGCGTTTACCAATTTTAGTCTTCAATTACTCCCTGTCTTGGTTAACATTATTGTACACTCACCTCGCTTAGTACTCTGGCTCTTCCTTCTTTATACGGCATATTTGCAGAAGATACAATCAACCTACAATTGTATCAATATACACTGTATAAAACGCACCTTATTGCTAACTTCGTTGACTGTAAGTTCATATGCTCGTAATAAACTATGAAGGCATTATGCTAAAATACAACGGAAAACACCATATATGGTTTTCTTGTGTGCCATTCTAGTCGGGAGCCTCGCAATCACACACGCAAGCTGTTTCTGGCTAGTATTTGATGGAAGAATGGCTGGAATCTGAGTAACATTATCACATTCAGATCATGTGCCCTCAAAACTTGATAATCTCAATACTTTTGGATATGTCTTTAACATGTTATGATAGTGTTATACCTACCAATTCGCATTGTGATTTTTCAGGGCTACATCAATGAATTATTGAAAGCTGTTGCACTGGATGAGGTCAACGTGCAAGGCTACACAGCATGGAGTCTGATGGACAATTTTGAATGGATGAAAGGATACACGTAAGTTTTTGAAAGCCTGATCTATTTCTAAGAATTTTCACCGACAATAATTTTGCGATACAATAAAGTATTTATTATCTCACTCTTCTTACCAGATCATTAATTTTAAACACAAAATATAAACAGATAGAGAAGCGATGCAAAGCAAAATTATCAAATAGGTTAAGCGAAATAACATATAGTAAACACAATCTAAGAGGGGTCTTGGTTTGTATATATTAGATAAATGATTTGATACAAACAAAATCTGACTTTAGTTTATATTCATTTTACATTACTAAGATGGGCTGGATAGTATGAAATAATATATTTTATTTATTCTGTAACCGTTACTATATTTATAAATTTCAAAATTGTATGTTAGACAATAATTGATTGATCATCCTCCCTGATTAGTGTCAAAACAATATTTCTGAATATGGCATAAAATAACAATTATATTGCAAAATCATGTAGCAATTTAAGCTAAAAAATTTCTCTTATTTTGATGTCATTATGTAGGTATTAAATAAATACATATCCTCAATAAAAGTGTTATTTAACAGTAACACTTAAGGCATTTTGAAAACAAGGCTACTATTTTTCGTCATTAAAACCGTAAATATATAACGCAGTCATGTTTTTATTGGAGGAAGGTTGAAAGTAGGAGGACCAGGTACAAAAGTGGTGGGTGGGGGGAGGGGAGCAGTGGTAGTAGGGGGCGCCAGAAATTCCCCTCCCAGAGTGAAAATTTTTATCTTGAGCCGCCCTGTTAAAAGGCACATGCTGTACTTTATGCAAATGTATTTGGAAATAACCACACGAAGACGAAAACAACGTTGATTAATACTAATTTTTCTTACTTCAATTTCAGAACGAAATTTGGCCTATACTCCGTTGACTTCGAGGATCCTACACGCCCTCGCACGGCAAAAGAATCTGCCAGAGTGTATGCTGAGATTATAGCAAACAGGGGATTCCCAGAACCTGGGATTTAATCAAAGAAGACGAAAGCAATCGCCTATTCAGTTTATAGTTACAGTAAAGAATGAAAATTGCTTGTAAGTATGAATAATAAACCATGCATAACTGCATTCATTTTTTATTTTATTTTGAGATCTTCCTGGTTTCTTATTTATTACCTTACTCGGTGTCAGAAAACAGAAATTTGTATACTCTGGCTGTTGGTGGGGAGAAGGGGCACCCATTCATACATTCAGCCAGTGACGGCGACAAAAATGAGTCAGCCGAGTGGCAGTGAGGAGCGGAAACATTCTCTGGGTGCAGTTACATTTAATACTCACAAATACCCAACAAACATGAATATTTGTTCAAAAATAGCATTTATTTTTAAGCTTTCTTGGTTTTTTTGGGTGGACTGGTCTACCAAGCACTCGCCCCCCATTGCCTTCTCTCTGTCGCCGTCACTGCGTGCAGTAATATTTAAATCTATTGTTTCGGTTTCTGTGTCCCAAAACGTATGTGCCTAATAAGACCTAAGGGTCACAGGCAAAAGTTAAATGGAAGGACATTAAGGTGTGTAGTGTCATCAAAATTTATTTATGCTACAGAAGAAATTACCAATGTTGTATTGGATTTTGGACTTGGTTTGTATGTTTCAAGTTTTGTTCTAAGTTCACTTTATACACAAATAGGCCAATCGGGACTGGATCTACATTTTAAAATGGGCTCTGATCCACTACGTGCCTCCACCTGATATAGAACTCGGGATACCTTGATTACAAGGCGACGACGGTACTACTACGACCAGTGGCGTGCCCAGCTTTTTCGAAAGGAAGGGGTTAGGTATACATTTTTTTAGTAGCCAGCCCTCATTTTGCCATCTTTTCCTGCATTTGATGTTATTTTTTTAGAAACACTGGGCCAAAGGGGGTTATAACCCCCGCCAACCCCCCCCCCCTTGGGCACGGCACTGGCTACGACATTTGGTGATAATTCGGAGAATTCGGCAAGCAAATGCGTCAGAGAGAACGCAAAAGTGATGTCATTGATTTGTGTGAGAATATACTTTATTCATAACTGACAATAGATTAGTTTTCTTTCAGGTGTTTTAAACGACATATGTCACTTGTCACTACGGTGAGAAACTGGCCTAAAACAGGTCAGTCGAATCGGACATTGAAATTATTAATCCGAACATGGAAAAATGAAAATTGCAGAACTTTGATAGCCGATCAAATAAATAAATATACAGGTTAATTTGCAAACCAGCATTGAAATACTAATTTTCGTTGACAAGTCCATAGCCATTGGCGTAGCCAGGCATGAGTTTATAGGGCCTTGACCTTTCCCGAAATTTTGCAAAATTACCCTTAATCTACAATAAAATGTTTACAGAATAAGAGCAAACATTTTTCTTAGATTTTTACCAAATTCATTAACTTATGTTAATCCGCTGTTGTTTGAATTCTAAACACGGAAACATCTAAAACGCCCCCACATGTTGTATAGTATGTCCTATAAGAAGCAAACCATCATTTTAACAACATATACTATTTTTTTCAGGAGGGCTGGGTCCCTCCTGGAAAGTAATTATGGCTACCCCCTGTCTATTACAAATAATGAGGTGATATAATAATATTCCTATCACAAATACCAATGGAGCATGTAGCAATTATATCTTATTAATATGTCCTGTGCTCATTGGTTTTTGCACACATAACGTGGACTTACCCGTTCTAGCAATGTTGAACAATGTCTCTTCCACGTATCGAGACTTACTAGGCTGGACGCGTAAAGTACATGAAGCAAATTACAAATCAACGACATTGGACGTTAACAATAACCTCAAAAGAAGTCACGCCTGCACACAATGACTCAGTAACAATAATGCATCATCTTTGAAGAGGTCCTCCAGTTGCAGCAATAGATCAAACGTCTTCTGGAACAAACAGAATCTTGTTGTCTGCTGCGATATTGCTTTCTACTTGCTTGAGCTTTTCCCTAGCTCAAAACGATGAGTTCTACTACGGGACTTTCCCGGATGATTTTCTGTTTGGTTGTGCCACGGCGTCTTACCAGGTAGAAGGAGCTTGGAATATTAGTAGTGAGCGATTTCAGGTTTTCTTAATTAAGGTACAAATAATAATATCTTACCAGAACTCTTTGTATCTGATCCACCATCCCACATCCGTGTCTCTACGACACCAGGGGTTCCGGGTTCGAATTGCTGCCTGGGCATGGGTGCTGTTTGTGAGTGTTCCTTTATCAATATATCATCGCTCATCCTCATCGTCGCAATTAGCCAAAGGTCGTAGAAAAGCGACGTAAATTAACAATTAAATCAATCAATCAATCTGAACCATTGAGGTTGAGCAACTCTCGTGTACTTCTGGAGTTCAGCGAGCGCACCGTGCTGTACTTTACACAGTACGTCAAGGCCAGCAAGCAACAGGTAGCAAGTGGAGCCAGTTGAGTTGAGAGGTAAAAAACAGTGAAGGGAGAAGCTCTCCTTTTCACGGCACACTTCCGGTTTCTTCTGCCATGATTACAATGTCACGCTACACTGTTACTCATTAAACGAAAGATTTCCCACCGACGGAGTCTCCCACCTCGCGCACTTCCTCCTTTCCGCCCCTCTTACAGCGCTACAGTACCGCTGTTCGCTCTTCAGTCCACATGTGCACACGAGAGCGCTCTTTTACGAATTCGGCGAGTTGATCGGGCTTGAAGTAAATAGTGAGTGGGAAATGAAATTTGAACTCCCTGCAATAAGTTAAGGCCGAATCCACTTTATGATTGATTGAATTGCTTAATTTTACTTCGCCTTTTGTGCCACTTTTGGCTAATTTGTGAAGATGAGGATGATATGAAGAAATTGATGAATGGACACTCACGAACGTACATCCATGCCCAGGCCAGGATTCGAACCCGGGACCCCTAGCGTCGTAGCGCAATGTTATAACCACTCTGCCACGGGGTCGGCGGGATCCCACTTTAAACTGTCTGTTTAATTAGCCTTACTATGCACATAAGTGGACTTAAAACACCAACTCAATCAATCACACGGAACTGGATTTCCAGTAGAAATGCCCTAGTTGGCGCTGAACTGGCTAGCTGGCCGGAAATGATGACTGACTGCTTGACTGGTTTTGACGATTCGCCCCTGTTCTGTATTTACAACTGCCTTTATCTGCTGAATTCTGTAGAACAGCCAATAAGAGCGAAGTTTGGTCATACGAAGATATTCTGTGAGTTTGGAAAGAGAAAGTTTCTTGTCTGTGGCTTCCGTGTGGTGTTTGTTCATCGAAAGCAATGCAAGATTTGGACACGACAAATGTGATAGCCGACAATGAAAATCCTTATTATTACCAGTGTATTGAATGTTTGATATATTTAGTTGAACAATATATATATATTTTATGAATGAATCTTGCGAATTTCATAAGTGAATATACATACATACATATCCGAGTTCATTAAAAAGCTTGTTGAGTACCTTCATTACCAGGCAATTTCTGATCCATATAAATATAAAGAGTGTTCCGTATAGGACGCCGAATTTGAATCGAGTGCTATTGTTTTGTTTCGAGGTTGGCAGACCTGTTCTTACCAATGTTGGCATCTGTTGTCATGCCGATTAATGTAGCCTCAATTGTTTTGACTCGTTTGTTGTGGTTTCCTTCCGAAAATCCACGAATAATCCAGGAGCGTGAAATCCATCCATCCTCTGAGAACGACTGTGTGGTGTGGGTTTTGAAAGGTAGAGTGTGATCTTACACCTTGTCCTTTCTCCTTATGGGGGTTTGTGAAATCACAGGTGTACGCCAACAAACCAAGAACCCTTTTGTAACTGAAGGAGGAAATCATACGGCTGATTGGAGGCATCGGGACAGACGTCTGCGAGAGGGTTATCAATAATTTTGTGGAGTGTATAAATGTATGCAGACTCAGTAGTGGTGGACATATGCCTGACATTGTCTTTCATACCTAAATGGGAGATGTTACTGCTTACATGTATGTGAAATATATCTATTTTAATGATATTTTCTATATTTTTATTTAATTTTCTGATTCGGCGTCCTATACGGAACACCCTATACTTTTATTTTAATTCTTTTAATTTAATTTGAATAACAGCAGTAGTTATGCTCCTACAACGTTCTTCAAATCGCTCGTCCATCATTTTAGCTTGTGTGCTCTGTGCAGGGACGTAGCTAGGTTGATCAGTTTGGGGGGGCCCAAAGCTAAAGATTTTTTCCTATCAAACCATTAAAAACTAACAAACTATTAATATACCATATTGGCCTACATATATGTACAGTATGTGTGTGTGTGCTTTATATATATTATATATACATAAAAAAATTACGAATATAGACTCGCGAAATCCACAGCCATTATTTGGGAATCTAAATGCAGAATGAACTCATTAACTTAATGGCATCTAGACGGTCTTTAAAAATTCATGTATTTTCTCTTATGTTAGATTTGAGACACCAAGAACAATGCCATTAGTCCTTACTCCTTAGATATGTAAATTTGATCGAAGGAAATTGAGAAGTAGAGAACACTGTGGCTTTTGTTTATAGCAGAATCGAATCCAGCGCCCTTTAGTGCAAGGCGACACCGTTAACCACTATTCCATGGGACATGCCCGAGTCTTTGTGGCGGCGTACTGTACACATTGGAGAATGATGACGATATATAAGAAATTTTATGCACACATCTAATTTCTTAAAAGTAATCTTCTTTGTACTTTGTACGTGCAAAACTGAATATATGATGGCAATAGAAATAACAAAATTCCCGCGTGCTAAAAATATTGCGCTCTCGTCTTTGGTACGACAGATTCAAGGTTCGATCCCTGGTAGGAACTCCAAAATTTCTGTGATGGCCCAACATGGTGAGGACAATTGGGAAGCTACTTGAAATCAATATGTAAGCATTCAATCTCATCGTCGCATTTAACCCAATATGTAGAAAAGCAGCGTAAAATAACGAAATAGAAATGATTGATTGACTTGGTTCATTTTTACTTCACTTCTCAGACACTTTTTGGCTAATCGTGAAGATGAGAATGAGTTAAGATTAAATTGATGAAAGCACCATCACAAAGAAGACACATGCCCAGGCCGAGATTCAAACCCGCGACACACTGCTTCCTAGCGTAACCTGCTAACCACTCCACCACGAAGTTGACGGCGCAAATAGAAATGAAAATTAGAAAATGCCATCTTGAATTTGCAGGAACCGAGTTCATCACCAAGGGCAAAAGATTTTCGCTCCCACTAGGATAGGTAAATAACAGAATATGCTTGGTAAGTAATTTGACTCTCCATATTTCATGATATTATTATGTATGTAACTATTATTCGTTATATAACTTCGGATTAATTCTATTTGTATGTGTAGTCAACTTTCCCGCCTAAGCAGCAGCCACAACGTCTGCATTTGCGGGTGGAGGCCAGGGTTGTTAAAGGTATAGGAATTTTAAATAAATTCAATTCCAGTCCAGGAGAGAAAATCAGCAAGTGTAAATGGGTTCTAGGCTTCAATTCGGTTCAGGAAGTTTTTTTTGCGCATGAATTTAAATACTGTGCAGGAACTATTTTTCCGGTTGAATTTCAATACAGTCCGGGAATCTTGTTTGCGGCTGAATTTAAACACTGTCCAGGAACCTTTTTTCACGAATCAATTTAAATTCGGTGCATGAATCTTTTTCCAGATCAATTTAAATGCGACGCAGTAACCTTTTTTAATGGAACAATACACTACTTGGACCGAATTTAAATTGTGCGAGAAAAAAGCTTCCGGACCTGCAACGGAACCCAATAAAACCCATAGAACTTATTGATTCCTGGACCATTGACAACCCTGGTGGACACTAAATGAAGAAAAATCAGAAAACGTCGTAAAAATATGCAAAATTTGGAAACGTAATATTTCTAGAGCATGCACACTACTATAAAAAGTTGACTACTTACGTCGTTTCCTCCCATGAATGAAACGTGACTTATTCTTCATCACATGTGAGATCAAACATGTGGTTGATCAGTCGACCCTACTTCAATTGTTTCGAGAGGAAGACAAGCTGGTAGCTTCGCCGGCTCCCGCGGTGGAGTGGTTAGTACATCGTGCTACGATACCAGGTGTCCCGGGTTCGAATCCCGGACTTGGCATGGGTGTTTGTAGTGTTCATTGATACATTTCATCATATCATCACTAATCCCCATCTTCGCAATTAGCCAAATGTGGCAGAAAAGCGACGTAAAATGAACCAAATCAATCGAAATTTCACTCGCAATGCATGAAAATGAGATCTCAAGCACTCCGTGATCCTACCGGAATCTCGCGTTTACAGAAGCTAACTATGGAACCACTTCTCGGATCAAACTGTTCTTCGAACTAGCTGACAGTCATCAATTGTCGACCAATCAACACAGTAGGGCAAAATGAAGCAGATGTTTCTTGAAACTGAGTGGAAAGTTACCAAGGAAGGATATATAAAGTCGGTACATTACAAAGGCTTATTATGGCCTTTCCCTTCATTGCAGGTTATGAGCACAAGTGTTGAGTGTGGGAACCTGAAGGAACCGCGACATTTTTGTCATTCATCTCCCGCCAGAAAAGAGACAAACAGTAGAATTTTGTCTCTTGCAATTTGAAAAGCCTATGTCCATGCTGAACCATAAAGTAATTAACCCAGAAAGTCCTAGCTACCTGCAGTGCGTTTCGGCGCGGCCGATAACCAGAGCCAGATGAAGAGAAGATTTTGTGGGAAGGGGTGACCTGGCTTAGGCCCCCTGGTGTGCATGAAGGGAAAGTGTGTTTTCAAAAGGTCCCCGACTTCCAGAAAGGAACGGCCCATAAGATCACTGCATTTCCTACCAATGCATCCGTTTGTGTTCAACCAAAGTGTATGTAACCGTAGGATCCGAGCGCTTCGAGTTCTGTCGGTTGCGGGACTTCTTGAGTCTTTTGTCAACATGGTGCCAATCAGAGTTTCTTTCTGCCAAGGTCGTTGCACCTATGAATCGGCTCTTCAGCTTGAGTGGCAAAAGACATGTTGTACGGAGGAAAGTAGCACCGGAAAAATTACCTTCTTAAATACAATGAAACAGATATTTATTCGGGGGTGGTCCCTCTGACAAAATCCCAATATTCTCAAAATTCTTCGAACGGACTGTGTAAAACATTGATATACTCCAAAACTAAACCTGCTCTGCAAGACAAGGAAAATGCCTCATTAAGCAATCAATGTGCCTTTGTTAAGTTGGTATGTTCAGTATGGCACTATATTTTAATTAATGCTGGTGGAATAAATCAATAAAGTTTGTTAAATGACAACGACTCCTTACCAAAAGAATATAATTATTCTTTACGGATATCCCCTATAACGGTTGGGGGTTCGACGTGCTGACCCCACGTCACTCCGTTACTGGTTAAAGATCTCCACACCTCTAGGTAGGATTGTGGGAGGGAGACTGGCAGTCGGGAGATAGCCCAAGGACTTTCAGGGCTGTCGAAAAACGGGTTATTATTTATTTATAGATGCTTAAATATATGTGCAACAACACATATCTTTCCAGTGACTTATTGCAAGGGTTGTTTATTGTACTTGACTCAATAAAATAAACTTACTGTGTGAGGCAGATTCATACGAACTAAAAATAGCCTTAATAATAATAATATTAATAATTTATTTGAAAATTACGAAAATGTATTTACTTGTTGAGGAGTTGAGTTGAGTTGGTGTTTTAAGTCCACTTTATGCACAGTAAGACTAATAAGGACTGGACATACAGTTTAAAGTAAGATCCAGACCACTATGTGCCTCCACCCATGCATGGAACGCAGGACCCCTCGATTACAAAGCAATGACGCTATCACTGCGCCATCGGGGAGGCATCGTTTGTTAAGGAGGATTCTCAAAATCGGTCTTCACGAAATCAAAAAAAAATATGCGACTCAAGAAATCGTACAGTTTGTGAAGATAATTACTTTTAACATTTTGCGTGTTTTAGACTGTTTCAATAGTAGAATAGCTATTTGATGCGAGTAATACTACTTGCAATGAGATATAATAATCTACATAGGCATCCTGCCACCATTATACTTATTTTATCGTGTATTGCGTTCTGATTCGGCACCACTTGTAACTGTTTGCATATACAGGGAGGTTATTTCAGTCGTTCACCGCCAGAGTGACGGCCGTTCAGCGGACTCTTCATGCAACAGGTCCCGGCAAATTGCATTACAGGAAGTCCGTAACAGAAACCGCTTGTTTTGTAATGTTTCCACTTTTCACAATTACAGTTACAATTTCAATTGAAATAAGCACGTACCTTGTCGCAAGGATGCTGTGTGTGTGTGTGGAAAAGGTGTCCTCCCAAATACAAATATTTCTGGCACCTTATTTCTGACAGAAAATCTTAGATTAGACATCGCTACTTTATCCTCAGTTGTCGCGACAGCGCCGGCAGCTTATCGGGGGTTGGGTGAGTTGTCAGCCGCGAGAGGGCGATTCATACTGCACGTGTCGGCAGTGATGCCAACCGTAGGGACATGTCCCTAAGCATAGGGACTTTTCACTAAATTTCGCCCGCGTAGGAACGTAGGGACAGATTTTGCCAAATGAGGGAAAACGTAGGTACTTTTTTCAATCTTGGTAAATGACATTTTATGAATTAGTTTATCTGGATACTTTAGCGAAGAGGAGAAAAAAGAACTAACTAACAAATCTCCATCAGAATTTTGGAACATGTTATCGGTTGCCAAAAACTTTCAAGGCAAGTTCCTTTTTGAAAACATTTCCACTCTCGCGAAAATAGTGCTAACATTGCCACATTCTAAAGCGGAAACGGAAAGAATATTTCCAATGTTAAGTGATACAAAAACAAAAAAGGGAAATAAAATGGGACCAGAATTGTTAAAGACTGCAGGAAATACAGCATCACCAACCAACATCTATCTCTGCACAGCAGCAGCATGTAGGACTTCAAATAACATAATCAACAGTAAACGACTCAACGTTATTCATTAGGTGTGTGCGGGATCCTTTACTTTAAAAAGTCGTTAATTCTCGACGTTTTCTGCCTTGTAAGTTTCTGGAACTTATCGAAAATTGTAAGTTTTTATTCTAGAAATGCAAAAACAATCACTTAAAGTGAAAATGACTTGTAAAATTCGAGATTTCCAGTGCTTCGGGAAATTTCGAACATTTCCCGTCCCGAAAATTTTCCGACTTGGTCGGGAAATTGCAAATTTTTCAGTCCCGAATGTCGGGATTTAAAAAAATTACCGTCCCGATCCCGTCCCGACCCAAAAAATTCTGTCCCGCACACCCCTATTATTCATTAAGGCAAGAATTTACAATACCGGACCCTTCTGTAATTTCTATGCTACGTCTTATACTCACGAAATAATTATTCGTGATGATTTATCTCAAGTTAACATGTTGCGGTGAGGGGGAAAAAATGTTAATTAACGTGTAGAAGTTGTAAAATAAGCATTTCAATTCTCGCAATGATTCTCCGTATACAAGTATGGTAGCCATATTTGTTGATATGAACAAATTACAATTAGTTACGCTGTCTACAGCGTTGCCACACTGTTGATTTCATACTTGGAGAGCATGGATTGTGTAAGAATAGCGGAAGAGAACAGTAAAAAAGTTGTTAATGTTATACAGATTGTTAGGTGGAGTGTGCAGGAGGGATAATTAATAAACTTATTCATTTCAGTATATTGCCCAAAGAACGTGCTTACATGTGACAGCGACAATCACGATGTAGAAGAACTGATTTGATTACAGGTAAATTTGGCAACATTACATCAATCATAAAATTACAGGATACTAAAATGGCGTCTTCGATGATGTTAAAGTGCTACGAAAAAAATATTTTTTATCGGTTCGTAATCATAATTACCGCAAAACCATTCAGGAATAGCCCCACTGAGCATTCTCGGTAAGGTTAGGTTAAGTTAGGTTAGGCAAGGCAAACATAGTTAAAATTTGGGCTCGAAAAACGGGTAGCCCAACAAACCATTGACGGATAGCCCCACGAACCATTCAGGTACAAAAAGGTAAAGTGTTCCCCTGTGCATAGCACCACGCCATGAAGGCGTATAGGGGGTGTGAGGGTAACGCCCCACACTTTCTTGATCCGGTCGTGAGTGGGGGTGATGTGATCAGCATCACGCCCCTGACCGCCTTTACCCCCCAGGGTTTCCCCCAGGTACCCATGTTATTCGACGCTGGGTAGGCGCCGGGGCCGCTTCCAGGTACGGTTAGGTTAAGTTAGGATAGGCAAATGTAAATTCGCTCCTTCATTAATTGTGGAAGCACCGAGCAGAAAGATTTGGTAAGTAAATGTGTATATTTTATCTTCTGTTTTGCATGCTCATGAGGTGATAATTTTTTTAGTCGCTTTACTTGGCGTAGGGACATTTGGTCAGTTGTAGGGACATTTTGACTACGTCTGTAGGGACATTGCCGAAAAATGGTTAGCAACACTGTCGGCTACCAGACGTCAGTGTACGTTCATGTTCACTTCTGTTTGCGTTTATCAGTACACGTGTTGCTTATACTGTGTTATTGTAATGTGCTACTCATGGCCAGTGCTTTATTGTGTGTTAATTGTTATTCATTCATTAGTTATGTCGTTAAACAAATATAGTCTTGAACAGAGAGTTTTTATGTACGATAATTACGTGAAAACGAATTCTTGCAGAAAAGTGGTCAGGGAATTACGATAGACAGGATCTCTTGAACCTAAGAAACGTGTTGTATTGCTGTTAAAGGAGGTCATTTTCAACATCTCTTATAACACAGGAGGTTAGTGATCATCATTATTATTACTTTTAAATATCATTTTACGCTTTCGGTTTGCTTTATGCGCCGGGATGCTGTCTTCCCTTTCTGACAACTGACGATAAAGTAACGATGTCTAATCTAAGATTTTCTGTCAGAAATAAGGTGCCAGAAATATTTGTATTTGGGAGGACACCTTTTCCACACACACACAGCATCCTTGCGACAAGGTACGTGCTTATTTCAATTGTAATTGTAACTGTAATTGTGAAAAGTGGAAACATTACAAAACAAGCGGTTTCTGTTACGGACTTCCTGAACGCAATTTGCCGGGACCTGTTGCATGAAGAGCCCGCCGAACGGCTGACACGCTGGCGGTGAACGACTGAAATAACCTCCCTGTATGAGGTTTACCGCTGGCATGCGATCGTTCTTCAATCTGGTCACAAACTACTCAAGCTCGAAACATTATTTGGACGCAACGGTAACAACCAACGCCCAACCCTGCCTGTTGTTGACCTGCGACTGCGAGGGGTGGAAATATCGCTCCCTCAAAATTCCGAGAAACATCGAAGTGCTAGGTTCCTACACTGACATCCACTATAGCTGGAACCAGGAAAACAAGAAAAAATGTATTGTTTGGGGTTCGTGCCACTCAAATTCAAGAGCAGTGTTTCAAACTGAAAGCAAATTTACTGAAACACTATTTTGCAATATTTGTCATGAAAGTAAACTTTTCAGCAAGTGTAAAACAGTTTGCCGGGGCCACGTGAACGTTTCGGGGGGCCAGTGCCCCCCCTAACGACGTCCCTGGCTCTGTGTAATGCCTTGCGGGAACAAACGCTAGGCTAGCTAGGCTATCTGCGAAGCCTGATGTCTAGAGAATAAAATACAGGAGGAAAATCAATCAGAAATTGTAAATAAAATGATTCATATCAGTGAAATGATGATGGTGATTCTGGAGTTGGCAACCTGATTTCCTATGAGTTGGCAACCTGATTTCTTATAAGTTGGTAAACTTATTTCTATTCATAGCAAGGGCGCCGACTTTCCAAAATTTCTGTGGGTGCATATCAATGGCAGTTAGATCTGTAATTATCAAGTATTGTATACTTTAAACAAGTTACATGCACAGTGATTGCAAGAGGCAATGATATTATCAACACGTTACTAACAGAAAATACCACATTCATACAAATTAAAATGAAAAAATCTTCATAAATGCAAATAATTTTAATTGTATTGCAGAAAGAACTATTCAAGGATTTTGTTGTGAACAGAAACTACAAAATGACTAACTTTATGTACCAAATAATAATAATAATAATAATCATGACATGTTAACTTTCAATACAAAACACATTCCTTCTTACGTCATTTGCACTTATGAATTTGTTTGCAATTTTGGTAATGTCAATATACTTCCATTGTTATTGTGGAGACTGCCTTTGACTTGGCCAGAGACAGGCAAGGAAGGGGGGAATGTGTTGCTTGATTACTTTTGCACAAACACATTTGAAACAATTATGTTTTAGACGTTAGAAATTTTAACTTCCATCTCAATGTTTTAATTGCTTTTTATTTTTTGATAATGGCAAGTGAGAAATATTTATTTTATTTTGTTTTTATCAAACTAAAAATCTTGTGGGTGCGGCGCACCCTCAAGATTATTTATGTGGGTGCTCGAGCCCCGGAGCACCCACGTAGTCGGGGCGCATGATTCATAGCCTAGGACCACGTGACATAGTGAGATAACCCAGATCTTGGACTCAGTATACGCCACTGACAAACGCATACCGACAAGTACAGTAAGGAGTATCGTGTGAGGCGAAAATTAGCAGATGAGCCAGTACTACACAACTAGCCAAAGTCCAACTGGAAAATTAGTACTGGAAATCCGGTTCAGTGAGATTTGGGTTCTAAATTTCATTTGAGAGATGAATTTCATTGGAAGTGTAGTTGAAAGTTAAAGGTAAAGAAATAGAACTTCCACCCACAAGGAGAGTAGAGAGGGGAAACTAGTTGCAGATGGGCGGATGGGGGCACTCAATCCATGGGAGCATATATATAGCTCACCTAAAGGGGGGGGGGGGGGTTCAACTCTTGGTTCAATTAGGGTTCCTATATTTCATAAGTGAAAATCCGGGACACTACTGACAGGCAGCTTGTTAGCGAGCAGGAAGGGGGGGGGGCAGATAAAGTTGTATGTATGTACAACATAACTGTCATTTACATCCACATTGTGTGGGAACTTTATTTAAAAACTGCGGACGGAACAGATATGCACCCAAGCACTGACTCTTTATAGTAAGTAAGCCCCGGATTCGATACCCGGTGGAGGCACATAGTGGTTCGGACCCCACTTTAAACTGTAGGTCCAGTACCGATTAGCCTTACTGTGCATAAAGTGGACTTAAAACACCAAACTAATCAAATCAATCAATCAAATCTTTATACTGTAGTAAGCAGGTTACTATACAAGGAAGATAATCGTAACTGAAATTCAGCACTGCTAGCAGACGGCGGCGCCATCGTGAAGTCAAAGATGTTTGCAGTACCGTCTGTATCTCGTTAACTCTTGTATTATGGAGAGGGAATGGTTCACCGTAGAGTTAGATTGTTTTGCAAAATGAGCATTTTAAAATTACGTCCAATTTTACGTAAAATTTTAAAATAAAATAAAGTTCAGGAAAGTATAGTCTTAATCATTTCTTCTTTCCCACCCGATTCCAGGACATTTGTGCATCCCGAAGAAACTATTCGGGACACCGGGACAAATTATACCATTCCGGGATTGTCCCTGAAAATCTGACACGTACGGCGTCCCTAGGTATGATCTGGCTATCAAAATTCACTCTGCCACCACATGCAAGGTCTCACATTTATTAAATTAAGTCTATCTACGAACTTCTAACTTTTCTACATAAAATGAGCAGAAAATGCTTGGAAAAAGCTAATCTCAGCTTCTCTTTGAAAAAGAATTACAATTAGTCATTTCCTCCTTGCTACAAAATTGAAAATAACATCATCGGTGTTACTTTAATATTCGTACGTATGTACACTTAACAGTGCAGGGTCCATTAGTCGAGGATCTCCGGTTGAATTGCGAGGACATTATTTCAACCTCCTTAATGTTAAATACGTCCTCTCGGGTGTTGAAGATGAAACTGGCAGTGTAGCCAAAATCACCAACAATTTGTGCATATTTGAGTACAAGAGCTTGTCACAATTTTCTACTTCCTACAATGCAGACCCTGGACATGTCTTTTCAATTACTGTTTGCCACACCACATTTTTAATTCCGATTTGAAAATGTAAAAAATATCAACCAGGCCATCCAACATCCATTAGCTGGACGATTTGAGAGACATTTCATTGCCCTATCCCGGCAAAGTTTCGTTGGATTTTTCCAAGCCAAAAAAAGCTTTATCCATGATCTTTGAAGTGTTGAGTTCTTAACTTCATCCCACGCCGACGCAATCCAATATGGAACATCTTTCACCGTTTTTTTTCTTCAGAGCTCCCGTTACGCCCATCCCTTCATCCAATCTGGAAATCAACAGCTGAAGAAGCCTCCGCCTGTAGTTTCTTTTCATAGTTTCAAGAACCCCTTGATCCAGGGGGTGTATTAGTGAGGTCACATTAGGTGGCAAGAACATGGCTTTAATATCGCTGCTACAATGTTCGTTGGCGTCCGGGTGCGAAGGCGCGTTTTCCAACAACAATACCGCTTTCCTAGGAAGCTTTTTCCTTATTAGAAACGCCTCAACCACAGGAACGAATTCCTTGAAAAACCAGTCATTAAAAAGTGTGCTGTCCATCCACGCACTTTTTTATTTCTGTACATGGTAGGAAGACAATTGACATTAACGTTTTTAAACGCTCTTGGTTTTTGGACTTTCCAATCAGGAGGGGTCTTAACTTAAGGGAGCCAGATGCGTTGACACAGGTTAAAATGGTCACTCTTTCCTTACCCTTTTTGAACCCAGGAGCGTTTTTTTTTTAATTTCACTGCCAAAGTCTTACTAGGAAGCATTCTGAAGTTCAACCCTGTCTCATCACAGTTGAAGATTTGATCAGATGTCAGTTCGTCATTTTTGATTGAAATTCAGCAACTTCAGATGATTTAGCTGACAATTTTCCCCCAGTAATATTGAGCTGTCTAATGCCATATCTCTTCTTCCATCTGTCCATCCATCCATCGCTCGCGGTAAAACCTTCTTCGCCGCCCTTAAACTTTTTTGAAATTCTATTGCCTTAGCTTGCACCATGGGACCACTTACTGGACTTCCTGAGCCTCGCAGATGTGAAAACCACAAAAATAAAGCCTCGGACGTCTGCTCTTCACCTTTCTTCATCGTTTTCCACGCTAAACCACTGCCCCCGCTCACACTTTGACTCACCCACTTTTCAATCTCCTTCCGCTTACGTCTCCAATCTCCAACAGTCACTTCCCCGACTCCATAATCAGCAGCAACCTTTTTAATAGACTCACCTTTATCTAAGGTGACCAGATATTGGTTGACCAAAAAGAGTATAGTCTATAGGTTGAAGCTGCGCAATCACAAAACATAAAAAGAAAACGAAAATAAGGGTGGCTATTTGTTATTGCTTCCATTATAGCCCCTATAAAAAAGGACTACACTTTACAGATTCAAATTACTTATGGGTCTAATGTAATTAAATTATGATTAAATCGTCCTTGATCGCCAGTCCAAACTCTTCACAGGTCATGTCCGCACTGAATTTCACTTTCATTACTTGTTCGAGTGTTGACACCAGGAGTGCACTTTTTTCCTCTCGCCAATAAGTTTTAATAACACTGAAGAGTCTTTCACAATCAACAATTGTACCAGGCAGAGTAAACAAGATTTTTATAAGAGGCACAATCACTTTTAAATTTGACCCAGCCTATACTGACCTCCACTTACCCATGATTATTTATTTTCTTTCTGTGGATTTTAACGCATTTTTACGCGTAAAAGAATGAATGAAATTAAATAGTAAGGAAAAGAGTATATTTGGGGATTTTTGCAAATTGGAAAGAGTATAGAGTATATGAACCTCTAAAAGAGTATAATACTCTTAAAAAGAGTATCTCTGGCCACCCTACCTTTATCCAATCTCTTTATTGCGTTGAATTTTGTTTCCAGAGAAACCACACACCGTAACACACTCATACTGCATTACTCGCTTAGAATAGGCCTACACAGATTTAAACACTACCGTAACAATCGGATACACCGACAATGTAACGAACAAGTGCAGCGCGGACGGTGACTTGACTCCAACTTACTAGCAAACAACAGGGGTTGCGTTATGAAGTGCGATGTTTTCCAACCACTCCCTCGGTTAACCCGGAGCCTCGGTTAATCGAGAGTCTACTGTATCATCACACATTTCGTAATTTGTCAAATCATTGTGTTTATGCTGATCCAGAAATTCAGTGCCAGTGTCTCGAAAAATATTCATGTTCTGATCGATCCCTTATCTCAAAAATAATTTTCCTATTTTGTCACGTAAGTATCTCAAATATGTAGAACACAGGCGTAGAAGATAGTTTGACATTTCAATTATGTTACCACTCATTACATCCTAAGAATCTTAACAATTTAATCGATTTAGGTGGAACAATATATTTTTTACAGAGTTACATCAACGAACTTCTTAAAGCTGTTGTACTGAATGAAGTCAACGTGCAAGGCTACACAGCTTGGAGTATCATGGACAATTTTGAATGGATGAAAGGATACACGTAAGTATCTCAAATAAGTAGATTTATTTCCAAAGCTCTTCGAAGTTAACACTTTCGAATATATTATAAACATTCTCTTACATTCTAACTCATGTCCTTCCACTAGTTGAGTCTACGTAAGATCATTAAGTTAATAAGAGACACTCATGTTGATTGACTAAATATCAGAGATATTTTCTAATTTCAATTTATGACTTATTACTAGACCTCGGATTCTAGGTTTTTAATCTATTTTTTCCTTTACAGGTATATAAGAAATAGTAAGTTATGTCAGCGTTTCGTTTAAAAACGCAACAACTGTTGAAGATTTTATAGTGTCTAAAAAAACCTATTTTGCTTGTAACCTATTTTAGTTTTATGCGCCTAAATCAAACCTTCCTTTAAATTTTTATATATTTTTAAAGGTTTTACAGGATTTTTATGTCACACAGAGGCATTTCCTTTGTTTGGTTACGTAAAAACTTAATGACGAACGTGTTAAGACATACTGTCTGTCACTTTCCCTTCCTCCAAGTTCACGATGTTTTCTAAAACCTCTAAACAAGGCAAAATGTCTGGCGCCACTGTTACCCGCACAGTCCAAAGTGCAAACTTCTGATCTGCGTGGTCTTGCTCACTTTCGCTTCACTTCGGAGCTTTGTGGCATTCACGTCTTCCAAACTAACATTTCAGCTTTTAAGTTTGCACCACTGACTATGTTTTTGTTGAAAGATTATTTTCAGCATATAAGATGATCCTCACAGACAAAATTGCAGAGTTTGACTGTAGATAACATAAAAAAAAGATGTTGTCTAGCTATACGGCGAAGAGTGGATTTTAATAGCAAATTTCCAGTGGTAAGTTCTGCCATCGCTGTAAGGTTAGGCAACACATATAACGTTATGCAAGATAGTGTGTATTTCAGGATATAGATGTCCCATTTTCATTGCCGGTGACTATACCTAATCAGCATTTTTCAGGAATTTTTAACTACTAAGTTTTTTTTAACCTACTTCAGGATTTTTCGAGCCTAACTTAAGATTTTTAGAACCTATTTTAGGATTTTTAGAGCCTATTATAGGAATCTAAAAGCACACTTTTTAGAACCTAAAAATCCGAAGTCTACTTATTACTAGACACAATATTCCAATTGACTCTGTTCATGTTAATTGTTGGAAATGTCGAGAATTTTTGCATTTGATTTATACTGCTGACATAGTAGGATGGCTGACTTCACCATTATATTCCACTATCTTCTAACCTTAATGATGAACCAAAATAGTTCTATTACATTTATATTTTCTTTTGAAAACTAGTTATAGTTCGGTCTCTATTCCCTCCCGCTAAAAATGTTGACGTAATAGTGTGTACATTTTACTTCAAAATAAGCAAGCTACGGTTGTTTTACAGTCAGATACAAGACTTGGTTAAACATAAGAGCGAGCCAATGTTACAAAGTTAGAGGTAAGATTTGGTTAAGGATAAGAAGGAAACATACTAGTTACCATGTCAGAGGTGAGATTTAGTTAAAGATAAGAAAGGGAGCCTTACATTAGTCACCTAGAGATGATCTTGGAGGGGCTAAAAGCCGACTAGGATGTGGTGCGCATCGTACCACCTGCACTATACCTTAGATCGAGAATGTGTGGAACCTCACCTCCATATCTTCTATGTAGTTTTATGACACTGTACGAAGAGAACTTTATTTTTTTCAATTTAACAATTAGTTTTGTGCGTGTGTGTGTGTGTGTGTGCGCGCGCCCAGTCCGCATATATTCCACACAACGCTGCTACCAATGGGAATGGTACATAATATTAAAAAAATGCTAGTGAAGCAGTAATGATATTTAAAATATATATATCTTGGTTTGGAGGGTATTTTCAGTCTCTCATCTCCGAAGGATTCTTCACACTGATGATTACAAGAGCTGGTTTAGATAGCAGGAAATATTAAAGTATATGTAGTATTGTGTGATTTACAATTTAAAACAATGTTCCAAAACCATTGTCACCACGATGAAACAGTTCATACAGTGTTCGACCCACCATCAGTTCGGAATAAGAGAGATCTTTTGTATTCATTCATTCTGGCATCTACAAGTGTTACGATCTGTAATATTATTTTTGTCATTTTTCTCTCCAGAACGAAATTTGGCCTATACTCGGTTGACTTCAATGATCCAGCACGCCCTCGAACTGCCAGAGAATCTGCAAGAGTGTATGATTCAATTGTTGCAAACAGGGGATTCCCATAACCTGAAGTTAATCAACCAAATCAATAAATAAAACCCGCCCCGTTGTGCTTAAACTGTCAATGAATGAATACAGTTACATGTACTAAATACAAAAAATAGTTACATAATAAAAATATGGTTACATCATTTCTGAGGCATTTTAAATCACTTTAGTCGAGATACACATCCATTTTATTTTTACCACTTCCTAAGTATAAACATATGGCACCTAAATTCCATATATTCTAAATGGTGCTACTCAATAGTGTTTTAAAATTAACAAAAGTACATGTATGGAAATAAATATCGTATTGGTATCAGAAAGTAACTTATATTATGTCCTTTTAATACGCATGAACTGCAACACTGCATTCACCCCCCACACACACCCCACACATATGTAAAAGTAAAGCTACACTTGCACAATATAACATGTCATGAAGGAACAGAGAAATCTTGGCCATTTGTGGAGGAGATGTGGTCAGCACCACTCTCCGGCTAGCTTTACTCCCAGGTACTCATTCTATTAGATGCTGGGTGAACCCCATAGCCGCTTAATGAATATACCTTTCCCGAAGTATTCCGACTTGAAATCACGTGCCCCTTCGAACCTGAGTACAAAAGCCTGAATAAGTTGCTGTCTGATGTCAATATAGAGCGGGTGTAAGAAATAAGAATTTTATGAGGAGCACGAAAATGAAATTATGATGATAATCCAGTTGGTGCCGTTATGTTCCACCTTCCTTTCCTTTCAATTTTATGCATGTTTTCTAATAAATTTTTCTTCTATATTTTAGTTTCTGGACTTCAGGTTACTCAGATAGCGTAGCTAGCCCTGAAAAATTGCTCTTGATATTTAGGTATATGTAGGGGGAGGGGGACCGATGTATGCAGACCGTCTATCTGTATGTTTGTGTGTGTTTATATTCATTTTTGTGTGTGAATTATTTTGTCAAGTATACATCTCCTTCTTTATATTTTTGTTTTTGAACCTTGCCATTCTACCTCACGATCAACTCCTGTCGATGTAGATAACCGATAAAGTGATTAAATACATTGGCATACACTATTACTATATTTAGAAAATTCCACCGCGCTACAAAATCAATGAGGATATTGGGTAATATTTGAACAACCTAAACCAATATTAACTGCTATGTAACATACTGAGACATTACAAAAAAGAAAAATAAACATTATGTCATGTAGTTTGTTTGCGTGACCAGCAATTGGGAAATAAAGAAATAAGATAAAGGTTCATTTGCATGCAGTACGTATACACGCAAAGTAGCATGTACGGAGCATTTGGTTCATAGTGAAGTGTTTATTCAATTGATGTGACTCATTCTGTGCTGATACATGAAAAACTGGCGTAAAACATTTTGATGGTAAGTTTCTACGTTTTACTTTAAACTGGTAGTATTATAAATTCTGCATAATGAAAACCTTAAAAGTCCAATAAAAATTGTAGGGCTGACTGTATACAGGTCAAATTTAAGCCCCTATCACACGGAACTGGATTTCTAGTTGGAATGCCCTAGTTGGCGATGAACTGACTTTCTGGGTAGTAATCATGGCCGCCTGGCTGACTGCTTGACTGGTTTTGAGGAATAGGACATGTTCTAATTGCTACTAACTTCTTCGACTAGATTCTGTGGAACAGCCAATCAGAGCAAAGTTTGGCCATGTGAAGATAATCTGTGAGTTTGCAAAGTAGCGTTTATAGTCTGTGGTTTCCGAGTGCATACAGCACGAAAGGCATGTTTACAATTGAAAAAGCTAAAATATTCTTCCATACGTGTATAGTAAACGTTGTAAAGTATGTATTTTATCAGCGCCATTCTTCTCTACCTAAAACCATTTAATACGAAGCGATATTCCTCTCGGTTAAATAGTTATCGTATTTTAAAAGTGTGAAGTGATACGTTGTTTACATCTCGCGCTGCCGCCATTATGGGAACGAAAGACTATCGACAAGTACGGTATAACAAGTACCGTGTGAGGCGAAAACTAGCAAATGGGTAGCCAGTCCAGCGTCAACTAGAGCATTCCTACTGGATATCCAGTTCCGTCTGATTCAGGCTTTACATGAGGCATCAACTGTTATTTACAAAACGACTTCAAGGTTGCAACACTAATCAAGTGAACTTCAAAACGCTATTTGTGTTATTTTAAAAATGGTTCCTTCTATACACACTTGCACCCGTGAAGAGGAGTGATTTCTTGCCCTCTGTCAGCCTAAAACGTAGAGAAATTTCTCGGCAAATGAGAAATCAATATCTCTGTGCATACTTACCACGCCAGCAAGTTTACTAATGGAGGAGAAAGTGCGACAGTTCGCATGCAGATGGGTGGAAAGGCCCTCGCAGTATATTTGGTGTACTGGAAAACATACGAAGTTAGAATGCATGATTCAAAATTATGAGTAAAATAATATTTACTATTATTTTATCTTAGTAAATTAGTTGAATTGAATTTCCAGAAAATCACGAGTTTTCATACACAACCCACTTAAACCAATATCGATGAAAAAGCTAAAAGTATGTAATTTTAGTGCATTCATCAGCAAAAGATTAAGACTTACGTTGATTCGAGGGTCGTGGTGTCCGTCTGTCTGTCTGGCTAGCTGTCAGTAGTATTATCTCAGGAACAACCAGACAGGTTACGATGTAATTTTGTGGCATTGGTTACAGAGGGGTGTCGCAGGGAGGTTTAGCGGTATGTATCATCCTTACCGTTGCGATTAACCCCTCGAAATAGAAAAGGGACGTGAAATAACCGAAATAGAAAGAAAGTTCCTCTACATGCAACTCACGTTCACGTAGTTAATTAAGGGGCGTGTGGGGGACAGTTGCCCCCCCTTTTTGTCCCCGAGCTATGGCCTCTTAATAGAAAGCTTTGTCTGCTAAGAGAAGGTAAACTGTCTTTGTTCCCCTAATTTTTAGCACCCAATTGCCACTACTGTTAATTATGATAGGTGAAATAACATTTAGAAAGTGTCGGTTTCTTTTTTAATCACCCTGTATTTAAAATAAGCTTGTATGTGCGTGTTTTATCATTTTGTTTGGATTCTTCGCATGTATTTAGCAAAAAAATCACACATGAGAGTTTTGATGAGTGTTCAAAACATTATTTACTGAGAAACTAATGTCACTCTACTTTTTCTCGTATATTTAAGGCAACTTCGAGCGAGATTGTATGGATTCTTCTCACTTCATTAGTATCTTTGGAATGTTCCGGAAAAGGCATTTTGAATTTGGATACATCTGCTTTCAATCCGATACAATTAGTGACCGAAATGTTGAATGCATATTTCAGTAACAAAACACTAACCTTATTTTATTTGGATGATCAGAGTGGTTACATATCCATTCCTTTGCTCAAAAATTTTAATGGAAAAGTAGTAACACTTAACAAAAACATAAGTAAGAACACGTACGATGATAACATTCATTCGGAGATATACGTTGTTATTTTGCCAAATTTGAAAACCTTCGAAGACACTGTAGATAGGATTTCTTCTTTAAAAACATGGAATCCTCGTGCAAAATTCCTAGTTCTGGAGGTAACAGGAAGTTCTCCAACTTCTACTCTACGACAGGCTTTTGAGTATAGCTTTAGAAAATATGTGATTTATATTGTTGTGCTTGTGGTTTCAAATCTAGAGGAAGGATGCCAGAACATTTATGCTTACACATACTCTGCCTTTCAAGAAGGGATATGTGGAAGAGTTGAAAACGTAGTGTCTCTTGGGAACTGGTCGTCTGATGGGTTTAGGACTAACAGAAACCTTCTCTCTCGATTCAAAACAAAACTCAACCTTCATGGATGTAGAATGAGGTTAGGAACATTCGACGTACGACCAGCTACCATTGTGGAAAAGACTGATAAGGGTTTGAAACTGCGAGGGGAGGATGGGTTTTTATTGGACGTACTAAGTGACTACCTTAATTTCGCACCAATTGTGGTACTTCCAGTGGGTTCACCGTGGCACCGCGTCTTAGAAAATGGTACAATACTCGGAGTACTTGGTGAAGTGGCATATGGTAGAGCGGACTTTTCAATGATGTTGCAAACACCTTTACCTTCCGACTACAAACATCTGGATTCAACGCTGGACATGAAAACCGAACAAGTGGGTTGGATTGTTCCCAAAGCTGGACATCTTCCTCATTGGATGAATGTTTATCTACCATATCAGCACCTTGTGTGGGGACTTATCTTTTCTAGTTATGTTCTCGTGGTAGTTTTTGCTAAAACTATGGTGTGGCTATTCCCCTCTAGGAAGGATGTACTATTTCAATCACCTTTCCTATATGTATTTTCAGTGTACCTTACAGTATCATTAACGCATGTACCAAAAGTTGGATTAAACAAAATAATATTTATTATCCTTACTTTCTACGCATTGATAATAACAACAGGATACCGAGCATGTCTTATTAGCTTCTTAACAACAGGGTTGTACAAAAGTGATATTGAAACTTTTGAAGACATTGCAAAATCTGGATTGAAGTTCGGAGGTATCACATATGTGAGAGACATGTTCTACCAACCTGGTAACGCCATAGACATGGAAATATACAACAGGTGGGAAACATTTTATGATTACACTAATGTTTACGAACGCATCTACCCAAAGCAAGAGTTCGCCCTACCTGGTAATATTAAGGCATCAATGTACAAGATCTTTCTCACTTATGAAAATCCACGAGAACATTTTCACGTTGCAAGAGACAGTATATTCAACCATCCTAATGCAATGTCATTCCCAAAAGGATCTTATCTTAGAGACCCCTTTGCTTATGTAATGTCACATCTCGTAAGCGGTGGTTTTGGAGTAAAGTGGTTGAGTGATTTGATGCACCAAGCCTCTCTCAATGCAAGATATAACTACTTATTCGCGAACAATGAGAACATTGTTATAACAATGTATCATCTAGAAGGTGTATTTATGCTATGGATCTTGGGACTTTCCCTTGGTATTGCTGCTTTTATCGGGGAACCAGTGGTTTCGTGTATTAAGAAGAGACCCTTGAAGAAGAAAAGGCGGCGAAAATTAGGGGCCTATGTGGGAAAATAGTGGCGTAGTCAGCATGGGTTCACCGGGACTTGGCTCCCCAGACATTTTATCAAATTACACTAGTCTAGATTGAAAATTTTACCGGCATGTATCCGTAATTTATGCATTTGGTGGTGTTGAATTACAAGAATATATTAACTCTTGGCAGTGGCTCTCGTTTGCATGTTATGTAAGGAAATACGTAACAGAAGAAATGTTGTATTTTGTATTCACAATCGCAATAATATAATGTCGACAAATGTTAATCCTCGTCCGAAATTGCTTACAAGTGAATCATATAACGCACTAAACACATTTTGTATGCATAATAAGTAGGTAACCTTATTTGTGGTGATCAAAATATTAAGATTTCTCTACAAAAACTGGGCTCATTTCGGCATCAAATGCGGTATATAAAATTACATTTCGGTGTTAAAATGTTGATTGAAGTGTTGATTTTCTTAGGAGAACAATTCATTGGTTAAGAAAATATCATTAACTGATTACTTTTCATATTTGTACCACCGTTTATTTTAGCATGCAATGTTAATTGGACATTAACCATTGCCTAGCTCTTCAACTACTCAACGGACCTGTGATTTCACTACAAATTTGTTGCGCTAAACAATTACTCCACTGCGCCGGGGAGGGGGGGGTCTTGTTGATTTTTTTGCACATTTGACAAAGAAACGCTACAATCTCTAAAATGGCAAGTTAATTTTGGATATTTCATTATCTTCATTTCATATATTAAGATTAAATGTATTATTTTCTACGATTTGCTATTTCTTGACAAAAAAAAGCTTCAAATAAATCTACTTATAAATCTATCAGATAACGTATGTGTGTAGAATTAAATACTCTTCCTAGAAAAAAATACTCTATTGATTGTTATATATAGCGATGTAAAGAAGTGCATAATATATATTGGATAAGTACAACATGCATGGTATCAATTTATTGGTCTATCTATCGGCATAGTATAAGCTAGAAGTAGGGAATTTGTGGATGGAGTAAGTATATTTGAGTAAAGATGAGAAACAACATTTCGTTACATGTTTCTCAGAAAGGTAAGTGTGTTACGTTTGTATAATGAAAATACTGTAATATGATATGCATTTCATATTTGCACAAGGAGGATAATAACAAGAATGCACGAAAAGCCTTACAAAAGTCAATATTATATTTCACGATATTTTGTTTGACTAGAAACACCAGCTTGCTGATTTATTGATTCATACAAAACGACCAGAGGCGAGGTCATCGAGAGATGCGGCGATGACAAAGGAAAACAATAAAAATATTGCATTTTAAATATTTTAGATAAGAAATTAAAAAAAAAAATAGTCAGAACATTCTCATATTTGCGCAAAATTAGTCACGTGACACCTTGAAACCGCTGGAAACACGCAAGAGATTCGCTAAATTTAGCGCATCGAAAGGAGAGCCCAGTTCTAACCCCCCCCCACAACTGTCCCAACCGTCCCGCTACATTTCCTGTTGAGTGTAATGGTGTCAGGTGGCCCAGATCTTCGCAGGAATTGTGCGAATCCAAGGTCCTTCAAACGCTTGTCCCCTGCTCTTGAAGGTCTGGTCATAAGACACCTTTTTTCAGCCCCTATCTTTACAACCACGGCAAGGTTTCTGCAACATCATCAAGATGAAATTCTCCGAGTGTCTGCTATTCCCAGCACTGTAAAGGATGCAACGCTCCACAACTTACACAGAATACATGAAAGTAAAGGTGCATAGAAAAAATTATAAGTAAGCAAAAGCATAAATTTACCCACGGTTAGTGCTGGAAAGAACTGGAAAAAGAGCAGTTCTGGATCCATTGTATTTTTTCATAGTATTTCTCCTTGGATCCTGCGGTTCAAATATAGATTTCAGAAAAAAAAACGTTCTTGCTTTACAAAACACGAAGTGCTTCCTGTTGTTTTGTGTTTACTGTGTGATTTGGTTTATTTTACTTCGCTTTTGTGCCACTTTTGGCTAATCGCGAATATGAGAATGAGTGGTGATACAATGAATTCGATGAAGGGACACTCACAAATACCCATGCCGAGGCCGGGATTCGAACCCGGAACCTCTGACGTGTAGCGTGCTGTGGTAACCACTCCGCCACTCCGCGGTGACAAACATACTCAAACAGAACCCTTTTCCTAGCACATCTTACCTTCACACTAGAGATGGCCAACAATATCAGGATTCTGGAAAATTTAAAATCTCGATTAGGAAATTTTCATACCCGGATTTCGGAGGCAATCCGAATTTCGGAGAGAGAGGTTTAACAATTTTTCAAGTAGAATTTGTTATCAAAATCTCGTCTTCCTTATTTTACGATCCTTTACTCCCCAGAAAAGAAAACCGGATTTCACCATCCCTACTTCACATGTAATTAATCATTATCAATGTGGGCACGGCACCTTTCTTTCGTCTCTTTTTTGGTGTAATTCCTAGTAATTCGGATTTTAAATCACGTTTGTAATATTATAGTAAGAAATGTTAGCAACCTGAAATTTTGTTTTCGATAGGATTTTCTTTAACAATTTTCGGAACTTCTTATCGGACGGACATGTGTGGTAAACAATCTTAGAATTTTTCGTTTTCTTGACATAGTGTGGACATGCGCTTACAGCACCGTGAGATATTACTATCACTCAGATAATATAATATAAATCGCATAATATATCGCATGAGCTTGGCGTTTACCGTGGAGAAATATTAGTCCCCTTTCCCTGGTTGAAAGATTTAACATGACATTTGGCAAGTTTTGCGATGACTACGTAAAAATGTCACGCTTCGCCACTGACAACGACTACAGCAGGCCCGTAGCCAGGCAGGAGCCGGGGGGGGGGGGGCGGGGACTGAGCCCCCTGGCACTGCCGTCAGCCCCCTTGACATTAGGTAACACTATTTTGTATAACTTGTTTGCAGTGAAGAGTGAAAATGTAGACAGCAGATATTATTTTGCTCACAACTTTGGTGAAGGATTCATATAACATGAGCAGCAGCTATTACATTATTTATCTGTACCTTCGCTGCCCCTTTTGCGACCTCCCTTTTGACATGTAACTTTGATGTCATCATGTGAATTCCCTCCGCGTCTGCGTCAAAGGTCAACAGATCCCAAGTTTTGGGAACGAAGGGGAGTTTCATTGCTTCGGCCGGGGGTGGAATGTACTGTAGGCACTATGATTGAATATTTTATGATAGAATTGTGCATTTATTCTTGTGTGATATAAATATCTGTATCATCAGAAGTAGTATGGAGTGTGTAGTAATGGATAATTTCAGTAGCAGTCAAATAACGCTTCAAGCGAGGTTTTTCTTTTTAAAAAAAGGGGTGTTCGTGTATATTTCTAAATTTTATGTAACATTAATGCCCCCCCCACCACACACACATATTTTACCTTCATTTAACACTGTTAAACTTTTGAAAAAATGCACTTGGTTTACAAAGCCTCCCTGATAATATGTAAGCCCCCTGGAGATCAATTCTAGCCTGGACTATAGTTTACTAAATGATGACAAGAGATCGATCTACTTTTATTAACAAACATTTCAATCTAAAACCACGCTATTTTTGTCATAGTTCGATGTAAATAACACGAATATAAACGGGTTCTATTATACCGAGTCAAAAGTCGAGGAACGACGGAATTATCTTTCAGGTATCTTACGATTCGGATCTTGAAGACTCGGTAGACCACCGCCATCGGTGTCGTCCTACTTGCGAACAGTCCTAGTTGCGAACAGACCTAATTGCGAACATTTGCTGCCTGAACAGGAATATACTCGAAGGACTGTGTCCTAATCGCGAACACATTTTTCTGCCTTGGGACCTACAACTTTCTCTCCCACTTACCGAGTCTATTTAACTATTTTTTATTTTTATTTTAAAGGGACTCAGTTTCAGACTTGAGACTGATCAGTGTTTTGTTGGATCATAGGAAATTCGACATGATTAAAGTATTCGCCAAAGTATATGTATCTAATCTAATAATAAAAGTGTGGCCTATTTTTTTTTACCTTGGATGGGTTTACAAAGCAGAAGACCGCGATAAGTCAATCAGGTTGGTTATTGTTGTTAGTCAAACCAGCTGTCTTTCTACGTCACTACCTTATCTGTTTTTGAAAACAGGTTTTTTAATTTCATGTGTTCGCAATTAGGACATGAAATTATTTCTCGCTTTTATGTGTTCGCAATTAGGACGATTTAGGCTTTATTCGCAATTAGGACACAATCCCATCATCGACATCTCGAAACGGTACTTCGTGTTGAACGCAACATCAGAAATACCAATGAATAATAATTATTTCTCTTGTTAAATTAGGATCACAATATATTATCTCAAACTTGAGAAGTCACACACCTAATTTTCTCCATAAAAAACGAAACATTTTGTGGGGGGTACCCTTAACCGTCTCAGTTCCGAGACTACTGAGATGTAAAAAATGTAAACATATTTGGATTTTCAATGTTAGTTGAGTACGAATCACATGTAAAATGCACTATTTTAGGTTGATCACTAACAAATTCATAGTAATGTAACATATATGTATTACCTTGAGTTCCGTCATTGAAAAAGTTATATCATTGATTACATATATTTTTTATTTCTTGCAAATTTTGAGGCAATTATACACAAATATTAGTGTAGCAATCTTGTTTTTGTATTTGTCATATACTTACCCAGGTGGTAAGATTTTACGAATCTTACATATTGTGACAACCAAACTCAAATTCACGGCCAACATTATAGTGTTCTTTTCAAGTGATTCAGAATTTGTACCCCAGTGAACGAACATTGCATAGTGGTTCTTTTGATTTGATTTTGATTTGATTTGGTGTTTTAAGTCCACTTTATGCACAGTAAGGCTAATCGGGACTGGACCTACCGTTTAAAGTGGGATCCGAACCACTTGTGCCCCCACCGGGTATCGAACCCGGGACCCCTTGATTTCAAGGCGACGACTCTACCACTGCGCCATCGGGGAGGCACTGCATAGTGGTTCTGATCCCACTTTCAACTGTAGATCCAGTCTCGATTATCCTATCTTTGCATAAAGTGAACCCAAGGTTAGCTTTCTGCTATTGTTGTTTCGTGACTGGTGATCCTGAAGTCGTGGAAAGGCGTCTGACTGCCATGCAGAAGTCCCGGGTTCTATTCTCGGAGTGTGCGATGTCATAAATAATAAAAATACTTGTAATAATAATGATAAAAAAAACAAGGTGCATGGTATAAGTTTATATAAGGATGAATTATAACGTGTCAATTAACACTAGGTAGTTAGTTATTTAGTTCCATTTTCCTCCTAGTCTCCGGAGGAAAGCCTCTATTTGCAATGATCTCTGCATATACTTGCGAAGAATCCTTGGGTGTACGGGTTCGTGCCGGGTCTTCAAAATCTACATGGTAGATTCCGTACTTGACCCTGAAATAATAAAATGTCAGTGTTATGGATATAGAGCGTCTATAGATACATGGATGGATTGAAAGGGTGGAAATGCCGTTGATGTCTGAAATCAACAATAAATGGCATCACCCTCCCTGAGATATTTATAATTACATCTTCAATGAACAAAATTAAGAGGTTCACCCTCATGTGAAGCGATAGCAATATAAAGAAAATTGTTTTTCGATACTTTCTATCTCAGAAGCGAGAAACATATAATACTGTGTACTAGTGTATCGAATGAAAAATAAGATCTCTGGTTAATTCGAAAAAAATGTTATCGATTATTTCATCCATTCGAACCATTCTATACCTATTATTGGCTCGGAAAATACCCAAGATATATGTAAAATAGATCCAGGAAATCATAGATTCCATTATAATGGCATATGTAATACCTTAAGTCCATTCGTATGTCTCTGCCGTTGAGATTCCATAAATTAACAATAAGAGTTGACATTATAGTGGCCTAACACTAAAAATCTAAATCTATATTTAGTGGGGCGAAATATCGATACGATAATATTTTTAAAAAAAGTCTAATAGTATCGTTTTGTCTATTTAGCTAACTTCAAATACAAAGAATACCTATACACTTTTACGTTATGAAATCGGATTTCAATACTACTTCTGGTATATTTGATTTATGAAATAAGTTTAAATATGCTCTATATTTATGTCAAAACAACTTAAAGAGACATTTTTAAACTTTTCCCCAAGGAAAATTTTACACAGATACTTTGTATTTGTTAATTGTTTAATCACATAATCATAGTCATTTGTTCAACAATCAGTTGGACTTACTTGTAGTTTCACATTTGCTAAGTTTTTAGTAACTTTACATTTGCAAATTGTTATAAAATAAGATAGCCCATATCATTAATCGGATTCATAGCCTGTACCTGCACCTAAAATTCTTCATGAAAGACATTTACTCGTAACAAATCTATAAATGAAAATGGAAATCTTGTTTCTATTTTCTAAGTAACCCATATTTCAATCTATTATTTTTGAAGCATACAAAAAAGTAATTGTCAATTTCGTTACTTGATTTCTGCAAAAAGTAACAGAGTTACGCATTTCAAAAAGTAACTAGTTACAGTTAACGTAACTTGAAAGAGTAACTGTGTTATTTTAAAAAAAAAGATACACAAAGTAACTTATGCCTAAAGACGAAGACAGATAAAACCTTAAAAGAGAAATTCACTGTTTAAAGGTGCAGTCTCATTTACCACGAATCAGCAACCGTTGGTCGCCTCAAAAAGCAATTTCTATTATGTTGAAAGAGTATATCTCAGTTTGCTGTATGAATTAGACTTACGTGTATCCGCTGCCCCACTCGAAGTTATCCATAAGACTCCACATTGTATATGTTTTAACATTGCAACCGTCCAACTTCACAGCCTTCAGCAGTTCGTTTATGTAGAGCTGAAAAGAGATAACAGCGCTAATATTTCTCTTAAAACAAAACATATTTGATTACTTGTCTAACTATAAGAAGCATCACTATTTGTATTTATATTACGAAAATAAATTTCTCAACCAAATTCGAAAATATAAAGAATAAAATAAACAAAATTGTCTATTTCTTATCTTTGAACCCAAAAATGTATATGATGTATTCACATATTCTGAATAAATATGGGTGTTCTTTGTAAGTATCCCTTCATAGATTTTATCATATCATCATCACCTTCGCAATTTGCGCAAAATTGGCAGAAAAGAGAAGTAAAATATACCAAATCAAATCATCAATCATGAAATAACATAAGCACACACTAGCATACAGATAAACGTCAAATGACAACGACTACATACCGTTAGTTGGGTTTGCCTGTACGTATCATTCAAAGTAGGATTGGCATCTCCGTAACCGTTTTCAGTCATAAAGATTTTTGGACTGTTGTACTGGCCCTTCACCCAGTTCATCAGCTTCCTTAAGCTTTGGGGAACTATCTGCAAAGATACTTCATATGTTATATACTGATATGTTGGGAATGTATCACTATATTTTTCGGAAAGAAGTACATCTGTATAAGTAACTTAAATCTCGGCCAAATAGTTGCGAAACTTTGGTCTTTTTCTTCTCCTCCCTTTCTATCTGTAGCATCGCATCTGTCTCTCTGTTAGTATCTCTTTCTCATATTTTCTTTCTCCTTCTGTCCCTCTCATTCTCTCGGCATTATTTCTCACTGTTGTTCAACCCCGTTCTTCCCTCTTGCTCTTCTTCCTTTTCTCACATACTCAAGCAACGTATAGTATAGTGAGCGCAATATAACGGTTTCCTCTTTCTGCTAATGTTCAGTCGACTAAAAGCAGGGCTGTAGTCGAGGGTATACGGCCAAGGACGCCCTTATGGGGGGACACTTGCGCCCCTGAGGTATCTCGAAAGAGTTCATATAATTCAAATTCTGATATTGTGATGTGAAAACATGGACATGGGATGCCGTGAAAGACAGCAGATTAAGTGCCTATGCACATCATCCTAGTGCTTGGTATGATAAATCTCTTAACTGGGAAGCCTCTCCGATGGCGCAGTGGTAGCGTCGTCGCCTTGTAATCAACGGGTTCAGGGTTCGATACCCGGTGGAGGCACATAGTGGTTCGGAAAGCACTTTAAACTGTAGGTCCAGTCCCGATTAGCCTTACTGTGCACAAAGTGGACTTAAAACGCCAACTCAATCAATCAATCAATCTTAACTGGGATGCCTCCCCCATGGCGCAGTGGTAGCGTCATTGCCTTGTAATCAAGGGGTACCGGGTTCGATACCCGGTGGAGGCACAAGTGGTTCGGATCCCACTTTAAACTGTAGGTCCAGTCCCGATTAGCCTTACTGTGCATAAAGTGGACTTAAAACACCAACTCAAGTAAACCCAACTCAAGTAATCTTAACTGGGAAAAAGCATCACCCCCACCTTTCCTCTTTTTAATCACCCTCCCTTCCGCAAGGAAAAAATCCTGTGGGCAACCTTGTATACGCCGTATACCTTCTGGCTAACCTTACTCATTAGCATTTGCTTTCGTTATTTGTATTTATTTATGCAATTTGGCTATTACCCCAGTGAGCTTATTACGGTCAAACACTTCTGGTTTTACGTGATCGGGAACATAATATTCAGAAGGCCCAAGAAGACGACTTCTTTGCTCAATGTACCGTAAATAGTGAGTCTTCAAAGTATTTTTTCCAAGTTTTTAATTTTTGGTGCTATTAGTAGAATTATTAAAGTTATTAACTGGCAATTCACACAATATTAACAAAAACGTAAAATACAATAGCATGCTGTACTGTATCATAAAGTACTACAATAGTGTTGTGATTAAACGTAATCATTAAAATACAGGTTTTATTTTATTTTTAAAATGTCTACTCCATTGTACTACTCTTCTATTACAATTATGAGTATATAATCGTGAACAGTATTCTACCACCAATGGCATTTTTCTTGTAGAAGTTAACTCATTTCATCCGTATATTTAATGTGTCCACTTAACGTTTCGCGAAACTTAGCGTATATCCTACGAAAATTTTGGTTTGGTTTGGTTTGATTTGCTGTTTTAAGTCCACTTTATGCACAGTAAGGCTAATTGGGACTGGACCTACAGTTTAAAGTGGGATCCACGAAAATTTTGGGAATACAACATTGTCTACAAGGCATTACAACGGAGGAACCAATCAGACAGAACCTTACTAATGGATCAGTATAGCTGACTGGTTGCTTCACCCTGTGGTATTTATTGCTTCAACTGTCTGACGGGATCGGACACACTCTTATCTCACTATAACTAACCTTCACACCTTCTCCTGGCCAGGAAGGATCCTGACTACGGAGAACAGCTTCATCTCGGGATAAAGAAGGGTTTGCTCCATTTTGTCCTGGTTCTATAAGGAATGTAGTGTAATGGTTGATTCCAATAAAGTCGCCAGTACCTGCACGATAGAGACATTATTGAATTTCTGCTTTTATTTTGAGTGTTTGCAAAAATTATGTGGTAGCACGTCAGACCTGAAAGAAGGTGGGTCAATAATTACGTTGTATACTTGAAAGATTTAATATATACAGTGGAAGCTGCTAAAACTTAAAATAAGGGAAAACATAAAATCGAGGTAAATTGTATAACATTTTGAATTTTGGGACCATCAGGATTGAATGTATAATACAGGAAAATGTAAAATTCGGGAACGTAAAATCTGGGTTTCACTGTATTATTACTTGAAATTCCGTGGCAAGAGTACATGTTCAATCGTATATGCAATCTTGTAAGAAGCTGCCACAAATGCAAAAAATCCAAATTCTGCGCGTCCGAAAAAGAATATTAACTATCATGTCCTGTAAATGAAGTAAATACAAATGATAGAGCACAAATTACATTGATTTGATGTGACTGTGACATACTATACTCCACTACAGTGTTATAACCACACCTTTATTAAAACTGTGTTTACCTTTAATGTAATCTAGTTCTTCCTGAGTGAATGTTGGTAGCCTTGATCTGTTCCTTCCCTCAGCAAAGCTGTTCCTGTCTACGTACTCCCTCATCACAGGAGGGTAGTCACCATCTTCTGAGTAGATGGGGTGGCCGAACCATCCAAGCTGAAAAAAAAAGAAGTTGTTTGAATAATGAGGATGAATAAAGATTAGATGAAACAGATCAAGGGAGGGCACACACAAAAGGGCTGCTGAGCATTCGTATAAAGAATATAATCGAAGGAAACAACTGAACAATTTTAACTGCTGATACTTTTAATTCTCGCGAGGTACATGAAGAAATGCCAGGCTCCTGTTATGAATGAATATATGTAAAATAAATTGATAACAAATATTGTATATGTAGAGATTCCAAAAGTTATATTTTATACCGTTAATACATTGCCTTGTACTTTATTATATTTATATCAACAGTAGAGGCCAATATAGAAATCGTAAAGTAAATTTTGATCACACAACAGACACAATAAAAGTTTGCATGGAAATATGATAAATTTTGTACATGGTCGAAATTCATTCGGTAGAAATTGTTATGGAATATGATTAAAACTGTCAGTTTGACAGAAAAACAATAAACTTTTGTATTAAAACATGTATATTATAAATATTCACATGTTACTGATATGCAAAAAGAGAAAGTAATTTAGAAAATTACATAGTTCTAACAATTTTGATCTCCGGATTTTTCTGGTAGCTTCAGCACCTTTGGTTTATTGCATTACACAACAATAATCGAGTTATAGGGAGCCTCCCCTATGGCCTAGTGTAATGTCATTGCCTTGTAATCAAGGGGTCCCAGATTCGATAAACGGTGGAGACCCATAATGGTTCGGATCCCACTTTAAGCTGTAGTTCCAGTTGCAATTAGTCTGTCTGTGTGTGAAGTGAACAAAACTCAAGATATAAATGTAATGCATAGTCATTTTAATCGCCATACTAATTATTATTATTTTTTTCTTGTGGTACGCAGCGGTACGCAGTATCGGCACCTTTTTATAGGGGATTATTTATGAACTTACCACAATGTATGAAGTAGTTCTTATGATGGACACAAAAAAAAGAAACTCGAAGAGTATCGAAACATCTCTGCCCAGAAAAAAAAACACTGATTACATCTATTTATTACACATGGGTTCCACATTAAGAGACAAAAAAAATATTGGTTTCCCAGCCCTCTTGGATTCATCTAAAAAGTTTTCGTTATAATATTACTTATCAAAGAGTGTCTTGTGCACTTAACTAAAGTTTCATTACGTATAACAAAATGCAATGTCCTCACTTTAGTTTACAAGTATGAACTAAGTTTGAAATTTCTGCATTATACCGGGTGATTCAAAAGTCTCTTGACATTTTCCTTAAATTGTTGTTATCCAGCAAGATGGTGCATGCACCACTCCATTTCGACAGAATCGTTCGGGACTACCTCGCTTACACCTTCCCCGATAGATGTATCGGCCGTGGCTTACAAACAATTTCTCTTTCATTAAGTCAAGTTTGTACCAATTAAAGTTCACCACCATACAGCAACTAACACAGCGAATAGCTGTAGCAACAGCGAAGATCACGTCAGCTATGTTGGATCATATGTTCCGGTATACGCAAGAGAGGCGGGTACTATACCTAGACTTACAAGGCAACCACATTGAAATGTACTGAGTTTGTCTTCTATTCTATATTACTTTTCATCAGTAATGTCAATTTTGTCAATAAAATGCTCTTTGATTAAAATGTCAAGATACTTTTGAATCACTCTGTACAATTTTCTCTACTTTGCTTAATAACTTTTAGAATCTATACTTGTTTACTTTTATGTAGTAAATGTCTCAAAATCCTCACCATAAATTGTCTAGCTCTCTCAGCATCTTCCTCATACTCTGGGGCTTTGGCTTCAGGCCAGTCCATATTGAGAGTAATGCCAATCTCACCTGTTGTACGTAAGACAAATATCTATAGTTAATTATGAAAATATTATTTAGAGTATCGATAATGAGGTGAAAAATAAAATACACTAAAATTAAAACAGGATGTAGAGAACTGGAATTTAAAAGGTTGGTAACTAAGGAAGTGAATAAGAAAGAGGCAGAACATGAAAATAAAAATGAAATTAAGAAACAGAGCAAAGAAGAATTAGAAGGATGGAATATATTGAAAAGGACAATGGTAAGGAAGTTTGTGTAATAACTATCATAGAACAATATAAAATCTTCGGATATAAAATACAGGTAATTTCTGTTAATTAGGTTGCGCTGTATCTTTCTAGCGATTTAATTAGTACCTAGGTCTAGAATTGGATATTTTAAAGAGTTCTATATTGTTTATATTGTCCCTAGTCATATTGATACTATTAAAGTGTTCACGTGGGTAACAGGTTGTGATGTCAATTTTTTGTATAAAATTTTAAAACAAGTCCTCTCGTTGAGCTCACCCACAGTATTTCATTCTCGTCGTCGCATTTATCCAAGAAAGTGGAAGAAATGCGACTGAAAATATAGGATAAAGCAGAGAAGATTTTTCAATATCTTATGCAGTTTTAGGATATAGGATTACTGGCTTTGTATGGCTTATGCTAAACACTCCAGCACTATAAAGATCCACAATTATCACCAGCCAACTCTCTCTCTCTTTCACACACACACACACACGCACACGCACATACTGTCAGTCCTGTTACTCAAAACTATACTGATCGCGGGCGTAATTGGCGGCTGACCCACTTTTGGCTACATACAGTAGCTCCATCTGTCCAGCAATCGTCCTCGGGGGTGTGTGACTCGATGGTGCCAACAACCTCAGTTGCGAAGTTAAACTTGTCGGGGCAACATTGCTCTTCCGTTACAACGTTGCCAAACGTACGTCTGTTTTTGTCAGAATTTTCTATTAGCTTGTTTCTACATTGTTTGGGTGTTTTGTGTACTAATTTTCCGTGCTTTGTGTACTAATGTACAACTTTTATCCACTAACGGCGCTGATAAACTCTTCACCCCCTTTTTACACTACGTTTGCAAAACATGCTGTGTACCCGACGCTCATTTGTTTCGTCCCGCCAGCACCTTTCGGTGCCTTGCGACACGAAAACGTCCGATATCAGCCGAAGAAAATTCAACTGATCGCTGATTCGTTGTTTCCCAGCCGCCAGATGGAAATGCGAGCAGTATGGAGCGTTTCTCACCTTGTTGTTCCTGTCTGAATTCTTCATCATAGATATGATAAGCCAATGCGTGTGACTTGAGGATCGTATGTGTTGACAAGTATTCTCCAATTCCATGTGCATTCACGCCCGGAGCTCCTCCCGAGTTGCCATAACCAGTGCTCACATAATAAGGCTCATTGAATGTCAGCCACTTTTTCACCTGAAGGAGAGATGGAAGTACAGGTATCTTGCTTTTTGCGAATGATAAGATCTTGTAATATTTTTCACCTCAAAAATATGAATATAATGGAAAGAGAAATCTACAACAACAACTATACATACTACTGTATATTAATATAACTTAATATGGCACACCGTAGCTTACCATTGCCGTACGAGAAACTTACTTACCTGAGGGAAAAGGGGGCTCAAAGGCCCACACTTTTTTATCACTGAAATTCAAGAAAAAATTTTGTTATTGAATTACTGCTTTCTTTGTTGATTATATATTTGCAGTTATTTATTAATTACAATAATTACAAAATTACCATGATTAATAAGAAATAATAACCAATTATTGCATGAGTGTCACACACATATTTTACCATTCACTAGAACCTACAAAAAACATAATAATTTTTCATTAGTGCTTTTTTGTTTATAGAGGTGTAATTGTTTATTAATTATAATAATTACAATTGTACACTGTCACCGGAATTAGTGTCAAGAATTACACGCATTCAAAGATTGCGCCTGATGGTCCATTAAGTGGATTTTGCCTTCTAGTTATATCTACACCAATAAAAGATAAAGAGACCTTTGTTGAGTTCACTTCTAATATCCGCAACACATTCATATAATTAATATTATTAATATATAGAAAACAATATATAATTTATGAAACATGTTAAGTTACATATATACGAGATATACATTTTTGGCCTCAACCTAACCACGTCCCTGATTTGGTAAAGAAAAATATTATTTATCAAGTATAGTATGTTTGAACTGACAACTATGCTTGGAGAAAACTACTCACCCTGTCGCCAAATTCCCTGAAAGCCACCCTTGCGTAGTCTCCGAAATAATCGGCCAACACGGGGTTAGCCCAACCACCAAGGTCTTGAAGCGGTTGTGGAAGATCCCAATGGTACAGGGTCACCTGAGAAAAAGAAACGTTTATTTTTCAGTGACTGTCATCAGTAAGTTTTGAATCCTGCATATTTAGATTCAAGGAAATGTCAATGCAGTTCTTGATTCCCCCTTATTCTTCAACGTTTTTTGGAATGTTCCCCACAAGCACCTTTGTTCCACATTTCATATTTCCTAGCAATTTCGCAGAATTTCGTGAACATAACTTATCTTTTAACCGTTGTCAGCATTCTTAGCAGTAAATTGCAAACATTTGTTATTATTTATTTATTATTTAGATGTTTATACCGCTGTGAACAGCGTGATACCTTTTTACAGCAGTTTAACACAAGTACATTACATACAAGTTATAAATATACAAGACATTAGATAGTACATACAGTAACGGATGTGTAAAATAGTTTACAACTTAACTTAAACTAACATAAATGAATGGCTCGGGTGTATAAAATGGTAAGTGATATTTTGGTCATTTTTCAGTTACAAAGTAAAATGTACCATCCTTCAATTTTCGAGTGAAATTGCTTTGTTATACAATTTGCATTGGACTCAGTGAAGCCTTCTGAAATTGGTAAACACAACAGGAAAACAAGTTATCTACAGTATAGCTTCTAATAACCTTTTTTCTTAATGGACTCAGGAATGATCAAAATGTCACTTACCATGTTTTACACCAGAGCCCTTCCATGTGATGAAATACAATTAAATGCATATACATTGACACCGTTGATGAGTGATATATGTATACGTAGAAACTATTGAAGTTTTATTGTTGCATGTTAATTCAGTGTTTCTTGGTGCAGTGCATGAAATGTAGATTGAAAAATAATTTAAAAAATCTACTATACATAGGATGCAAGTATGGAGTAACACAAACTCTATACATACTTATTCTTATTATAATTCTAGGCAAAGTTTCAAGAAGGTTCATTGGGGATATGAGTTTATTGAGAATTTCCTTTCTATTGGTGCGATAGTGTTTGTAGGTGGGTGGGAAAGTACATAATGTTACTTTAATAATTTTACGTGTGTAGTGAAAAAAATTGAGTAGTAGTTAGGTCTTTGTGTTGAGGAGGTTGTAACAAAATGGGGATGTTGGAAGAAGCGTTAGGTTAATTGCAAGAACTTAATGGTTAATTCAATAAATTCTCTACACGAACTGTTATGAAAATGCAAGAAAATAATTGAGTTTACTCACCAGAGGTTCAATTCCGTTGTCGAGCAGCTCATTGATAAGATTGTTGTAATATTCAATGCCACCAGGGTTTATGACATCAATGTAGCCTGTTGGCAAAATTCTAGGCCAAGATAGAGAAAATCGATAAAACTGGGCCTGAAAAATAATTAGTAACTTCGTACAATACATTAATTAAGACTACAAGTATATACAATTATTAATAAATTATTTATTTTGAGCAAATGTTAGAAAATATTAGATAACTTTTATTTGAATAATATTAAAATTAATATTGGCAAATTTCTGTTTCTACTACCACGCCGATAGTTGATCATATTTTAAGAAACATATTGGCCTATCAAAATGCATTCTATTGTAATAACAGGCATCAAAATATGTCACATTTTTGATCAGGTTGTTCAAGAATCTGTAAGCATTGAAACATTGTTTTACCAGTCACTGATTACTGACTATATCGTGAATAGTATCGTGCGCGCGCGCGTGTGTGTATGCATGTAAATATATATATATATATATATATATATATATATATATATATATATATATATATATATATATACACACACACGTGCGTGCGCGTGCGTGTGTATGTACATGCTTACAGCATTACAGCGCATTCTGTGATCCCAGAATAAATCTAAATCCGCCTATGATGATTACAACATTTTCCTATAAATATAACGGATACATAAACTTACCCCAATAGCCTTAAGCATTTGGACATCTTCTTTGTAGTTGTGATATGAATCGCAAGCTATGTCTCCACTGCTGTGGTCTGAAATGCTCTCTGGGTGTTCGTGTGTCAAGGTATCCCAAATACTCATTCCCTTGCCTAGAAAAGATATCAAATATTTCAACTTCACGACCATAGACCCTATACTATACTATAAACTACGGAGGGTTATTTTCTAAGTAAGGTCCGTTTTCAAAAAAAAAAAATTACTCATATTTTCTGAATTCACATACACTTCTTTAAACTGTAGGACCAGTCCTGATTAGCCTTAATGTGCATAAAGTGGACTTAAAACAACAAATCAACACTTCTCTATTTTTCTACATAATTTCCTTGCCGGTTTAAACATTCATCATAACGAACTACGAGTTTTCGGATACCCTCCTCATAGAACTCTGCCGCCTGTGATGATAGCCAGTGCTTTAACATTTTTGACTCTCTACAACGAGGAAGGTGATGAGTTTTTGAGTCATATCGTCACAGGAGACGATGTTTTGTTAGTGGACTTTTTGCAGCAAGGAACAACAATTAACTCAGCTTCCTACTGTGAGACCCTAAGAAAACTTCGTCGAGTAATCCAGAACAAACGGCGTGGAATGCTGTCAGCCGGTGTCGTACTGATTCACGACAATGCCAGGCCACATGCTGCGACTCAAACTCAAGATCTGATCGAATCTTTTGGCTGGGAGGTATTCGATCATCCGCCACACAGTCCAGACTATGGGCCTAGCGACTACCACCTCTTCCGCCATCTTAAGACCTTCCTGGGCGGCAAGCGTTTAGACACTGATGAAGAAGTGTAAACGGCCTTGAGTAACTGGCTATATCATCATCACAGGCGGCAGAGTTCTATGAGGAGGGTATCCAAAAACTCGTACTTTGTTACGATAAATGACCCGCAAGGAAATTATGTAGAAAAATAGAGAAGTATATGTAAATTCAGAAAATAAATGGTTTTTTGAAAAACATTTACTTACTTCGCTTTTTTACCCTTGCAAAATGGAAATTACTTAAGAAATTACCCTCGTATTTAAATTAGATATTTGTATGACTTCGGAGGGGGCTTCAGCCCTACGAGCCTCCCCCCCACCCCCGGCTTCGTGCCTGCTCGCAGTGAAATAGGAGACGTATTTACGCCAGAATTTCGTCCGGGGACCGAAACCAGAATGGCTGAAAAAGCCAATTCACACCTTTCAACTAAACGCACGCCATGCAATTAGGCGGGTGGCAGAAGTTCGCACTGTTGCCACGTCGGAGCACAACCCCGTGTGTTCGGAGGTTTAAGAGAATGAAAGATCTCGTTGTAGAGTTGGTCTTTGTAATCCATGTGATACAAACTGACAGCATTTGCTCGAAAGTTCAGGGATGACACAAAAGTTCCCCGAAGAGAGCTCGGTCTAGGCAAAGCAGCCCGGTTGAACCAGCTACTTTTGTCCCGCTTTCGCTTTTCTTTTCCCATACATGGCATCACCGCAATCTGCCTATTTTCATCGCCGTGCGTATACACACCCGGTTGCCATGTTGACCTAAAGAGGACCAGTTTGATCGGATAATATAATAAAAAGGCTAAAAAACTTGTTATTCTTACCACTGGCATTCCATCCTCCCTCCACCTGGTACGAGGCAGTGGCGGCGCCGAATAGAAAATCGTCAGGAAACGTGTCGTAGTAGAATTCGTCATCTTGGGCCAATGAGAGGCTCAAAGCCGCGAAAACCAATAGTAGACTCCTCATTCTGGAACACAGATTTCTTGACTGCTTGTATAGACGAACAGATTTGTGTTATATAGTAAAAAGATTAGATAAGATAACCTTTCCTGATATTATATAACCATCAGCAGTACATGTGAAAATGATGACAATTACTAGTGCTTTTAAAAAAATCGAAGATTATGTTGTTGTTTCTTTTTTGTGTGTTTGATGACAAGATTACAAAGGTTATATAGATATTTTTTGTTGATACCTTGAATTGTGAAGGACCCAACCGTGTGAATAATACTTTTTGCCTTCTATTTGTATCGTTGGGTTAAGTGCAAAGTCTGAGAGAGAAGATAAAGAAATGAAAGAAGGACTTTTTTACGTCTACTAGTGTGTACTTTTCATCTCCAAAGTTTGGAACATCACTTATGAATCACAGTGTATAAACGCCTAGTCTTGTAAGCGCACAGTCGTCGGCAATGAAAATGGAACACCAGCTTCCTTGAAAGGTGTTATGTGTGTTGCCTAACTCAACGGCGATAAGTGGATTTTAATAGCAAATTTTCAATGGCAACGCCGTAGTGTTAGGAACCACACTTAATGCTTTGCAGGGAAGCGAGTATTTAAGGATCTAAGTCCCATTTTTATTGCCGGTGACTGTACATAATTAGATAAGTTTATACAAGTCCTCGATTAATTCATTTCAAAGGTATTTATAAATAAAATACTCATTCAGGCTTACCAATAAGTGAAAACTGAACATTATAGAGATGCAAAAGTAGGCAACTGTCTCATGGAAAAACTATTTTACATAGTAATTAAGTAAACTTGAACATCGATATGGCGAAATACAGGGTGCGGCACGTAAAACCAGCCCGCTGTAATCCCGATGTAATTGCTTTGCTAATGAACATGTAAAATATCTACATGAACATGTCAACAGAAAATGGCGTTGCATTAGTTACTAATTCTATTTCTCACCAACAGGTGGCTTGTGAACCCGTGGTCGAGTGAAAGCAGTTGAGAATCAGGCCTTGTTGGGTGAAGCCGTGATAATGCCGTATTTGATTCCTGAGCGTGTTGCAATTGTTGAAGCTTTTGTGCGCACCGGATCCTTTGTGCAAACAAGAAAGTTGTTTCAGGAGAAATTTCCAGGACGTCCTGTCCCAGCAAAACGCACAATACAGGATTTGATTGGGAAATGGAGGCGTATAGGATCTGTTGCAAATGCTCCCAGGGACAGACGACCATCAGTCTGCACACCTGAATTACGGAGGCAGGTGCAGAACATAATGGCGAGAAGTCCTCGTAAATCAACGAGGAAATTAAGTCAACAGGTTCCAGCTAGTGAGCGAAGTTGTAGACGTGTGTTAAGGGCGCTGAAGTTAAAACCTTACCGGATAACTGTAGTGCAACAACTGAGGGAGCTTGACCCGGGGAAGAGGGTGGATTTTTGTTCATGGCTATTGACGAATGTTGCCAGTGGTGTTTTGGGTCCATTGGTGCTCATCATGGGTGACGAGGCGTGGTTTCACCTGTCGGGATACGTAAATTCCCAAAACAATCGCTATTGGTCGTCACAGAATCCACACGTAATCCACGAGCAGCCATTGCATGACGAAAAGATTGGTGTTTGGTGTGCCATTTCCGCACAACGCGTTATGGGGCCCATATTTTTTGAAACTACAGTAGACAGTAACGTGTATTTGGGAATTCTGGAAGAGTTTTATGAACAATTGACAGAAGAGGAGCGTCAGTTCTGTTACTTTCAGCAGGACGGATCAACAAGCCACACATCAAATGCTTCGCTATCCCGTGTGCATGAAATGTTTACTCCAGAGAGGACAATTAGCAAAGGCCTGTGGCCTCCTCGGTCACCCGACTTTTCAACTTGTGACTTTTACTTGTGGGGTATGTTAAAGGGGAAAGTATTCGAAACAAATCCACACAAAATTGAAGAACTCAAGACCTCCATCCAGAATATCATGAACAGCATCACCACTCAAGAATTAACAAAGGTGTACATGAATCTCCTGAAACGTGCTCAGACGTGTGTTGAAGTGGGTGGAGGACACTTTCAGCATCTATTGTGAAGGTGAGAAATCTTAACACACAACATTAAATTTCATTTGGTGTATTGCTTTTGTTTGATTTTGTTTTAATTTCACTTAATCATATAAATTGTTCATCTAATGATATCTTATGAAGGGACGGGCTGGTTTTAAGTGCCACACCCTGTACTTAATAGACAAAGAGATAAACTTATACTTTATTTTCGAACCATGATTGTTACAAATTATATTATATAATATCATGATCATTGGAGGTCAAGGAGGGAGTGTCTATTGTTGTGTTATCTCTTTTCACTATCTCAACACACCTCAGTTTGCAGGCGGGTGCGTGATTATTTTGTTGTTGATAAGTTGTTGTTTATCAAGTATCTCAATCTAAGCATGCTCTTGATGAAAGGTTAGTGTTTCGAAAGTCGTGTAATCCTAAATTTAACCCCTTCCCAAGGTGGCATTGTGAATCATAGTTTGTGTATTATTTTGGCTTCTTTAATGCACATACGAGGTGCGACATTTTACTTCCATGAATGGTCATGTGAAAGCAAAATTACTTCCCTGTGTACTAGCTGCTGTCGCCACATTCAAAAATTCTCCTTTTAAGCTCAGAGGTCTCGGGTTCGTGAACTGGCTTGCGCATGTTAAACTATCTACTTTGGGAAAATATCAACACCATTTGGAATAACGGTTACAGTAAAATGGGGGATAAAATAATGGTAACAAGCGAAGGACTGAATATAGGCTCTAGCCTAAGCCCAGCATTGGCTGAATTGGTTATGAATGAATGGGAAAAGAAAGTGATCGAAAAGGAGGTGACACAATAATTCTGTTTTCCAGATATGTGGACCATTATTTTGGCATATGGAAGGGAACGAAGAGGCAGCTCGACATATTTGCCAAATAAATACAGAATGAAGAAGGAGGGATATTGTTGTAACTCGAAATAGAAGAAGAAGACAAGATAAGCTACCTAGATATATTGATGAAAAGGAAAAGAGGACAAGAAATTGAAACAGCTTGGCATCAGAAGAAGTGTACAGCAGGGGTATTCTGCCACAAAAGAAGTGATGTAAGTGAGGTGACAAAAATAAATTTCATGAAGAATATGGAGGACAGAATCAAGAAAATATGCACGAAAGAATGTGAAAAAGAAGGCAAAATAAATAGCCTATGGAAACAGCTGGAAAAGAATGGCTACGAGAAGGAGGATAGACTGGACATAAACCGAAGAAGGAAGAAAAGTGGCAGAGGAGAAGAGGAAGAGAAAGAAAAAGAGGAAAAGAAAGAAAAAGAGAGAAGGTTTGGAATAAGGAGTATGGAGAAGACCACAGAAAAGATATGCAAAGTGCTTAGAAAAGCGGGAATTAAAACGTACAGGAAGGGAGGGAGAAGCATCTTAAGAATAGCGAAGAATGCAAACAAGAAAAAGGAAAACAGAGAAGAGGAAGAGGAAGGGATTATCTACGAAGTGAAATGTAAAGAATGTTAGAGTGTGTACATAGGAGAAACGAAAAAGAGGCTGAAAGACAGGTTGAAACAACATAGGGACCATATACGACTTAAGAGAGAGAGAAATGCGATATTTAAACACACGAGAGAAACAGGACATGACATAGAGTGGGATGAGGCTAAACAGATAGGAAGGGAGAAGAGAGTACTAGAGAAAATGGAAGGAGGCCAAGGAAATAGAGAAGAAAGGAGAAGAAGACACAATGAACTGGAATGGGGGACTGAAGATAAACAAAGAATGGAAGAAGGTGTTAGAAAGAGTGGAAAGGAAAGAGGACGAAGAAGGAAGGGGAATGAAGAAAGAAAGAAAAAGAGCGTGAGATAAAGAGTCCAATCACTTCCCAGATGAAAGGAAATGTTTATTCAAATCGCCGTCAGGTGAAAGTACAACAAGGGAAGGCCACCTGCTGAAATGTTCTGGAGAGAAACAACTTTCTTATAATCTTGTGTCTGGAGGGGAGTGATTTTTGTGTATATATATCTTCCTGTTTTGTACCTTGTTTCATTTGTACTGGGTACAGAGTCTGATGAAGACCTTGCTAGGAGGTTGGAACGTTACGTTTAGTTTATGTTTTAAAATAACATAAATTTTCTGCCTTGGTCAGCATATTGAGTATTTCATATCATGGAAACAAGGCTTAATGGTGTTAGAAACTGTTAGGTATTTGAAAATTAATTTTTAACATTGTAGTCTCTGAGGATTCGTTATCACTTTATCAAAGATTTTCATATCATTGTGACGATATTTATATTATTTATACAATGAACGTAATAAACTGAAAAATTCAAATCAGCTGAATCTCTCTCGTTAAATAATTCTGTAGGTTCAGTTTTTCAACGTTTTCTAATATGCATCATCACGAACTATAATAGGCTATTGTGCCTCGTCATTTGATAGTTAAATCCATGTGCCATATATAATTTTAAACAGTAGAGTTCCAGTTTCCATATGCAATCAAAATCTGAAAATTGATATATTTTAAAATAAATTTTAGCTATTGGAGCCATTAAGGGAGTTAATACAGTACTTTTGCGATTTAGACATTCACAGTGCACAATTTCAGGCGACATAGACTTTCATAAATGAGCAAATATTTCCCAATAGAACCAATAACAGAATAGTTACTTTCTTGTAGTTTCAGCATGTTCCATTCATAATGGATGAATATAAATAAGTTACAATATGGCTGCAATGGAGTTTTAGTATTACAAACGTTCATGACCGTATCTAACATTTTTGCATACTTTTCTTTAAACATAATTAAAAATGCCTTTAAGAGATTTACTTTACATGAACAATAATTAATGCCCCGGTAAAGGTTTTGTGTAAGGAAGTGACACAGGACGGTGCACAAAACTATGCCTGATATTCTTCTTTACTTACGTCATCGTTTTTGTAGCGTTTTGAGTTATTTTGTTCTTTATATACCGTGTGTCCCATAAATCTGGAACCATAGCTGTAGTGCTTGTCGTGCTAGCCGGAGCAAGAGATAAGCGAGGTATTCCGCTGTGGGTCGGAGGACGTACTGCCCCAGGCACTGGCATAGTGCAGCTTTGTTTACCTAGGTGGCAGCACCTTACACAACATCCCCCTTCTTTATTTAAGCTATGTTTGTTTACATATTCTACATAAATCTTACCTCCTATTACAAAACAGTTTAAACAAAGTTTTTGTTTCTTAACTCAAATTGACGAACAGTAATGTTTTAACCAAAACATAAAAATGACACATTTAACAACTTTATCCATAACCACCATACCTATTAACAAAAACACAAATAATATCTTAACCTACGTAATCCTTCATCCATCCTGGAGGGTTTCTTTCCCTTCGAGGATGCATATACACCAAACTTTCAGCTTCTTCTAACTTATTATCTTTATTATTATCTCGTCCTGGTGTAGTTGGAGTTACTCTGGGCGGAGCCCTTTCAGGAAATGTAATATCATCCCTGTTCATTACCTGAGGAGCAGGGATGAGGAGCCATCTGTTTCGACGATAAGTACCTGTATTCGTTTGTATTAAGTATGATCTAGGATATTTCAATTTAGTTTTAACTGTACCATATTGTTTTAAATCCTTGACCCAGATCCTCTCAGCTACCTTTAGGTCTCTTAAATGTCTAACTCTGTGCCTTTTGTTGTAATTGTCAGCTTGTTTGTTTTTTAAATTCTTATTCTTGTACAAAATTTGGCTACGATTCAACACTTTAGGTAGTAATTTTACAGGTAACATCGGTAAATCTGATCTTAATTTCCTGTTCAGAAATAATTCTGCAGGAGAATAACCATTCGCTAATGGAGTATTTCTATAGGCAAGCAAACCTTTATATATGTCATCATTCTTCATTAACAAATGTTTAGCAATTTTAACAGTAGCTTCCACCTGTCCTTGAGACTGACTATGATATGGCGAACCTGTCTGATGAATAAAGTTATACTCCTTAGCAAAACAGCGAAATTTGTACTGAAACTGCGGTCCATTATCAGATCTAATTACATTACAAACACCATATCTAGCAAACATTTGCTTCATTTTTGTGATTATCACATCTTCTGTCATTTGTTTCAACGGAAATATCTCAAAAAACTTTGAGTAGTAATCTGTGGCAATAAGGTACCATACACCTTTACATTTAAACAAATCTATTCCCACCTGTTGCCACGGTCCATCAGGTAAACTTTCCCTTAAAAATGGTTCTTTACAGTTACCTCTCATTTCAATACATTGAGAGCAGTTTTTCACTAAATCATCAAGTTGTGAACTAAGTCCTATCCACCATACTGACATCTGTGCTCGACGTCTACATTTCGTTATACCCTGATGACCTTGGTGTATGAATTTTAAAACCTCCTTTTGTAGCAAACCTGGTATTACAATACGAGAACCTTTTAACAATATATCATGTATTATTGAGAAATCTAATCTATATTGATAGTAAGGTAACAGTTCAACTGCAATTTTACTTTTATCAGGCCAACCATTCAAAGTATAGTACCTAAGTTTCTTGCATATGTTATCATTTACTTGACACTGTTTAATTTTGTCCAAGTAATAATCTTTCACAGGACAGTGTTGAATAACAAAATTTACAAAAGCATGAACTTCTTCACCTAATTCCTCTCTCTCCCAGCCATCAATAGGATTTCTGGACAGAAAATCTGCTAATATAAGTTCACGGCCTGGTACATAATTAACTGTATAGTCATACCTCATTAACCTTATTCTAAATCTTTGCAATCTTGGAGTTAACTCATCAATGTTCTTAGAACCCAATATCTGAATTAATGGTTTATGATCAGTTTCCAAATTCACTTTTAGACCTGAAACATATTCTGAAAATTTTTCCATAGCCCACGTTAAAGCTAAAGCTTCCTTTTCAATCTGTGCATACCTTTGTTCTGTAGGTGTTAATTTTCTAGAAACATAAGCAACAATTTCTCTTTTTGCACCTTTCATTTGAAATAACACAGCACCTATGCCATATGAAGATGAATCTGCACTAACAATGCACTGTTTACTAGGATCAAAATATGCTAATGTTGGGGTTGTAGTTAGAGCTTGCTGTAGCATTTTGTAACTACATTCTTGTGCCACACCCCAATTAAATTCTACATCATCTTTAAGTAAACCAGTTAAAGGTACTAAAATATCTGATTTATTTGGAATAAATTTTCCTGCATAGTTAACCATACCCAAGTATGTTTGAAGCTCTGATTTGCAAGTAGGTCTTTCCATGTTTACAATAGATTTGACCCTCTCCGGGTCTATTGAAATACCTTTCTCAGACAGGATATGACCCAAATACTTAACTTTAGTTACACCAAAGATACTTTTGCTTTTGTTAATAGTAATACCTTCTGCTTTCAGTTTATTTAAGACTCTTTTAAGAGCTTCATCATGTTCTTCTATAGTACTCCCAAAGCATAATATGTCATCTACATGAAAAATTACATTTTTTTCACCTTGCAATAACATGGTAATTTGTGTTGTGAAACACTCCGGAGCACAAGAAATCCCAAATGGCATACGCAAAAATTTAAATCTTCCAAATGGACAAATGAAGGTAGTTAACAGTTGACTGTTTTCATCTAATTTTACTTGATAAAACGAGGTATTTAGATCAATTTTACTGAAATACCTTGCTCCCTTTAATTGTGCAAGAGTCGATTCTACTTTTGGCATAGGGAAATGTGGCCTTAACACCCACTCATTTAACTTTGTATAATCACAACATAGCCTAACCTCATTACCTTTAGGCACACACACAATAGGACTAACCCAGTCTGTTACTTCTTCTACCGGTTCAATTATTTTCAGATTTTTCAAACGGTTAATCTCTACTTCTAGTTTTTTCAACATTGGTATGGGTACTACTCTTGGTACAACCTGTACATATGGTTTTGCATTAGGTTTCATAGTAATAGAAACTGTTTTCTTAAATTCTCCAATGTTTTGAAACAATTTACAATATTCTGGTGAATTAATATCAACTTTTGTGAAAGATCGTAGGTCTTTTTGCAGATTATTTACATTTAGCATTTCCAGAGCAGTGACTGCATTTCGACCAAGCAATGGTTTTTGCAACCCTTCTACTACATATACTCTTGTACAAAATTCCTTGCCTTGAAAGCATAATGTAAAATTCGTAGTACCTAACACCTTTAATTGTGTACCATCGGGTCCTTTAAGACCAGATTGCTTTGCATTTAAATTACACAACATGTTTGGAAATAACACTTTATCAGGTACACATACACAATCAGCACCTGTATCGATCAAAAAATTAACATTATCGCCAAGTTCCTTAATGAAAATTGAACGATACCAACTGAATTCTGAATTAGAAGTAGATCCTTTAATATTTCCTACAAAATTATCTTCCACCCTCGATTTTTCGTTAGTGTTTTGTTCATTCACGTTACCAAATTCAAAATGATTGATTGTTTTCGTGTTTCTCTTCCTACAAACTCGAAAAAAATGTCCTACTTTTTTACAGTACCTGCACGCCACTGTTCTAGCTGGGCAATCCTTTAATTTCGGGTGAAATGGTCCTCCACAGAAGGGACAATACTTCGGTTTCTCTAAGTTTGTGTTGTACTTACTCCGAGCTGGTGGTCGAGAATTACCTCCCCTGTACGTTGCACTTCCGGTCCCGGTTCTACTAGCGTAGTCCTTCCCGGTCGTCTCTTCGCGTCGTCTGGTCACTTGTTGTACCTGTCCTTGGTCGGCAATTTCATGTGAATTCTTCTGTTGTTGTTCGTGCTGCTTAACCCAATTAACTGCCTCGGCAAGCGTCAATTCTCGCTGCATCTGTAGTTTGTCGGACACACGTTTATCCGCTACACCGACGACGATCCTGTCTCGAATCATGTCGTCCTTGAGATTACCAAACACGCAATGTTCAGCCAGTCTATGCAGATCCGTGATAAACACGTCAGCTGGTTCCCCCACATTTTGCACTCTGGTATTAAACTTATATCGTTCAAAACTTATGTTACGATGTGGCAGAAACACAGAATCGAACTTGTTCATCAACTCGCTCACTGAACGTGGTTCCGGGAAACGCAACAAATACGAGGGTGTTTCAGCATGCTCCGCCCCTGACCCATTTCCATTGATAGTATGGACCTGTAATTTTATATGTAACATTGTTCATTCTTTAGACTAATATCCACAAAGTTTCAAGAATTTACAACAATTTCTCTCTTTCTTACACGTTGATGATCAGTAAGAAATGTAGCCACATGTGATACAATGGAAAAATCTGAGGTCCGAGCAGTGATAAAATATTTACTCAAGAAAAATCTAACACCGAAAGACATCCATGCAGATATGGTGGGAACTCTTGGAGACTCTAGCAACTCATATGATCCAGTGAAGAGATGGTGCCGTGAATTTAAATGTGGTCGGCAGACCTGTGAGGATGAGCATGGTGGTGGCTCATCTGCAACGGTGACCACAGCAGAAATGATTACAAAAGTGCATGACATGATTTTGGCAGACCGGCGAGTGACTGTTCGCCATATAGCAGACACATGTGGCATCTCAACTGGCAGTGTGCATTCAATTTTTCATCATCATTTGTTAATGGAAAAAATCTCAGCACATTGGGTCCCGAGAATGCTGACGGTCAACCAAAAGAGGACACGTCGTGTGACAAGTCAGAACCTGTTGCGGACAATAAAGGCTGACAAGCCAAAGTTTCTGAAGAGATTTGTTACAATGGATGAAACGTGGGTTCACCACTTCGATCCCGAAAGTAAACGCCAAAGCATGCAATGGAAACACCCCCAAAGAAATTCAAGGTTCAACCATCAAAGGGCAGAGTGATGGCATCTGTGTTCTGGGATGCAGAAGGAATCCTTTTCATAGATTATCTCCAACAGGGAAAGACAATCACAGGTGTTTATTTTGCAACCCTAATTGAAGAATTACATACTGCCATCAAGGAGAAACACCGCGGAATGTTCGCCCGTGGTGTGTTGTTCCATTGTGACAATGCTCCCGCCCACACCTCCCAAGTTGCGGTGGCTGCAATTCATGCAGCAGGGTTTGAAATTGTCCCTCATGCCCCTTATTCTCCATATCTGGCCTCCAGTGACTTCCACCTGTTCCCGAACATGAAGAAACACCTTTGTGGAAAACATTTTGCCAGTGATTCCGAGGTTATGGATGTTGTGAATGCTTGGTTGCAGGACCAACCAAAATATTTTTTTTCTGCTGGGATTGAAGCACTGGAAGGCCGATTGGAAAAGTGTGTTAATGTTGCAGGGGACTATGTTGAAAAGTGACAGTGATTTGGTTTTCTTACGAGGGTTCCTTCTATGTCAGGGGCGGAGCATGCTGAACCACCCTCGTATTCCTCACTTTGTGAACCCATCACGTATAGAAGTAGGTTGATTTTTTCGTCCTCAGTTTTGTTAACCAAGCCCGAAACACTTAGATAACGTTCGAACCTTTTTCTCCATAATGGCCACAGTTCTGGTCGAACAAAGTCAAATTGTTCAGGAGGATTCACATTCACTAGTGAATGCAAAACGTTGCCGGTTACCGACGAATCACTATTGTTAGGCATGTTTGATACTCACGTACCTTGTTTTCGGTTCTCAAAAAAGTCTAGTAGAGCCACGATATCTGGATCCCATGTTAGCTATTCCACTCTTCCGTTCGACCGAATTCGGATCCCACCGCTGCCACCATGTAGTGTTTGTCGTGCTAGCCGGAGCAAGAGATAAGCGAGGTATTCCGCTGTGGGTCGGAGGACGTACTGCCCCAGGCACTGGCATAGTGCAGCTTTGTTTACCTAGGTGGCAGCACCTTACACAACAATAGCTATTGTTCATATTTCCCTTCTTTGTTCCGTTACAGTTAAACCAGAGCGTATAGAAGAGAAAGTGTGTGCACTTCGTTTTCTTTCCGTAAGCCAAGTGAATGGAGCGGTGCCCCACCGAAACACTGGCAGCACCTTCGCTTGCGAGCGTCTTCTGCTTGCAGTGCGGCCGCGCTTTAGGTAGAGCATTGTGTTTTGTTGTGCTAGAATAACATTGTGTACTTTTATTAATGACAACGTTGTTACGTTATTGAGTTTAGTGTCGTTAGATTTGTGATTGATCCGTTGTGACTAGTTTGTGTTGTGTTCAACGCATTATTATTGTGTTTGAGACAGCAGCGAGCGAAAACTACAAGATGCCTACGTGTTTCGTACCCGGCTGTAGATCTGGATATGACCGCTGTTCTTCAGGCAGTAGACATTTTTTAGGCCACCTAAAGACAGTAATGGTCTCTCAAAATGGGGGAGTGCCATCCATGTAAAAGATAAAAAACTAAGTCATAATTGCTATGTGTGTGATATTCATTTTTCCACTGATCTTTTAGTGAAAGTGGATTCGTTCATAGTGGATGGCGATACAGTAGAAATTCCACGACAAAGGTGGAAATTAAAACCAGAAGCAGTTCCTCATATTTCCTAATCTGCCCAAATACCTCTCCAAGACAGTTTAGAAGCGAAGATCTCCCATGAAAAGGCAATCCTTGCGGACAGATGATAATGAAGTAAGTACTCGTCGCAATGTATCATGAAGCTTATCAGTAGAGGATGATTTGCTTCACACTGCGGATGCTAGCAATACAATAGCTACAATACAATACAATAAACTTAAGAATCAGAAACGCAATTTAATTAGAACGCAGAATAAACTAAAGGTCGCACAGGCTAAAATAAATTTGCCTGGAAAAGGCGTTAAAGATGCTAAATTAAACACAACGGTCACACAGTCAAAACAGTTCGCGTCTCTTAGCAAAAATCAAAAAATTGTAATTGATACAATCTTAAAGAAATGCCAACTGAAAAGTAAGACAGGAATGAGATACAGTTCTGAGTTTATACTGGATTCTCTTCTATTAAAAATTAAGTCCCCCAAGGGGTATAGACACTGTTTGCATCACGATTTGCTACCTTTGCCTTCTGAAGCTCGCTTGAGAAAATTGGTAAAGGGTCTTAAATGTCCTTACGGCGTAAATTCCCATGCCATCGACGCTATAACACATTTTTTTAGTGAAAAGAATGAGAATGAGCGTAGCGGAATGCTGATTTTTGATGAAGTTAAACTTATGGAAGCAATTCAGTTTAACTCGAATTCCTTAAAAATAGACGGCTTTGTTGATTTGGGAAATCTTACTCCAGACGAAAGCAAGAATCAATTAGCAAATCATGCTCTAGTCTTTATGTTTGTTCGTTTTCTGTATAATTGGATTCAACCCATAGCAGTATATGCTAGCAGGAATGCCACCCCTGGTGACATTCTCACAAAAATACTTATCCAGGTAATCATACATTTGTTAAAAGCAGGGGTCAGAATTATTGGTTTTACATCTAACAAAAAGTTATGGAAATGCTTAGGAATTTCCGGAAACAGAAGCAATCTTAAGTGCTCTATATCCAATCCAGCTGACTCTAGTAGAAAGCTTTGGGCATTTTCAGACGCACCACATACATTTAAATGCATAAGGAATAACTTCCATGATAAAGTGCAGGTGTACTATAATGGTGATATTGTTGATTATTCATTTTACAGAAAAGTGTATGAACATGATTCATCTACTGAACTTTCCGGTATGAAAGCTTGCTACAAAGTATCCTCTGCTCATTTGGATCCTGATTCATTCCAACGAATGAATGTAAGACTCGCAATGCAGCTGTTCAGCAGATCTGTGGCTAATGGAATAAAATTTTATCGGAGTATTAATGCAGAGGGGTTAGAAGGCAGTGAAACAACGGAAAATTTCACAAGGGACCTAAACTGCCTGGTTGACGCTTTAAATTCATTCACTCCTGCACAGGCACTATACAGGGTGTATATAAACATGTGTCAGAAACTTTAGGGATTTATTCGTGACTTCAAAACATAACAAAAAGTTCATATGAACATGGGCCCGCAAATCTTTCGTTAGGGATGTATGAAAGGAATTCCCTGTAGTGACTCCTGGTTGTGTAATGTACCTCAAATGTGCATTTGTACTCACTTTCTTGTGTACAGTTGGGCATGGCATTTGTTTTTTCTGTGTCTGATTGTCGTTTGTTCTTGTCGTTTGTTCTGTTTTATAGTAACTTCCATCACAACACATCACAACGATTCAGTGTCTGAAATGACGGATATGCACTACATGTACGGCCTAGCAGATGGGAATGCGGATGTAGCACGTCAACGTTATGCTGAATGTTACCCTGGGAGGCAGTTACCTTGTGCAAGAACGTTTGTGCCACTACACCAACGCTTGCGAGAGACAGACACATTTGAGAAGAGAGTTGCAGATGGTGGGAGACCACGCGATGTACGAACGCCTGAGCTTGAAGAACGGGTTCTTCGGACAGTGGATAAAACTCCATCAACCAGTACAAGGAGAATTGCGAGAAGGGAAGGCGTTAATCACATGACGATCTGGAACATTCTGCATGAAAATCTTCTGTACCCGTATCACCTTCAACGGGTGCAAGAATTAAATGAGGCAGACTTTCAGCCACGAATAAATTTCTGTCAACGCATGTTAGGGCAGTGTACTGTGTTTGTGCAGTTCTTAGCATGTACCTTATTCACTGATGAGGCTGGCTTTTCACGTGATGGGATCTTCAATTATTATAACAATCACATCTGGGCTTATGAAAACCCTCATGCAGTGCCACAAGACAAACATCAACAGAGGTTCAGCCTCAACGTGTGGGGTGGAATCATTCATGATCATCTCACTGGCCCCTACTTCTTTCCACAACGTCTGACTGGACAAACGTATCTACAGTTTCTCAGACATGAGTTGCTACATTTACTTGATGATGTACCTCTAGACGTCATCCAACGAATGTGGTTTATGCACGATGGTGCTCCACCGCATTTTACACGGATAGTTCGCCAGTATCTCGATAACCAGTTTCCGAACAGATGGATTGGTAGCGGGGGATCCATTGCATGGCCTGCCAGAACGCCAGATTTAAACCCAATGGATTTTATTCCTTTGGGGACATTTAAAATCATTGGTGTATTCAACTCCCGTACCGAATGTCGATGTTCTGAGGGAGCGAATTCAACATGGATTTGACCAAATACGGAACATACCAGGAGTTTTCCACAACGTACGGCAAAGTATGGAACGCAGGGTCAGGGGATGTATGGAAGCAGGAGGTGGTCACTTCAAGCATTTTTGGTAAATGGCAATGTGTTTGGTAAATGTATCATTTTTGTGCTATGAATATTAAATCCTTTCATACATGTAAATGTGTTTGGTCAATGTCTCATTTTTGTGCCATGAATATTATTTCCTTTCATACCTCCCTAACGAAGGATTTTCGGACCCATGTTCATATGAACTTTTTGTTATGTTTTCATGTCAAGAAGAAATCCCTAAAGTTTGACACATGTTTTTATACACCCTGTATAAAGGATCAGAAGCACATACAACTTTAATAAAATGGAATGCTGTCCTTAGAGATAATCGAAATTCCTTCGCTTCAGAAAAACTCTAGAGTCCTTAAGAGTGACTTTAGAAAGTACTTTAGAAGTGTCCGAATATTTGTGGAAGAACAATTACAAGTACGTTTTGACAGGAAAATTTAATCAAGATCCCATAGAACGCCATTTTGGTATATTGCGGTCGTTCACTTGTGATGATCATCCCTCCACTGTGGATTTTCTGCACTTACATATGCTGCAATCAATGTACCAGCTTAACTTGCTTTATTTTCGGGCGGAAACTGTGAATACAGGATTGAATCTCCTCTGACGTATTTTGTTAATGAAATGCGAACTCTGGCAAGATCAACCGAAAATAAAAATCTTTCGGTGAAGAAGCAAGCTGAAAATAAAATAAGGAAAAAAAATTCCATTGTTAAAGATAAAATTCAAATACAGGACTGGTAAAACAACATACCGAACTTAAATGAACAAAGTGTTGGTAAAGAATACTAGGTGTATCATTTAGCAGGATACATAGTCCAGTATATTTTCAAAGTGACGGATTGTAAACTGTGTACAACTTTTCTACTCGGGGAACCAACTAATGTACCTGCCTCACTTACGTTAATCCAAGACTGGTTCGGGCGACGGCTGTAAATACCTTACGTACGCATCGAAAAGTGTTTATGATATGCTGTTACGAAGAATTTGTTGCAGAAAAAATATCATGTGCTAATAGTTTATGGGATGATATATTTTTTGAGTGTTTGGACAATTTAAATATAATTGCTGTAAAAACATCTCAATTAGGATGCTGTGAAGATCATGTTCTGCGTACGCTACCTAAACTCGTATTGCACTATCTGAAATGTCGATTTTTCTTCCGCACCAAGGAGATAAGAAAGGAATTAAGTGCCTCGAAGACAGCAAAATCATCTCGGAAATTCTCCAAACTATCCAGCTGCTGAGCTTTTCTCCAAACGTAAGTAACATGCATTCTTGTTTCTTATGTAGTTAGTTATGTAAGCAACGCGAGCATCTTCCGCACCCTCTCAAACGTCACCACTGCCATCTAGGCGGTGGACCACGGCAACTCGGGGAGTGCGAACACTATTTCTTCTATACGCTCTGGTTAAACCATGGCACTGACTAAGGAGGAGCAATTTTGCTGGTGGGGACTTTGTACACATTCTTTAACTGTGTTGTAGAATAATAAGTTCTTAATATTAACTTATTTGTTCTTCTTGTATGGTTTCAGACTTATGGGATACCCTATATATATATATATATATATATATATATATACATATATATACAAGGCATGCGCAGAAAGTAGTATCCGTTTGGCATTAAAAAGCGAAAGAAGTTTGTTGAACACATCTATTTACTCTGTTTGACGAGGATATATAAAAACTTGTCTCCTGGTTCCATGAGGGTCTCAATGCACGGGTTGGGTTCCTATGGATAAAAATAGATCAAGGTATGTACTTTTGGAGTAAAAAGGTTTTGTTCAACTAACTTCTACCCTTCTTGTTTCTCTTTCCAAAAGGGGTATACTACTTTCTGGATGTGCCTCATATGTAAATGTATATATTCGTACAATGATTCATTTCTGTGGCAGGCAGGTTCCGATACTCTTCGAGATGGTTTGTTATTGTGTTCATTACAAGAACTATTCAAAACATTGTCCTATGTTCATAACCCATGTAATTACACGCAAACACAACACACACACACACACACACACACACACACACCCCATCACACACACACACACACACACACACACACACACACACACACACACACACATATATATATATATATATATATATATATATATATATATATATATATATATATATATATGCTTCCTTAAAAATTAGAATCTATTAGATTTATTCTCAGTTATAAAATAGGCACACCTCTCTCTCTCTCTCTCTCTCTCTCTCTCTGTGTGTGTGTGTGTGTGTGTGGGTGTGCCAGAATTAACTAGGTTCCTGAGATCAAGGTTGAAGTTACTTTCTGATATGAACTGAAATTGCGTTAGTTTTCCAGCGTTTGATACTAATTTTATAGTAAAAGAAACAAGTAGTGAAATACACTACGTTTTATTGTACTATACATTATTAAACGACAACACCAGAATCAGACACTATCAAAGAGATTTAGATTGACAAGATTGTTAACGTTTTCCATGTTTCAGAAAGTTTGTCAGACGTCCCGAATTTTCATTTGTACTTTTATTGAACGTAAAAACCAGACACCATATTTCATGTAAATATAACTGAGGGTTGCAGATTATTCTCATTCACCTTCTTCATCTTCTTCACCTTCCTCCTTCTCTTCAGTCTCTTCAGTATCAACCGGTTCACCTGCCTCCTCTTCTGGCTTTGGAGCAACTAAATCGCTTACCAATTGAAATGCCAAAGCGATCATGAGGCCCTGGAAGAAGCAACAAATTTTGATTGATTGATTGATTGATTAATTTTGGTTCATTTTACTTCGTATTTCTGTTACTTTTGGCGAAGATGAGGATGAGTGATGATATGATGAAATTGATTGATTTGATTTATTTTACTTCGCTTTTTGTGTCACTTTTGGCTAATTTGCGAAGATGGAGATGAGTGATGAAGGGTCACTCACAAATAACATCCATGTTCAGGCCGGGATTCGAACCTGGACCCCTGTGTATATTCCTTCTAATTTTTAGTTTCTCATATAAGTTTTCTGGAATTTCTTTATTGCAAAAGATTCTGCATAAAACAGCAGAAATGAAGTCTGCGACGTCTGTTCACGTTTAATATTTTGCTCTCGCTTAGTGTTGGAAGGATATAATCAAATTTTTTAATGTTATATACGTATCGTAAACACAGGGTTTTGAACTTTTTGAATTTTAACTTTTTCGAACAGAAGTAGCTTTCCTTTGCATTCTTTGTTATTTTGACTCAGGGCCGCGGAAAGGGGGGAGGGGGCGGTCTGTGCCACCGCACAGAGCGGCAAAATTTGAAGAGAAGAAAAAAATAAGCCTATTGAAAACTTGGAACTTATATTATATTACATAACTTGGAAGTTAATATATGACAATCCACAGTTTTGAAGGAACATATCAGTAGTCTCACTTTAAAACCACTGAGTGCCACTAGGGAGGAAGCAGATTCGATGCTTTAACTCAGTTTATATATCAAGTAGGAGAGGTCTAGGATGCGCTCCTTCAAATAATTGGCAACAAAACTGCCCAAATGGTCGTACATGATGTTCAGTGTATTGCAAACCAGTTGTGTGACTTTACATTCCTTTGCTCACTAGTTATGACTTTTACTACACGTATTGTAATGAACAAATGTCTTCAAAACATTAATCTACGATGTGTTAGATGCTATTAGATTTCTTGCAAATATATCAGCGCTTTGAAAAAAGCAGGAGTGATGAAAAATTTCAAAGTTTCTTAGACGCTACTTGGCAGCCTGTCAGGGCCTTTCTCCCTCCACTCGTGGAGGTGTCGGGGGCGGTGACCTGTGAGTCCCAGTTGGTGAGAAAGAATTGGCATCGTATTTAGATATAGATGATCCAAAGATAGGTAATACTGAACAGGGCCGAAATCGAAAGAAGAAGCAGTTTCATTATGATGAAACTGTTGAAGATCCACAAAACGGTACAAAGTTGATTTTTATTACCAGGTCCTAAACGATTATTTTAGCTCTAAGAGGAAGATTTGAGCAGCTTAAACATCATACTGTTTTTTTTTTTCAATTTTATTAATGATATTAGTAAGCATAAAGACATGCCATCTGATCTTTTGTCTGAAAAGTGTAGAAAACTTGCCGGAATGTTAACACATTAAGGCTACTGAATTAAAATATGAACTAAAAGTGCTTTCGGCTATAATAAAACAATTACACCAAAGGATAAAGGGTCATGATTTTGCACCTAATGTGAGTGTAGATGTATATGAGAAAACAAGAGGAACGAGAAGCTAGCTTGCTACCTTCATTTGGTGCAAAGGTACATAAACCTTAATCTTAAAACTCAGCTAGCTTATCTACAGTGTAGGGTTCTTTGTAGACAACGAAACCAGACAGGATGCCTTCCAATGGAGACGTTTAAACGAATATATTATGTAAACACAGGATACATGGAGTAAGAATTTTACATGATAAGCTACATTCTTCTATAATTTTCATCTCAATATTCTTCCTTCGTAATGGGCAGATCTGGATCGGGACTTCCTTCTTAATGGACAGTCTGGATTCCCTCTTAATGGACGTTCTGGGTCTGGACTTCCTTCTTGATGGACGGTCTGGATCGGGACTTCCTTCTCAATATGGAGGATCTGGACTTCCCTCGTTCTGGATCTGGACTTCCTTCTTATCTTATTTGTGAACTTTCCTCTGGATTTCAATTTATTTATGTTTTGACTATTTAACGAATTCCTTTATCCTTTTCCTCTAAGCTTTGGGAATAATACTAATATCCTCCCTTGGGGCTGCGATCGGGACGCGCCACCACTAACTAGGTACAACAGAGTGTATACTTGGTGCAGCCGATTGATATGCGCATCCAAGTAGGTGCTACGGTTAAACCAAAAAGTGCTGTGGGGCGTCGATCGGAACGCGCTCGCCACTGATGTAAACAAAATTTCCGGTACGGGAATGGTAAATCAACCAAACAGATGCAATATCTGTTCAAAGGCACAAACTTGTATCAGTGCTTTGACTTCCTTAATTTTCATATTAACTTACGTGTGATCATTGATTTGATTTATAAGATATATATATTAATTTACTTCTTTCATATTTATTCTTTGTCTTCTTATAATATATTCTATTGTTTTTCATCTTTCCAATTTGCTTTGTTCTTATTTATAAAGTTATTCACATATATTATGCCAATTCTTAACCTTGCACGCCTGGTGCTGCCATCTCTATTCTTCTTTGGCAAACTATTCACATTACTTGGTCCTATTGGGTACGTAACAAGCTACAATTCCAACCCGGATCCATTCGTTCAGTCTTTTATCGACTCACCGTGGAACCAGGCTAATTTTCCTTCTCCTTTTGATAACGCTCGGAAGACTGCAGCGACCGGATTAATCTTATCTACTTCCGGTTGGAACAGTGAATACTTCGTCAGATTTAAACACTCTAAACACCCGAACGAAATTACATGTAATTGGCTTTTCCTCTTTCACTTTATGCAAATAAATACAGGGTGTCCATACATTAAGTATCTATTTTGTTGAAATAGTGATTTTTACTCCAGGTGTTTTTCATGGTATATGTTCATTACACATTACTTTCAACATGGCACCATCCACATCACGACACACTTTCCATCTGTCGGCAGTGGCGCGAAAGACGCTCTGGAGCATAGCCGGTGTTAGGCTATAGCGGCAGTAATTTGCTTAATGCGGTTTCGGCTCCTCCAATGTATAATGAAGATATTATGCCGCCTATTGTTATCGACCCAACAATACTGGAACTTAAAAAGGGAGTACAGATCAATCAGGTAGATAGATGCATATCACGATATGCAGGTATTCAATACACTGGATAAATTGGTAAATGACTATCAATCTTTTATGTAACAGCATCTAAATACCACAAATATTGTATTCAGTACCCCTGCAGATGATTATGATAGAATTAAACGAGGTTTAGGTCTAAATTTTGTGGGAAATTTGCGAGTCGGGGTTATGAAATCATCAGTGAGCAACAATTCGACAATCTATTAGTAAATTAAAGAACACTTAATTCAGAACTTCATAAAATTACTTCAAGCTTAAAAGGAGAACACCAACAATTACATCTCTTAAGGTATCAGGTTCGTGAATCATTCAAACTAATGATGCAATTGTAACCATGAAAAAACAAATACATCTCCTACAGACTAGAACTATGGATATATCTTCAGAACTTATCAGAGATTAGACTGTCACTACATATAAATTATACCGTCCCGCTTTAGTCAGCCATTCTGCACTAACTCATTATAAGTAACTCCAGAAATTCAGAATTAAGAACCATATGTTTGCTTATAAAATTTCCTTAATTTTAATCACACCTCAGGTTTTGAGAAGAGGTTTAAAACGCTTACATTTCACTCCTGGGAAGAAGGTATACCAATTAGCAGTTCCACTTTCATAAGTAATGAAGTATTACACTATGCTATTGGTTCATTGTTTATTTACAGCAACACAAGTGGCAATTGATCTAAAACTTCCCCTTACGAAAATTGATGAAACGGTAATTTCAGAAGAATTCCTAGCAGTTCCCTTTTGATGGGTAAATAATACTTGTAATATAATACACCCACCTCTATTATCAGCAACAAGTTCTCAGTCTATTTGACTTCTAACAGGAACCTTTTTATCCACATGTGATCCCCACAATTCACCCATGTGTTATATTCCACGCTATGGTCACGACGCAACATTAGGAAATTCTTGTGCACAAAATATACGGCAAGGAGCCACCCTACAAGAACCAGAAGGACACTGCATGTTTCAGTACTATGAAGGAAATAGTGTTATCATTACTGTAATAGCTTCAAACCATTACGTCATAACGAATCCGCCTTCAGTGATAACAGGCGAGTGCCATAACGAGACGCTTAATCTCCAAACATATGCTAACGAACCAGGGGTACTAGAAATAACATTGCCTTGTCATTGCTTTCTCTCTATAACTAATTAAATATTTATCCCCTGAACTTTCCCTTGTTATAGTAAAACAAGCCACTACATAAAATTCTATCACATATTAACTGCTTCAGGGGGGGAAATTCCCACCATGAAAATAGATATGCTATTTGCCTGAACTAAAGCCGCAGAATTTAATCACTTTAACAATTGTTTAGATACAGCGTGGCCAGAAAAGATTCATTTCTTAAAGATTACAACTCAGACTGAACCTATATCGAAGTAACTTAGACAACTTGGAAGACTTACCGAATCTCCCTTACCCTGAAAACAGTCATATCAAATCTCCACTTATAATAATATTATTATAATATATAATTATTTTGATTGCATGACTATATATAGCTATATATATATATACAGGGTTAGTCAAAAGTATCGGGACAGGCCAGTAATAACGAGACCCGTGGACGGAGGAAAATCACATGTTGCAAGTGGGTATTGGTGCGGAAACTGCATTGAATGGGGGTGTGGATATCATGGCAGCCATCTTGGATTCCGCCATATTGGATATCACACAATATTTTCAAATGGAAAGGGGTATGTATGACACATCAATTTAGGCTAGAATCGTCCCACAAATGACAATACGAACTCACTTTGGACCTATCGCCATTCGTGGAAGAGATAGGGTGTACTACGTTTGACTGCAAAAAATGAGATTTGTCTGAAAGAATTGTTTACTGTATTCTTGAGGGTAACTGTACACTGCAAATTACAGAGAGCATGAACAAGAAAACATGACATTGACTTACAGAATGCCTCAAAGCAAGTGCTCACACTGCTTCCCGTCGACTGTCTGACAATACTATATCAACCGATCGTAAAAACTGCAAGGTGCACGTTGTAGTATATCCCGATAAAGCCCTATTGTTTCGTCCACAATGCGATTCCGTAGATCATTCAGGATAGTGTTGCCCACGGGACGAGACGGGACAGGCTTTTAAAAATTCGAGACGAGACGAGATTGATCATGTGTCCCGAGAACAAACGAATATTTTCGAGACGAGACGGCATTTCACAGCATTTCCACGAGACGAGACAGACCAAAGTCTTGTCTCGTGGGCAACACTATTCAGGGAGTGTGGTTTGGTGCGATACACTTTGTCCTTTATGTGCCCCCATAAAGTAATCCAGGGGTGATAGATCGGGAGATCGGTTTTCCTCAGTTCCTCCAGGCGAATGCCGGGATGGTACCTTACTTCGAGGCTGTGACTACTTCTCTTCATTTCTTCCTTTCCTGCCTCTAGTCCTTTCCCCGGGTTGCTTTGATAGTTTGTTGAAAACAACATAATATCGCAAATTACCGAATTAAAGAATGCCAGTCTAAACAGTCCTTCCTTACAACAGAGAAACATACTCTTTTGTAGCTAACAATCCTATTTGACGAATTAAGAGCATCAGGTACGTATTTGCTTTCCTTTCAAAGGACAGCAATAACAGTATTCGTCTGGATATGGACCCTACCTGTACACATCCCTTGTAGATTGTAGTCAACTTCCTCGAAGGTCAGTTGCATTTGTTATCGTCTTTGCGAACGTTCTGCATGTCGCTCATGTTGGTGAGTGTTGTGCCAAAGGAAGGAGATTTGTGTCAGTGTCAGTGGTCAAAATGGAGCTCAGTGAACGAGAACGTATTACGTCATTAATGATGCGTGGCTATGGAGATCGCAAGCGATCGTATACCGAGGTGAGACAGATATTTAATGCTACATTCCCTGAAGGTAACCCAATTTCGAAGTCAACCGTCGAAAGAACCATTCGACGTTTTGCAGCAAGTGGAAGTGTTAGACCGTGTACGATCAAGATGGCCGAAATCGTGTAGCGACCAGGCAGTTTCTTTGGATGTGTTACAATCTTCTGTGGATAATCCGCATACATGGACAACCAGCGTTGCCAACATGCTGGACATTTCCCAGAGTTCAGTGCAACGAATTTAAGTGCGCAGTAAGTGAGTTTAGGCACGAACTGACGAAGATGACTTTGATCGCTGTATTAAATTTTGCGAAGTATGATGCGAAATTTCGATAACGATAGTATTCACCTCAATGACATTGCATTCTCTGATGAAGCGTCATTTATGTTAAACGGACATGTGAACCGACATAATTGCCACTATTTGAACGATGAAATCCCGCATTGGATGATGGTACATCATACCCAGTATCCACAGAAACTGAATGTTTGGGTAGGAATGATAAGAGGCATCATTCTTGGCCCTTTCTTCATTGACAACAATCTGACAGGTGAGAAGTATTTGAAAATGCTTCGTGAGCAGTTTGTCCCTGTCATCCAAGTGTAGAGACGGGACTTTAATCGTGTTTTGTTCCAACAGGACGGAGCGCCGTCACACTACTTACATGAAACCTTTCCACAAAGATAGATTGGAAGACGACGTATGATCGAATGGCCTGCAAGATCTCCCGATCTATCAACCCTGGAGTACTTCCTATGGGGGCACATGAAGAACAAAGTGTATCGCACCAAACCACACTCCCTGAATGATCTATAGAATCGCATTGTGGAGGATACAAGAGGAGTTTCTCGGGATATTCTACAACTTGCACTTTTTACGATCGGTTGATATAGTATTGTCAGACAGTCGACGGGAAACAGTGTGAGCACTTGCTTTGAGGCATTCTGTAAGTCAATGTCATGTTTTCTTGTTCATGCTCTCTGTAATTTGCAGTGTACAGTTACCCACAAGAATACAGTAAACAATTTTTTCAGACAAATCTCATTTTTTGCAGTCAAACGTAGTACACCCTATCTCTTCCACGAATGGCGATAGGTCCAAAGTGAGTTCGTATTGTCATTTGTGGGACGATTCTAGCCTAAATTGATGTGTCATACATACCCCTTTCCATTTGAAAATATTGTGTGATATCCAATATGGCGGAATCCAAGATGGCTGCCATGATGACCACATCACCATTCATTGCAGTTTCCGCACCAATATCCACTTGCAACATGTAATTGTCCTCCGTCCACGCGTCTCTTTCAGACAAATCTCATTTTTTGCAGTCAAACGTAGCACACCCTATCTCTTTCACAAATGGCGATAGGTTCAAAGTGACTTCGGATTGTCATTTGTGGGACGATTCTAGCCTAAATTGATGTGTCATATATACCTCTTTCCATTTGAAAATATTGTGTGATAGCCAATATGGCGGAATCCAAGATGGCTGCCACGATATCCACACCCCCATTCAATGCAGTTTCCGCACCAATACCCACTTGCAACATGTAATTTTCCTCCGTCCACGGGTCTCGTTATTACTGGCCTGTCCCGATACTTTTGACTAACCCTGTATATATATCTATATATATATATCTATCTATCTATCTATCTATATATATATATATATATATATATATATATATATATATATATATATATATATATATATATATATATATATATATATATATATATATATATATATATATATATTTCGATTGTTAACCACTCCAATTAGCAATGTAGAAGCTCTAAATTTTAGTTTCAGTACACTAGATGATAATATTATATATGTAATAATATCATTAATCCTTATTTTATTTGGAATAATCATTTATTGGATAGGGAAACAGTACATGAAATGTTGCTGTAAGGCAACTCCATTTTTTAAACGGACCAATCACGCTCATTCGAATCCTATCTTTTTTATGAATGACGAAATTCCCAGACGTCATATTTCATCTAGGAATAGACCAATCCCTAAACCTACACCACGTAGACACAATCCTGGACGTATTCCAGTCCATTTAACTATGACAGTTTACTTCTTGTGTTGTCACGCGCTACGACTATTAGTGGACCGACTATGAGAACTTTTATATCTTCTAGTCTATACAAAAATCATATTGATTCTCCCATTCTTTATGACTATCGCTTCAATCTATATAGATTGGGAAAATTTACCCGCATCACTTGGAAACACCTCTATTATAACAGACCCGGCAGTACAAGGATGGAGTTATTTTAGAGCTACAAAAACACATGTGAGGACTTTATTCTTAAAAGACACAGACATTAACGAAATTTACAATCGTATTCAACATTTTCCAGCTCAAAATTGGGTTACTATTGACAATTTACCCCTGAAGGACTTATCCTCTTGTCAAAATACAATTCTACATCCCGCATTTATTCCGTTTCAACTCTTGCAAAAGTCACTTAACGGAAGTAATCCCCAAAACAAGTAACTATAACTATACCCTAGATATTGCTGTGAGAAAACTAGGACAATATTATAATATTCCCATAGTAGAATGTACTCACTTCCACAATTGCTTTAATAACCGTTAAGGTACACCCTGTGCACAAATCTGCAAAATATATTGCGTATAATATCAGACCACTGTCTTTTTAGTACTACGACAAAACTTGCACTACACCCCTATCCATTTCTAACATTTTATATGACACCAAGGACAAAATCTTATGCAAACCCCTTTGTGACTTTCCTTAAAACACCACTTTGTTTTATAACACCCTTACGAGACATGTACACCCCAGAGAATCGATGCTTACTTTTAATATTCAAAACAACGTGCCAAATCAAGTAAAATACTGCACTTTAAAATGTATTGATAACCCCTGGATTATTCCTCCGATACTGTTTAATGTTTCCTCTTATCTTTATTAGTCCCTTCTGATATTGAAATTAACGTAAAATGTGAAAGTAATCTTTTTAGCTTTTAACGAGACTCTCTTTTTGGGACATTGGTGATTCGTTGGGATGTCAGTACAATCTTTGCATATTTAACTCATGTTATAAGGATTCATTCCCAGGTATACACCCGAATCCTAGAAAAGCACAAATCTCAAATCTTATCCATTTGGTAGACCACTCTCAGACCAATCGGACAAACTATGAATGTACCCTAGATATACAAGAATCTCAACTACGGTAAAACTTCCAGAGAATGACAAGTCTGATTTCACTGTGTTTATTTGTATACATTTGGCTCTCTCTAATAACATGTATTTTGTTAAGCCTTATCCTTTGGATAAAGTATCGTATAACTTATCAGCCCTCGCCCCATTTCATAGCTGTACGGTAAACTTGGCAACATTTACAACACAGGTTCTGACGTCACGCTAGTTAATCTCGAGGCCTCGTGTCCGAGCAAGGAAATCCGCTCGACCACTTGGTCTCGGGTAGCGAAGCGCAACACACGCTTGGGGAAATTTCCAAAACAGTTAAGCATTCTAACTAAACCATATATTAATCAATTACCTATTCCGGTCATATAGGGCTAAAAATAACTACTTTAAAATGGGGGGTTATTATTTTTAAATTAAACTTTCATAGCTCACACTTTCTATGGCCGATAATGTTACTTGTGATTAATGTAAAGAATTAGTTTCGTGCTATAACCATTTAACCTATATATAAGGGGAGACAACACAAAATTACAAGGCAAGTCAAGGATGTAATTATTGGTGATTAATGTAAATGTTCATGTCATATTTATTCGAATTCTTGTTAATTGTATTTTCAAATTGTTAACAATTTACTGCACTAGTTATAATAAACTTGGAGGTGAATCTATTTGGTGTGTCTAATTGAAATATTTGCTTATAGTTACTAATTATCACTTAGGTCAATAGCTCTCACTACCAATGTATGTAGTTTTATGGCTAAAGGAAAACGGGTCGAGTTAAGCTATATACTGCGTGGTAAGATTTTCGCACGTAACTTGCTTCCCACTTAGAGGCAAATTACTTGGAGAGTCATAAACTGCCCGGAAACATTAAGCTAATAATGTTCCAGTTGCCATGAGAGCAACTGCTATGAGACGCCCCCCCCCCCCTAATATGAGGGCCCGAAAAGCTCGCCTATCTACGAAAGTATTCTAATAATTATTGGAAATAATTCGATTTACCTTTAGTGTCTTCCAGTTACAGATTCCACCTACAACTCATTGTGCCTGAGTGGATGTTGCTGCCATATTTCTAGGGCCGACCAACCAATGGTGACAGATGAAAACGAACTTACTCTACCTCAGTACCATCTGCTTCAGTAATAAACCCTTGTTACGGTAAGATTGTCCTGTGGAGTGAAATTTTCCTCCCAATTCCCCCATTTGTATCCGGACAACCCCGGTGAGTGACACAGACGTACTTCAATCCCCAGTGAACCGAACTTTCCATGTGAGGACATGCAGAAGGTGCAACTTATACCGCTCGCAATTCCAACTGGCGGCTGGGAAACCAAGGCATCGAAAGTTCCTCCTGGAGGGACGAAACAAAAGAGCGTAGGATACACAGCATGTTGCCAAACGTACTGTAAAACGGGGTGAGGGGTGAGGTTAGAGCTGATCAGCGCCATTAAAGCATAAAAGTTGCACAATATTACAAATAAGGACGGAAAATTGCCAACGTTGTAAGGGGAGAGCGATGTTACCCTCTACAGATATTACTTCGCAACTGAGGTAGCTGACACTCATGGAGCCACACACTCCCGAATACGATTGGTGGACAGATAGAGCTATGCAGCAAAAAGTAGGTCAACCGCCAGTTGGGCTTGCGATCAGTATAGTGATGTACAGACAGAGTAAGGAAAATTAACTTTTCATATCTAACATATTCATGCAATGAGAATTCAATAAAACCAAACATGTTGTGTAATCAATGTAATGAATCAGGTGAACTTTCATTGACTACTGTGTGATACAATTACGCAATGAGAAAGGAGTAGATACATTAAGATGTGAAATTTAATATTGTCATGTAAACCATACTTAATTCTTTACTTAACTATCAATATCAATTTTGTAACACATGAAGTAAAACATTGCGTTCAGTTTGACTTTGGGCCGAGATAGCGCGTGACGCAGAACGGCGAGGCATGGCGCAGATGCCGGCATTTTTGATAAATAACGTCCCGCTTATTTTTACGCACATATCTTTAGAATGCAGAGAATCGTATTTATATTGCATAATGAGTACTAACCTGTGTTATAAGAGTTGTTCAAAGTGGTGGCCAACTGCATTCACACATTCACAACATCTTTTAATGAAATTTTGATACCAAGTATACCCAGTGGAGGCACATAGTTGTTCGGATCTTACTTTAAACTGTAGGTCCAGTCCCGATTAGTCTTTCTGTGTATGACGTGGACTAAGACCAGCCGCTCACCGGATCCGACACGACCCGACGCGACGAGTCATTTTTGTTGCAAACCGACTCGGGGAAGGTTTAACATGGGGATCTTATTGGGGGGGGGGCGCACACCGGACGAAACATTTGACTCGAGCCACTTCGAGTCACGTTGCGACAGTTTGCGACAAAATTATGAATTTGGTATCGCAAGGAGCAGCTTGCGACAAAACGATTCGCGCATGCGTGAATCCATTCAATTCAGTCACAGACATCTAATTACAGACCAGAAATTTCAAGCCAAAATTTCCGAACTGGGAGACAGTATCATGGTGAAGATATTTTTATTTAATTGCAAATTAAACGTGATTGTATTCTGATACAGGAGATTGCAGAGACCGAAAATCTGGATGAGTAGATTAATGTTGGTGCATAAAATGTTTATGTTCAACCTGTGCGAGGTACAGTACAAAAGGTGAGACAAGAAACTCTCCCACCGATGTGCGGGGTCGGAAACGCGGCAAGCGCATGCGCGAACTTCCCTTATCGTGCACACAGTCAGGGTTGCCGAACGTCATAAATGTTGTGTGAGCACCGAGAAACAACGCGATCGACTTGCCTTTCTTCATTTAAAGTGTGTGTTTGTTTTGTGTGCAGTGTACTAGCTAGCATGGAAGCTTGCAGTTCAGAGAAAGCAAGTAAACTCTGTGGACGGAAAGTAATCCACAGCCAAGGGCGAGAAATTGTATATAATGTCAATGCATTTATGAAGGACGAGGTGGGAGTTCGTATGTCCGAAAAACAGTTGCATAGGAGGGTGGCTCGCGCATGTGGTGTTTCATTCAGCAGTGTGAGAAGAATTGTACTAATAGAAAGTAAACCATGCACTACGTTGAAGAAACACTTTCATACACCCCATAAAACACGAAAAATCAAAAGTCATATAGACGAGTTCGATGAGTGTGTTGTTAGGCGTGTTGTGCACGAATTTCACCTTACGGACGGGGAAGGTATCCGAAGGGTTTTGAAACAAAGAATAGAGTTCCAAGGCAGTGTCTGGTGTGTGTGCAAGATAATACGTGACCTAGAGTTTAAGTGGGAAAAAGCGGAAAATATAGACAATTGCTTATAGAAAAGGACGAAATAAGAAGTTTACGTTCATCGTACCTCAAAGCCATAAAAATCTTTCGTCGACAAGGATGACCCATTGTTTACGTTGACGGACTTATTTTCGCAGCTCGACAACAAAGAAAGAAGCTTGGGTGGATGGAATCGCGGCTGCCGTCAAAGCACCGGTGTCTAAAGGGCAACGTGTAATTGTTGTACATGCTGGCGGTTAATGTTCAAATCTAGAAAATGTTTTGGCGATTACCACCATGATATGAATGCCCAAAAAAATTTATATATATATATATATATATATTATTTTACTTCGCGTTTTGTGCCTCTTGGCTAATTTGCGAAGATGGGGATGAGTGATGAAATGATGAAATTGATGAATGGACATTTATAAACAACCATGAGTGAGCGGGATTCGAACCCGGGACCCTTGGCGTCGCAGCCACAGGGTCCGGAGAGAAGTTGATCCCAAATTTGACACGAAACAGTGTGGTTGTTGTTGACAACGCCACATACCATAACGTACAAATAAATCCTGCGCCTTCTTCCTCCTCCCGAAAAGACATTATGATTCAGTGGCTCGTTCAAAACAACACCCCCTTTGACGCACACATGTTCAAACCAGAATTGTATTCATTGGTGAAAATTAACAAACCCCGTTTGAAGATGTTCAAAATTGATTCCATCTTAGCAGAACACGGTCATTCCGTTGTATGTTTACCGCCATACCACCCACATCTTCTTGCTTAGTTTTCTTGTGTTCTCGTTCTGCGTAGACATTTGACCCGTATGCACTGCCAACCCTGCTTCTGTGCGTCCTTCCCCTACGTATGGCTTGGGCGTGAGGCCGCGAGGAGTTTCTTGTCTTACCTATTCTACTGTACGACATTTAAGAATTTGTGAACATAGATGATTGCTAATGCTGATTATATGGCTTTCTAACCTCTAACTACCAAGAATTCCTTAATTTAACGGGAGAATAACGTTTATTGTGATTTGTATGTCCGTAGGCCTAATATTGTGCGTACGTTGTCGGAAATTGTACAGTTCAGCCAGTTCAGTGGCGTATTCCGAAAATTTTACTGGTTTACCGCAACAATTGTTATTTATTGTGTATATTTTATTTACATAGAAATAAAACAATAACAGAAGTCTGACAACTTCGAATTTTCTGGCGATATATTTAAAAAGTTGGTTTACTGAAGGTAAACCAGATAACATGGAATAATACGCCACTGGTGCAGTTGAAAGTGTAAAGGTCATGTTAGTGACGTCGACAATACATTTAAGGTAATACAAACTGACTCGATTCACAACATATAAAATGATACATTAATTCTACATATAGCCTACATTGATCCATTGATTCAGCTGTAAACTGCTATGTACTGTTAACCTACTTCCTAATAATAAAATAAAGACCTAGACCTAATACGTACATGGACGAAATCTTCTATCAGATTTTAGCTAACTAACAAAATTACTCGTCGTGTCGCTTTGTGACTCATCGCGTCGTGTCGCGTCCTGTCGGATCCGGTATGCGGCTTGCCTTAAAAAAAAAAACTCCACCTGTTCAGCGGTGCATCGCCTATTTCATGTTTCCTTTTGGTAGGCTTTTAATGAATCACCCTGTATATCAAAAATGGGTAGAAAAAAGTGATAAAAGGAATTGAAAAATACCTACCACAGCGATTGACGATGCGAGAGAAATAATACCAACAACCAAAACAGCTCTGTTGATCGCCTTCTTGGCCACCTGGAAGCATCCTTGAGGCCATGCGCCACTGTGTCTGTCGTCAGGGTCCTTCAAGCATGTGGAGGGATACTGGAAATTTATTATTTCGTCGACTCTGTCTGCAGCCGAATTCAACATGCTTCCGAGCCAAGAGCCGATGAAAGGTATGAAACTCAGAGCAGTGTTGATGGCGTTTAGTATACCATTCAGTGTAAATTTTCCAAATAAGCCATAGTCGCTGGAACTGTCCAGTCCGCAACAGTGGTTCTGTTGAAAGATAGAATACATGTCTTTACAAGTGTCAGGAAAAAAAAATACGCACACATACGTAAGCATGGGCGTAACCAGACTTATTTTTTTTTTAGCAGGATGGGGCAAAACACTTAAATTATAAGTTCACAAAAAAACTCATAAATTCTCATTAATGCCTACCAACATCATAGCTTTCTTTTTTTAAATTCTATTTAATGATTTCAATAGCACTCCACCACGAATCACAATAAGCCGACTTCCGTGGTGAAGTGGTTAGCACAGCGCGCTACGACGCCAGGGGTGTCGGGCCTATGAATGGGTGTTCTTTGCGAGTGTATCTTCATCAATTTAATCATATCATCAATCATCTTCATCTTCGCGATTAGTCAAAAGTGGCACAAAAACGACGTCAAATAAGCCAAATATACCAACGATACAATATTTTTTCAGGGAGACAGGGCTAGGAATATATACTTGAAAATTCTGGCAGTACTTTATTTTGAATTATTTGAAAAGGGAATAACATTTACTTTGTACATTATAACGAAAAGAAAAAAAGAACCAAAAGGCACTTTTACCACTCGTTTTCCAGTTGCCCCTTTGCACCCCGTTGGTAACGCCCACACACTACAAGACTGAGCCAATTCTTGCACCCATAATTAGCTCAAGGGGGAGCTGTGTGCTTTCTTCCCTTTAATATTCACTTTCAGTTAAGTTAAGAATAATAAAAAAACAATATTAAATGTATGGAAAAATACAGTAACTATAAAAGAGATATTGGCAAACTTTATTTTACTAACACATTTCTTGGGTTAGTAGAGTGCCGGATCTACAAGTCTCGGGCCCCCTCGCAAAATATTATCAAAAACCCCCTCTACCTATCCCCACACACACCCATCCAACTCAATTTTTTTTAAAAAATGGGAAGGGGGTTATGTGATATAAATAGTACACTGTTTTCTCACACCTGGAAAATGATACATCTGTTACAATCACGCAGTCGTAACTTTTTCCTGATTAAAGATAGGTTGAAGAAACCTTCACCACTGCATTTCTAGTGAAATTCTAGCCTGATTTGATTCTAGTCTGACTGCCATGCGGGAAATCTGAGGTGGGTGATCTTAGGTCGGAATTTTTTCGGATTTGTCTCCGCATAAACCGGCTCAGGGTACACTCAGCCTCAAATCAAATGGTATCGGGGGGTAAAGGCTGTCGCAGCGTGATGCTGATCACATCACCTCCAAGATGACGGACATCGAAAATATGTGAGGCCCTACCCCCCCCCCCCATTCCCTAAATGCGCCTTCATGGCACGGTGCAATGTGCACATGGAATTTAACTTTTAATTTACCTGTATAGGGGCTATCCACGAGTAAACAAAAACATATCGAACGGCACAATCGATTGTGGAACTGTAGCACAGCAACTTCCGGTTCACGGCGGCCGGTTAATTCAAGCGCGCACTTGTGCCCTTTCTTCTCGTTTTGTATATCGGATGAAATGGATCATATAAAAGCACTTGACGACGGGGAGAAGAAGAGATATCAGGGCAAAGTAGAGGCCTTTGCATATAAATGGGATGAGCAACTAGGAAGTAATACGGCATTATTCCAGGATGAGATCCATTTGCTGATCGTCGTTGCATTTTGGCGATATTTGTAGCCTATATATTTAATAGAAAGTAATTTTTCCTATACAGCGAGAGCGCTAAGAGCATGTAAATCTTCGGATGCATACATTTATGTTTTAAGTGAAAAAGTGCGAGATGTACGGACATATAAAAAACGGAAAAAGGAGCTTCTTTTCTTCTTTCTTCAGTCAGGGCGAGCCAGAGGGATGCGGTAATGCACACTTGCTGGTTTCGTTCCCGTTTGAACGCAGAAATACAAAACACTCATTGTTATTTTAAGTCAATTTTCTGCTATTTGTGTTAAACATGACGATGAAGATGAATAATAAACTGGAAAAATTAATGATGGGACAAACACCACAATGACACACCATGGTATTCAAACCTAGGACCTCTTCTCTATCAACGTTGAAGAGATTTCCATTGCAATAGACGAAAATTAATAATAGTACCCGAACTTAATTTTATGGTTCCACAAAATAATATTTCCTCTGGTTGCACAAAAATTTATATCCTCTGGTTACAGACACAAAAAAAAATCTGGTTATACAAAAGTTTAATACAGTTCGTGTGTACTTAAGAACGTAACGTGTAATCCATCTCACTATGACCGAGCATCTTTTGAAAGGAAAAGTAATATTTTTGCTCATATCACTAAACCAGAGAGAAAATAGAGATTTGAATGATTTATCTTCTACCTTTATTGAAGTGCAAGGGGTGCGGTACACAAAATTTTTGGTTGGGAAGGAAACAGGACGGGATATTTTTAAAGTCCTGACGTTCAAAACGGGAAAAATTATGTTATTTCCCGACTAAATTGGGAGATTATAGGGGCGAAGAATATTAAATATTACCCGATACTAAAGAAAATGTTAATTATACACACAATTTCACCCTCGGGTGAGGATTTATTTTGCATTTCTGGAATAAAAACTGCTAATTTCAATAAATGTCGTACATTTAGTACAAAAAAACATGTAGGGAATAAACTACTTTTAAACTCTATCGTTTTTTCCGAAGTCTGAATAGGAACGGGATTTTTTTTCAGGTCCCGACTTTTTGGATTCCTGCACATCCGTTGTCATTACTGTGGAGTCTACTCCTGCTAATGGGCTTCCAATTTTCACGCCTGACAGCTTGAATGCAATAATTTTGGCGCCTAGATCTCGAGGAAATGGATGAAGAGAGATCCGTGAAAGATTATTTAGCCCTGATCGTAGTTTACATCCTTCTTGTACACACCCATTCGTTCCTTTCATACATGACATAATCTCAGCACTCTTTAGCAGCATGTTGTGAGCCTACGAACCGGAAGTTGTTGTGCTTCAAGTATGGCATCCGCGCGAAGGCACTTCCTTCCGGTGGATAGCCTCTATATATTGTATTCGTTCCTGTACCCCTGAGCAACTAAGTTTGTTTCTTACATACGCATATACGAACCCTCTACTATGTCAATGGCTTAGGGCCCCCTAAAGGTTTACTTATCTCTGGATACTGCTGGGTTTTGTGGCTTGTAGATCCGGCACTGGTTAGTAGATCTACGAGGGGTGATCAGGTTGCTCCGACCCTAACATAGAAGGAATGACGTCACGATTGATTTTTTATTTTGTTATTGTTTAGTGATCCTTTATATGCTTTTAATCTGAATTGCAAGTCTAAGTTACGTACAGTTTTCTTTTTACAGGGGTTTAACTGAGTGAAGTTGTGTCAATCTGCCAGAATGGAGAAAACTGAGGTGAGAGCGGTGATCAAATATTTTGTGAAGAAGAAGTGGGCGATATCCAAAATTCATGAGGACTTGGTGGATACACTAGAGGACAGTGCTCCTTCATACAGTATGGTGAAGAGATGGTGTCGTGCGTTTAATTGTGGGAGAGAGTCGTGTGAGGATGAAGATGCAGGTGAAGCACCAAAAACTGTCATGACGACCGAAAACATTAACAAAGTCCACGATATCGTACTGAAGGATCGTCGAGTCACTATCCGTCATGTTGCTGAGATGCGCGGCCTGTCATATGGCACTGTGCAAAACACAATTACCCGGGAATTGCAAATGAAAAAAATTGCTGCAAGATGGGTCCCTCGAAACCTCACCCCAGATCAGAAGCACACCCGAGTGCTCATCAGTCAAGAACTTCTTGCCAAGTTTCGTGATATATAGACAATTTCCTTGCCCGATTTGTAACTATGGATTAAACATGGGTCCATCACTTCGACTCAGAAACAAAATCACAAAGCATGGAGTGGAAACACCCACATTCTCCACCAACGAAGAAGTTCAAGGTGCAAACGTCAGCCAAGAAGGTGATGGCCTCAATTTTCTGGGACTGCAAGGGTGTCCTCCTTGTGGACTATCTACAAAGAGGCCAAACCATCACTGGCACATACTATAGTGACCTAATCCAGAAATTACGTGATTCCATCAAGAAAAAGAGGCGTGGGATGTTGATCCGTGGTGTGCTCCTTCACCAGGACAATGCACCTGTCCACACCTCACGCATTGCGAGGGCCGCTATCGCAGATGCATCGTTCGAATTCCTGCCCCACCCACCCTATTCCCCAGATTTGGCCCCCAGTGATTTCCATTTGTTCAAACATTTGAAGAATGACATTCGTGGGCAAAAATTTTCTGATGATTCTGAGGTGATAAGGGCTGTGGACTCATGGTTAAAGGAGCTGTCGGAAGAATTTTTTTTGCAAGGTATCCAGGCGTTGGAGCACCGATGGGAGAAGTGCATTGGAGTTGCAGGGGAGTATGTTGAAAAACAATAAAAAAAATGAAACCCTATTGACGCTCTTTCTATGTTAGGGTCAGAGCAACCTGATCGCCCCTCGTAACAGTACGGCTAGTCACGTAAAAAATATTAGAATAGGATAATGGATTAGGATGTCACTGAAGAAATGAATAGGCCAAACAGATTATTTACCAGAAAACTTACTTCTTGAGTTTTTTCACATAGGTTTAAACTTTTGTGTATGTGTGCATATGCGAGTATAAATACAAATTTTAATTAACTAACTAACTCTCTAGCCTTCTTAAACCCAAAGACTTATGGTTGCAGCAACACAAGCCTTCCATCTGTCCCTATTCTAGGAAACATTAATCCAATCTTCTTCATCCTTAACGATTTTCTTTAGGTCCAACTCTTATTATTTGTATTGCCTATAAAACACACTACATATTTCTTGCACACACACACACACACACACGTGTCCATCCCCCAAGGTCAATGACGCTTCCCCCAGATATTGTCATAATCCCCATAAAGTATTTAATTTGCTACAGCGTGTCCACTACTATCCTATTACTGAAAGTCACTTTCTTAAAGCATTAGCTGAACACTATAATTGATCTTCCCCCTAAATTCTTCGTTTTCTTCACTTAACGGATTAAATATGGTGCACCTAGTAGCAAAAGCGACTTGGAACCAGCTAAAGTAAATTGATTGCTAAGGAAATATATTTTGATTCTCACTTAGCCTATATATTTATATTTTAGAAAAGAAAATATGGCGTGGTGTAATCCAATACGTGTATTATATGTAATTTAATACGAACCAATATGCTAAACTATGGGGCAATGGTGTAAGCAAACTCCAATGATATTTAACAGAATATCGACTGTTGTGGGTGACGCAACAATTGTCCTTGCGCGAACTGTGGAAGTCTGTCACACAACAGCGCCTCTTCGAGTTTTGTTTGAGCTTTTGTTTTAAGTCTGCTTTATGCACAGAATGCAAATCTGGATTGGGCCTACAGTTTAAAGTTCGATCCGAACCACTATGTGCCTCCACCAGGTTTCGAACCTGGGACCCCTTGACTACAACATTACGACTACGACATCGAGAAGGCCTTCAGTGCGTCTTGGAGTACACTACGATCATACTTGCAAGTTTTATCACTCAGAAATTACGTATTTCTGGAACCATGTTGATATGACCTTTTCTTTCTTTGCAATGTATTCCTAAGTTTTGCCTCGTGTTTTCGTTACACCTTGTATCACATATAAAATATTTCGTAATTGCCTCTCTTAACCTTAACGTTGTTCAAATACAGGAATAGTAAGGTGACTTTGCATTTACCACTTTGATTTATCCCAGTTATGTACTGTTTTCATTCGAAAATTAAGATTTCCTCAAAATTTCCGGTGGGATTGTAGCCCCATCAGCTCCCCCTTGCGTACGCCAGTGCCCTGAATGTACATATTACTCACTAATTGAGGGATGAATCAAAAGCTGTTAACAAGCCACAAAGACATAATAATAAATATTTGCATGCACTACTTTACTCACCTTGGTTTCCATCGTGCCCCATTGTACACCATTCTCTTTCAAATCAAAGAACCTGGATTTCATGTTTTCGTACATTTTGTTCGACTTCCTCTGCACATCTATCCTGTGGGTTAACGCCATTCCACCCGTAATCAGCTGGATCAACAGCACCAGAAACAAACATCCGATGGACTGAAACGCAGATAATGTTATAGTTAACATAAACCTCTGGAGAATTACAAGCTCATTTCATTTCTAGACACTACTCTTGTGCCCAGCTGCATGCTCTGTAGCCTTTTGCGCAGCCCATGCGCATAAATCTTCTGTTCACCGCATGCGCAGTAATCTTTTGCGCAGATCCTTAAACTTAGATTTCAAATCGCCATAGTTCTGGCTCTAATTATCCTAGAGACAAAAATGTTCACACATTCTTATTCTGCAGGACATCTGCCTAGGCCCTTCAAGGGCTGTAGAACCACGGGTTATTGTTATTTATTTTATTTTATTATTTTGCAGGAAGAGATCTTTTGAACGTGGGGTCACAGGACGGGTCTACTCGTAAATTTAGAAATAAAGACATAATCGTAATCCTACACATGAAACTTGTTCCAAACGAAAGAACGGCTCGTTCCGAGTCGGAAATCATTTGCAGTATTCGACGTGGAGGGCATCATCCCTTCGGTTAGGATAATTGACGTATAGCAGCCATTTCCCAAGGCTGGAACAAATACCCCCTCCCTTTTTTTAGGAATTTTCATTTCGAGCACGAAAACTATTAAAAAATCAACTGCAGAAATATGTAAAGTAAATGTATTTACTGATTGTTCCATCACTTCCGAAACTTTATCAGGCCCGTAGCCAGGCAGGGGCCAGGGGTGGCTGAGCCGTCATGGGACGTTGTTTCATTCTCATAAATCTTTATATCCTAAATGTGCAGTTTTGGCTCTCTATCCGGATAATGTAGAGAGGAGATATATTGGTAAAAGGGGATGAAGGAGCAAAGAAATGAATGAAATGTCCGAGGTTTGAGTCAAGAACTTCGGAGTGTGTTATCATGACCACCACAAAACAGCAGTCAGCATCGTTACTTGTTACACCATTTTTATTGTTCTTAAAACAAGTAATACCAAAGTAGAAATTACAACTGCTGTAAGTTGTTAAAATATTACTTACAACTTGCATCCAAATGACGTCAGACACGTAACCAGCAAACCCCACGATAGCAGAAATAATTATTAGGAGTATTCCAATAGTAAACAACAGTTTTATGGGATAGCTCACGCCTAAACTCATCACTTGCAGTGCATTCCCATGCTCCTTCTGAAGATAAATTCCATAACCAATGAATATAATTCCAACTAGCTGCAAAGATAAGAGGTAAAACATTCAAGCTTACAAATAAAAGAAAACAAATAATGAGTAACCATAAAACAGAAAAACAATGATTGACATTGGAACAAATGAGAGTCCGACATTTTGGTGCAACCAACATGTAGCTTTGTGTACAGAAACAAATTAATGTTATTGTTAATTTATTGCTCTTTATTAGATTCCTTACATACAAGCAATGTTACATGGAAAAGTTATGGGCAAGACCTTGTAAGTAGCGAACTATATGTGTCCTATTATATGCAGCCACATATGTTTGCCTATAATATGTTTATCCTATCCTATGTTTGACATCAAGACGTATAAAGCTGGACGTACCGAGCTCTCTATCTGCACATGGATTGTGTACAGCTGATAAAATAATTCTTTGGAAAGTTCTAGGCTGGTGTTAGTTCCAAATACAGGGTGAGGCAGAAAAACCTGATGATTTTTAAAATGATACAACACAGTAATGTAAATAAAAAGAGTTTAAGTACAAAAATCCATTGTGAATTAGTTTCTTCCCACTATGATTGATTTAGTTTATTTTACTTCGCTTTTGTGCCACTGTTGGCTAATTTCGAAGATGGGGATGGGGATGGGTGATAATAATATGATGAAATTGATGAATGGACACTCACAAACACCCAAACCCAGACCGGGATTCGAATTCGGGACCCCTGTTCCTACTATGAGATATATTCACCAACGAAGACATTTTCTAAGGAAGAAACTAACATTCAGTATTTAGTCACTGAAACGTGAAAGCGAATGCTAAAGGTCAGAGGTGAAAGGGTGTACAAGGATAAAGATGCCCAGGCACCAAAGTGTGTGGCACCAAAATTACCAAGCACCCAAGAGTCCTGGCACCAAAATGTCCTAGACCTGGAACGGAAATTCGTGCTCCAAATTACAAGACGCTTTGGAGTGGTGGTGGCTTATATACTCAAGGTCAAAACTGGTTCTATGTCAGCAACTCAACTGGCAGGCAGCCTAGACTTAAGGCTGGTTTACATTGGTCGAGTGAGCGAGAGAGTTACTGGGACGAGTTACTGAGACGAGTTACTGGCCTGTCTGCTCGACTCGACCCATCTATGGCGAGTAGTTGTTTACACACTTTCTATTCGACTCTAGCAAAGTGGGATAGTGGCTGCAGTTGTTTGGTGCTCTTTTGACAGAATGAACCCATCGACGTCGTTGGCGATTAAAAAAAGCTCTAATACAGTTTACCCTTTTTCTTTTTACGGGATGAATATAATAATGCACGAAGACATGGCCAGAAAGAAAACTAACTTTCTTGATTTTTTAATTAATTTTAATTATAACGTAAATTCTTTATTTTCAATTTTACTTCTACGCTAAATACATCAAGTCCCATGTCCTGCACTTATGGCCTCGTACGCCCGAGGTTTCTTATGTTTGTTCCTAAAATCGACACAAATTCCATGGACACTCATGTTCACGGTACAGTTCTAAAAACTTTATATTTTCAGACTTGGATCACCTCCTATTCATGGTTGATTTATATATATATATATATATATATATATATATATATATATATATATATATATATATATATATATATATCCTACATACACACACACACACAAGCACACTTACAACACTCTACCACAACACAGACTATACTCTCCTCAGAAAGCGTTTACATTGATCGAGTGGTCTGTCGATTTTAGGCGCGAGTGAAAAATTCGATGGGGGGAGGAAGCAACTGGCTCCAGTACTCTTCCAGTTGTTTACACGAGGAGAGTAGCTCGGTTTACCATACTCGCTCCAGCTACTCTCCCGTCTACTCGTCCAATGTAAACCAGGCTTCACACAGCAGACACTGAGTTGCATAAACTATCAATATATAAGCCCTCATATCTATCTGTGTGATCGAACTCATGCAACTGTGTTTTCCGTGTTCAGAAAATACCAATCCCATAAGTAATTTCATACAGTTTCTTGAACAAACATGTGGTGAGTTTATGTTGAGATAGCTTAGTATATGACATGAATGCCAGTACAGCAAATGTTATTTGCATCTGTAATACTTTCTGAATAATGGATATTTAACACTTTTCGATTATTAGTTCCTTAATAGAATGAATGAATTAATCTTTACTTGTTTCCCAGGCAATAATATAAATCGATCGTTGATTTCTTATCAAATGAATTAGATAGACAACTATCAATGGCAGATATTTAAACGGATTGAATAACATATTTTATTAGATTTTATTATTGACTAGAACAGAAAATTCGACGGTTCAGTCAAGAATATGTGCCACTGTGTTAAGTTGTTAATTACTAGCTCTTTCAAAGCACTTGCTGATTAGTACACTACAACATTAATAACAAACACCTTGCATTTCTTATGCATTTTTCAAGAAACTTTTACAAGTGAAAGGGATTTCAACGTTACCGTTAGAAGATTGAATTTACGTATTTATTAGCTTACACCGTTTATTTTTCTTTAGGTTAGTTATGATGTTACAACAATGTCCCTGAAGACTGATATAAAGTTCATTACAGGGCCAACCCCTAAATATCTATTCTTCAAAGAAATGCTAGACCCTGGTCTCATGGCACGTTACAAAACTCACTCCGATTGTAAACGTAAGATTGTCTTTTTGAATGAAACATTCAAGATTTAACCACAATCTATAGTTTCAGGCGCAAATTTAAAGAAACTCGGACCTTACGTTTCTCACAATCTTTCCGAGGCGTGTGGCTACCACATGTCCACCTGGTTGTCCTTACAAAAGTTGACAACATCGAAGGAACATGTGTTGGTCACACGCCTCTTCACTGATCGTCAAGATTGTGAGGGAGATAAGATCCAAGTTTCTTAAGTTTGTCCGGAACTATACAATGTGTTTTAGTCTAATTTCAGCACTTCAACACTGGCTTCTTTAAATTTCTTAACATATCATGCTGCCCCTCCCCCGTTATCCTTTTCCCAGTCCCCATTATTGTCAGCCTATTCTTTCTTTCACACATTCACTAACTTCTCACATTGCACTCTTTATCAGCACAAACAACGCACAAAAATTATCACAGACAAAACTATTGACTAATATGACTAAACCTAACCTAAAGTTATTGGCTATTTATGTGCCGTTATGTATACTTTCTGTATACATATAAACTTCTTTAATAAAACACTCAAACGCTGACCTAGGCAAAATTTATTGTATAAAAGTACACTATTACCGTAACGTTTACACCCTCTAACAGGGCTTTCTTCACACAAAGATTCACAATAAATTGATGTAAAAATTCAACCATCGTATATACTATACACTAGCTGCAACCAACTCGATGTTGGTTGGATCTTTAAGTTTGAGTGTTTTATTAAACATGGAAACAAGGCTTAACAGTGTTGCCAATAAACTTCTTCTGCCATACTCTCTTCATGTTCAAAATTCGTTACCGTTTTCGTTGATGGACACGTGTGAGACCAGACCGTTGATACAATTTTCGTTCATTTGAAATACAAGTATTTCCCTTTCGGCGTAAAGGCGGAATGGAAATAGACGAAACAGAAATTCCAGTTTTACCTAAAATGGCGGTTGAGTCAAAATTAATCACATTATCGTGTACTCATAAGCCATTAGGTGAATGGAGAATACACGGTGTACATCCCTGTAAGTTTTAGAAGACCCTGATGTCCTGTAAAAACTACTTATTTGATAATGAGTGATAACAGTCTGGTTACATGATATTATATTTCACTAAACCTAGTTGTAGCATTTATTGTTGTAATCTTGAGATTGGTTAAAAGAGTGATAGGTAGTAAAGTAAGGAAATATAGGACTATAGAACCTTTAACTAAATATTGAATCGATTCTACCTTGTTCATAATTGTACAGCCAACGGCAAAGATAATAGTAGGCAAATTGTCCATCGGTTTTTCATTATATATTTAATCTACATCCTGTGTTGTTTAAAAGAATGGAATTATGTTTATTCTACTTATTGACGCTTTTATTTCAATTCATCATCATCATACTGTGGAAAACAAAAGAATGAAAATTGTGATTGACAATTCAGCTATTGTTTCTTTTGCCGTCGGGTGTACGTACATTGTTAAGTATGTGTAAAGACAACAGACATGTAGACATACATACGTTTTTATGTGAAACATAATCTGAAACATAATTTGCTTCACATTTGTGTGGCTAATTGTCGAAGTATGAAGTCAGAAAACAATGATTACTTTTCTTCCTGATATATCACTAATTCTGGAAATACCACAACAAAACATTTCATAATATATTGGGATAAGAATAGCAAATTCATGTAATAACCTAACAATAGCAAAAACATATTTTCAATCTACTGAATATATATGTTAATGTGAACTTACAGCGATGAATCCATCTCCACAGAAAAATATTATTTTCTTCATCTTGCTTTTTCATACCTTGATACTACATTTACAAGATTCGTGTCTTGTATCGGTTTCAGGCTTCATCACTGCCTTCAAAAGGCAGAAAAAAGTGCATTTAATTATAGCAAGCTATAAATCAAAAACTTAGAGCAGATTTAGATAACAGAGGTTGAGATTCAAGGTGAAAATATAACAGTTGGTCAATGATGAGTAGTAAGCGACCATTGGTTGACGACGAATGACGTCAAGAGATTTTTTAGGAATGTAAGGAGAAATAAAAAAACTCACTGAATGCTTTTTTAAAATATATGTATTGTACAGAAACTGCTATTAACAATAAGTAGTGGGACACATCGCTAATATTCAGGTGTACATTGATAGCAAGATGGCGAGATTTTTGTCTCCGGATGCTTCAATGGCAAGGTCAAAGAACTTGTTCTTACACTGACCAATTACAACCTCTTGAATATTAAAACCAACATAGTACTTTATCATGTCACCTGGTAATCGAGGGGTCCCGGGTTTGATTCTCAGTAGTGACACATTTTAGTGCGTCTTATCCAATTTTAAACTGTATTCCCAATCCACATTAACCTGAGAAAGCCTAAAGTGAATATAAAACATGTTTTTTTCAAACTCTTGACCAATTGGATTTACATGGTGTTCCAAAAGTCGTTAGACACCTTTCAAAATCGAAGTAGGTTGTGTGTTGGTAGAAGGAAAGTCATCCATTTCAAGACAAAGTTTTTAGAATTGATTGAGGCTATGGACAATAGAATTTCACAAGCTGTTTGTTTGTTGCTATAACAACGAGGTTCTCCCGCTAAATTTTATTAACTAAGACAACATATCTGCCAATGCTTTCAATTGAAACGAATTTAAGCTTATACTTGGGTCTATAGATGAAAGTTCACATGTAAATCATAAGAAAAGCATCAAAGTTCTTGTATAATATGTGCAAGTCTTAAGATGTATTTATTGAATTCTCATATAAATAAGTGATAATTCTTACAACACTTGGTAACATCAAATTGTCTGGAAAAAAATAACAACACTTCATCATGGATGACATTCATAATTAACTTACATAATAGAAGAGCTGAAACAATGAAAAATGCCATTGTCTCTTGCTGAAGAGTATTTGATAATCTTATCATTCATCATTCGTTGTTGTTAAAGAAGAGATGTCCGTGGCCTAGTTTCTAGTGCTGAAGTGACGTTCCTAGAGCGATGTTGTTGCTATTCCTCACCGCTTCTGTTCTAGGCTTGTCCTCAGGGCAGGATGATGGCTTTTATTATGACACTTTCCCCGAAAATTTTCTCTTCGGCTGTGCCTCTTCAACCTATCAAATTGAAGGAGGGTGGAATGCTAGTGGTAAGTCATACATGTTATAATTCCTTGCGAAGTTTCAGTGGAGATGGATAATCGCAGACCTCTGACATTAATAACTCCAAGTCTGAGCACCCACAGAATATTGTCCGGGGAGGGGGGAGGACATATTTTTTTACCCACAAAACACAGCTTCAGTTTGGAGATATCGCGTTTCCGTAATAATCTGTGCCAGTTTTACTCGTAGATCTTCCCGATTGCCTAGTGGTAACGTCGCCACATTGCAATCAATGGGTCCCTGGTTTGATACACTGTGGAGACCCGTAGTAGTCCGGATCCCACTTTAAACTGTACACTCTGTCTCGTGAATTTGTGAATCAAAGTCGCTCATAAAGGCAAACTAGGGCAGAAAGCGAGTGAGCGGAACAAAGCAATGTGCGCTGCTGGAAACGACTGGTATAGCTGCAGCCTCTTTTCCCCTTCTACGCATTCATTGGCTAAGCCCTCTCGAGTCCTACTTGCAAAGATGACTTGTCTTCCTTCGCTTGCTCCTAAGATTCTCGGGACAGAGTGTAGGTCAAGTCCCGATTAGCCTATCTGTACATTAAGCTGACTACAAAAATTCAAATTAAGTATTAATAGAAAGCATCAGTCCTTTACAATAATTAATGCAAATTACTCTGCCTGAAGTGATATCATATAATATCATATGTGACTGATATCATATGAGCTGATGGAGCTACAGTCTCTCCAGAAATGCAAAGCTAGTGGAATCTAAGAGTAGCAGGACAATAGGATACTCAAGATGGAATTAGTTTTCATGCATTTCTTGCATTTTTTTCTTCCAGACGACCAAGGGCACCTGCATGGGGGACTGACACAGAGGGGCAAATGCCCCTCGATTTCAAATTTTATGCAAATAAAAATACATTTCGTAAAATTTGAAATCGAGGAGGGCAATTGTAGAAATGTACATACGTAGTAATTGTAATTTACATTCACAGGCAAGGGAATGAATATATGGGATAAATTCACTCACGAGCATCCTGAAAGCATTGCGGATCACAACAATGGGGATGTGGCATGTGATTCCTATCACAACTACCAGGAAGATGTGCGCATTCTGAAGGAAATGGGGGTTCGTATAAACGTCTGCAGATTTAGTAATAATAGGCCTAATTTTAGTTTAGAATTAAAGAATCTAAACTTTCATGAGTCAACAGAACATAAATCTCATTATTATTGTTATTCACACTGTAAAAAAAAATTGGTGTTAAGGCGACACACAAAGTGGTTCACAATGTCAACATCTAATTAGGTCAACATTGAACCACAGTGGTGTTATAATAACACAGAGTAATGTTTGTAATCAACACCATTTTTACATCCTAAACGTTGACCAAAATCTGTGTCGCTTAAACACCAATGTTTTTTCAGTATATAGAAGCTAAAGAAAACTACAAGGTAAAATCAGTTAGATGCCAAACTAAATATGACGGCGGTATTTTGATAAAACAGCTAATTTCAAGTAATGTTATTCATTCAGGATCTGGTCAAACTAAGGCTCTGAGTTCGAGTCCATGGCTAGTGTGTCGGTGTGAGGTGCCTGAATCAGTTTCACCAAATCGTAATTCATTCCCTCAAGAGGTGGAAAAGCGACATACAATAAGGCAAATATACAAATAGGAATATGTTGAAGAAAGAGGTTATTTATTGCACCCAAAGAATAAAAATAAGGGCAAGAGTACCGTGCTTAATTTTATTTAACACACGGTATATACACGTATGTATCGTTTATGCCAATTTTGCAGCCTTTTAAAAATGGGTCAATCCATATGAAGTCATACAACCTGGTTGCTTGACCATTTTTAAAAAAAGTTTATTTTTTGAGTGGTGTGAGCCTCATATATTGACAGTTCAGAACCACTCTTATTTTATTTTTACTATTACCGATTTGAAGATGGCGGGCATTTTTTTATCATGGCGCGCGTCATTTTCTCCATTCGTAAGCATCAGCGGCAACTTTTTTTTCTCAGCTCTGGTAAGTCCTACGACAATGAGACAAAATCTGTGATGTTAAGCACATTATAGGCTACAATTATATTTCTGTGTAATTTTCTAAATATTATTCCTTTATAATAAATTTTAAGGTTAAAATTGTGTATTTTAATCGCTCGAAATGACATTTTCGGACATTTTTTTGAGGGGGAAGGCAGTTTGCTTGACACTTGAATTTTTTTTGTGCAAGTACCTGTGTACCAATAAAGTACGTCAATGTTGTTCATTGGAATGTCAATGAACAACATTACAATCCTGAAATGGCTCTGCAATAAAGTATATATACGAGGGTGTGCTGAAAAGAAACGCTTCCTATGTTTTTATTTTCTTTGTTACCTTGTAAACGCATTTTGGATTTTGAGCAACCATACATTGCACTTACAAGACTTTCCCGCTTCTCCATTGAAGGTTTCAAACTTCTATCGCCAGGGGGTGCTGAACTATTGCAAGGAAAATGTCAGTATGTAACCATGCAATGTCGGTGGAGCACCTGAAGTAGCGTGCAGTGATCGAGTTTCTAAACGCAGAAAATGTGCTACAAATTGACATTCATCTGAGACTGAGGGCACTTTATGGGGATGAATGTGTAAACATCAGTACTGTGCAATCGTGGGCTGTTCATGCTCGTAACGATAACCCCAGCTAAAGAAATCTCAGCTATGTGAGAGAATGGAATGAAAGGCCGCGAGCTGCAACTGATGGAGGTCATCGGAATCGTGTTCAGCTAGGGTTATCTTTATGAGACTGATCTCAGATGAATGTCAATTTGTAGCAAATTTTCTGCGTTTAGAAACTCGATCACTGCACGCTACTTCAGGTGCTCCACCGACATTGCATGGTTACATGCTGACATTTTCCTCGCAATAGTTCAGCACCCTCTGGCGATAGAAGTTTGAAACCTTCAATGGAGAAGCGGGAAAGTCTTGTAAGTGCAATGTATGGTTGCTCAAAATCCAAAATGCGTTTACAAGGTAACAAAGAAAATAAAAACATAGGAAGCGTTTCTTTTCAGCACACCCTCGTATATATACTTTATTGCAGAGCCATTTCAGGATTATAATGTTGTTCATTGACATTTCAAATTACAGTTTGCAGAATTTCAACACAAAATGTTAATAAGAAATGAAATTAGACATGCCATATTTACTGCAAAATGTTGAATTTTTCACGAGTTTTGTATCTCTTAAACCAATTAAATCTCAAACTCAAAATTTTTACTGAAGTTACTTATCCTGAAGTACTGTATTGTGTACAAATTTCAGATTTTTAAACAAATGCCCACCAGAGATATTTAACCCTGAACTTGGAATTTTTTTAACAAAAAGTACATGTTTATGACCCTGTAGAAAAAAAAATATTAAAGTCTCAAGCTTCAAATAATTGTGACGTACTCTATTGGTACACAGGTACTTGCACAAAAAAATTCAAGTGTCAAGCAAACTGCCTTCCCCCTCAAAAAAATGTCCGAAAATGTCATTTCGAGCGATTAAAATACACAATTTTAACCTTAAAATTTATAATAAAGGAATAATATTTAGAAAATTACACAGAAATATAATTGTAGCCTATAATGTGCTTAACATCACAGATTTTGTCTCATTGTCGTAGGATTTACCAGAGCTGAGAAAAAAAAGTTGCCGCTGATGCTTACGAATGGAGAAAATGACACGCGCCATGATAAAAAAATGCCCGCCATCTTCAAATCGGTAATAGTAAAAATAAAATAAGAGTGGTTCTGAACTGTCAATATATGAGGCTCACACCACTCAAAAAATAAACTTTTTTTTTAAAAATGGTCAAGCAACCAGGTTGTATGACTTCATATGGATTGACCCAAATGTATTTCAAGCCGACGCTACTGATTCGCAAACGCACATGTATAAGCATATTTGAACTTTGGGAATAATAAATTACTTTACTTTGTAAGCTGTTTCTCAAGTTAAAAGTTTATTTTTCAGGCACAATTCTATAGATTTTCTTTGTCATGGTCAAGAATACTGCCTACTGGTTATATTGACTTCATAAATCCAGATGGAATCGACTACTACAATAATCTAATCAACGAACTTCTCGACAATGATATCCAACCCATGGTAAGATAGTAAATATGATAAGAGCGAGTTACACTTTGGCTAATTATATAAATGTTTGTTGCACGATAATATTGCATTCCAAACAGAAGTAAAATGTACAAAATTATATTATTTTCAATATCTAAGTTGGACTTAACGTGTTACTATCCTTGTTATTTAGACTACGTAAATTAGTTGTAAGGCGATATTTGAAATAATTTTATTGTCACTGCGATCTCACCAGATTGAGTTTGAGTTTCGGTTTTAAGTGCACAGGAAGGCTAATTGGGACTGGACCTACAGTTTAAAGTGTGATCCGAACCACTAGTGTCTCCACTAGTATCGAACCCATGACCTCTTGATTACAAGGCGACGACGTTACCACTACGTCATCGAGGAGGCTTCTGATTTCAGTTTTTTTTTATGTAAGAGTATTTAAGAGTATTATTGTTCCTCCTGTAGAAATTTTACTGTATTTATATGCTCGATGTTTAAAACTTTACAGACGTCTCGTGGCCCTCCGTTTCAGAAGTTGGGCTTAGCTGATACGTTGTAAAATACATATATTTGTGCTTAGATTAAAATATTTTTAATAGTTTCTTTATTTCTGTCTAGATCAATCTAATTCGTTGTTAAGTAATTATTTAAAATAGCTTGGAAGAACTATTAATATACAATTTAGTACAATTACAATACAGTACAATTTAGGTATTTTTCATGCAACGTATAAGTGTAATTAAGTATGAAAGTAAACTCTGTAATTAATGTACTCTAAAATATTTAAAATTTCAATTTGTTATACTGATCTGTTTTAATAATATTTTAATGACTGATAAAAATTAATAGTTAAAAATGTCAAAGTATTCTCTGCGTAAGCCTACTCTTTACTAACAAACTTGTTTGATCCAAGAAAAATATACATTGTACAGTGTGTACAAACAAATAGAAGTGCATGGTGTACTCTATGGCAAAGTGATTCGTTTAACACATACAATACTATATGTTTCAAGTTTAAAATCTGAGTATTGTATTTGTTTATTATTCATTCTCGTGGTTGCAATTAATCAAATAAGCACAAGTGCAATATACAATATCAAAAATGTAATTAGGTTGAAAAATAAAAAGAAATTATTGGGAAAATTATATTATTTTTACTTGCTATCATTGCGCTAGTAAATGGTAATGCACTTGATTTTCTTTAATGGTCAGATTACCTTGTTCCATGGGGATCTTCCTCAACCGCTGCAAGACCTTGGAGGTTGGCCGAATCCGGTGCTGGTGGATTATTTTGGAGACTTTGCCAGGGTTGCATTCAGAGAATTCGGCGACAGGGTGAGTGGAAATGGTATTCTATTATCTCCGAAGGACAATCACAGCGCAGAACGGTTAATTTAATAAAATCCTGTTTCTCTACTGGCTATTATGGGAAGGTTGAATTTTAACGTTGTCGGCTCCTGCCCATGGTTGTTTGACCGCGAGTTCCTTCGTAGGGAAACGCGGCAACAGAGGGTCACTGCCGTGAAGGCGGTTACCGCACCGGATATAAGAGCAGCGCTCCTGTAGCTTACTATCCTTAGTTATTCAGATTCGTTGCTATTCGCAAGCCAGCGCGTATTTCCCTGGCGTCTTAAGAAAGTAATGCAACTAAAATTTGCACTGGAGATAGATATCATCAACGTTCTGTAACACGATTCAAAATGGCGGGCGAAAAACCGATTTTCCCTATATACTTGCATTACTAGTATTATAATGATTGCAGATTGGTGCGGATTTTCTTTTAGCTTAATATGGCAATACATTATATAGTGTTTTCTATATATTAAGAATGTCTGTTACATATTAAATTATGCGCGCGCGTGCACACACACAGACACACACCCTAACACAAAAAGAGAAAGGTGAATATATTTTTTGGATGGAGACGCTTGGAGTCGCATACTAACTATGTTGTCTTTGAAGTACAACAAAATATATAAAACATTTATTGAATATAACTAATAAACTTCTTAAATGCCTCATTAAGTCATCATTGAATTTTTCAGGTGAAGATGTGGATTACAATTAACGAACCGTACTACGTAAGCACAGACTATGCAACCAATGGAGGCGCCACTGGGGTAAACGCTCACGGCATTGGTGAATACTTGTCAGGTCATACCCTCCTCAAGTCTCATGCATTAGCGTACCATATCTACGACAGCGAGTTCAAAGAAGAACAACAAGGTGAGATAATATTCTGTTAAGATTTCGAACGCTGGCCCCAGGTGATACTAACCCCATCAGAAGGCGAATCTTTTTTGTTTCGTATTTCATACAAATGATTTAATTTCCTTGACAATACACTTCATACATACTGACAAATAATACCTTCACAGGTTCGTGAAAATTTAAAATGCATCAGTGTGAAGTGAGCAATGCAGTGGCGCAGAAACTGTTTAGTTTTAAAAGCATAATCCTGTTACAGACTTCATGAAATACAATTTCTGAATGTGATTAGGATTAGAATTAATCTCTAAAATATTGAATAAATTTGTATAATATCAATTTGTTTATTACATAAATGATGAGATAAAGCTACCTCCTGCACATTGCAACTACACATTATATGGACACCCTATGTCCAATTTCCAAGTATAATGCATGAGAAGAGTAGTCATCATAACTTGCCTTGTAACATGTGAGACTTTTTAATAACTGTGTAAAATGCCTATGAAAGTCCAGTACTGTGAATAACATGCATTTTGCTCTGTAGGGGAAGTTGGAATAACCATTAGCATGGACTGGCCCGAAGCAAAGGCTGTTGAATACGAAGAAGATGCTGAAAGAGCCAGGCAGTTTATGGTGAGTTCAATAATCTTAGTTTTCCTAGGGATAACAAACATTGCTAAATATGAAAATGCCTGCAAGAAATATTTCACCTAAGAAATGTACTGTGACTTCATTAGAGACATTGGAAGTTAAGATTTGCCTTTGGCCAGTCACTGAAGAGCAACACTGAAGTTCAATGATACAATCTAGGTTCATGTGTGGACTTATCCACGGAAAAAATGCATAATAACAAATTTTATTGAGATTCTAAAATATATTTTGTAATAATTTAATTATGGAGTCCATTTCTAAGAAATACGTAGTTGTTATCCTATAAAATTTTGATAGAAATTCCATCCGATTTAATACTTTCAGTCGTCTTTTACACAAAAAGTATGGCTGGTAGCTGACCTCACTTCTCCTCTCAAGAGATCATTGGTCACCGCTTGGGCAAAGACTTGTTTTTATTGGCTTTCTTCAGAGATTCTCGGATAGGGTGATAGATTTTATGTTGGTAGCTTTAGTTCACTCTGGCGATGGTTGTCCGTCATCTTGCTAGTTAATTGATCAATTCTTAATTCGCGAAAAAGCTCGAGAAACAAGGGTTTATGGACTAGTCATAAATTTTTGACCGTGAGAATTAGACCTTTCGAATTGAAATTTGCACAACTGTCTCTCTCTAAGCTACTCGTATTTTCGAGGACTGGTGTGGTATTGCATTCAAATTAAATCACTCAGGATATTTTTTACATGGCGGAAAGAAAAGAGACCTGGCACTGTTGATGCGTGAAACATAGTATATTAGATACCGGGCAACTAATAGTATCCAGAATGCATTGCAAGTCACCACAACTTTGTTTTCGATAATTCCAGCAAAGTCTTCATCTTTTTCACTTTTGTCCTACTGTACTAGAGAAAGTTCAGGTAAGATTATTTTCTATGTTTAGATTCCTTAATATAGGTATATACCCTCCTTGTAATACTAGCTTCAGTCACTTTTGACGATCATTGCTCTATTGATCGAATGGCGATGTAATTGTATACCCTGTCCCAGCTAACTGTGGAGCAGGGCCGCGCATATCGGCAGAGAAGGAGGAGGGAAAGCGCCCATTACGCAATCCCGTTCCTTTCACTGTTCATTGGTGGAGCACTTCTTGCGCAGATACTTGTTCCCGTTCGCCTGCTCCACAGATAGCTGGGACAGGGTATAATACAACAGCTTTCAATCACTACACTCTGTCCAGGGAATCTCTGGAGCGAACGAAATGACACAAGTATCTGCGCAAGTGGCGACTCGAGAGGATTCGACCAATTAACTCGTGAGGGGAGAAGTGAGTGCAACAATCAGCCGTTTTCATCAGCGCCGACTTTAGGTTTGATTCCTAGGACAAATCATTGTGCTTGTCTCATCGTGTATTTCCGTTAGAACTCTGTTACTTTTCCAGTTCGGGTGGTTCGGCCACCCCATCTACTCAGAAGAGGGTGACTACCCTCCTGTGATGAGGGAGTACATCGACAGAAACAGCTTTGCAGAGGGAAGAAACAGATCAAGGCTACCAACATTCACCCAGGAAGAGATAGATTACATTAAAGGTAGGTGCTGTAAAGTTCGCTTCTCTTTGTAAACTAAGAAGAAATTTTTTAAATCTACACAAATCCATCATCAAAATTATTCGATATTAAATATTTAGTAACAGAAATTTAAAATGTCGATGAATCACATTAACTTTTCTGCATCCAAAATATATTTATTCTATTTTCGTGATAGGTACTGGTGATTTTCTTGGATTCAACCATTATACGACATTCCTCATAGAACCAGGAGAAACTGGAGAGGACCCTTCTATAAACAGGGACCAAGGAGTCATTAAGAGCCAGGATCCTTCCTGGCCAGGGGAAGGAACCAAGGTCTGTTATATAATTCCTGTTTGACTTTGTATAACACAAAGCAGCTGTAATCTGTACATAACAAACTTTTTATAGCTGCTCATGTAAGGTATAACTTATATTCTTTGTTTTTTGTATGTTTCGATATAACAGCTGTTGTTTATTTAGGGGTACTATAAAACCTGAATTTTGCAGGATCGTTGTGTTGCTATTCGCTGATAAGTTGACAAACATATTTTACCTGGGATAGGATATGCTTGTAACTTAAAACCGTAATGTCTTAGAAATAACACGTTTCCTTAGAGATAAGCCACTCACGGAAAGAAAAAAATAAGCAATATAAAAATTTATACAACTTTTTAGAATTTGTATTATTTTAAAACTGTTACTTTCTAGAAATACAACAATTTTGGTACAGTATTCCGTTTGCATACTCTTTACTTGCATTGCCCTGCCCTATACTCTGTCCTCAGAATCTCTGGAGCTAGTCTATTCAAGGACTCGAGAGGGCTCGACCAATGAATACGTCCGATGGAATGGGGTTGCATGGAGGAGGAAGAGCGACTGCAACTACCAACCTTTTCAGCAGCGAGTACTGCTTCGCTCCGCCCGCTCCCTTTCTCCTCTTCTCTACCATAACGCGCGGCCTTGCTCCAGAGATTCCCAGAATAGAGCATAAATCCATATTTATGGGTTCGGTAGTGTCTGCAACTTCTGTTGAACAAGTTTATTTTCTTTTTTTTAATCTTTTTAAACCAGTTGGTTCCGGAGAGTATGAGAAAGCAGCTGAACTGGGTGACTAATCAGTACAACACACCAAAGGTTTACATCACAGAAAATGGATACGGGGACAGTAACCCAACGCTCAACGATACGTATCGAGTTACACAGGTCACGGTATGTGAAATGAAACTTGTTTTCCTAACAATTCCTTTCAAAATTTATTTTTATTTTGCTGATGTCTAATTTATAAATAGTTTAGAACTGTATAATTTGTATTCATGTCCAGATATAATTAGAATAATTAAATCAAGAAGGCTTAGGTGGGCAGGCCATGTGGCACGAATGGGAGAGGAAAGAAGAGTTACAGGATTCTTGTTGGGAAACCTGATGGTAAGAGACCTGTAGGAAGGCCAAGACGAAGATGGAGGGATAACGTTGAGATGGACCTAGAGGCAATCGGTAAGGATGGAAAAGATTGGATTGCTCAGGATAGATACAGATGGAAGGCTTGTGTTGGTGCAGCCATAAACCTCCGGGTTTAAGAAGGATAAAGAGTTAGTTTTTAGTTTGTCCAATTTATCAATTATCCAGTTTGAAAGATGACATCACATTCGTCGTCAAATGAGAAAAGTGTGCAATAACTGTATTCTCCATATGTATCAATCAGTAATTTTCTTTAGATGGCAGATTTACGTCTATACGTGAACACATACCGAGTGTCCCACAAAGAGGTTTACACTATTTGAATGTTAATGACAGAGAAAGTATTACAGATAACCTTATGGAACTTGTTGTATCTCGATCTGTCATGATTAGTGCTTGTTGCCATTAATTTGTTTTTCTTTAATTTCAGTTCAGTTGCCAGCAGTGACAAGTAATTGACAAGATGGCTGGGAACCTTTCCGTTGAGCAACGGAAGTGGATTTTACAGTGTTCTTGGAAAGGTGAGAACCTGAAAGAAGTGCAGAGACGATGGCGGGCAGAATTTGATGTATGGACTTCTTGGGGGATCTTGTGAAAGTTTGTACCACTGCTTCCATTTCTCTTCCGTCCGATACTGATTTCTTCCTGCCACACCGTCCCAGATCACACACAGTTCATTCCCTCTCAAACGTGTCGCGTAATTTCGTAATTGTTACACGTGACGGTGTGGCGCAGTATCAAATTCTGCCCGTCCAAAAACACTTTAAAATCCACTTCCGTTGCTAAACGGAAAGGTTCCCAGCCATCTTGTCAATTACTTGTCACTGCTGGCAACTGAACTGAAATTAAAGAAAAACAAATGAATGGCAACAAGCACTAATCATGACAGATCCACATACAAAAAGTTCCATCAGGTTATCTGTAATATTTTCTCTGTTATTAACATTCAAATAGTGTAAACCCCTTTGTGGGACACTCTGTATTTCTGGTGAAATGACTTTGTTTCGATTTTGCCGGATGCATTCACGGATTTCTTATTAAGATCAACGTTAATTCGCTTATATATACAAACATCCCCACTACTTTTGAGTGCTTCTTAATATGCTAAACTTAACATATGCTTCTGTTATTTTTTCAAACCTTGAATGATTTGACAACAGTGTATCGATTAGTCTAAACTCATGGAAATGAAAATAGGAGATTGGGCAGAATTGCGCTGATGCCACACATAGGAAAAGCAAACCGAGAGCGGCACAGAAGTCACTGATTCCCGCGCCCTGTGTGGCAACGTCAACCGGGCTGCGTTGCCCATTTCGAGCATCAGACCGACCTCTCTCGGGAGCACTTTCGAGTCCCATTCGATACAGAGTTGGTGATCGTGTGAATTTGAAAGTTCGTTACAGGCGCCAGAAATGGAGTCCCTTATCTACACGTTGGACTGCTCTTAAACCTCCGAACACACGGGATTGTGTACCTACGTGGCAACAGCGCAAACTTCTGCCACCCGCCTAATTTCATGGCCGTGCGTTTAGTCTTGCAGCCAACAGGTCTAACGTTTGATACCTAGTGGGATACATTTCATTGTAGAACATGATTATGAAAAGTAAAATCAATAGAGACGTAACTAACAAACTTCTTTTCGATTTCGTTTTGTTAATGGCCATTCCCCTCTGAGAGTTGATTTGAAATGTCGGTGTGCATTTATCTGTATACACGCCTTTCGTGATTCTTTCTCTACAAAACTACTCTAAATTCATTTCTAATTGCAGAATTATCTAGACGAGGTCCTAAAGGCTATCAAATTGGACGGATGTGACGTAAGAGCGTATGCTGCTTGGAGCCTGATGGATAATTTCGAATGGATGAGCGGATTCTCGTACGTTCAATTAACATTATATGCAGTAACTCTAATATTATTTTTCCTCTTCTAGATATTGAAAAATACTGGTAGAAAAGGAATCGAACCTGGGATCTTGGTACTCTATGTCGTTTAAACTCTACCACAGTGTTTACCTTAATCTGTGTTATCTATATTTTCAATAAATACAACAGACTTTGCTTTGAATTCTTAACGGCTTTGATTCAAATCAAGTGATAGTTTTAATATTATATCCTATCCTTTGTGAGATATTTTAATATAATTCAGTTACTAGCTACTATAGAAAGGTGACTATATAAGTAGAAAAGGAAAATAAACTTTCTCTCCCTTTCAAAAAATTCAAGTGGTTGTTCAGGCATTAAGTTAGGGATGTAGAATGCGCCATATCATTATAAGCTAATATACAACCTTCTTTGAAAATGGACTTTGATATAGATACAAACTGACAGATCCACATGAAATATGTTACATTTATTTATTACTCTGTTTGTCCTTGCCATAAACTAGTCTCATATGATCATTACTTTGTAAACTTTGTAAATAAAATAATTGATTGATTGATTTGGTGTTTTAAGTCCACTTTATGCACAGTAAGGCTAATCGGGACTGGACCTACAGTTTAAAGTGGGATCCGAACCACAATGTGCCTCCATCGGGTATCGAACCCGGGACCCTTTGATTACAAGGCGACGACCCTACCACTGCGCCATCGTGGAGGCCCCAGTAATTATTTTTAATTTTTCACTATCATAGTAAAGATAACTTCGTTGGATGCTTATATGTCAGAGAAGAAAACATGATTTACCTCAATAAAATATATATTTTTTAAAACACATACATTTCATCTTATATCAACATAATTATGTGGGTGTTGAATAGAACTATAATTGGATTCTAATTGCGACAAAATGATAGAACTCGTTCATAATCTTAATCTATTCCTCAAAAGTATCACAGTTTTTCATATATTTGAGCCGAGACTCATGACAAAGTGGTTAGCAGAACGCTCTACGACCCCATGAGTCCCGAGTTTGAATCCCGGCCTAGGGCATGGGTGCTCTTTGTCCCTTCATGAATTTCATATCATCACACATCCTCATCTTCGCGATTAGCTAAAAGTGGTAGAAAAGCGAAGAAAGTAAACCAAATCAATAAATCAATCAATCACATATTTGACACATGGAAACTGTATGTAACAGGAAGCTCATAGAACATCGTGGTTATTTACAAAATAACGTACATTTGAACATCTATTGCGTTCTTGCAAGATTGTTTGGTTTACCTATTGAAATTTTATTATGTTCCCTTTCATACAATGAAGGCTCAATCCTCATAGAGGACATTAACTTAGATGTAGCACTTCCTCTTGTCATTTATGTTCAAACATTTACATTTTGGAGTTCATTGTAAGAGCATTTTTATAATTTGAAACTAATTGTTGGAATTGGTACCTTAGCAGATAGAAATTTCCATTTTTTTATTGACTTGTACTTTTATATGGCAAAGAGGCTTTAAGAAGTAAAATAGCATGAACTGAGCTGTTCAGAGCACAAGTGGCATAACTCCATTCGATACAGTTTTTAGAAAAAAGCACATTTAGTATTATGTTTAGCTATTGGAACACAAACCTGTGGTGCCTCTATGAGTAAGAATTTTAAACTTAGAATACACTTACTTCTAGCACTGAAATTTTGATATTTCACAGTTCTAAGTTATACATTTAATTCAATTTTCACACAAAGTGGAGTTACGCTGCTTTGCTCTGAACCCCTCAATTGTAGAGAACATTAATTTTAATATTTCTTGCGTGTATATGAGTACCTTTCTCATTGTTACAGGACGAAATTTGGCCTCTACCGTGTAGATTTTGACGATCCAGCAAGACCACGAACACCCAAGCAATCATCAACTGTTTATACTGATATAATCAGAAACAGAGGATTCCCGGAACCATCCAGGCTTTGATATGTAACTAAGAATTGAATTCTGGTTTAGGAGCACATTTCTTTTGTCTAAGTACTTCATGTTCATCATATATACGGAAATGTCCTACGTAATATTGGATTATGTGTAGATGTATTTAATAAATACATGTCGCTGTCAGTTTATTCTTAAGATTTTGTATATGCTGAGATAAAATTATACTTAATTGTAAAAGTTCTTGCAACCTGTCTCTATCAAATCACAGCAAAATAAAGTCTCTACTAATTTCACAACATCTATGTGGATTTTCTCTAATAAAAATATTTACCATATTAATATATGCAGTATATACATGATATATCATTCATTGGGTTTAATTCATGAATTCTTAGTATTATATTTATATGCGCAATACTCAACAGAAATTATGATCAGGGCGGTACAACATCCAATCCCTAAAAGATAAAACGCTGGCATCATGTGCTCCATTGAGAGTTGTATTTCCACATTGCATGGTGATTCGCAGTTTCTACCACTTATGGATTTATTCAAAGTATCCCAAATCCACTTTCCTATAATTCCACTTTCTCGTAGTCTCCTAATGATAATATTAAATCGCTCAATATACTGAGAACCTTTGGAGAATAGAAAGCCTATTTGTACAAACCCAATACTTTCTTTCATGAAGTGTAAAGGGTATGGACAACTAGGACAGTTGTATACCTTCCTAACAAAATATTCCAGATTTACTCTGCTGCGTACTACTGCGTGTTCAACACCACGGGCCAGGTTCCTCACCATTTCCTCATAGTCATGACTCGCTTGAAATCTGTTATGCAGAGAACTTAGCACAGGATCTGATTTAAGGTTAAGTAATGTTTTAAAATACATGAAACCTTTGAGAGAAATTTTTGAATGTGCCAATTCTTCTAATGTATCTATTGCAGGAAAATATTTCGGAACCGTCAGAATACTTACTATTCCTCCCTGGTAGAGACTAACAATGACGAAGCTGTAATATGTCCAGAAGATTATCGCCATTCGCAGAGACTTGTTCCTAGGAAAGGCCACTGATGACTGAAGAAAGACTCTAAACAGTTCAAAATATGATATAACTGATTCCATTTGTTCTTTTCGGAGGGAAAGCATGTATCTAAGGAATTTACACACCACTACTACAACAAAGAACGTCGTTATGATAGCAATCCATACTTCTAATCGGTAAAATAGCAGAAGAGATAACCATGGTGGAATCTTTTTACCCTTAGGTACCAAGATTGATTGACTATCTGCCAAGATATACTCGGTGAACTCTACCACTTCATATCGTTCTTGGATGACTGCAAAAGGACCAAATGCCATATCCACCTTTTTGCTCACCAGATCACCTATCATGTCTAACCACGTTCCGTTTGTTAACTTTAGTCCATAATTCAATGTTCGTTCATGCTGCACCATGAAGTCACTCGTGAAGTTCATCGACTTCTTTGAAGTATCGTAGACTATCGCGAAAAATCCATTCACTTTGATTACACCGTCTTCTTTCCAGACGGCAAGATTTGGAAAAAAGTCAAACCATTGTCCTGTTAATTTCAGTGTGTACCCATAAAGATTTGCCGTTTTCAAAGGCGAGTACGCTTCAGAAAATACTTTGTTTCCACCTTGTACATTGCGTAATGATATGTATTGAGCATATGTCTCATCCAGAAATGGATTGAAAGCAGTTACAAGTACTCTATTTTGATATTCAGTGTAACTGGAATTCTCAATAGAAGAAAACTCTAGATTTACCATGATGATAGCGACTTTGAGTACACATCTATCCCAAAACTTGTTTAAGATACTATAGCTGTCATTTTTCGTGACACTTGGAGAATTTGTCAATATGACGAGGAACTTGGATCTGTTGTTCCAGTAGGAACAATGATTCTCATTGCAAAAAAGCTTGTTCAGCGCAACTTGATTAGAGGTCAGTACAATTACTATGTCTTCATCTCTTGATAACTCCTTACCTTGCATAATGCTCTTTTTGCAAATACTATCATGTGTTATTGCAGATACAGACAAAATGGTACGTTTAAGAAATTCTTGAAGAAACATGTGATGGTGTTCGTTGTCGATTTCGAAGAGTATTGTGGCAAGTTGAGAATTCTTACAGTGATTGTCAATTAGGGCAAAAATAGATGTAGTTAACTGACGAACAGTTTCTTTTTCTTCAGCCACATACACATTTCCACCCATACAATAAAGCATGAAGATTTTCATTGCAGTAGTCATCTGCATGATGGAAGCTGTCAAACCTCACGTAAGAGTAAACAAAATGGACTAAATCTTCTTTCTCTTCGATCTGTGGGGAAAAAATGCATTTTGTTATTCATTTTATACTTTTAACATATTCTATTGTTTGTAGTTTCGCCTTTGCGTATACCACAATCTCTATAAGTTTTTACTTTTCCGAATGTGTTATTCGACAGGTTATATTGAATTGGTGTTTCAGTTGTCGTTCAGGTACCACACACCGGTAAGTATGTTGAATTAGGTCACTTTGATATAACAACAAAATATAAAAAATAAACGACGCAATAGGCTAAAGTTAACTCTAGTCAAGGAGTACCAGCTTCGATTCCTGATGAAGGCACATTGCATACTGGTTCGGATACAGCAGCTCCTAGATGTGCAGAGGGACGTCAAGGGAAAGATTTCGAATTTTCTCCTCAACTTAACCCATTTATGCATGAGTATCTGAGCTAATTGCCACGTCCTTTCACTAAAAGTATGACTTTTCATTGGCACTATTTGAATGCAGGGAGTATTACTCCTCGAGTCCCCGACCTTGATGGGCAATTGTATTGAAAGAATTGGGAAATTTCTCCAAAGGTGTCAGTTCTGTATGTATTGGCACCATTTTTTAGTTGTCATTGTCAGGATTTTCTTTAATGTGGATGAGTCTTATAACAACTTCAAATAAGTTAAATGATTGGTAGACATCACGTTAGTTGTGCTTATAAATGATATATAAATGATATAAATACCAATAAGATCAAAATTATTTCAACCTAATCTAACACACATGCTGTAGTCAGAGCTCCAAAGGGGGAGAGATAGAAAAGCGTCTCTCCCACATGACCAGTACCCCCAGCAAATAAAAACACTTAAATAAATGTTATTTTATCCGAAATGTGCATTTTGCGTGATATTTAGGTATGAGTGCCCCCTAGAAAATACTAAGTGATATCACTGATATGTTTCAAATTAGTTGCATACAATTGTAAAAATTAAAGTAGTGTTCTACAGAAAACGACGAACCTTTACTTAACATCATTACCATGCCCGTTCAATATCCTACAGACAGTCATATTGGTTAGCAACATTAGTTTAATTGTTTTTTAATCGTATTCAAGAAAATTCACTGTGATTGCAGTGATGTGAAATTAGAAATTATCAAACTTACATTATTTGTCAAATCCCAACCTTGGAAGCACTAGCCTACAACCACTCACACAACTAACTGACCCAATTTTTTATTCGTAATGTAAATTTCAATGATTTGTTCATGTGACCGTGTTCGATATATCATATTTTTCGTCACGTGCTACTTAGATACACAGCAACAGTGGGACAGCCTGAAGTGTATTAATACGAGCAAACATTGAATACATATTAAATATTTAATACTTTTCTGAGTGGCTCACAACAAAAGGCATGTTTGCTTAACGTGTAAAGCACAAGGTCATGAACTTGCTGCATGTGTATTAAGGCGAAATTACTATATTGTGTTCACATATTCCAAGGTTTACCAAACTTTCTTTACATATCCATGTTCCAAGAAACTATAGTCCAATCAATGAATCTAAACAAGAGAGCAACTAACTACAATACATTTCTAATTTTACCATAACTGACACTAGCGGCATACCCAAGATTTTCCAAATGGGGAGGGTTATATACACTTTTGTTTAGTATTTAGCTCTCATTTTCCCATCTTTTCCTGCCTTTGAAGTTCTCTTTTTTAGAAATACTGGGCCAATGGAGGAGGCTTATGACCCCACCAACTCCCGTTTGGGCACACCACTGGCTGACACCCAAACAGCTTATTTTGAAGCTAGTTGATAAAACCAACATCCTCGATTTAGATGATTTACAGGATAATATTTTTCTGCTCTGAAGTGTGTTATTATGAAAGGATCATTTATGTATTCTCTGTCCAACGCACGATCAAAGTCAATGTAAACAAAGAAATTCTATTGGTTGTTCAAATAACAACTACGCAGGATTGAGTGGTTGAATATGTTTCATTTTACCTCGTTTTGCTGCCGATTTTCGCTAATCGCGAAGATGAGGATGGATGGTGATAAGATAAAATGGATGAAGGACCATCAGTAACACGCATGAACAGAACAAACATGTACTACATGGAAGAGAGGTTGACATTTGGATATGTTCAGAAAGGACCATCCCATCTCTTACACTCCTGATAGTTGTGCAGCAATTGTGTGTGAGTGTGAGTGTTTAATCGTAAATGAAGGTCTATATTCAGCAAGGAAATGAGAAAACCTTTAAAAAAGCCAGTAAGTAAGTATGAATAACTATAAAATGGGAATATGCAACATTAAAGGAACATTCATGTTTAAACGTAAAGTAAAATTACTAAAATAAGCATATTGTTAGAATAACCGGAAGCGCAACAGCCCATTGAAGGCCCGGGCCTACCTACCGACTGCCGGCCTCACCCGAGGTGGGCGATCTTCCAACCAGTTACGGAGTGACGTGTGTCAGCACGACGAAACCCCAGTCATTGTCGTAGGTTATCATGACCGGGTTACGCTAGTCACTATAGTTCGACCACAAGGAAAGAAACCTTCCGTCGAAAGCGTTCGCGCATCTTCCCTGCCGTTGTCGGTGCTCGGGGCAGTGTTGCCAGGTCAAACTTGAAAAATCAGGAGATGGTTCCTTGAGAAACCAGAAGATCTGCTACAAAATCCAATGATCTAATAGTAGCAGATAAACGACGTTTTTTGGGGGGGAGTGGCATAGGCGTGCACACTTGGGGGCAAGGGAACGTCCGCAATTTTTTTTTCCAGCGAGGGGGGAACAATATATTTTTTTTTATCAGGCGGGTAAACTAGGCATATTAACCCGTAATAGCGTTGCCCTCTCAGAAAACACCACTTGAGTTTGAAATTACCACGTTCCTATTATAATAATGGATGTAAATTACTGTGACTGAAATCGACTCATAGGTCTGAAATAATAGGTACTTTTATGTCAACATTCATTTTCCAGAAGGGAAGGGAACGAAATAGGTTGTGAATAACCTAGAGTTGCCAAGCAAAGGGTCAGAACAAAAGCCCCCTGCTGCAGTGGCGCGCGTTGTTTACGGTGTAAACGTCACAGATACTTTTGTAACAATGGTGCTAAACCCAGCACCCTGTGTTTGGCGAAAAGAAACCGAACATCTCCATTTCAGGAGTGGACGTGTTTCAAACAAAAGATAGTAAACCGTCCGAGGGACCCGACCAATGTCTTTCATCTCTTCCGCATCTCCCGGTGGTAAAATCTAAGAGGGTGTACGGAAAACACCCTCAAGTTTGCCCTTTCTCAGCACCGACACAAGGGGTCTACCGTGCCTCTATTTTCGGACAGTAAATCGTAGAAAGTTGTGTTCACAAATGAAGCTAACGTGCCGCCCTTCGTTGTCGGAGATTTTCCACAATCTTTCAAGTCGAATGCTAACAATAACAAATTAATTTGCCTTCTGTTGGTGTTTGGCACGCGTCCTGCACCATAATAAGAAAATGAATTACGTATGTGAAATATATTGGTGAATTATACAGCATGTCTTCCACAATAATTGAAGATAACAACGCTTATGCTAGGGTTCACCCATCTGCTAGAAATACCCCCCCCCCCCACACACACACATATATAAAAATAATTTGCCCACGCTACGAAGTCAGAGGTTTCTACCTAGCCAGGCATGGACGTTTCACTGTGTTTGTGTCACTTCATCCATGCCATCACTTCTTCATTCATCCTTGTTTTCGTACTTACCCGTAGAAGCACAAAAGCGACGTAAAAAAACTAAAATAGAAATAGAGTTTCTTTGTGGTGGGATAAAATACAGCCATCTAAAAACAGTAATGTAGTAAAAGAAATAAAATAATGTTCTAGGACAATTGATTAGCGTTTGACATAATTTCACAGTTCAAACATCACTTTTCACGGCTGAGTGGAGTTCCACTCCACCTCTCCCTCCATGTTCAAGGAAGATGAGCAGGAAACTTGTTTTTGAGCTGGCCGTTGGAGGTTCCATAGCAATAGTTTATTAAGGAATTCTCCCGAGAAATCAATAGGCCTGGCAACGCTGACGTGAGCCGGCTGAATGTTCCTTCTCCCCTGCTGTTTCCCTCACCCGCCGGCGCGATGTGCTTCTGCGCAGGTTTTTTTGCTTGTGGTTCCACTATTCGCGATTAAAATTAACCGATATGCCATCTGGTGGGATTTTCAGAAAGTACTCTAAGTAGGATACGTTTTGTTGAAGTCATTTAAAGCATGGGGAATATGCGAGAGAGTAAGGTCTACTGTTTAGGTTTTTTTCTCTAAATCGTTGTATCGGTCAGAACAAATTAAAAGTTTTCATGTGTTTCCACCCCGTGGAATCAACAAAATGAAGTTTGTTAATAAATCAGGGAAAACGTAATTAACAGAAGATTGGTATGGGGGATATAACACTGTAATTCGGCAAGGATATTACGAAGAATGCACGAGTCTGCTTACTTTATTTTTGGAGAGATAAATATATATTACCATGCAAGTAAAGTTTTAAATTGTACTTTATAATTAAAGCTTTTTTTTTTCGAAAAATCATGAAGCGTCTTACCCAATGCGTCCATGTATTACCGGTATTACGTATGTGTGAAATTTGGAACAGGTGCAAGTCGATTAAGAGGGAAGATAAAAATAGTTTGAGAATGAATTAATGTCAAATGTAACCAGAAAGAAAAGTGGACATGCTAATGTTACTGTTTCATTCAGTACGATGTCCTTTTTCAGTGAGTATAGCCATGTATAGCCTGGTCATGAAATCGTGAATATTGTTATTAAACCAGCCTTTATCTTTCGAGAAAGAACTGCAACGATATGTTTTCAATTTTCTCCTGTCCCAGCTTTTCAAGTACAGGTCAATTTCAATTCTTTTATTTTCAAATAATTTCCGAGAACCCCAGTTACAACATGACGTACAGATCATACAGCGCTGCTTTGGACGACCAGTGCGTATAATAGTTTGGTCTGCATTTTCCGTGTTATTTTTGCCTATCATAATTAAATGCATGGCTTCGTTCTCAGTACAGCTTCACGTTTGTTAGAGTACCTGGAATTCACATCGCATTCGCAGTATTTAAAAAGAATGCGTAATTTAAACGTTTTCTACCATACCAGTCATGACAACACGCTGCTATTTTGTACTACTGCTGAATGTAAACAAAGATTTATCCTACTTAGAGCGGCCATATTGGAAGCGACACTAGCGCTCAGGTGGTAATTTTAATCGCGAATAGTAGCTCCCCAGTTTCCTCACGATGGCGGGTGGCCACCGGTTCCATACAAAGGCCGAAATCTCAGGAGAAAAGTTGTTTGGCTTCCCCCAGCAGACTCGAACCTGCGCGCGTCCCGTAGCCGGAACCCAAAGCATGACGCCTTAGACCGCACGACCACGATGCGGGACAAACATTTTGCTATATTTAACGTTAATTAAGATTGATTGGTTGATTGAGCGAGTTGGGGTTTTAAGTCCACTTTATGCACAGTAAGGCTAATCGGGACTGGACCTACAGTTTAAAGTGGGATCCGAACCACTATGTGCCTCCTGCCCGACCCTGTGGCCGAGTGGTTAGCACATCGCGCTGCGACGCCAAGGGTCCCGGGTTCGAATCCCGGTCGGGCTTGGTTGTTTGTGAATGTCCATTCATCAATTTCATTATTTCATCACTCATCCCCATCTTCGCAAATTAGCCAAGAGGCACAAAACGCGAAGTAAAATAAACTAAATCAAATAAAAAAAATCAAACTATGTGCCTCCACCGGAAATCGAACCCGGGACCCATTGATTACAAGGCGATGACGCTACCAAATGCGAATTTGTATTGAGTGTTGTTTGAAGTCCACTTTATGTACATATAGGCTAATCGGGACTGGACCTACAGTTTAAAAATATGAACCACTATGTGCCTCCACCTGACATCGAACCTGGGACAACTTGATTACAAGGCGACGACGAAATGTGAATATCTGACTATAAATCATATAGTATTTTCACAGCAATAATTTTCTTTTCTCCACTTTATGCTTTACACTATGCCCTCTTAATGTGGAGCCTTTTCTACCAAGATAAAGTAATCTGTCCTTGTCCCTCCCCCCCTTCCCAGCCCACCAGTTTTGGCACCTAATGGCCGATACTGTTAGTATGTTACATTATTTTAAAATATTTATGATGAGACTTGATTTATTATGTGTATAATAAATGTTTATGCAATCTCGTTTTCATAATATTGCAAGACTGTTGAATAACATTGCATGTATTGTATAAATAATAAAGTGGTAAACAAATTGAGTTATATGTTTAATAATGAATTGTAAACAAAAATTCTAGCTTGAATAGCAATGCCATTAAATGATTTTAAAATTATGTCTTTTTTGAGTACATTTAAAGAGATTTGATGGCTTCAATTTGCTTGAGTTGAGAGTTACTTACGATAATTTGGTAAAAAAATATCGAAAATGTAACTGATTTATTAAATTGATTATTTTGTAGGGTACACTTTTAGAACTTGAGAGTTCCATTATCCGTAAAGCAAGATAAATCAGTTTGTTGTGCATTAAAATCCTTTTTTGTTACTGGCTGAAAGATCGATTGAAAATCAACTTGCCTGTTTACATGTTGAGGTAACTTCCGAAGATGTAAATGAATTGCTATAATGAATGACTTCCATCACATGTCAAGCCCTAAATGGCTGGGAAATGGATTGGTAATAATTTTCCAAAGTTGGTTAATGAATAGTATGATGTTGTTTTCACGTTTCGGGGTCCAAGCTTGGAAGCTTGGTACAAGCTGTTCTATTGAAAAGAATTAAAATATTTGGTGAGTGTTCTGATTTTGAACCGTTATTACTAAATAGTTTTCATAGTTTATTCTTCGCTTCCAGTATTTATTGAAAGAGTGTTTCTAGCTATAGCAGATACCAAATCAGGTATCGTAGGTTCGGATCCTGAGTAAAGTATGGATATTTTTTGATGTTTGCTTTCATGAATTTCATCAATTCATCAGTCATCCTCCATGGTCTTGATTTGGTTGGTTGATTTTGTGTTTTAAGTCCACTTTGTGCACTGTCAGGCTAATCAGGACTAGACCTACAGTTTAAAGTGAGATCCGAACCACTATGTGCCTCCATCGGGTATGGAACCAGAGACCTGCACAAGACCCGGAAAAAACCCGTCTGCGAGGAGACGCGCCTACAATACTATGCAACATGCACGTCAAGCCCAGGTGTTCGACATCGCGCAAGCGAGCTTCACGTCACAGTTGTGCACAGGCATCGATGCCTGCCAGGTTTTTCTATTACCTGGGTCTTAACAAAACCCATGAGACTCTATGTAGTTCTTGCAGGTAGACGCGAACACTACTGTCAGTGTTACCAACGGCCATTATATTTCACTACGGATGGAAATATCTGAATTTCTGCTAGGCGCAGGTGCCTTGAGGTTGTATAACCATTGGCGTAGCAAGGGGTGGGTGAAGGGGGCGACCACCCTGGGCCTCGCGCATGTAGGGGCCTCACGTCCCATGAGGTTGATAGGAAAAACGTAATAAATGGAAGTGAGAAAGATAGAACAGGTTAATTTTTGTGGGCAATAAAATTAAAACCTTCTTTTTATCTGGTTTATTTGGTTATAATTTGAATGAATACGTCAAATCAGAGACGGGCGGGAGTTCTAAGCCTAAGGGGCCCCGAAAAATTCAAAATAATTCTCATTTCTCATGTGAAAGATAACGCAAAAATTGCTTGGACATTTTTATCCATGTATTATTTTCTTGAATAAAAAGAGCTTTGTCTTGGCTTTTCTTCTGTCTCGTGACCTTGCGTAGCCTACCCGATTTTAATATGTTAATAATAAAGCACCTCAAACTGCTACGGAGCAAAGTATGGGGCATTTAATGCTTCCGGTGTTTAAAACTGAAGAAGGGTATGGATAATATTAGCAGTTCTTCCTTCCTTCCTACAACTTCAGATGCAGCTATTGCCCTCTGTAACGGGCACGAAGATGATTTATCTTCCGAATTTCCTGATCCAAGTTCTACGTTTCAGGAATGTGTTTAAATCTGAAATCAAGTGCTTTGGCAAAGTTTCTTCTCCTCGATAGCTCTACACTAGCTTCCAGTGTTCTCTGTATCCTGCACCGCCTTCTGTTTGTTTCCTACTCTTCAAGTAACAACCACGAAAAAATAACTATCTTTCTCAAAATTGAAACTTAGGAAAAACTTCTGGAAGGTAGTGTCGAATGGTATGATTCAGCCCAAATTTACCGGACTCAGTAATCTCACTCTTGAACGAGAAAGGGCAAGATCTAATGTAAAAGTGTCTTTCGCTGTCCAGAAGCCAGCTTTCTGTTAAGTAAGGTGGTTTGATTTCATTCAAAATTTAAATTGGTGAATTCTATTTTAAAAAATCACTTATTGAAATCACTTTAAATAAAATTACAGAATAATGTACACAAGAAATTTGTAGATATTAGAATCACTTTTTGTGAAAGTATATTAATCTCGTAATCAATTAATGGTGTTTATTATGCTGTAAGAAAGGAAATAAAGGAAACAAAATATATGTACTGATGGGGTGAAGCTCATAGGAAAGTAAATGTAATATGTCATCTGAAAAAAACACTTAAATTTCCCTTGATTTAAAATTCAATAATTTTTATAAGCAAAAATAGCACATTTTTTAAATAGAATAATATACAAAATACTAATCATGTTAAACCGTAAATAGTGTCATTTTCATTAAACTGTAAATAAATATGGCAGCTAACTATCATTAAAAATACTAAAATTCGGCTACAAAGACTGTAAAAATTATTTTAAGTTAAAATTATAAAGTACATCCAGAATTTATTATTTTCACTGTGAGAAAAGTTACGGAAATTATGATAGTCTCATTAACACACTCAACAAACATTTTCATATTAGGTTCATTATGTTCAGTTCCAGAAACAGAGAAATTCATATTTACATGTAATTTGTTATTTGCTTTAATCAAACTGTTCAAATATTTTACAGGGCCGTTTATAAGAAAAAGCCTTTCCATATAAAAAATATGTCTATGTGTGCCGTGCCAAAAAGAAGATCGATTTAAATAAAGAATATCAAAAATTATAAATAAAAATCATTATTTTTATCCACCCAGCTGTTAAAGAGGGGAGGGGATAAGTATTTGTATTTTCTTCTTTTGAATACATAAATGTCAAAGAAAGATATGTTGTAATATGTGAAAATTCAGACGTAGAGCATCGATTTGTATAGATATTAATGTAAGTGTAGCCACAACGAGCCATTCTAAGTAATTACATAAATTTCCTGGAAGAATCTGACTGTACTTGAGGGACCAAAATTTGTTTCTTGTGGACGCGTACTTTACGATTTTGTTACGCCACTGCGTCAAATATTTAATATTGCAAGAACATTAAAACGTAACAACAAAATGATATGCACAAGTATTATTATCATCTAAGTCCTAAATTCAAAGTTAACTGGTACAATTCATGTACAACAAAGTCAAAATTGCTAATTAAAAAATGACAAATTAGCTATATCAATAGATTACACCAAAGATTTCGGGGCAAATGACTATCGTTTTAAGATTTGTTGATGTTGAAACCGATTGTGTCGAAGAGCATGTAGGTAGATACTTTGGGCCCCTAAACAGGATTGTGGTTTAGCGCACCCCCTTCCCATCGCTCTATCAAGCACCGACATTTTATGTGCGTCCTTCAATATTTTGCACTTAACCCATGGCGTGTGACATTTACATCCTACAAATTTTGAAATGAGGAAACAAAGAAAGACTCATTAAATAATATATACGGTAGGTTATATTTAAAGATTCTTAGTTTGTATTTCTGATATTTTTTAAAAAAAGGTTTAGCACATTTAAGGATATTTCAGTTGTCTTACTGCCTACAGAACATTTTAAAAAACGTATTATTACTACTACTTTGGTTAATTAAAATTCTAGCTGCATGTTACTGTAGCTCTGCCAAGTGTAAATTTTTCTGTCGCGTTCTATTAAATATAATTTTCGTCAGAAATTAATTATTATTATAGGCTATTATATAATATGATAATTGCTGCCGTTTCCTTGATGACTGTGTATAGATTCACATTGATATTTCAAACTTAAAGAACGGATGGTGCCTTGCATTCTAATCTCGCCCAGGGCCTCGCGATATATTGCTACGCCACTGTACCTAAGATTTCGTAACTTCTCAAATTAGTTTCTTTATTATGTCAAACCAACTACCACATGTTTTCCAAATTTGTTTGGAAGGTCTTAAAATAGGTTTGTGTGTCTTGTTCATTTTATGTCACTTTCCTGGTCTTGAAATCGTAAATCTTATCTCGGTTTCATTTTTACGTTGTTTGTTTGTTAAAATGTGTAAATAACATTGCCTGCTATTTGCACCCGTATGAAGATAGAAGCTAACAATTATATTTTGCATTGTATTACTATCAATGCGGTCTGTAGAACTAGAAAACTAGCAACAACATGAGCGAACGACGATTTGTTGAAAGAGATTACAATATTCAAAAACCTTTTATAATGCAAATTCTGATTTCATGTTCCATTTTATGGACCATCGTGCCTTAGTGTTCAGGGGGGGGGGGATCTTGAGCAACTAATTCGGATATTGAATTGGCAAAATTACACCAGAGATAAAATCTGTTTGATTGATTGATTTATTTATTTGGTCAAGTTATGCACAATAAGCCTAATCGGAACTGGACCTATAGTTTAAAGTGGGATCCGAACCACCATGTGCCTCCACCGGGCATCGAACCCGGGACCCCTTAATTACAAAGCGACGACCCTACCACTGCGCCATAGGGGAGCACCCCCCAAAACAGTATAATATAGAACAACCACAGGTGTCAGCAGTGGCGGCGATTAGGGGCGGGGCCGAGAGGGTGCAGTTGCCCCCCCCCACCCTTTTTCCCACTTTTGCACCACGCTAACCTCATATACCAAGGGAAATTAAACTGTCCTTGCCCCCTACTTTTGCACCTTGGCCCCCTAGTTTTGAAACCCAATCGCCCCCACTGGGTGTGAGTGATACAAATGTTTTCTACGAACGAATAAATGTCTGCAATTTCAAATTGATAAAAGTGATGAACATTTTAAGTCTCCTTGACCAGTTTAGAATCTAAAAGTTGGCAATGGTGACTGCGTGACTCATGTATCTGGAGACGGTGCAAATCCGGAATGAGCGTTCGCTGAAGATAAGCGAGCTTCGTCTTGCAAAGCCTTCCAGTTACCCGTGGGCTTTCGATGCGTGACGGGTCAAAACCCAGGTCTACAGTTTTACTCGCCCGCTCGCCAGCCAGGCTGGCCTAGTAAGCGATTCTGGCCGATGTACAGCTCTCTGTATCGAACCCGGGACCCCTTGACTACAAGGCGGCGACGCTACCACTGCGCCATCGGGGAGGCTGGTCTTGATTTTGAAATAATTGAGTAGCAAAGCCACTAGTAGTAACAGTGTCAAAAAATAGAAAAGGTCGTTCCAGAACATTACCGAAGAGAATATTTTTAACTAGTCAAAGAAAAAAATGGAAATTCAGCTTTTGCCTCCAAGTTGCTTAGAATTCGATTCTAAGTCCTTTGAGATTTAATTTTAATTTTGATTTACAATACATGTTGAACTAATTATTGTACGTACATATTATTATAGGTGCAGTGGGATGCACGAGTACTACCTAACAAATTGTCCACCACCATGTTTATTCTCTTTGTTTTATGCACTGAGAGTTTCAGGAATTGAAACAAAATGCCAAACAAGCGGCTGACAGCATCTGCCCCAGCACACGTAAGAAATCCAGCCCTTAAAAACATGTAGGATGCAAGAGAAAAATTAATGGAATTAGTCATGAGTAATTTGCCGAGTAGTACTTATGCATCCCACTGTACATATAATTATATAGAAGCCCCACGCAGCCAAATGGTTAGAGCTCTTGACTCTTGTACGAGCGGTCTCGGGTTCGATTTTCGGTGCAAGCTAAAAAAAATTCCGGTGTTGTGAAGTCAATTTGGAGCTACTTGAAAACAAGAATTAGTTGGCTCCAGTCCCGAAAGCCTGAAAACAGCAGCGATGGGACTGGACTCGAAGACTCTGCATCAATCTATGAAAAGCTCCTTGGGAGGCCTTAGTCTTCAGAGGGCTGTTTGGCCATAGAATTTAATTATATATATGTATATAAGTAGGCGTACATATAATTTCTAAGATATCGTTACTTAAAAATAATTTCACAACATTAGCATGGGAGTACTTATTAGAGATTTTTGCCTAATAGTTTTTCACGTATATTTCACTCATCTTATGCACAAAGAATAATTAATTCTGATCTTGGCAACTGAAGCACTGTATGTACATTGACAAATAATCATAAGAACATTGTTTAAAAGAAAACTAATTACTCATAATTACCTACTAAATAGCTGCTGTTATTATTTATTACTTCTCACCTGTTTAAAGGTAAGAAGTTCTTTTACGGCGTAGTTTTACCCACAAATGTATGACTTTTTAAAAATAATTCCTGTTCCTGTATGCTAAAAAATGTTTTTCAATTTCAGATTGTTAGTAGACTGAAGATCTTCTAGGCTTAATCATGAAGGCAGAAATGATTTTCTTGAATACAGTGGTTAATTTAATACTTGTTAATTCTGCGAAAAGCAGCAACAATTTACTGCAAACTTTGCCAAAGAAGATTGACTTTTCTCATGTAGTGTCAAATTTGTTTAAGAGCTTCGGTAGGGAACATGTGCTTAATGTGAAAACGGGGCTTATAATTTATTCTAGAAGTGACTACATATATTCTTTGCAGTTGCAAAAAGCAATTATGGAGCTTGAGTTCCCTTTGATTCTAGCTGATGAAAGTAATCAATTGATGAACAATGGAAAGGTGAGAAGATTCCAGGAAGAAGCTGATCTTATTGTTATTCCTGCGCAGAACAAAAAAGCTTTACGTGACAAGATTTCTACCACTCTGAAAGATTTCTACTGGAAACATGAAGCTAAGTTTTTTGTCATGATAGCAGAGACAGATGTTTATGATGTTACCTCTTTACTGGAAGATTTGTGGGCAGTACAAATCCTTAACGTTGTAGTTCTAGAAGGTTGGGTAGCTGAACCAGATGATGAAGGTTACCTAGGAGATTCCACAAGTGTAACTGTGGCATCATATAATCCATTCACACGATACATACAGAAGGCTCACTTAGATGCAGACACTATTCAAAAAGTTGAAGAAGTGTTCACTGCCGGCTACTCCTCCAAGAAGACAGTAAATCTTCAGAAGTATGCCCTGCGAACAACAAGTTTTCTCCAAGAATTACTACCTTACTTCATAGTTACACAAGAGTCTAACGGTGCATACACATTTGGAGGATACTTCATGCAAATCTTCGACGCTTTGGCTGACCATATGAACTGCACTTTCCATAATGTAGCCATGCATCCTTTATGGGGTGCAGGTTTTAGAATGATGAACGGAACTTGGTTCGGTGTTATGGGTGACCTTGCGTACAAACGAGGGGACATATCATTCTGCATCTTAGCTTATCTTGTAGGTGCATACCCTGAAGTTGGATACACAGCGTTCATATCTGCACATCCACAATCGATTTTGGTATCAAAGGGGAAGCCAATCCCGACTTGGCTAGCTCTTCTAATGTTGTTTCGTACAGAAATATGGATTTCTATAGTTGTGATCTTGTTTGTTGTAACTTTCATAGTTAGAGTATTCCAGGTGTTCGCAAGAAGTGTAAAGAGGAAGGGAACGTGTGAAGTATTTCTAATATTCTTTGCTGTATTCTTTCAGATGTCACAAATACACCCAAACAGTAATTCCATCAGGATTGTGGCTTTCGTATGGATATATTTCAGCCTGATAATATCCGCATTGTTTCAAGGTCACATTGTAAGCGTCTTGTCAACACCTATATACTACAAACATGCTCAAACACTCAATGATATTGTACGAGATTCTGAAATGGGCATCACAGGTTTGGGACTGCTAATTGAAATGCTTAATGACGAATCCAATCCTTTACTATTGTCATTATACCAGAAACACCGACCAACAATGGCTAATTATGATGACTTGATCACAACAATTATGCATGATGGAAATACAGCTCTTCTGGGTCCTCAAGCCGTTTTGGAATATCATGGAGCGAAATTCCACAGTTGCCTTAGTTGCCCATCGCCGTTCCATATTCTGGATGAAGACTTGTGGATTCAGTTGACTGGAATTGGAGTCTCCAGGAGTTCTCCTTTCCTCCACCGCTTCAACGTCCTCATAAGAGGAATGCACGAGGCAGGCCTAATTTTAAAGTGGTATGGCGACACGATTAAACCCCAGATGTTCAGTAGCTCCTGCCACACTCCATGCAATGGAAATGTTGTTTTGTCGTTGAGTCACCTGGGACCTTATTTCTGTGCCATGATATTTGGATGTATCTTTGGAATGGCTTCGTTTGTGGTTGAGAAATTCTTCAACTGGCACAAGAAAATGTCTGGCCTCAAAGCTTCATTGGAAAATGAAAGAGTGGACGAATCTGACTAATAACGTGATTTAATCTGACATGTCTATGGAATGCAGTCGCACACAAAAGTTATCAATCAGTTCTATTTATAAATATCTGAATTTTCACACACTCACACACACGTACACACATATAGAGAGAACAATGATTTCTTAACATTAACAATTTGCTTGATTTCCGAGCAGGATGTTGCACTATGCTATTGCGAATTGAGATCAATCAACAAGGAAAATTCCCAGTAATTCAAAAATACAGAATTATTTTCACGTTGTAAGGTCATGTCATGTTGAAGAATTTATATTCAACGATATATGTAATTATGGATATAACAACTAGATATTTCTAGCCTGCACATATTAATTTCTATGAGTTAAATTGAAAATGTGTACATTGGAAATAATTATATATAAATAAATGTTTTGGTGTACCAAGAGAATGCTTATTTGGCCAACACGAAATATGATTCACATTATGTAGATTTCAGGGGTACTAAACGTAGTACCTTCAGAATATTCACACTATTCCCAGAAGATGAATTCTACATATTTTTACACTACTAATCATGTTAATTAGGACAGCAATAGGTACACAATCAATTTGATTATGATGGAAGGGAATAAACAAGTACATTAATGTGTTGCGTGCTCTGTTTGATGTTGATTATTTTATCGATTTGGTATATTTTACTTCGCTTTTCTGCCACTTTTGGCTAATCGCGAAGATGAAGATTGGTGATGATATGAATAAATTGATGAAGGGACACTCAGAAAGAACTGGAGTCAAATGTCTTCTTACTGCAGTTCTGGGGATGATCCTTCAGGGCGTTTTCACTAGTAAAATACATGGTTAGGCTAAAAGAAATATAGAGTTTAAACGATTTATCAATTGAAATTTGTTTACTACATCAGAAAACATTTAGTATTGTTGTATAAAGAAAGTCTTCAAATTTACGACCTCTACTTTTCGTTTGTCTTCGTGACGTCAGCATCACGTGAGCAGTATGGCCGCTAGCCAGGTGGAGAAGGCTTTCTGCGTGATTGAATTTCCAAAAACGAATTCTGTCACTATCGTGCAGCGTCGTTTTAGAACACGGTATGGTAAGCAACCACCCCCAAGGGAGTCGATCTACGATTGGAGCAAGACATTTTAGGAAACTGGTTGTCTGTGCAAGCGGAGGAGAACTGGATTATCACATTGATATCTGTCGTGTTACAAAAGGGTCACACATAGAACACTTGTAACTTACCAATGTAACCTTCAGGACGTACTCTTCAAACCATGTAAATATTTCAGTTCTATTATTAAAACTCTTCTTTCTGTAAAACTTTGAAAGTGTCTATTTCCTTTAGGCTAACCCTGTATATCCTTATGTTTTATATCTTAGACAGCCACTGAACCACTGCCATCGTCACATAGAATCCGAAGCTCGTCTTGACCACATCGGAAACTTCACGTGTCATATCAATCAATGATTGATTGATTGAATTGGGTTATATTACGTCACTTTTCTGCCACTTTTGGCTAATTACGAAGATGAGAATGGGTGGTGATGAAATTGATACATTGAACACTCATACCCAAGTTGGGATTCGAACCCTGGACTCCTGACATCGTAGCAAGCCGTTATAGCAACTCCACCACGAAGGTTGGCTGATAAATGATGATTGTTCGAAGCCAGGAGCCCTGTGCTCGGATCGCGACCTGGGCATGAATGTTTGTGAGTGTCCGTTCATCAATTTCATCATATCATTCATCATCCCCATTTTCGTAAATTAGCCAAAAGTGGCACGCAAAGCGAAGTAAAATAAAGCAAATCAATCAATTAATCAAATGATGATTATTATTTCTCTTCTTAAGCATCGCTGTGCTGACAAACTGAAAGATTTTTGCTGACTGTTTCCATCAACTTACAGATGTTTCACATTAGGATATACACATGAAAGAACATTACGTGAGGTGATTTTAACTTATTTTTCCTATCAAATATGTTTCCACTTTTATATAAATTTCTCGTAAATATTACGTTATCCCAGTACCTGTCTCGTACCCCCCCAATATTTCCTTCGTTAACGCAATCAATCCAAAGTAATACTTCCTTATAAAATCCCTTCACTTTCTCACGGGCTTTAAAAATATTTTTGTCAAAGCCTTGGAGTTGAAGATTGAGATCGTTAAATTTGTTGAATATATCCGTCAAGTAAGCTAGTTGGCAAAGCCACTGCTCATTCTCAAAATACGTCACCAGATCGGATTTTAATTTTGAAAGGAAACATTTTACCTCATTTTTCAGTTCAAAAAGGTGAGTCAATACGCGTCCTCACGATAACCACCGCACCTCGGTGTGCATAAACAGTTGAGTGTGTGCGGATCTCATCTCCTCGCACATTTTTTTGAAAATACGGGAGTTCAGTGCACGCGACTTAATTAAGTTGACTATACTTTTACAGCAATGTTCAGAGGATAATACAAGTTCTGAGCATAATAATAAATCAGAGTTAGAATCCTTTAGTCTGGTGGTCGGTGGGGGGGGGGGAGTAACATGAAATCCTCAATCGATCCGTCTTTTATATTTACTTTGAGGAAAATGTTGACAAAGAAATGTCTATTTTCTTTGCTTCCCTTTATTACTTTTTCACGTTATCTCTGTCAGAAACAGTTTTCATTATTTATAATTATTTTAATTTGTGCGTACCCCCAGGGGTACGAGTACCCCAGGTTGAATACCACTGCGATAGAGAATATAAAATTGTAATCGCTTTTTAACTTCATTAATCTTTACCTACAATCACATATGCTGCACATGTCGATCATTTCTTTATCTCGCCTTTATCCATCTCCATTGTTTATCTCAGTTCATAAATTTATGTAAGCACAATTAATTTCAGTTCATCAAACACTTTCATTCAATTCGCGTGCGCATTGTTACTATAATCTGCGATCCTAATATTTCTTCCGAGTGGTGCCATCTATGATTCCTTATTTCAATCATTGGCCATATGGTTTACATGTGCGGGTACGTAACAGAAGACCGCATTTATCCCCCAACCGCCCACACCGCAAATAATCTCAATGCGTCCAGTTGCCAAGAATAATAACTACTAAGTTTACCCTCCATGTTGAAATTATCAATCGCCTCTAAAGAAAACAACTTTCCACATAAGAGGACTGAAATCGTCTTCCAAGCACCAAAGAGCAATACCTCTCCATGCCTCCAATTGCAAGTTAAAATAAGTACGAGTATTATCAACCACCCCTAAAGAAAGCACGAGAGGATTGCAATTATCTCCCCAACTAGCCATACCGCAAAATATGCTTCCAGCTGCAGCAACGATTAAGTGTACCCTATACATTGAAATTATTAATCCCCCTTATCCTTACAGAGAACAACTTTCAACAGGAGAAGACAGTTTGTGTCCCCGACCGCCCACACCGCAAATAATCTCCATGGCTCTGGTTGCAAGGAATAATAGTTATTAAGTTTACCCTCCCTGTTGAAATTATCAAACCCCCCCTCCCCAAAAGAAGATATTTTCCATGTGAGTGGAAAACATGTATATGTATTACCAAGTATTGTCCATCAGCGTGTTTATTCTCTGTTTTACGCAATGACAGGTACAGAATTTTTTCTTAAAAAAATGCCAAACAAGGCGCTGACAACTGCTGCACTAGCATACGTAAGAATTCATTCTTTAAAAGTAAGTAGGATGCAGAAGAAAAATCTATGAAAATAGTCATGGACAATTTGCCGAGCAATACGTTGTGCTAACCATTGCTTGAAGCTACGAATGTAACCAGTTTAACATTCCAAACAACTGATTTCTTGCCAATTTTGATTGATAATCGAGGTTTATACTATGACTATATGTCTAAATCAAGCTGCTACTTTTTGCTATAAAAAGTTCTTTAGTCAGAGGTTTTACAAACTATTTCTAAATCTTTCTTGATTCGTGTGTGGCTTAAACTATTTGCTGATGACGAAGGTACTTCAATACTATGGATTGTTTTACTTTAATAACCCTTAAACTGCGTAAAACAAACAAATAGAAATAAGAAGCCTTACAGACGAAAATAAATTTCGAAAAATAGACGGATTGAAATCTCACACTACAGCAAAAAACATAATCTGGCATTTGCCAACGTTGAACTAAAAGGATCATATATTCACATCCTCGATAAACTTTCGAAAAAAAAAAAACAATCTTTCACAATCCCCTCAAACCTGTAAACATAGGAATAAAACGTAGTGCATTTGTTAAATTTAAATCAAAATCTTACCCTAACTTAACAAACTTTTAATACTTTAACACTGTTAAAATCAAATTTCTTAACTTACAATACATATTTTATAGAACTGAGTTCATCACAACTACCAATCAACCTTCGTGAATGAGTTGAAGTAGTTTTATGGTTTCCAACAAGCCTTGGAATCAGGGCCGGATTAAGACGAAATTGGGCCTGATGCTTGAAATCTTTGCTGAACAATAAACACAATGACCTTATAGTTACGTCACAGCACAAAGAATAATAGTAACTGTATAATAAGTAATGTTGTGTCTAGGCGTCCGAAATTGGGGCTCCAAATTTCATTCTAAGATTTATTTTCAGGTTAACATAGCAAAAGAAAACTGTATAGCTTTCGGAAAATTCTCGTCTGTTTTCATCTGGGCCTATTTCAGGAATGGGCCTAATGCCGCAGCATCAATAGCCCCCACCTTAATCCGGCCCTGCTTGGAATGACATTTGGTTGCAGTTGATATATTTATATACTACCGTTTATAATGTTTATATTTTGAATTATATTAACCAAGTAACAATACACCAATAATGTCACGCAACAATAAATACAGAAAAAGTTAAACACAATCAATACAAACAATATAGGCTATGTCAAAGAATTCTATGATTGTCATTGTTTAGATTTTTAAACAAATCGCCGGTTGAATACTATGTTGTCGTATGTCTATTTACAATAACTTTTCAGGGGAGCTGATTAAGTTTGACGTATGTGGATTTTGAATACACTGCAAGATTTGCACATACATTTTATTATTGTCAATAATTCACAGCAGTTGATATTCAGAAACATTGCTTCGGAACGTGACGTATTAAAATGTATGGAACTCTCATTCATTCAATACCACAATACTTTGAGTAGTTCTTACATGGGTAAGTTAGATCTATATTGGCATCATGTGAACATGCCATCATAAGAAAGGGCGTGTTTTAAGGGAATAGAATAAGACACATGAAAGGATTTTTTGATTGATTGAATTGCTGTTTAAAATCCACTTTATGCACAGTAAGGCTAATCGGGACTGGACCTACAGTTTAAAGTGGGATCTGAACCACTATGTGCCTCCACCGACATGAAAGGAAAGGTACAGAATGAGAAAAAGGATTAATAAAGACACACACACACACAGAGAGAGAGAGAGAGAGAGAGAGAGAGAGATAAGGATGGAAATAGACAAGAGAGAGGTACAAAAAGAAATATTGAATAAAAATGGAAAGAGAAAGAGAGAGAGAGAGAGAGAGAGAGAGAAGAAAGAAGAATAGTAGAAGATATATAGAGAGAAGTAATAAAGAAGAAACTGACAGAGAATGGGAGAGAAAATATAGAGAAAGAAATGGTCAACATGAGATGAGTAAACACGAAGGAAGAGGTATTAAAACAGAAAAGGTAGATAGCGAAAAATATGAGGAATGAAAAATACAAAAGAGTTACAAGTATATCTCGTCCTGTCAGTCTACGTATTTCAAATATGCCACCTTTTCTTCCACGAATCGAACGTAAGCAGAAGGAAAAGACCGGTTTTCCAATAAACCGCGTCAACAGCAAAAGTACAGCGACAGAAATCCATTTTGTCATTCTAATGAAAAATTACATTAACTCCCCACTCCTAAAAACAAAAAAAGTATTAATATTTCAAGATTATAACTCTTGTTTTTAATACAAGAGTTAGTGCATAAAGTAACATATTCTTTTGCGAAAATGTTTTAAAAATGTATATATGAATCAACTTTTTACGAATGGTTGCCAGCCAAGCCATTTAGAAATACAATATCTGATTCAATGTGCGGAATAATTTCGGGAAACAAATATGTGTCATGTAAGTTTCAGTAAGTTTACACATTCTATTCAGATATCGAACTTTGTAATATATATTTTATCGAGTTGAGTAATTTCGTTGCAGATGATTAAATTAGTATAAAACTTAACACAGGTTTTCAGTCATTTATTAGTGGGAGGGATATTATGGAATTCAAGCTTAAGATATCGACATAGGTAATCGTTTGAGCTTAACCCTTTCGCGCTTTCCTAGACGTATTACTTACTTCGAAACGTAATAATTCTACTAAATTCCAAATCTCACGACTGGCGAAACATCAAGATAAATATGAGAGTTATATATAAGAAACCTAATAGGTTGGGAAATAAACTTGCTGTTTCAAACTGAACCCTTTCGCTGTCTATTTTTTTTTTATTTTTTTTTTATTGCCCAATCCTGATGTTGAAACTCTATTTGTTCCTTTTATTTGACTACAGTTCTGTTTTTCATTATGCCCATGGATACGTCTTCAGGATACATCATTCATTTTCTTTGGGTTTCAACGTGCTTCCTTTGATATATGTGTGTATCAGGACACATTCGTTTGAGATTCCATAAATCCACTCGATCGTCAACTTCCTCCTTCAGCCTCATCTAATTTTATACGTAATTCTGGCGACAGGAAAACAACATTTTATATATTTTATATAAAATAAAACCTAGACAGGAACAAGAAAGATTCCTCTTCTACAGACTTTCCACTCAATTTAATAACCTTCCATCAAGTGTTGATATATTCTCCTCAGACCAGGCCTTTCGGTCTTCAACAAAAGCTTGTAAATACGAGGGTCACTATTTATATTTTGAGCCTTGGCAACACTGATTGAAGTTAGGCACGATTTGACGTTTGCACGGAATCGTCTGGCATTATTGACCATAACGTACTTCAAATGTTTTGTCAATAGCATCATTTGTGTTGTTTATGTTGCTTTGGAGATTGCGCGACAACAATAAAATGGAATTAACTCGTGAACATTTTCGTGCGATGATTTTTTTACGATTTTCGACGTGGATTATCAAGACAAGAGTGCATCGATCAACTTACTTCCACATTTGGCGATGGAGCTCCATCCTTTGCCACTGTGAAACGCTGGTATAACGAATTTAATCGTGGCCGCCATTCGCTCACCGACGAGATTCGCGAAGGTCGTCCAAAATCAGTTGTTGTTCAAGAAAACATTGATGCTGTGCAAAACCTAATACTGCAAGATCGTCATGTGACATGCTGTGAGATTGAGGCAACCATAGGCATTAGTTCCACCAGCATATATAAAATATTACATGATCATTTAGCTGTGAGAAAGGTAGGTATGTTCTCGTTGGATCCCACACAATTTGACAAAAACTCAAAAAGACGCCCGCGTCAATTGGTGCAAACAAATGCTCAATAAATACAATCGTGGTGCTTCAAAAGACATATATAAGATTGTAACAGGTGACGAATCATGGATATATGCATATGAGCCGGAACGTAAACAGCAGTCGACTGTATGGGTGTTTCAAGATGAACCCAATCCAACAAAAGTTGTTCGCGCTCGAAGCACATCGGGAAAACTGGTCATGTGGCAACTGTGCCTTTAGAGGAACGTAGAACGGTCAACTCTGAATGGTACACAGCAATTTGTTTGCCAGAGGTCTTCGGTCAAATACGGAAAACAAACAAACGCCGTAGGATCATTCTTCATCAAGACAATGCCAGCTGTCACACATCTCGTCTAACAACCGACTTTACGAACAGTCAAAAAATCGAATTGATGGGTCATCCGCCATACAGTCCTGATTTGGCACCCAATGACTTCTTCTTGTCCCGAATGTCAAGAATAAATTGCGTGGACAACGATTTTCGTCGGCGTAAGACGTCGTTGATGCGTTCAAAAACCATATTATGGAGGTGTCTCAAGAAGATTGGAAAAACTGCTTTGACAAATGGTTCGAACGAATGAAAAAGTGTATTGACCATAAAGGAGAATACTTCGAAAAACAATAAAGCAGTTTTCAATGCCAAATTCCTGTTTTTTCATTGTTAGGCTCAAAATATAAATAGTGACCCTCGTAGCAGAGTCCCTGGATTTATGACTTGATGTCAGTTATACATCCAGGGATTCTAGTAAATAGTGTCAAAGAGTGCCATATTTCGCTTAGTTTTGATAATCTTTTTTGTTTTATTTGTTATTTCTTAATTATGCTGTTTTCATTGTTGAAAATTTCAGTGTAAAATAGCCATTTGTGCTGTATCTGAAATTTTCTCAACAAATGAATAAATAAAGATTTCTTTCACGTTTTTATTTCTATTCTCTTCTAATTATTTGACTTATTTGACCCGTAGCAAAATGTGGCAAATATCGAAGACATAGCATGCCAGATAGTTATCATATATACATAATTTGAAGGACAATACTGACGATAAACGCCCATTCACTGAGCCACAAAGCACTAATCATTAGAAGCTAATGGATGTCATGCAAGTTTCATATCACGCATACATAGTTTGAAGGACAACACAGCGCTTAGAAATTTATTTCGTTGCGTTTGCATTTAAATCACACTCACAACTAAGCAAAAATTGCTGTTGTGAATTATACTGTATTAAGATTAAATTTCACATAGACGGTGATGAAAACATGGTAAGAGTTGATGATTAATGACACGAAGTTGCATTTCACTGAAGTTACAAGATTGCTATAATATTTAGGTACTCGTTTTTGTCAGCTGTTTCATATTTGTTTTAAAGCAATTTTTCATAAACATTTCCACACGATGTTCAGTTTGCAAATTTCGGTACAGTGTCATGATAAATAATTAACTTCCTCCATTTAAGAAATTATGTAACAATATTTTTTTTCAACACCACTCTCCAAATTTGCTAATATTTGTGGAAGAATTAAACAAATGACTTGCCTCATGAAAGATCGTTATTCTTCACTTTCGTTTATCACGTGCACAGTCATACTGGATTAGCCTATCATCCTGAATGTGTATTTTGAATGAAGATGACTTTTATTTTTTACTATTTTCTGCCATTATCTTAAACAGTTCTAACTGTTTATTATTACATTATTATTTTTCTGTCATTTTCTAATTTTCTTGAAACCTACCAATTCGTTTAGTTATCTGTAATATATTATGGTCTTGTTCCTATATATTTCAATGTCTGGCTGTCTCCTAATTTGTTATCAAATTTTTAAATATTAACAAACCCAAAAAAGTCAGACTCCTGTAATCGAAGAACAAAATTCGAAATGTTTCGGCTTATTTTGCCTGTTTTTCATAGTTTAAATAATCCTTTGCGTATATTTTATTGTAAAATTTCTATGCGTATATTTGTATATACTTCTTCAGCATATCTTCTATGCCTGTCTCAATACTCATACGAAAAGTGACAGTGATACGTTACGGCCTTAAAAAATATAGTACACAATTTTGTATTTCGGAACATTTCTATAAATTATCATTTTCACTAGACAAAGTTTGTTTTAATTCACTTTTTTTTTTTAAAAAAAAATATATATAGCCTATATATTTAATTTTCTTCAGCTGGAATCGAATTTCGGATCCTTCGATTGCAAGGGGATAGCATTAGCCACTACACTATCGGATAGGTCCGGTTGGTTCCATGAGAAACAGGCTCCATAGTTCTGTATTTCTTTTTCGTATATTACATAGCTTTATACAACGTTGTTTTGTGGAAAATTGCAGCTTTTTAGATACTCTGGTCATTGTTGAAGTCTACGTTTGGTATATAATCTAATGTGAAAGTGTACATTTGGTTTATAATCGTTATATTTGTACCTTGAATCACTGCCACAAGAGCTGTGAGCGCAATGTTTATCAAACGTGTTTTCAACATGCTCCGTCTGTGCTGCGAAACGTTTGCCGGAATCATGGCCGCGGACGTGCTTTCGCGCAATGAATTGTGGGAGAAGCTCAGTAGCGTACGCAGGATTTCATCAAGGGGGGTGTTATTTCTAAAACTTTTTTTCCAAATTCACATTACCATTGTTTTATTATACTTTAATTAAATAATAATAATCACAATTAATTAATAATACTTATAATTAATTAATTAGCTGAATTAATACTAATAATACTACAAATACCACTACTACTACTATTAAGTAGTAGAGATATACATAAATATAGTATTTATGAAAACAATGGAACGAAATTACTTTCTAGTCATTCGATTTTTATCAAATCCTGGGAGCATTGTTTTGTTTTTTTGTTACGAAATAATTGTCTGGTCAACGAGGTGAGACATTTCAATGGTGAAGAAGATCCATAAATACAAGAAAATATATTAAAATAAATTGAAATAATCAAAGTATGGAACTCATCCAAGGAGATGCGGTGGTCTGGTCGGTAGAGTGTCTGACAAGTGACAATCACGCGGGAGATCCGGATTCGATTCCCGAAATTGGTTGAAATTTTTCCTGCTTTTTCCCCGCATGAATGTCCTCGATAATTCACATCTGGATTATCTCGCTGTTCTTACCAACAAAACATTTTACAATAGTTAAGCTTATTGTCGTTTTAATAATTGTCTAGTCAACAAGGTGAGACATTTTAAAGAGAGACCTTCAAACGTGCTGCCGTAAACAATACAATGGGAAGGCGAACCGGTGACTGTATTCTTGTCCGCCTAGCCTTTGTCTATACATTAGCCTCTTACAACGTACCAATAACTTTATTTAGTTAATTCTCATTGTTCACACACAAAAGAAATACATGTTCGTTGAACACTGGCGTACGTAGAGGGATGGCCGATGGTGTTCCAGCCCCTACCGAAATTTTGATAAATTCAGAATTTTCAAATAAAAATCCGTTAAGAACTTTAAGAAAATCAAAATGTGTAAATGCGAAACCTCTTTTAAAGTGAATCCCGATTACCATTTTTGTCTTTGAATACAATTTTAATAGACTGAAAAGCTCCAAAAATACGAAATATTTTATTATGCATCCTGCCCTCCAAATCGAAGCCATTTGCTATCCACATTTACTATTCCAGCCCTCCCGAAAAAATAATCCTGCGTACGCTAGTGTGTTGAACATTGTTGCAACTGAGATAGAAAACAATTTTTTTCTGTTTTAAATCATAGTTACCCTAACCTAACCTCATAAACTCGTGGTTATTTTCAAGACATCACTCTGAAAGACGCGTGTGTTTGGAATGCTGTGTTTTTCTCCATGCTGCATGGAAATAATAATTCAAATTATTATTATTATTATATTATTAGTAGTAGTAGCAGTAGTAGTAGTAGTAGTAGTAGTAGTAGTAGTAGTACTAGAAGTAGTAATAGTAATATTATTGTCCCAGAGCTTTGACGTGAAAAATTGGCCATTTAATTTTTTTCAACATTTTTCATAATATTTCACAAGCTCAAGGGGGGGTTTAAACCCCGTAACCCCCCCCTTGCGTACGCCACTGGAGAAGCTGTTCGCTGAATATCAAGCATTCGAAGAACTTCTTGCATCATGAAGAGTATTGCCTCATTGAAATGTTGCATGCTTTTTTCTATGTTTGTAAATGGCAGCATAACAACCTCCCGTTTACAAGTATATAGCCATGAGAAAATTTCCGGCCAGTTGTCAAAATTCATTTCTGCCCTGGCTAGCGAACACTTTCCAGAATCTAAACTTGTTACTATTTTCCTTGCACGCGATGATGAGTACAATTACCTGCTTCTTGAAATATTCATCAGAATAGCGAGACTGCCTATTCTGGCATTTACACAAGCGACTCTTTGCAAACAGGACATTACAAAAGCGAATCAAGTAGTCAGAGACGATGATGCAATCATTTTACTATATTCTGAGATAGTTCCTTTGCAGAACTTTCGGTTCAATGGCAAAGACCCAGTTTATCTTTGGCAAAGAAATGTTCTCAAAATATCACTAGTTATGGCAGATCTAGAGTCCAGTTCTGTTAATAGTTTCCTCGACGCTGGATATAATAAGGTACTTGCAACTTGTTTCAATCCATTTCTGCATGAAACGCACAGTGAATATGTAACACTACGAAACCTACAGGATGATAAAAATGGGTCACTCTGAAGCACACGCGTCTTCAAAAACGGAAAATCTTCACGGATACAAGTTGAAGGCAACTAGCCAAAAATATAACTTCCTTCCGGTCATTGCTATTTGGAAAGACGTTGGAGTGATCAAATCAGGTGATTTTTTCATGAATATTTACGAAGCATTGAAAAATTCTATGAATTATAAGATTGATATTGCAATGTTTCACGAAAAAATTGGCAGAAACGACCAAAGGTCACCAAACAAGACATGGGTATACATGATGGGTGATCTGGTAAGGAAAGAAGTAGACATGGCATATGCAAAGCATGGCATTTCTTCGGGAACGGTATGAGGTGGTAGAGTACACAGACACAGAGTACATCCTGGCAAGCAGTACAACGATCTTGGTACCTTTGGGTAAAATGATTCCAACTTCATTGTCACTTTCCTACGATGCTTTCTATTCCCCTTCTCAGAAAGAGCAGGAACCAGATATATCTTGCTTTGACTTTTTGGAGCCTTTCTTGAGACATCAATTTCCCTACATAGGAACAGCTCCTTGCGAATTGTAATACTCTTCTGGGTGTATTACAGTCTTGTTGTTGCTAGTGTGTACCAAGGAGGAATAGTGAGCATTCTGACTGCTCCGAAATATTTCTCCGCTATAGACACTCTAGGAGAACTAGCACTGTCAGGAATTCCTCTGAGAGTACATGAGATTACTGAACGTGAAGTCGGACCCAGTGCCTTGCTCTCTGCACAAGAGTTTCCAAGTGAATGGAGACTATGAAGAATTGGTGAGGAACCTGGCCAATGGTGATGAATTTGCAGTAGTACTATACAGAGCCAACATGGAATATGAATTTTACAAGGTGCAGACTTGTCCCAGTTGTTCTTCTCCGTTCCACGTCATGGATGAGAACTTCCAATTCCAAATGGGTGGAATTGCAGTTTCAAAAGGATCTATCTCATCTCAGGAGGCTACGTGATAGTAGCATTATGAACAAGTGGGTCTTAGATATTATAAGGGCATCTAGGAGCGGTGTGAGCTACCAGTCTGCATGTGATGTGGATATAGTTCTCGCTGTGAATCACATGGAACAAATCTTCTATCCTTTGGGACAAGGATGTTGGTATGCTCTTATCGTAAATTGTGTGGAAATTTTCGTAGCCAAGTATAAGTTTAAGAAATTAACGTAAAATATGGAGGACATGCTACATAGTATGGTTGTATGATACAGTAAAGTAATGGAAATCTGCAAATATATTTACATATAATTATTCCATCTTAGAAAGTACATAATTAATTCTACTGTATTGTGTGAAAAAGTGAAGATGCAATACAGCACACACTTAATTTCTGTTTGACTACTATTTATAGCACATTGAGGAGAATCCTTTGTAACAGGACATATACTATATCCCCACAACCTACAAAATTTACCTGATTACTGTTGCCTAAATTATTTTACGGCACTTATCATGCTTTTTCTTAACATTGCGTAATAAAATTACATTTTTTGGTTATGAACTATTGAACATTTATCAACGAAACCTTGTACGGTCATGGAACCATAACAGTACTACATTTTGAATTCTTCATTGCGGGGGCCACAGGGGCTCTGCAAATAGTATTTTTTGGTGAAATTCAAATTTGCTTTTTCATCTTATTCTTACAATTTTTTTGAACGGATATCATAATTTCCTTTCCTGCAAGAGCACGATACTTTGATGAAAAAACAAACAAAAAAACAACGCAATTGTCTGTGATAATTTTCAGTCTAAGATTTATTTTGAACAGCACTATACTGCATTTGAAAAGCGTGCGCTTGAAAGCCTCCAGCCCAGCGAGGGTTAGAGGCAGGAGAGGCTATCCTCCGATAATGCTCCTCAATGATTCCTTAAAACAACTCTATATTGACTGCATGATCTTGGAAAAAATAACAATCATAATTATTAATTCCAGTACCAAACAACATAGTTCTTTACTTATTTGTCCTTTATAGCATTAGCTTATCTAAACATAATTTTTCATTGCACAAAATTCACAAAGTACATCCATTCAAATCCATATAACCACGATGCTGTAGTGGTAACGTCGTCGCCTTGTAATCAACGGTTCCAGGGTTCGATACAAGGAAGAGGCACATAGCACAGTGGTTCAGATTCCACTTTAAACTGTAGGTCTAGTCCCCATTAGCCCATCTATACATAAAGTGGACTTGAAACAGAAACAAACTCAAACAATTAAATCCATATAACATACGTGTTACAGTAATTGGCAATAAACATAATGAAGCATAGAACCTACCCGATGACGTAGTGATAACCTTGTTGCTTTGTAATCAAGTGTTTCCGGGTTCGAAACCCGGTGGATGAACACGGTGGTTGGGATCTTACTTTAAACTGTAGATCCAGTTCCGATTAGTCTATCTGACAAGTGGACTTGGAACAAAACGTCAAATAATGAAGAATAGTGTTGCGAAATGTTATTTTATTGCACTACATACGATTTAAAAACAGTGTATATACGAATGGAATACCACAAACGTTTTTTAAAATTATCAAGATTCGTACTGTTTTTAATTGCACGAAGTTTTCTTTTTTTCATAGAAAATCGGAATTTCTATCAAATTTCAAATACCATATTCCATACAATTGTAACTTAGTGTTTGATGAATACAAAACTAATTATCAGTCATCATCTTCATCCTCAGACTCATCATCTTCTTCTTCCCGTTCCTCTTCTTCCCAAACATCATACCTTTGATCCTCAGGCGGAGGGTTCATTATGTCAGTAATCAACTGACATGCCAGACAGATCATCAACATCTGCAAAGAACCAATAAGGTATGCTTAAGCTTCAGAGACTAGCGTGACGAGAACACACATTGGTTTCCTCAATGGGAAATCGCGTCTCGTTTCGAATTTCACATGCCTGTCTCATTCTCATTCTCAGTGGCGCCAACCTTTAAAAAAATACATTAGGTGAGCCAAACTCGGAGATTTCTTTTATAATGTTACGCAATAATATATGCCCTAATTAGGCTGACGAATTTTAGGCTTTCTTTTACCTATGTTCGTCAAAAGTGCTTATTTCGCAGATAACTGCATTTTGAGTGTTTAGTTCTTTTTAGGGATGAACGATATCGAAAATTTGATATCGCGATATATCGTCACAGACGATGCGATACGATATTTTTTCCGTATCGTGATATCGGCGATATATCGTTCTCATGATATATAACGTCAAATATCGTGACGATATATCGCCCACACGATATATATCGCTAAAATATCGTGACGATATATCATCTAGTTGATATCGCCTGGACGATATTTTTTCAATATCGCGATATATCGTCTGGATAGAAGACACCATTCTGAAACTGACCAACCTTATCGAGCCGAGACAACAGCAGACTGTTTTCCACTTGAGTTTTCATAGAGTAGTGCTCATATTTTACGTGTATTAAAATGTTCACAAGAAATTTGAAGGTAGGTTAAATAAACATTAAGTTTGAACTTGGCAATAGAAATTTGGTCAAGTTTTCTATGTTACGAGTTCGATAGATCTTTTTTGTGCATGAGTTTTCGAATTCTTTATAATGTAAATAAACTAAGTGTTTCTAAATTACGTGTAAATGTTTTCATAACATCCAATGACCCAGGTTAGAACCAATGTTTTAAGGTACTTAATTGACTGACTGGTAACATACAAAAATTTGGATAGCTACCCACAAAAGCAAAGCTCCAGAAATAAAAACAAAAATACGCCAGTGTGTGGGCATTATCCCCCACCCCCAAGCAAAGAGCACAGTGCCTTAATAGCACAGAAATACAAATCTTGGTTTAAGCACTGTGCGAATTAACGGAAGGGGGAGGGGGTGTCGGGGATTCCCCCCTTCACGAAAAATCTCATCCCCGGCAAAAGACAATTATTTTTGTCCCTCCCAGGCATGATTTTATCCCCCTCAAAGAAAATTAGATTGAAAGCGTCCGTGTCCATTAATGGTCCAGTCATCAAAAATTTCTTGCCGAAAAGTATGGAGTCTTCTGGATTTAAGAGAACACCATTCTGCAGCTAAACAACCTCACCACTTCCACTTAAATTTTCATGGATTAGTCCTGATATTTTACATAAAGTGTTCAAAAGAAACTTGTAGTAGGATAGAAACTTGATAAATAATAATAATAAAAAAAAAAGGTAAAGTGCTGCCCTGTGCTTAGCACCACGCCATGAAGGCGTATAGGGGTGTGGGGGTAACGCCCCACACTTTCTTGATCCGGTCATGAGTGGGGGTGATGTGATCAGCATCACGCCCCAGACCGCCTTTACCCCCCAGGGTTTCCCCCAGGTACCCATGCCATTCGACGCTGGATGGGCGCCGAGGCCGTTAGAAAAGTTCCCGGATTTGAACCGGCCGGGGATCGAACCCGGGAACTTGAGCATGGTAGTCAGACGCGTTACCGACTGAGCCACCGTGGCCACGTGTACATTTTGTCATGAGATTTAATTACCTAGGTTAGAGCCAATGTTGTAACAATGTTGTAACGTACTTACAACCGCAAGACAATAGTTAAGTTTACTCACTGGTAAAACAATATACAAATTTGCATACCCAGAAAAGCTACCTACAAAAATGAAATCACAAATTCGCCACCGAGTGCTCCCTCCCCAAAGCAAAAAGCTTATTTCGCACAGTGGATTTCAGTATCTAGTTTTCTTGTTTGTCGGACTTGTCCCACTGCAAATACTTAATTGCAAATCAGGGAAATTACTAAATTCGAGCATGGAAACACCTACCGTAACTGTTGACGATGCAATAGAAAACGCTCCAACGACCAAAACAGCTTTGTCGATCAAGTCCTTGGCCACTTTGTAGCATCCTTTCATAAAAGGTGGGCTGCTGACGTCATCAGGTTTCGTCAGGCACGTCTTGGGATATTTGAAGTTTATTATTTCGTTGACTCTGTCCGTGGCTGAGGTCAGAAGATCTCCAAGCCAATTACCCAATACAGGAATTTTGCCCAGGGCAGATTTGAGAGCGTTCAAAATGCCATTTAGTGCATACTTTCCAAATAAGCCGTAATCACTGAAACTGTCCAATCCGCAACAGTGATTCTGACGAAAGAAGAAATCGAAAATGTATTACATTAAGAACACTTTTTCATCACATAAATGTATTTTTTTCCAATTTGTCAAATACTACGACTTTCGTAGATACTGTGCATCTTGCTGGAATGGATACGATTTTGGTCTTGTAAGGATGCTCTTGTCCTTGCGTGAAAAAAGTTAAGAATTTCGTTTTAGTTTTCTAAAATCACTTCATCAAACAACACCACAACGGGAGTTTACAAGACATTCGTGGAGGGGTTTGACTCTGAATGCAGAAGCTCCAACTTCATATAAACATTGGCAGGAAAGAATGACAACAATATATTTTTATATGTAATCTATATAGCCTTGAGGAATTTGGGGGGGGGTTGAAAGTGCCCCCCACCTTTATGCTACCATGCCTAAAAGCACGGTCATGTAATTAGGCGGGTGGCAGAATTTCGCGCTGTTGCCACGTCGGAACACAACCCCGTGTGTTCGAAGGTTGAAGAGAATGAAAGTTCTCGTTGTAAAGTTGGTCTTTGTAATCCATGTGATACAAACTGACAGTATTTTTTCGCAAGCTCAGGGATGATACAGTTCAAAAGTGCCCCGGAGAGAGGTCGGTCTGACGCTCGAACTAGGCAACGCAGCCCGGTTGACGTTGCCACACAGTGTGTGAGAACCACCGACTTTTGTCCTACTTTCGCTTTGCTTTTTCCATATGTGGCACCAGCGCAATTCTGCCCAGCCGCCTACTTTCATGGCCGTGCGTGAAGGCTTGCCAACTTTAAGTAAGTGGAAGGAGGAAGAAATAGAAGGTTTAAACACATTGATGCACCTCCATTCAATATAGCTTCATAAGGTAGGTGGACCAAAAGCGGCCATAGTGAAGCTTCTAAGGCAATTTACATACCTCTAATGAAATATAAATTTTTAAATTAAAAAAAGAAAAAAATTCTGTAACCAATTAACAACTGTAAATCCGTTTGTAACTTAAAAAAAAAGAATTACAAAATCTTTACATATGGGCCACCTTAGTAACAGGGGTACCAAAGGTAACCGCTGCTTACAGTTGCTTAGGAAATGTTGCTTAGAACAAATTAATGTTTATTATTGTTTCAACAACTTACTATAGGAAATAGTTGGTCTCAAACTTTTGATTGTTCATATGCATTACATACAGTAACGACAAATAGCCGACCTTCGTGGCGTAGTGGTTAGCACAGGACCTACAAAGCTCAAGTTTCGAATCGTGGCCTGAGCATGGGTGTTCTCTGTCAGTGTCCATTCATCGATTTCATCACATCACTCATTCTCATCTTCGTGATTAGCCAAAAGTTCCAAAAAGCGAAGTAAAATAAACCAAATCAGCCATGGAACCTTTGGAACTCGCGTCTGGACCACATTTTTAAACTTAAATAGGTAGCCTATCGTTGCTTTGACAAAAAAAAATGTTTACAATGTAACTACATGATCAAGAGGATAATTAAACGAGCTTTCAAACTATGTATAATATGTAAGCATTCGTTAGTTTGAAGAATGTGCACGCACACTTTATCGTAGGGTCTGTGCTAACCACTCCTCCACGGAGGTCGGCATTCGGACCCCTGTTCCCAAGGTCCCACATATAACAGCCTTGTAATTCTTTCTTTAAAACAAAGTTACAAGCAATTTTACAAAAAAATATCCATTTGGTACACGTTGTTAATTACTTATATGAGTTATTTCTTACAATTTCAGAAATTTATCTCTCATTAGAGGTTTGTAGATTGCCCTATAACAGTGGTTCTCAACCTTTTCCAGTCCGGGACCCACGTTAAAGGATATTACACTTCATGGGACCCATAAGCATGGGCGCCGGCAGAATTACTTGTAGTGGTGTGTTCCAAGTTTATAATCATATTTTTGATCGAGTATTTTAAGATTGGCTTGCAATATCAAATTTCTTCGGTCGGAAAATGCATACCAAAAGAAAATAGAAAGGTAATAATTAAAATATAATAATTCTAAATCTCTTCATTCCGGAAGATAACGAAATTTTTCCGGGAAACCGAAAGGGTGAGTTCGTATCCGGGAGAAACTTTTCGAGAATACATGCAAATGTCTGTTATTAGTCGAGACAGGGAGGAGGTTGAAGTTGTCGATCAACAATGTGGTTTTACCACAGCCTAGATGGGCAACAATAAGTTGCAGTTACAAATTTCAAAACAGTAACTGAGAAACAGTTAGTAATTTAAAACTGATTTACTGCAACCGTGGTACAGTAACTTATTTAAAAAGGTAGCGGAGATTCAGTTAGTAATTTAAAATATTTCTGGAGTTACAGTTACTAATTTCAAGAAGTAACTGAGTAAGTTACTAATTTTTAAAAAAGTAACTGAATTATTTACTTCTTCCGGCTTTAGGTATATATGGCAAAGTTAGGACTATAATGCCTTTTCTTCCACTTAACAATTTCCTTCGATATTTTCTTATATCTTTGCTAATAAAATGAAAAGCGTCCCGGGTTCGAATCCCGCTCGGGCTTGGTTGTTTGTGAATGTCCATTAATTTCATCATTTCATCACTCATCCCCATCTTCGCAAATTAGCCAAGAGGCACAAAACGTGAAGTAAAATAAACTAAAGTCTATCAATCAATAATAAAATAAAAAATAATTAATAATTAACAGGAATACAAATAAGAATACAATTTATAAACGTACACACAAACACATACTCACCGTTTCACACACAATACACAAAAAAAGCAGTATAGTTTATATCACACACGCACATACCCATATTCTCGCCTTTAGATGTACACAAATTCACATACACACAAGTATGTGCAAGCAAATACATAAAATTAGGCTTAAACATAGTTCGAAACGGTATACACTGACGACAATCGGCCTTAAATATTACATACCGGTATAATCATTTCTTGTGTCTTATTTTCTTCTGTCATTCTCAATTATTACAGTTTCCGTTTCTCAAAAACGTAACTGTTACGTATTTCCAACGATTGATATTGGAATTGTTCGAGTGGAGAATTTCCTTTAATCCATATTAATTACTTACCTTCCTTTCCATCTCGCCCCATTCTACACCATTCTCCTTCAGATCATTGAACCTCGCTTTCATTTCTTCGTACATTTTATCCGCCCTGGTTTGGACACTCATCCTGTTGGTCAAGGCCATTCCTCCTAAACCTATTTGCATTATGAGGGCGAATAACAAACATCCGATGGACTGAAACACAGACAGAATGACGTTACAACTGACATAAATCGAATTATCAAAATAACATTTCTTCAATATTCCTAAGTCTTACACATAATTGTGCTCAAATAAGTAATTCATTCTATTGTAAAATCTAACTTCCTTTCAATTTGAGTTTCAGTTTTTGTTTTAAGTCTGCCTTAAGTATTGAAAGGCTAATTGGGACTGGATCTACAGTTTAAAGTGAGATTCGAACCACAATATGTCTCCACCGGGTATCGAACCCGGGACCCTGTTACGATTGATAAATTTTGGTAAATTTCATTGCTATTCAAATTACTTTTCGACAGCCCTCGTGTATGTACTTTTAAGGATTTTTTATTTTTCAAGAAGGTATAAATATTTCTTAGTTAAATTGTAACGCGTTACCCCCACACCCCCTATACGCCTTCATGGCGTAGTGCTAAGCACAGGGGAGCGCTTTACCTTTTACCTTAAATTGTAACGCAGTTTTTGCCGGGCGATAAAGAACGCAGAGCAAGTTGAAGCTTGCACTGTTTCTTTTGTGTTAACAATGCGTTTCTTTCGGTTGGCGCTGCGTGGGTTTATCAGTAAATTTAGCTTTCATTGTGTTTCTTTCCTTATGTCTTTTGGAAGGGGTAATTGTTGTGGGCTAAAAATAACTTTCCGTCCAAATCTTATTTTAAGGGAAGAGAATTGCTCAATCCCGCTCCTATAAATATGGAGAGATTCGTTGGCCAAGATTATTACATTTCCGATTTTTAAGTTAATCACCTCGCGCGTCAGGGTCCGGAGCTGGGAGAATGCATGCATTGTGTGAGGAGTGGCTGGTCAGCTCTCCCTTACTCAATGTCCGATGTTTTCCGGAAGCTACCTTTGGAGACTAGCGTTGGTCAGCACGGTCTCTAAAGGGGATTTTGCGTGCTTGTACATAATTAATTCTAAAATAATAAATATATAACCTAAATAATTAAGAATCAATAACTATTATAAATTTAGCTGGGGTTTGCACTGGTCAGTGTGACTGATATTGAATCATGATAAATAAACTAGGTTCATCTAAGTCATACAATCTTCTCGTCTAGTTATTTTTTTTTATATACTCGGAATTCTCCTGGTCAGGAGGTTCTATTAATATTTTTTTTTTTAGTTGTTTTAAACCGAGAACACTCTCCTGGTCTGGAGGTGTAAGCAAATAATCTTTCGGAACTTTATTGGTCAGGAAGTTCATTAAATAAATTTGAAATCTTTGGTAACATTAATCCGAGAGCACGCTTCTGGTCAGAAGGTGTACTTTAATATCTTTGTGAATATAGGATACATATCCGTTCGGAGTCTGAATACTTGCGACATTGGGATAAAGTTAATGGTTTCATTTATTGGTTGGTTGTTGTAGAAATTATTGGAATAGCTACATTAAGTTATAGACCGAATATATTTCTTTAAATTCCTTAAGTGGTGGTCTATTGTTCTGCTTTTATGATATGAGTAGCCGGCGGCGTTTATAAAGGGTAGACATTTGTTCCCCTATTATGTTAAGAGAACTCCACGTGGACATTTGTAATGTATGTGGCTGAAGTAGCTTTTATAAAGGGTAGAGAATGGTTTCCCTGTTATTGTATTATGAATGTTTTGAGTTAGATCCTGATGTTGGTAGTACGCCTCTTGAATTCCAAAGAACATAATGTAAGAGTGAAAAGATTATGGAAGCAGGAATATAGAGTTTATGACTAATAACATATTAATATATTCTGTTCTGGTAAAATCTTGGATACCAGTTGTAACTTCGACCTTTTTGTGAAATTATTACCCAGTTGTTGAAACCAGGTTACTGTTGTATTAAATCTTGAATGGATTAGGATCTGTAGTAGAAAAGAGAGTGCTCTTGGCTTTATGGTTATTTAGTACCAAGCTTCTTACCAGAAAACTGAAGTTGTTAAGTAATTTTGTTTGCCTTTTTAACATAACCAGAAGTTTGTATAATTTCCTTTTTACGCCAACTATGCTTGAGATTTGTAAAATCTTCAATTAATGAAAAAAAATAAGAATCTTCTCTTTGTGTTATTTTCGGTGACGGTTACTCTTGGAACTGAGATGTAAATAAATTCAGTAATTGGTAAAGTGTAGTTTCTTTGAAAAGTAAATTAGGATTATATATCTATATATTAATTTGGTTTACTGGCAAGCTTCTGGTTTGACTAGGTGTCCCAACCTCACTGGTCAGTGGAGTGGAGGTCCTATTGACCCACAATTGTGTCAGTCTCAAGGTGCTGCTTCCCTTGTGACTCGCATGCGCGTTCCCACCTTAGAATAAATTATATTTGCGTGTCCGAATTTAAGAATGAAAAAGGTTGTCTCAATTTGATGCACTTTCAATAATCATAACTTCCGATCATTTGCTAAATTTTCCATGTATTGCTGTTAAGATATTTCTAAATATGGATTCAGATGTACGGAGTTCTTGGATAAATAATGAAAAAAAAAAATTAACTAACTTTAAGAGCGTTATCTAGGAAAATAAAATTGACTTTAGTGAATTTTTATCATGTTGGACTTACAGTTTAAATAGGGCGCTTGTGGAGTGTGAATCAGCCGGGGATTGAACCAAGATTCCTAGATCACAAGGCTTTACCAGTATGGTACTGGCAAGTTCCATTTCTGTGCTTTGACTTCCAATAGGAATGTTAAAAAGCAGAAGTGTCCACGACTGTACTTCTTTGCGTGAACCGCCGCGATGAAGATGAATAGATGAAATAGAGAAAGAGGAAACAAGGAAATGCCAGCACCTTGCATGGATTCAACCAAAGAAACCTGGTTTCGTTTAGCGGGGACCAGTACTGTGCACACCCTCACGTTTGAGTAATTGCTACAGAAACACAATTTTCAGACCTGTTGAAAGCATATATCAACTAAAGGGTGTCCTAGTTAAAAGTAGCCCAGCTCGGATCAATATGACTGCAAACACGGCAGTGCGATGCCAGTACGCGATTGTGTACTGGTGACCTTGAATATCTACCACTGTTCCTGTTACAATGGACCATTCCATTTTAGTGGTGCAATGAAGCCATTATTTGCCTCATAGACGAATGTCTTTGAGCCGGGGTACTTTTACCTGGGACACCCAATATTTCACAGACCTAGGTAATCTTTAAGAATATTAGAAGTCTACTTACAAGCTGCATGAGGATAACGCTTGACTTACTAGCTGCAAAACCCGCCAGAACACCCACAATTACTAAGAAAAACCCAACCCCAACTACCGCTTTCAAGGCATAGTTTACGCCCAAAGTCAATGCTTGTAGTTCAGATCCGTGTGTACCCTGAAGGTAACCTCCATAGCAAATTAATATAAATCCCACTGCCTATAAAATAAAAGGAGAGAGAAGAATGATGTTAAATTGTTTCATAAATGAACAAGAATAACATATCCCACATAAAAAGAACAACAACAAAAAAAAATCAGAAACACAGTTTCAGCTACTAAACGCACAGCCATGAAATTGGGCGGTTGGCAGAAGTTTGCGCTATTGCCAGTTCGGAGCACAACTCCGTGTGTTTGGAGGTTTAAGAGAATGAAAGATCTCATTGTAGAGTTGGTCTTTGTAATCCATGTGATACAAAATGACAGTATTAGCTCGAGGAAGTTTGGTATGACGCTCGAATTATACTATGTCCCAGCTAACTGTGGATCAGGCAAACGAAAACAAGTCTCTGCGCAAGTAGTGACGCGATACTGCTCCACCAATGAACACGTAGGAGGAACGGAATTGAGTGGAGTGGGGGAAAGCGACTGGAGTTACCAGACTTCCCAGTAGCGTGGAATGCTTCGCTCTGGCCACTCGATTTCATTCCCTTCTCTGACGCTATGCGCGGCCTTGCTCCTCAGTTAGCTTGGACAGGGTATAGGCAACGCAGCCCAGTCGACGTAGTGCGCGGAAACCAGCGTCTTTTGTCCCGCTGTCGGTTTGCTTTTCCCACATGTGGCACCAGCGCAATTGTGCCCAGCCGCCTATTTTCATGACCGTGCCTTTAGTTTAGACTAGTGTTGCCCACGAGGCGAGACTTTGGCCTGTCTCGTCTCGTGGAAATGCTGTGAAATGCTGTCTCGTCTAGAAAATATTCGTTTGTCAAAGGGACACATGATCAATCTCGTCTCGTCTCGAATTTTTAAAAGCCTGTCCCGTCTCGTCCCGTGGGCAACACTAGTTTAGACTTTGTAAACTTACCAAATCGCACGCACACAGAAACACAGGTTTGGTTCAGTTAGCTAGGACAGGATTCATTTGGTAAAGTTATACCAAATCTTACACACATACACAAATTTCAGTTTGGTTCGGTTAGAAAATGATAGGTTATATTTGATTTGGTTGTTAGCAAGGGAAACCTAGGTTTGGTTCAGTTGGGTTACAGCCGACCTTTGTGCCTGGATGATCATTGTAACGCTCTACGCAACCAGAGTTTCTAGGTTCGAAACTTGGTTGAGACATTCAGGTATCATCGTCCATGTACCATTCCATAAGTTCATCATTCATCTTCATCGTCATGATTATCCTAAGAGGCAGAACTTTGACGTAAAACAACCAAAATGGAAATAAATAAAAAGTTGACTAATCCTACCAATAGCAAACTAAACCAAACGCAATAAACGTAATTCATGCCTAATAAAGAACAAAACAAAAAAAGTAGTGTGAGGAAGTAATTATTTGGAATACATTCCAACACCGTAGCTGTTTAAATACATGATTTTCTAACTCTTACTGAAGCAGGACCCTGTTTGAACACGATTTGAAAAAAATTACAGTGCCACCGGGTACGAACAATTCCCATGCTTCCGCGAAAATGAACTTTTATTACATTCAAAATTAAGATCACCCTGTATTAAAATAAAGTATTAATATCAACATCAAAAGCCAACTTTAAATGTATTGCATACGTAATAAGTTCAACTTACTATGATGAATGCATCTCCATAGAAAAAAAATAGTTTTTTCATATTGTCTTCTCATACGTTGGAACGTGGCTGGAATTCATGAAATACATTTACAAGATTTTTTCTTGTAGTTGTTAAAGTTTGCATTTCTGTCTTCAAAAAGCAGAAGAAAGCGTGTTTCTTTATAGTAAACTATAAAACAAGCACCTATGTGCAGATTTCGATAACAAACTGCGGGAACCAAGTTACTTACATAACTGGTTGTTCAATCAGGGACACTGAACGCACATTGGTTATTGATAATTGACGTCAAACACGAGTAGAAATATCACGCTCTTAACTGTAGTGAGATGTGATATTCTTTATTTCCGTTGACCCATGTCCATAGGTGTGGAACAGTTTCCAAAGACATATTTAGATGATTTTCCATCTGTCTTTGGGTCGGTGGATTCTCTTGCATGTCCATTCTGCGAAGTTTCTCCTGCATACTGGTGGTGGCTTGTGTGCACGGCCGTGTTCTCGTCCCCTTTGTTGGAGAACCGAACGATGGGGCCATGCAATCCTTAACTTGCCGATCACATTCTTGAATGAAGTCAAACTAACGTCACAATTCTTGCTCTTACACTACTTCCTGATTATTGACACACTCAACTTTGCGTCATAAAAGGCTACAACATAACCTTCCCAAAAGCAACTGTTTTGGCAGCATTTTCGGCCAAGCGAGAAAACTCGAACACTTGGAAAGTTATACAACGCACTCCTCCCAAAAAGCGGCTCAGTTTTGGCGGGATTTTTGGCCCAGTGAGAAAACACAACCACTCTTTTACAGCTCACACACTACACTGACAAACACAGGGGGTGCTCGTTCGGCGGCGCAGATCGTATGCGCAGTTGTCCGTGGATGCATGACGTCACCATCGAAACACTCGGAACGGAAAAGGCTGGTTCCTTATGCAAATATTGAGAAATTTGACAACGAATATCTTCTAAAATATAGTAGCAAGGGAAAAGTTACAACTTTTACTCTTAAGATTCATCCTTTCTAATCAATTTATCACAAAGTTGATTCAAATGTGTAAAATGGTTTTCAAGAAATCGTGTTACGAAGGAACCCCTTCCAATGTAAGGGAGTTTTAACTTAAGCGCATTGGATTTCTTTTCGCTCTATGTTTTGAAATAAGATTATTTTGTTCTTGTCAACTGAAATCTTGCCTAAATGCTATGGAAAGCTGTGAAAACTATTATCAGAAAACTAATGGAAGAAATCTAAAATATCACAGCTTGATTGATATAAAAAAACGCGAGATTGCCCATTTTTTGTGAAAAAGGCATTGTGCGAGATCTAAAAGCAGAACTTTATAATATTGTATGTAAATGTAAGGGTGTAATAAACGTGACTGCTTCCCAGGCACGTATCCAAGTGGGGGGCTTAGGGGGCTCAAGCCCCCCCGAAAGTTTTCGGTTTACAATAGATAAAATGAGATTTTTTGTTTCTTGTGGTGTCAAATAAAATAATGTGACGTTAATTTAAGGAGAGAAATAATTATCGAGGCAAGACGGAGAATATTCTATAACCTTGTTATTGGTAACAGCTCGTATCCAAGGTGGGAATCAGGGGGCTCAAGCCCCCCTTCAGAAATTTTTCAGTTTACGCTAGATAAAATTAGGTTTTTGGCTTCTTGAAAAATATGGTGATAATTTGAGAGAGATAATTATCTAGGCAAGACGGAGAATGTTCTATAAGCCTGTTATTGTTAATAGTACGTATCCAAGGTAGGGATCATGTGGTTCGAGGACCCCCCCCCCGCTCCCCAAGGAAATTTTTCAGTTTACACTGATAAAATTAGGTTTTTGACTTCTTGAATAATGTTACGATAATTTAAGGAGAGGAATAATTATCGAGACAAGACGGAGAATGTTCTATAACCCTGTTATTGTTAATAGTGCGTATCCAAGGTGGGCATCAGGTGTCTAGAGCCCCCTCCCCCAGGAAATATTTCAGTTTACACGAGATAAAATTAGGTTTTTGTCTTCTTCAATAATGTTACGATAATTTAAGGAGATAAATAATTATCGAGGCAAGACGGAGAATGTTCTACGGACCTGTTATTGTTTATAGTGCGTATTCAAGGTGGGGATCGTAACTCGTGGACTCCCCCCACCAGGAAAGTTTTCATTTTACACTAGATAAAATTAGGTTTTTGTCTTCTTGAATTATGTGACGATAATTTTAGGAGAGAAATACTTATCAAGGCAAGACGGAGAATGTTCTATAACCCTGTTGTTGATAATATTGCACGTAAACTTTTCTTACGCTTTCGGTGTTGTCGTAGCGAACTTGAACACTATGCAGAAGAGACTTGTCAGCATTTGGAAGCTGCACAACAAAGGTAGCGCCGCAGGTAGGGCGTTTCGGATTCATTGTAATTTTTTAATCTCTGGAAAGCGCGAGAGGGAACGTTCTTGAAAAAGAGAAGGAGTCGAACTACTGGCAATATTTACGAATCGTGATATCTGCGAAACGTTCTAAAATATAATGAGGATATTAATACGCGGCTTCAATTTCCCGGTTGATCTGTACAACAGAATATTGATCAGTCAGTGTCCATTGGTTGCTTTATAAGATCTAGTGATTCGAAAATGAAATGGACTAAATACCGTAAAGTAACGAAGTCTACCACTAGTTCCAGTTCGGTCCCAAAGCTAAAGACATTGACGACAGCGGAACTTCGAGTAGTGCTACGAGTAGTTCGGGTCGAAAGACGAAGAGATCGAAGGTCTCTCTCTCTCTAAAGTGAATATTTCGGCAGTATCGGGCTGGGCATTGGAGCGATTTATTAAAAAAGAAATAAGCTGCACAGATCAACTGAAAATCAAAGTTTTGAGTGATGATTTGGTTGTGCCAGGACCAAATTTTGTGTATGCAGTCCGAGAATTTCATGGCATAAAAAAATACTTTTGTTTAAGGCTACTGGGTTCGACACACACTCAACAGACAATTTTGGACACTTACGAGTGCTTAGGCATGAATATGAACAATTTGGTGGGTTTCGGCTTTTATAAGAGCTGCAAACATGGGAGGACAAGACACATTATTGTACGGACGCGATAAGAAGCGGCGTGCAATCAGAACGCAGAACGGCAGAACGTGACCAAATTCTGTCTCCTCGTTGGTTGCCATGTGGCTGGGGGATTTCTACGTTGCCACGTTCGCACAAACACACGGACAGGCTAGTCAGCTGTTGGCAAGCTCGGGCATTCTGGCAAGCATGAAACATTTTATCTTCCTGCTCTACACAGCAACCGAAAACCTTCACTGAAAGAACCTTTGTTGTGTTTTTATTATGGTACATTGCAAGCATCAGCTACCGGCATCTTTTTACTTATGTTGTATCGTATCACAATTACCAACAAAAGAAAATGCGTCTTGTGTTATGAACAACACTGTGGCAAATCGTTCTCCTTTGATTTCATGCCGCCTCTCTTTGCCTTCTTTGTCACGCCGCGATTGTTGAACCTTCAGAACGTACAAATGAAATGTATTTCTTGAAAATTAGGGCAAATTACGTATAAACAAATTACGTACAACTTCGTTTCGTTAACACGTTTTTAAATTATATTTTGAGGAACCTACAAAAATTCACCTCCAAAACAGAATTTTACAGAAATTAGTTACTGTATTACGGAGAAGAATTTATCAAGAACAAATCAATTGTGTGTGAATTGATTGAGTTGGTGTTTTAAAGTCCACTTTATGCACACTACGGCTAATCTGGAATGGACCTACAGTTGGAAGTGGGATCCGAACCATTGATTACAAGGCGACAACACTTACCCTACCACTGTGCCATCGGGGAGGCACATGTGGGTGTGTGAAGTGAGATAATTTGGGAGCTATATAAGAATACAGGCTCTGGCAATACAGAGTTCAATAAATTACAACGAAACGCTTGGCAATTGCTCGATTTCCTTAACATTAATGATACATTTGGTACATGTGTTATTAATTCTTTGAGCTACCTGTATGTAAAAACATAAAAAATGAATGAAAGAACAGAAGTAGTAGTTAAAGAATCATTTATTTTTGCTTACCGTCTACCATTGCAGTGGCGCTATCCCAAGATCATCTTCATTGTTGGTTGGTAAAGGAACATCTTCATCTGAGCTACTACTGTCACTGTTGTCTTCCCGCCCAAGTGAAATTACAAAATCCTCCATTTGCTGCTCTTCAACTCCATCCCGGAAATAATCTTCCTTGTGTGTTCTATAGCCGAACGCCACCTATTTGCTGTCACATCCCCGATAACCTGTTCTTTCAATTGCAAAATTTTAGACGGTGTAAAAGGTGGCACAGTGTTCCTCTGTGCTACCAGCCCTTTGACCTGTGCCCAAATAAGTTCGATTGCATTGTACATACAATGATAAGGCGGGAGACGGACCACCGTATGTCCCGCTTCTTCTGCAAGCTTGTCTATTCGATATATGGGGAACTGGGGTTTGTGTAACATAAGGAGCTGCAGTAGTTCAGCCTTCCTCATGTTTCTGTGGGCTCGCGAGAATCCTGAAGTAGGTCGATCCGGCAACAGCGCGTCGCTACCAGAGTGGGTGGTCCCACGCCGCTTGCTAGCGCGTCCCCAGGGGGTGCTCGTTCGGCGGCGCAGATCGTGTGCGCAGTTGTCCGTGGATGCATGACGTCACCATCGAAACACTCGGCACGGAAAAGGCTGGTTCCTTATGCAAATATTGAGAAATTTGACAACGAATATCTTCTAAAATATAGTAGCAAGGGAAAAGTTACAACTTTTACTCTTAAGATTCATCCTTTCTAATCAATTTATCACAAAGTTGATTCAAATGTGTAAAATGGTTTTCAAGAAATCGTGTTACGAAGGAGCCCCTGTTTTGTTCTCTCCAGGCTTCCAATGTAAGGGAGTTTTAACTTAAGCGCGTTGGATTTCTCTTTGCTCTATGTTTTGAAATAATATTATTTTGTTCTTGTCAACTGAAATCATGCCTAAATGCTATGGAAAGCTGTGAAATCTATTATCAGAAAACTAACGGAAGAAATCTAAAATATCAATGCTTGATTGATATAACAAATGCGAGATTGCCCATTTTTGTGAAAAAGGCATTGTGCGAGATCTAAAAGTAGAACTTTATAATATTGTATGTAAATGTAAGGGTGTAATAAACGTGACTGCTTCCCAGGCACGTATCCAAGGGGGGGCTTAGGGGGCTCGAGCCCCCAAATGTTTTTGGTTTACACTAGATAAAATGAGATTTTTTGTTTGGTGTCAAATAAAATAATGTGACGTTAATTTAAGGAGAGAAATAATTATCGAGGCAAGACGAAGAATATTCTATAACCCTGTTATTGGTAACAGCTCGTATCCAAGGTGGGAATCAGGGGGCTCAAGCCCCCCTTCAGAAAATTTTCAGTTTACGCTAGATAAAATTAAGTTTTTGGCTTCTTGAATAATATGGTGATAATTTGAGAGAGATAATTATCTAGGCAAGAACGAGAATGTTCTATAAGCCTGTTATTGTTAATAGCGCGTATCCAAAGTAGGGATCAGGTGGTTCGAGGCCCCCCCTCCGCTCCCCAAGGAAATTTTTCAGTTTACACTGATAAAATTAGGTTTTTGACTTCTTGAATAATGTGACGGTAATTTAAGGAGAGGAATAATTATCAAGGCAAGACGGAGAATGTTCTATAACCCTGTTGTTTTAAATATTGCACGTAAACTTTTCTTACGCTTTCGGTGTTGTCGTAGCGAACTTGAACACTATGTAGAAGAGACTTGTCAGCATTTGGAAGCTGCACAACAAAGGTAGCGCCGCAGGTAGGGCGTTTCGGATTCATTGTAATTTTTTAATCTCTGGAAAGCGCGAGAGGGAACGTTCTTGAAAAAGAGAAGGAGTCGAACTACTGGCAATATTTACGAATCGTGATATCTGCGAAACGTTCTAAAATATAATGAAGATATTAATACGCGGCTTCAATTTCCCGGTTGATCTGTACAACAGAATAGGTGGAGACTTCAGAGGTAAGTGCGACAATTCATACAGTCGATTAGTGATCAGTCAGTGTCCATTGGTTGCTTTATAAGATCTAGTGATTCGAAAATGAAATGGACTAAATACCGTTAAATAACGAAGTCTACCACTAGTTCCAGTTCGGTCCCAAAGCTAAAGACATTGACAACAGTGGAACTTCGAGCAGTGCTACGAGTAGTTCGGGTCGAAAGACGAAGAGATCGAAGGTCTCTCTCTCTCTCTAAAGTGAATATTTCGGCAGTATCGGGCTGGGCATTGGAGCGATTTATTAAAAAAGAAATAAGCTGCACAGATCAACTGAAAATCAAAGTTTTGAGTGATGATTTGGACCAAATTTTGTGTATGCAGTCCGAGAATTTCATGGCATAAAAAAATACTTTTGTTTAAGGCTACTGGGTTCGACACACAGTCACAGGCAATTTTGGACACTTGCGAGTGCTTAGGCATGAATATGAACAATTTGGTGGGTTTCGGCTTTTATAAGAGCTGCAAACATGGGAGGACAAGACACATTAGTGGTGTTCAGGCTCGAATGAGAGATAAATATTCGTGAACTGTCTGATTCCAGTTCCCAGCACACAGTTTGAATCTTGCGTTGCGAAGTGGATTGTGCATTCCGTGCATGTGTAATACCTTCGTAAAAATACTTCTGGTACATAGATGTTTTGATGCCTGATGAGCAGATATAGACAAACACACACACTGAGATGGTTCTGGCACACAATGTTAATGCATGGAAACGGAGGAGTTGAGTGGTAGAAAATGTCACAATTTCACGTTCTGATTAAAATGACAGCCTTAAACGCCGCACCCCGTGGCCGAGTGGTTAGCACATCGCGCTGCGACGCTGGGGGTCCCGGGTTTGAATCCCGCTCGGGCATGGTTGTTTGTAAATATCGATTCATCAATTTCATAATTTCATCCCTCATCCCCATCTTCGCAACTTAGCCAAGAGGCACAAAACGCGAAGTAAAATAAAACAAACAAACAAAGACAGCCTTAAACAGTGGCGACGATTTAGGAGATAGTTGCTCCCCATTCTTTGGCCTCCACACTATCACACTATGGCCTCTTAATGCTTGTCTCCTTGTCCACCCTCGCCCCCACATTTTGGAACCCAATTGCCACCACTGGCCTTAAACATACAATTGTGATACCCCTTTAAAAAATGGTGTTCAGCCGCCGCCCCGAAAGGAATTCCTGGATACGTGCCTGCTGCTTCCCGTAAAATATCACTGAACTCTCCGTTCTTCTTCTTCTGTCTTTTCTTTGGCGCCGTCAATAGCTTCAACACGTTGTTTTTCTTTATATATATTTGTCACATACTTGTTTTAATTAGTATTCTGCTCGTTCCGCCACCTGAACGCAGCAGCTACGGCTCAAAGGGCAGTGTAGTTACACCGGAAGAAGGCTCGGAAATGGCAGGCTTCAGAAGTTAACTCATCCAAATTAAATTAAACAGGTATGTGCTCTCTCTAAATTTAAATCATAGTTCACAAATAATTTGATTAAAAGTTTTAAAAGTATCTATTTTACTTAATAGCGTATTAATTGGTGCATTCTTCTCCAGCATAGCCATAGGCAGTGACCACACTACGGGGGGGGGGGGGGGGGAGGAACGCCCCCCAATTCTCGTTCGACAATTTCTCTCTCTCTCTTATCTGCCCCCAGTAAAACGACGGAATAATAAAAATGATTGCTCCGGGAAAATATGATTTACCCCTCCATCTTTACTATTGCGCTGTCACTAGCTACAACATATTTTGATTTCTATTGTTCCCACATATTTATTTTAATTTTAGTATTGTGAATCAAATTCCACTGTGTTACCTCACGTAGCCACCCCCCCCCCCTCACACACACACACACGTAAGACTTCAGTTGTAAGTTTTAGACTAAGCTTGTCAAATATCCACTTATATCTTTGTATTCTTGAGCCATTTAAAAAAAATCATTTCGCCCCTTCTTCTGGACTATTTCATAGGTATGTTTTCCCACTGGAAGCCCCTTTGCAGATCGAGATCCGGGGCTATAGCCTTCCCAAGCCAGCGTCCCCTCCAAATACTCTCTTGGCCTCATGAAAGACAAATATATGTATTTCTACGAAATATTAATTTGACTTGGCAGTTCCTCTTTTCGAACAGGAATAAGTTTTAAATTTTAATAGCTTATAAATTTACACTATCAATTTTGAGTAAAGGTTTTGCGTAACCCTAAAAGTACATTTAGAGACTGCAAGGTCAACTCTCAATATTTCAGATATATTAAAAATTTTCATCACAACGTCTTGTAATAATTATTTGTTACTTCAATAACCTCCTCGCAAATGTTTCTCGCATATTAAAACATAGATGCCAATTTCTGTTTATTTCCTTGTAATGCTGACCTCCGTGGCGAAGTGTTAGCACAACGCTTTACGATGCCAAGGGCCCCCAGGTTCGAATCCCCGCCCGGCCATGGGTCTACTTTCCTTTCTTCAATTGCATCATATCATCACGCATCCTCATCTTTGCGATTAGCCATATGTAACAGATAAGCGAAGTAAAATAAATTAAGTCTATTAATCATTTTTTTAAAACTCTTTAATTCTTCTTTAGCATGCCACGTTTTTGTTAAAATTATATTACGATTTGTAAAATGACGAAATTCTAAAGGAGAACACGCAAATTTCTTTGTAGCGCATCGGTCAGAAAGTTTCAGGAATATGGATTTTCAAAATACATTTTTTCACATGTACTTTGCCCTCTTTTAAAAGTAGCGCGTTTTCAATTATGTTACTAATCATTAAAAGGATGCCTCAATACCATCTTGGAGGATGACAATTATTATTTTTCCCCTCCTAAAAGTAATAATATACTTTCGCTTTCTGAATCTCCCATATAAATGCAAGGGGCCGTCTGCTTCAGCCGAGCTCACTGCTTCTCCGGCGACGTCACGCGTTCGTGCAAGATCGGCAATCTTCGGATGGCTTTACCTAATCTCTATATTCCTTGGCGCGTCCCGACAGTAGTCGTGCTCAGGCTCGAATGAGAGAGAAATATTCGTGAACTGTCTGATTCCAGTTCCCAGTACACAGTTTGAATCTTGCGTTGTCGAGTAGATTGTGCATTCCGTGCATGTGTAACACCTTCGTAAAAACACTTCTGGTACATAGATGTTTTGATGCCTGATGAGAAGAAATGGACAAACATACATACTGAGATGGTTCCGGCACACAATATTAATGCATGGAAACAGAGGAGTTGAGTGGTAGAAAATGTCCCGATTTCACGTTCTGATTAAAATGACAGCCTTAAATAGTGGCGACGATTTAGGAGATAATAGTTGCTCCCCATTCTTTTGTCTCCACACTATCACACTATGGCCTCTTAATGCTTGTCTCCTTGTCCCCCCCCCCACATTTTGTAACCCAATTGCCACCACTGGCCTTAAACATACAATTGTGATACCCCTTTAAAAAATGGTGTTCAGCCGCCGCCCTGAAAGGAATTCCTGGATACGTGCCTGTTGCTTCCCGTAAAATATCACTGCATTCTCCACGTTCTTCTTCTTCTGTCTTTTCTTTGGCGCCGTCAATAGCTTCAACACAGTGTTTTTTATATATATATTTGTCACATATTTGTTTTAATTAGTATTCTGCTCGTTCCGCCACCTGAACGCAGCAGCTACGGCCCAAAGGGCAGTGTAGTTACATCGGAAGAAGGCTCGGAAATGGCAGGCTTCAGAAGTTAACTCATCCAAATTAAATTAAACAGGTATGTGCTCTCTCTAAATTTATATCATAGTTCACAAATAATTTGATTATAAGTTTTAAAAGTATCTGTTTTATTTAATAGCGTATTAATTGGTGCATTCTTCTCCAGCATAGCCATAGGCAGTGACCACACTACGACAATTTCTCTCTCTCTCTTATCTGCCCCCAGTAAAACGACAAAATAAATAAATGAATGAATGCTCTTTTAGCCAAAATATGCATTTTTGTGTCGTATGTAACGGAATTATAAAAATGATTGCCCCGGGAAAATATGATTTACCCCTCCATCTTTACTATTGCGCTGTTACTAGCTACAACATATTTTGATTTCTATTGTTCCCACATATTTATTTTAATTTTAGTATTGTGAATCATATTCCACTGTGTTACCTTACGTAGCCACCCCCCCCCCACACACGTACGACTTCAGTTGTAAGTTTTAGACTAAGCTTGTCAAATATCCACTTATATCTTTGTATTCTTGAGCCATTTTAAAAAAAATCATTTCGCCCCTTCTTCTGGACTATTTCATAGGAATGTTTTCCCACTGGAAACCCCTTTGCAGATCGAGATCCGGGGCTATAGCCTTCCCAAGCCAGCGTCCCCTCCAAATACTCTCTTGGCCTCATGAAAGACAAATATATGTATTTCTACGAAATATTAATTTACTTGGCAGTTTCTCTTTTCGAACAGGAATAAGTTTTAAATTTTAATAGCTTATAAATTTACACTATCAATTTTGAGTAAAGGTTTTGCGTAACCCTAAAAGTACATTTAGAGACTGCAAGGTCAACTCTCGATATTTCAGATATATTAATAATTTTCATCACAACGTCTTGTAATAATTATTTGTTACTTCAATAACCTCCTCGCAAATGTTTCTCGCATATTAAAACATAGATGCCAATTTCTGTTTATTTCCTTGTAATGCTGACCTCCGTGGCGAAGTGGTTAGCACAACGCTTTACGATGCCAAGGGCCCCCAGGTTCGAATCCCCGCCAGGGCATGGGTCTACTTTCCTTTCTTCAATTTCATCATATCATCACGCATCCTCATCTTTACGATTAGCCATATGTGACAGATAAGCGAAGTAAAATAAACTAAGTCTATTAATCAATTATTTTTTAAACTCTTTAATTCTTCTTTAGCATGCCACGTTTTTGTTAAAATTATATTACGATTTGTAAAATGACGAAATTCTAAAGGAGAACACGCAACTTTCTTTGTAGCGCATCGGTCAGAAAGTTTCAGGAATATGGATTTTCAAAATACATTTTTTCACATGTACTTTGCCCTCTTTTAAAAGTAGCGCGTTTTCAATTATGTTACTAATCATTAAAAGGATGCCTCAATACCATCTTGGAGGATGACAATTATTATTTTCCCCCTCCTAAAAGTAATAATATACTTTCGCTCTCTGAATCTCCCATATAAATGCTAGGGGCCGTCTGCTTCAGCCGAGCTTACTGCTTCTCCGGTGACGTCACGCGTTCGTGCAAGATCGGCAATCTTCGGATGGCTTTACCTAATCTCTATATTCCTTGTGACAAACATGCATGACCAAGGTTGGGTGAGTTCATTCTGAGTGCAGGAGGGGAGGAATCGCGTTTGGTCAAATATACGCTGAACAACCTCTGTATTCTCGAACATGGAAATTTCGCAAAATATCAGTCGGACAGGTACAACTTCCATCACACGCGCCTACAATCTTCGTAATCCGTATATACTGTGAATCGTTTATAAAGAGCTTTAGAAGAGAGATTGCAATCCCAAAATAATACGGATAGCTGGTACCACATAGGGGATAAAAGGGCAAAGCATAAGGTACAGTTGAGCCTAGACCTAGATCATCGCCAACTCCTTTGCAAACCATTTCTTAAAGATGGTCGCTGTTTAGCAGAGGCAAATATTTCACAACGAACTCTGTCTCTCTCAAGTTAGTACAGTGGGAGCCACTAGTATTGCACGGAAAATTGTCCATGACCATTTTCATTAATTTTTCTCTTACATCCTGTGTGTTTTTAAACGATGGATTTTTATGTATGCTGGAGCAGAACTTGTCAACAGCATGTTTTGAGTTTTCTTTTAATTCTTGAAGCTCTTATTGGGTCAAGTAAAGTGTACGAACATGGTGATGGACAATTTGCACGGTAATACTCATGGATTCCACTGCACAAAGCATCACAAAGCTTCAGGCTTCCATGAAACATACTCTTGTTTATTTGATGCTCTTGAATGTCTTCTGCACACATCGCTCGACAGAACATAATTCTCTATATCCTGGTTCATGTTTGGCCACCAAAAGTACTTTCTTGCAACATGTTTGGACTTCACAACTCCAGAATGAAATTTGTGCAAGTCTTGTAGAACCTTATTTCTCAATAATTTTGGCACTACAATTTGCCCACCATGGCATAACATTCCATTATTGCAATTTAAGACAAAGCGAAAGTTCAGCGTTGAAATGCACAAATTCCTTGTTTTACTTGTTTCCAGAAGTGGCCACATCTAGAAACGAGAACTCGGCCGCCATTTTATATTTTTGGAAGGGGAACAGTCTAGCTTCCCAGAAGATTCAGATAAGTGTTCATGTGTTTCGTCCTAACTCATTGACACCAACAATTTAATACATTTTCCACATCAATATCAGTGTCACACAGTGGCCGGTGTCACAGTGTAGAATGTCCCCCATGACAAATGCTCCCCCCTTGGAAAAAGTAAAATGTCCCCCCGGAAAGAATACAATAGATTAAGTCCATTGCAAGCATTACCCCCTCATGGTAGAATTTCCCGCTCAATAAACAAAAGGGGGAAGAAACACAATGGGTCCTCATTATTGTATATACATTGGTATTTCGTCCCCCTCCAAATTCATAGATACGCTTGTCTATAGGTAGGGAGGACGTTTTACATGAGTGTACTTTATCCCCCAGGAAATTCTACCATAGCCGACCATTGGTATTTTGTCCCCCTACAAATTCATAGACACGATTGTCTATAGGTAAGGGGGACGTTTTACATCAGTGTACTTTATCCCCCGGAAATTCTACCATAGCCGACCATTGGTATTTCGTCCCCCCTCCAAATTCATACATACGCTTGTCTATAAGTAAGGGAGACGTATTACATGAGTGTACTTTATCCCCCAGGAAATTCTACCACAGCCGACCATTGGTATTTTGTCCCCCTTCCAAATTCATAGATACGCTTGTCTATAGGTAGGGGAGACGTTTTACATGAGTGTACTTTATCCCCCAGGAAATTCTACCACAGCCGACCATTGGTATTTTGTCCCCCTTCCAAATTCATAGATACGCTTGTCTATAGGTAGGGGAGACGTTTTACATGAGTGTACTTTATCCCCCAGGAAATTCTACCACGGCCGACCATTGGTATTTTGTCCCCCTTCCAAATTCATAGATACGCTTGTCTATAGGTAGGGGAGACGTTTTACATGAGTGTACTTTATCCCCCCGGAAATTCTACCACAGCCGACCATTGGTATTTTGTCCCCCTTCCAAATTCATAGATACGCTTGTCTATAGGTAGGGGAGACGTTTTACATGAGTGTACTTTATTCCCCAGGAAATTCTACCACAACCGACCATTGGTATTTTGTCCCCCTTCCAAATTCATAGATACGCTTGTCTATAGGTAGGGGAGACGTATTACATGAGTGTACTTTATCCCCCAGAATATTCTATCATAGCCGACCATTGGTATTTCGTCCCCCCTCCAAATTCATAGATACGCTTGTCTATAGGTAGGGGAGACGTTTTACATGAGTGTACTTTATCCCCCAGGAAATTCTACCACAGCCGACCATTGGTATTTTGTCCCCCTTCCAAATTCATAGATACGCTTGTCTATAGGTAGGGGAGACGTTTTACATGAGTGTACTTTATCCCCCAGGAAATTCTACCACAGCCGACCATTGGTATTTTGTCCCCCCTCCAAATTCATAGATACGCTTGTCTATAAGTAAGGGAGACGTTTTACATAAGAGTACTTTATCCCCCAGGAAATTCTATCATAGCCGACCATTGGTATTTCGTCCGCCCTCCAAATTCATAGATACGCTTGTCTATAGGTAGGTGGTGACGTTTTACATGAGTGTACTTTATCCCCCAGGAAATTCTACCATAGCCGACCATTGGAATTTCGTCCCCCCTCCAAATTCACAGATACGCTTGTCTATATTTAAGCGGGACGTATTACATGAGTGTACTTTATCCCCCAGGAAATTCTATCATAGCCGACCATTGGTATTTCGTCCCCCCTCCAAATTCATAGATACGCTTGTCTATAGGTAGGGGAGACGTTTTACATGAGTGTACTTTAATCCCCAGGAAATTCTACCACAGCCGACCATTGGTATTTTGTCCCCCTTCCAAATTCATAGATACGCTTGTCTATAGGTAGGGGAGACGTTCTACATGAGTGTACTTTATCCCCCAGGAAATTCTATCATAGCCGACCATTGGTATTTCGTCCCCCCTCCAAATTCATAGATACGCTTGTCTATAGGTAGGGGAGACGTTTTACATGAGTGTACTTTATCCCCCAGGAAATTCTACCACAGCCGACCATTGGTATTTTGTCCCCCTTCCAAATTCGTAGATACGCTTGTCTATAGGTAGGGGAGACGTTTTACATGAGTGTACTTTATCCCCCAGGAAATTCTACCACAGCCGACCATTGGTATTTTGTCCCCCCTCCAAATTCATAGATACGCTTGTCTATAGGTAGGGGAGACGTTTTACATGAGTGTACTTTATCCCCCCGGAAATTCTACCATAGCCGATCATTGGTATTTTGTCCCCCCTCCAAATTCACAGATACGCTTGTCTATAGGTAGGGGAGACGTATTACATGAGTGTACTTTATCCCCCAGGGAATTCTACCACAGCCGACCATTGGTATTTTGTCCCCCTTCCAAATTCATAGATACGCTTGTCTATAGGTAGGGGAGACGTTTTACATGAGTGTACTTTATCCCCCAGGAAATTCTACCACAGCCGACCATTGGTATTTTGTCCCCCTTCCAAATTCATAGATACGCTTGTCTATAGGTAGGGGAGACGTTTTACATGAGTGTACTTTATCCCCCAGGAAATTCTACCACAGCCGACCATTGGTATTTTGTCCCCCTTCCAAATTCATAGATACGCTTGTCTATAGGTAGTTGAGACGTTTTACAGGAGTGTACTTTATCCCCCAGGAAATTCTATCATAGCCGACCATTGGTATTTCGTCCCCCCTCCAAATTCTTAGATACGCTTGTCTATAGGTAGGGGAGACGTTTTACATGAGTGTACTTTATCCCCCAGGAAATTCTACCACAGCCGACCATTGGTATTTTGTCCCCCTTCCAAATTGATAGATACGCTTGTCTATAGGTAGGGGAGACGTTTTACATGAGTGTACTTTATCCCCCAGGAAATTCTACCACAGCCGACCATTGGTATTTTGACCCCCTTCCAAATTCATAGATACGCTTGTCTATAGGTAGGGGAGACGTTTTACATGAGTGTACTTTATCCCCCAGGAAATTCTACCACAGCCGACCATTGGTATTTTGTCCCCCCTCCAAATTCATAGATACGCTTGTCTATAGGTAGGGGAGACGTTTTACATGAGTGTACTTTATCCCCCCGGAAATTCTACCATAGCCGATCATTGGTATTTTGTCCCCCCTCCAAATTCACAGATACGCTTGTCTATAGGTAGGGGAGACGTATTACATGAGTGTACTTTATCCCCCAGGAAATTCTACCACAGCCGACCATTGGTATTTTGTCCCCTTCCAAATTCATAGATACGCTTGTCTATAGGTAGGGGAGACGTTTTACATGAGTGTACTTTATCCCCCAGGAAATTCTACCACAGCCGACCATTGGTATTTTGTCCCCCTTCCAAATTCATAGATACGCTTCTCTATAGGTAGGGAGACGTTTTACCTGAGTGTACTTTATCCCCCAGGAAATTCTACCACAGCCGACCATTGGTATTTTGTCCCCCTTCCAAATTCATAGATACGCTTGTCTATAGGTAGGGGAGACGTTTTACATGAGTGTACTTTATCCCCCAGGAAATTCTACCACAGCCGACCATTGGTATTTTGTCCCCCTTCCAAATTCATAGATACGCTTGTCTATAGGTAGGGGAGACGTTTTACATGAGTGTACTTTATCCCCCAGGAAATTCTACCACAGCCGACCATTGGTATTTTGTCCCCCTTCCAAATTCATAGATACGCTTGTCTATAGGTAGGGGAGACGTTTTACATGAGTGTACTTTATCCCCCAGGAAATTCTATCATAGCCGACCATTGGTATTTCGTCCCCCCTCCAAATTCATAGATACGCTTGTCTATAGGTAAGGGAGACGTTTTACATGAGTGTTCTTTATCCCCCAGGAAATTCTACCACTGCCGACCATTGGTATTTTGTCCCCCTTCCAAATTCATAGATACGCTTGTCTATAGGTAGGGGAGACGTTTTACATGAGTGTACTTTATCCCCCAGGAAATTCTACCACAGCCGACCATTGGTATTTTGTCCCCCTTCCAAATTCATAGATACGCTTGTCTATAGGTAGGGGAGACGTTTTACATGAGTGTACTTTATCCCCCAGGAAATTCTACCACAACCGACCATTGGTATTTTGTCCCCCTTCCAAATTCATAGATACGCTTGTCTATAGGTAGGGGAGACGTATTACATGAGTGTACTTTATCCCCCAGGAAATTCTATCATAGCCGACCATTGGTATTTCGTCCCCCCTCCAAATTCATAGATACGCTTGTCTATAGGTAGGGGAGACGTTTTACATGAGTGTACAGTATCCCCCAGGAAATTCTACCACAGCCGACCATTGGTATTTTGTCCCCCTTCCAAATTGATAGATACGCTTGTCTATAGGTAGGGGAGACGTTTTACATGAGTGTACTTTATCCCCCAGGAAATTCTACCACAGCCGACCATTGGTATTTTGTCCCCCTTCCAAATTCATTGATACGCTTGTCTATAGGTAGGGGAGACGATTTACATGAGTGTACTTTATCCCCCAGGAAATTCTACCACAGCCGACCATTGGTATTTTGTCCCCCCTCCAAATTCATAGATACGCTTGTCTATAGGTAGGGGAGACGTTTTACATGAGTGTACTTTATCCCCCAGGAAATTCTACCACAGCCGACCATTGGTATTTTGTCCCCCTTCCAAATTCATAGATACGCTTGTCTATAGGTAGGGGAGACGTTTTACATGAGTGTACTTTATCCCCCAGGAAATTCTATCATAGCCGACCATTGGTATTTCGTCCCCCCTCCAAATTCATAGATACGCTTGTCTATAGGTAGGGGAGACGTTTTACATGAGTGTTCTTTATCCCCCAGGAAATTCTACCACAGCCGACCATTGGTATTTTGTCCCCCTTCCAAATTCATAGATACGCTTGTCTATAGGTAGGGGAGACGTTTTACATGAGTGTACTTTATCCCCCAGGAAATTCTACCACAGCCGACCATTGGTATTTTGTCCCCCTTCCAAATTCATAGATACGCTTGTCTATAGGTAGGGGAGACGTTTTACATGAGTGTACTTTATCCCCCAGGAAATTCTACCACAACCGACCATTGGTATTTTGTCCCCCTTCCAAATTCATAGATACGCTTGTCTATAGGTAGGGGAGACGTATTACACTGTTCAACAATGAAATTTTTACAGAAAGGAAAATGCCCAATCTTTATAGATTTTGGTACGCTGAATTCAAAAATGACAATAGTTTTTGTTTTTTAGCTCCCGTTTTTGAGATAAAGTAAAAAACAATCTTAGAGATTTTGGTACGCTTTCGTACGTTTTCGTGCTATATGAAGTTTGTCACGTCCTTATTTCTGGTTTTTTAGCTCTTGTTTTCTTGTTATTTCAGGAATGCCAATGAATGCTGTGTTTCACGCAGTTATAAGATACGCACATTGTAATGTGAGGCGACGACCTTGACCACATCCTCAGATATGTATATCGATCGGTGAACACGTGCTCCGCGTGATTATTACGTCAGTGTTTTGTTTCTAGCTAACACAGTCTGAGATTGCTTGCCTTCCGGAGTGCTCCATTGTGTATTGTGACGTGAGTTTCTGAGTTACTGTGTGGAATCAAAACTGCTGTTATAATGCCCCGCAGATGTGTTAATAACCCCAACAATTTTTGTTATATATGTGGAGATGCAATTTTTGGACAAAGGAAGCGAACATTGTCAGAAGCAGTGAAAAAAGCTTATTTCCTATATTTCGGGTGCCGTGTTGGGGACCAATCAAAAGCATGGGCTCCTCATGTTTGTTGTACGACATGTTCATCAACTCTAAATGCATGGATGAAAGGAAAAAAAGTTTCCATGCGTTTTGCAGTGCCGGCCATTTGGCGCGAACCTACAAACCACGCAACAAATTGCTACTTCTGCTTGGTGCGTCCGCTAAGTAAAGGATTGAACAAGAAAAAGAAGAGCATCATACGTATCCTAATATACCAAGTGCGATGCGACCAGTGCCTCATGGAGTGGGTCTTCCAGTGCCAGATCCTCCAATAGCCACAACAATAAACTTTTCTAGTGACAGTGAAGATGAAGACCAGTCGGATATATGCCATCCTTCCACATCTAACGATCCCACCTTTACGCCAACATCATCTAGTGAAATGCACAAAATCACGCAAAGTGAACTCAATGATCTTGTTAGAGACTTGGACCTTCCAAAACATAAAGCCGAAGTATTAGCTTCTCGTTTAATGGAGTGGAATCTTCTGGAAGATAAAGCTCGAGTATGTACTTTTCGCCAACGTCAAAAGCCACTCGAAAGGTTTTTCAACACAACAAACGAAATGACATACTGTACGGATGTTGAAGGTTTGATGCAAGAACTCAATATCTTATACAAACAGGACGATTGGAGACTTTTCATAGATGGTTCGAAAACAAGTTTGAAAGCCGTGCTATTACATAATGGCAATGTGCTTCCTTCCATCCCAGTGGCATATGCAGCCCTAGCAAAGGAAAGTTACATCATGATGAGAGGTATTTTAAACAGCATCGACTATGATAAGCACCAATGGCTCATATGTGCTGATTTAAAAGTCATCGGTATGCTTATGGGCCTCCAAGGTGGGTACACTAAGTACTGCTGCTACATTTGTGAGTGGGACAGTCGTGCTAAGGATTTACATTACAAACAGAAGGACTGGCCACGACGACAAGCTTTATTGCCTGGCAAGAAAAATGTCTCATGGGAGCCACTTGTAAATCCCAGTAAAGTCCTGTTACCACCACTACATGTGAAGCTAGGATTGATGAAGTCATTTGTAAAAGCAGTGAATAAGAGCAACGAACGAGCATTTGAATACTTGCGTGTCAAATTCCCTGGACTGAGTGCTGAGAAGATCAAGCAGGGAGTATTCATTGGTCCACAAATACGTAAGATCCTTGGAGACCAGCAATTCGAGTGTATTCTCAGTCCTGATGAGCTAAACACGTGGCAATGCTTTCGGAAAGTTACGTCATTATTCTTGGGCAATAGGAGGGCTGAAAATTATATTGAACTTGTGAATGACCTTATGTGTGCCTATGAGAAACTGAAATGCAACATGTCACTCAAAATGCACTTCATTCACTCACATATCGACGTTTTCCCTGAAGATTGTGGGGCGTTTAGTGATGAACATGGTGAGAGGTTTCACCAAGAAATCTCTGTAATGGAACATCGATACCAAGGAAGATTCAGTGCTTCAATGTTGGCAGATTTCTGCTGGACTTTACAGAAAGACTCTCATCTTCCCCATAAGCGGCAGGCGAAGAGAAAACGCGTGTTGTAAACAAGGTAGCTGTTAATAGTGTATCTTTAATTTAACTAAATCGACTAGCATTTCATGTACTTAGTCTAAAGCACTTTGATTTATTTTTTCACATGATTTGTGAATAGGTTACATTTTACTAGTTTGCATTGTTAGTTTGCATTGTAAAAACTAGTCTGACATAAATGATGTGATATATGGAATCAGCAAGCTTGTCATTCAAAAATTATGAATAGAATATGAAAAATATATGTATCAGTATTTCAGTAGCAATATAAACTTACACACCCTGTATCTTAAAAACTAGAGCCATTCGAGAAAAACGAACTCCATATTTGTGATCAGTGCATCGAATTAACCCCAAAACCACTGTCAATTGTTTGGTAAGTTAATGTGTGTTAGGCAGTGCTACGCTTGTTAGACTATGGCCCATTATAATATGTGAAGAACATAAAAGTTTCAATAACTTCCAAACCTGAGCTAATCTAGATTTTTAATTGTCATTTTCAACTTCAGCACACTCAAATCCATATAAATCAGCTATTTTGGCCTCTGTAAAAAACAAAAAGTTAAAATTTGTTGTCTAGTGTTACATGAGTGTACTTTATCCCCCAGGAAATTCTATCATAGCCGACCATTGGTATTTCGTCCCCCTTCCAAATTCATAGATACGCTTGTCTATAGGTAGGGGAGACGTTTTACATGAGTGTACTTTATCCCCCAGGAAATTCTACCACAGCCGACCATTGGTATTTTGTCCCCCTTCCAAATTCATAGATACGCTTGTCTATAGGTAGGGGAGACGTTTTACATGAGTGTACTTTATCCCCCAGGAAATTCTACCATAGCCGATCATTGGTATTTCGTCCCCCCTCCAAATTCATAGATACGCTTGTCTATATGTAGGGGAGACGTTTTACATGAGTGTACTTTATCCCCCAGGAAATTCTACCACAGCCGACCATTGGTATTTTGTCCCCCCTCCAAATTCATAGATACGCTTGTCTATAGGTAGGGGGTGGGGACGTTTTACATCAGTGTACTCAGTCGTCTTAGAGAAAATATATCACCAAAGCGATATACTGGTAAAGTCGGTTTTATCAAAATACTATTTTAGAATTCAAGATTTTGAAATATGAATGGGGAGGGGTGAAATAGCATGGGTCGTCTATTGGATAATATGAAAGACTGTAAGTTTAGTTGGCGGTAAGGCACGCTCTCTTTGTCATGAGGTTGCTGATTGTTTGGTACTGGACATTTATTCAACATAGTCAGTGTGCTTTAGAGTCCTGCATAGAGGGATCTTTGCCCGAGAGTGTAAGTTTCAACGGACAACCCTAGATATATTTCGGAATTCACTGTTTCTTCGCTCAAATAAGGCGCGAACAGGAAATCGAGCGATATACGCTCGAAGCCCAGTAGTTCACGTATACCGTAATTTGCCTGTGCTACTTCATCCGGAAATGTGGAATATGAAGTGAACGGCGCAGTGAAATTGAATGTTAAGTTAACATAGTCATCTGCATTTTTAAATTGTGTTGTGCTTATCTTACCAATACATAGCGTCATATGAAAATGAATAGATGATTATGTGCTGAAACTACCTGGGCTTATTTTTACACATATATTTTTACAATTATTGTCACATTGAATTGATATTTGATTTTAATACACTCGAGCGTATCACGCTTGAGCGTGGGAGAGTCGTACGAGTATGACCGATGGAAAGCGGTCTAATGCAGTACTATATAATGTCCCTAGACTGTCATAAGAAGAATAAAGAAGCAAGTCTTTCAGTTTGTTACTCTCACTATACTTAAAATATTGCTCTCTACACTTATCTATAGATAACTAGTTGAATGATACGAGTGAAAACTTTCAGCATTCAAGTTCCTGGCTGGGGTAAGAAATCCTGAGACGACCATTTGCAATTAAATGCACCGACAAGACAGAATTTCTATTAGATGGTGATTGTAATAATGGCTACGAATGATAAGAAAGTAATTTTTCTCTACAGGTATTTCATTACTTACATTGCTTACTATCATTTTCTGGAGTTTTTCGTAGGTTTATAGCATATTCGTCTAGGTATCAAAGCAAAGGAACTGTTGAAAAAGAAAAAAACTGTAAAAAAGTAAACTTTACGTTAAAATATTGAGGCCCTATTAATTGAATATTATTGTCAATTTGCAGAGACAAATATTACAATTTTCGTTTTGCTCTCAACTGGTTACTGGCTCTTATGTAGTGTTCACGAGAAGAGATGCCTCAAGTGTTGTGTAATTCAGCGATTTTCTGCGAGAATGCGCTATTAGTAATTCGTTGTTCTTTGCTGCAGCCTCAATGTTATCGTGTGTGAAATCTGACTTGACACGCCTCTATTTTTTTTTAATAATCGAGGGGAGAGGTAAGATCCATCACTTTTACACCTCAAGAGTAAAATATCAACTTTTTGTTAACAGTTGTACTTCTACAATAATGATTAATTTGGCATCGTTTTGTGCTAAATGGTGCAAGGCACGTACAAAGAAATGGCTTCCTACGATTTCAGGCGAAGTCCCCTTTTCAACGAGAAAGACAGAGCGAAGCGTCCTCCTTAGACAAAAGGACAAATGCCCTGTTTTAGAGAAAGGAGAGATAACCCATTAATGTAAGAAGAAATGTTCCACCCTCTTTCATCCGAATTTACTTCATAAGAATAATTATAATAACCTAAAGAAATGAATAAACACAGATATTTTGGAAAAACTAAAGTAAAAACTAAGAAATTCCAGTAGGAAATCATCAAATAAGGAGAAATGTGGACAATGAAGAATACAAGTTGAGCCAATAAATGACGACCATAACCTAGGAACCAACGCTCTGGAAATCTCATCTGACGAAGAACACAATTACAAAAGGAATTAAAATGTTTAGAATGCTTGGAAGACTCAGAAAAGGCAACGTTCAGAAACGAAATTCATGCATGAAAAATGCACGTTTTATGGTAAGAGGTGAAATTTGTAAGAGAAGGAGGAAAGTAAGAACTATGAAGAAGTCTACTGAGGAAACATCTTCCTCAATTTTCTATTCTGAGGAACTAATTTGTCGACGAATTTTCATTTTATTCTTGTTTATACGTCATGTAATGATTTAAAATATCTTGTCAAACATTCAATTGAAAGGATGCTTTGGAAAATGCACATAATTTTCAAAATGGAATTATTCCAAACCGTTTCGGTATACTTGTAAAAAAAGGATATATATATATAATGTTGAGCATCTCACTTTAAGGAATAGTACACTGATGTAAAACGTTCCCTTAGTGATAAAATCAATCTATTTAAAATTTGAAAAATTTCCAGGGGATTAAGCACACTCATATAAAGCGACCCCCCTATCTATAGACAAGCGTATCTATGAATTTGGAGGGGGACGAAATAGCATAAGTCGGCTATGGTAGAATTTCTGGGCGATAAAGTACACTGATGTAAAACGTCCCCCTACCGATAGACAAGCGTATCTATGAATTTAGAGGGGGACGTAATATCATAGATCGGCTATGGTAGAATTTTCAGAGGGAAGCTATACAATAGTTAGGACCAATTGTGTTTCGTCTCCCTTGTGTGTATTGAGGGGGAAATTCTACCATGAGGGGGAAAGTTTACAATGGACTTAATCTATTGTATTCTTTCCGGGGGCACATTTTACTTTTTCCGGGGGAACATTTGCGATGGGGACGTTCTACACTGTGACACCGGCCGTGTGGTCTAAGGCTTCATGCTTTTGGGATCTTGCTACGGGACGCGCGCAGGTTTGAGTCTCCTGTGGGAAGAGCAAAAAATTCTTTCCTGAGATATCGGCCTATGTGACCAGTGGCCACTCACCATCTTGAGGAAATTGGGGAGCTACGAATGAGTAGCGTAACCCGATCATGGAAACAAACTGGGGTTCGTCGTGATGACCACAAGTCTGGTTGGATGATTTTCCACCTCGGCAGGTGGGAGTGAGGTCGGTAGTAAGAAGGCAGGCCCTGGCCCTCACGGGCTGTTGCGCCACGGGTTATTGTAATATTTCGGTTTATAACTCGGTTTCAACATTGGAAAATTTTGATTAAAGACACTTTTAGACGAATTGGTTTATCTGGACTGAGTCTACAGTTTGATACTAGATTATAACCGCAATGTATACAACCAGGAATTGAACACATACATACGTAGTATATTCTTGCACAGCAATACAGATATCACCATGCTATCCGCTTATGTTAAAAAAACAAACTAAAACGTATCAACTTATCTTGTTTAATTAACTAACCATAATTTTATTTATCCAATATTTAAACTGATCGAAAATCTTGTATGATTGTGAATAGAGTTTCATATTCACCAAATGTTTCGATTTCCAGCGTTAGCTGTAAAATTTCGGTGTTTACCCATCATCCTGAAGACATTGGGGAACTAATTGGACGTAATAGTATAGGACCCTGGTTTGAAAAGCAGACAATAACAGTAATGGGGCTCAATACTCTGACGAAACCCTTCGTCAAATGAAAAGTTGCTTGACAGTACTAGCCATCAAACAACCATTGCGTCACAGGCTTTCAGTATGGAATCAATAAGGCAATTTGTTGTAATTGCGATATCGAACAGTTGGAAACCGGAGGAAAATATGAAGGACAAAGGCTACATAATAATGGTGTTAATATTACAGTAGCTACAGAAGTAATTGTTTCCGATATGCCTAGACCCTGATATGATGCGCGTAATTCATATACACATCAGAAGCAATAAATTGCGCAAGCGTATTAAAATGGAAATTACATATAACGAGGTAAAGTTAATAATACCGTGCTTAACAACCACACTGCTGAATGTTGTTCATTTGTTGCAATTTTCGATACTAAAGCGTAAATCACCAACCCTGAGAACTTCTGTAAACAAACCGTCTCACCGATTCGATGTATCACTCCGAGTCAGCTGATTCATGAAAGCCGACTACCGCAATCATCTGATGTTACACTCATAGTTCGCCGCACCTATTCATTTTATATAAGAGCCAAAATGGATGTCTAACAGAAATGTTGTTGAAATAAAAATTTTCAAATCTTATTTTCTACTGTTTTGTAATAACCTGTCCCATACGTATAATACGTATTATATTATTATTATTACATACGTGGCTCAGTCGGTAACGCGTCTGACTACCATGCTAAAGGTTCCGGGTTCGATCCCCTGCCGGTTCAAATCCGGGAACTTTTCTAACGTTGGGGTGCCCCTGTTCTAAGTGCCCCTGTCCTGCGCCCGAAAATGGGGCTCGCCTTAATGGATTTCTCTTGTAAGGCATGAGCCCCATTTTCTCGCAGTGTTGCCAACTCCTCACTCGAAAAATCACCAAGGTTTTTTTTTGGTCTAACCTAACCTAAAGCAAGGAGCTGGCAATTTTGCTTGAGGCTTCTTAATGGTTTGCTCTTGTAAGGCATAAGTCTTATTTTCTCGCAGTATTGCCAACACCTTACTCGAAAAAAAATCACCAAGGTTTTTTTTTTCGGTCTAACCACCTAAAGCAAGGAGCTGGCAACTTTGCTTGAGGCTTGCCTTACAGTGCATAAAGCAAGGTTGCCAACCTACTGCTTTTGCCATAGCTTTTTACAAAAAAAAAAGAGAGAGGAGAGAGAGAGAGGGAAGAGTTAAACAACCGACAGCCTACCTACAACTTTTTTTTGGTCTAACCTAACCTAAAGCAAGGAGCTGGCAACTTTGCTTGAGGCTTGCCTTACAGTAAACAGATCAACATGGAGACTGCACCGCCAAATTTCAATAACCTCTTACCTTCCGTGTTATCTAAACTTAATGGTTTACTGATCGTTCACCTCAACAGCATTTGGACGAAACTGAATGACGATGTGGGCAAGATGTTTTATGTTTTTAATAACAATTTACATTTCTACGAAATTCCGATCGACGGGAAACTTCAAATCACCGTGAATCCGGTGAACGCAGGCGAAATCAAAATTTCTACCGGCAAGAACATTTTTCGAATCAAGCACGACAAGATGCTTTCTAACATTACGTACGATGTTTCCGCTGGAGATTACCTGTACGTGGAACTCCTCGGAGATTACGACAAACTTATTCCTCTCTTCGTAGAATTACGAATCGTCTATCCTATTATAAATAACCGTTAACCAAAAATGCCTAACGACATTTTCGGCAACACCAAGCGTGTAGACCATGCAGAAGAGATTCTCATGTTGGACATTCGAGTTAAGAAGTTGAGGACCGATTTGATCGCTTTGCAGGAGACCTTAAACAAAAGTTTAGAGTCGGAAATCGCCACGCTCCAAACGCAATGTCTCGACCCCATTCTGAAAATTGATTCCGAACTGAAGACGCTGATAAAAAATTATATCGACGTACCTTCTTACGACAACGTTCAAAATATACAGTTGAGCGTGGATTCGCTTCAAAATGATTTGGCCAAATTACAGCAATTTCAATCGAAAAATGAAGATTTGGAAAAATTGAAACTCGAAATCGAAGAACGAACTTCCGCAAGAGAAAAGAATTTCTCCGAACTTCAAACCGTCGTGAACGATATAGACGCAGAACGCTTGCATGTCGTCGTTTCCAAATTACAAGAAGAATTCACCGGCACGTTGGAAGAAATTAAATCCAAGTTGCAGACTTTGGAAGATACCATGACGAACCTACCATCGTCGGACGAACTGCAGGTCATCGGTAAAAGCGTCGCGAACATAAAAATTCAATTGGAGGCGTATCGAGATTTCGAACACATTCAAACCACCACCGCTACGCTTCAGGCGTCTCTGGAATTGATCAACGAAGAAATTAAAAATATTCACGCTGAAGCGAGAGCGTTGACGAGCATTCAAGACACGTTGAGCACGGTTCAGCAGAAGATCGAATATTTAGAAAATTTGAACGTCGAAACGAATCTCGCTCATTTTCATCACGTACTCGACAACATACAGGGTGACTTGGAATCGTTACGGACGAGCGTGCCTTCGAGCGAAGATTTGGAAAAATTGAAAACGGCGGTGACGGCACTATCCGATTCGAGCGACATCAAAAGTTCGTTGAGCGATCTCGAGAGTAGGGTGGCCAATCTCCCCACCTCCAAAGAATTGCACGCTTTGAAAAGAAACATATCTCGAATGCTGAAACGACTAGAAACGGAAACGGCGAACGTGGAACAGATTCGAGACGAAATTAGTTCGCTGGTGTCGACGCTGCCCACTTCGCAGAGCGTCGCCGACCTTCACACGCAGTTTACAGAGATGCGAAGCATCGTGAACGATCTTACTGAGAAGAGCTCGAAATTGAATCAAGTCGAGAACCTTCAGAACATCGTCGTCAACGTCAGAGATCAAGTTGGAGTGCTGGAATCCACGCAGGAATCGACGCTTGGCCTCGGTGCCAAGTTGCAAAAACTCAACGAAAACTACAAGCAGTTGAACGTGGAAGTGAAAATCAAACCGTCGTTTTCTACCGTAACGGATACCATAATCGAGCATTTGCTGCCCATCGAAAATAAACTCGGACAAGTTCACAGTAATCTCGTCACCTTCGACACTAAATTCGCCAAATTGTTCACCTTGCAAGCCATCGAAATCAACAGCGTTCCCAATCAACAGAGAATCTCCACGTTCGTCGAAGGTAACAAACTGTACATGTTGCATCCTTATCATCCGTACTACAAGTTTCTCCTCGATGGGACAATTCAGATAAACGAATTTTCGTACTGGTCTCACGGCAGAAAAGCTAGCGTTCCCACCATGACCTTAATATCGAATCGTGGTGTCCAGAAAGCGGGAAACATTCCTCTGGCACGTTGGAACGAAACGCGCAACATATATGAAATACACGAAGACGAAGATCTCACCGTTTTCGACGTGAGTGCCGGCGATAAGCTGATCATTCAAAACACGAGCGAGGTGCCACCCTCTTTGAATCCCATCACGCTGGTGCTTCTCTTCAAACGTAATCTCTAAACAAAAAAATGTCTAGGCAAGCCATCGTCGAAGAATTGCATAAACCTGCACGCCGCAACTACGAACGTTTGGCTGTGGTAACCAAGGGCATCGACGACCTCTGGCAAAGCGACCTCGTGGAGATGAGCAGCGGCAATTTGAAAAACGTACATAAATGGAACAAGGGTAACAAGTACCTCCTCACCGTCATAGACACGTTTTCGAAATTCGCATGGGCTCTACCTTTGAAGGCGAAAACGGGATCGTGCGTCACGGAAGCATTCAAATTAATTTTTCGCGAAAGCGGCGGCAGACGACCTCGGTTTCTGCAAACGGACAACGGTAAAGAATTTTACAACGCCGTATTCCAAAAGTTTATTCAAAAACATGGCATTCGACATTATTCGACCTTCAGTCACATCAAAGCCAGCATCGTGGAAAGATTCAATCGAACCTTGAAAACACACATGTGGAAACGATTCACGCTTCGGGGGAATTACAAATGGGTCGACATCCTGCCGGAACTCGTCGACACCTATAATGATACGGTACACAGAACGATAGGCATGAAGCCAGCTGACGTTACGAAATCTGACGAGCAGCGTTTAATTTCTACAGTTTACTGTCCAAAGTACACACCCACGACAAAAAAAGCTAAATACAAAATTGGAGACCGGGTGAGGATCAGCAAATTCAAACGCACCTTCGAGAAGGGGTTCACAAAAAATTGGAGCACGGAACTCTTTACGGTGGTTCGAGTTTTACCCGGAAACCGACACACGTATATAATAAAAGATAGTAGCGGCGAGATTTTGAAAGGAAGATTTTACGAAGAGGAACTCTCTAAAACGAAACACCCCGACACGTACCTCATCGAGAAAGTATTGCGTAGGAAAGGTGACAAACTGTTTGTCAAATGGCTGGGACTTCCGGAAAAGAGTTGGATCGACGCGAACGAAGTGATCTTGTGAGTACGTGGAACGTGGTGAAGCGTCTACCGGATCCGGAAAGTCAAACGAAGAAAAAGAACGGTGAGTTGCTTCCCGACAGCATCCGCTGTCTGATCGTAGGTCCTTCGGGGTGTGGGAAAACGACACTGCTCGTGGACAATTTTCTCCTCGCACCGAATTGGTTAGATTGGAAGAACAGGCACCTGTACGTGTTCTCGAAAAGTTTGGAGCAATCCAAATACCAGCAACTGATGAAACTGTACGATGGTCTGGACATTGCAACGTTCGCCTCGGAAATAAAACCACTCGACGATTGTCGTGAAAATTCAGTTGTTGTGTTCGACGACGCCATCCTGGAAAATCAAAATGAAATTCGCAACTTTTTCACGCAAGGTCGTCACAAAGGAATGGATTGCTTCTACCTAGCTCAAACGTTTTCCAAAATTCCAAAACAGTTAGTACGCGACAACGCTAATTTCATATGTTTGTTTCGTCAAGATCACACCAACCTCAAGCACGCGTACGATGACTACGTAGGCGGAGACATGAACTACAATCAATTTTCGGAACGCTGCTGCTCTACTTGCTGGAACGGTGACGATTTCGGATTCGCGACGATCGACATGACGAGGAAACCCAACGACGGAAAATACAGAAACAAAATCAACGACTTTCTAAACGTTGCAACGTTGTGAGAAACGACGTGTATAAATAACGTCATGACGAAACGAAAAATCGAGGACGAAAATCTCAAGCTTCGCGATTACCTCGCGAAACGCTTCAAAGGTTGGAAATCCGAGAATCGCGGATTCTACGAAGAGAAGAAACGTCAGGATCAACCTGTGATCGATGCCATCAGCGGTCTAGGTAAAGAAATTAAAAGTGTCATGGAACAAAATAAAAATTTGATCAACGAACTCGTACCGCTCGCAGCTAAAAGTTACGCCGTACCCACGCCCATTTCGAGCATTCCTTCGACACCGTTCGAACTGAAGGATGCACCGGCACGACGTCGAGCCATAGGTAGCACGTCGTCGTCTTCGGATAAAATCGAGTTGGGACCTTTGGCGCGAGACTACCTGAGTACGGGGAAATTCGACAAGGATGAAGTGTTCGGATTGTATCCCAGCATGGAAACCAACGAAGGCGGTGGTGTGGTGTGGAAGATTGGGAAATCGAAGGTGACCTTCGAAGGCAACGACATTAAAGTCAATTTAGGCGAGAAGGATAGTTGGACCAGGTATCCGGGTACGGTGGGACTGTGGGAACTCGTTGCCAAAAAGCAGCCGAAAGATTACACCAACGAAGATTACCAGAGTTACAAGGAAATTCTGATCATGACGGATGCCTTGTACCAGAACAACGACGCCTCGCAGAATAGGGTGAAATCGAGCAGCGGCGAGAAGTACAGGAATCTCATCAAACCGATTTAGAACCAGGTGAAAACAGGCAGCGGCGTCAAACGCTACAACACGCTACCCAAAGAATTCGTTTGGGTGGACGACGTTAGGAAACTCGTGGACCGATTGTTGGTGATAGCCGGCGAAGAGAATGCAGGCAACCGTAATTTCTACAACGAGAAGGTTGGCATCGTGGACATGATCAGCACGAAACTTTCCAACTTCATCGTGAACGACGACAAGGGCATAGGTTACCTGATCAAAATCATCAACACGCTGCCTCCGAAATTTTGGAACGTGGCCGAAGGAAAGGGGCTCGTGAACGACATCATCAACAAGTTACCTTTCGAGATGCATCTACCTGGCTACCAGTACTGCGGACCGGGTACCAAACTCGAGAAAAGATTGGAGAGAGGAGACAAGGGTGTGAATCCGTTGGACGCAAAGATCACGACATCGCCTACAACACCACGCAGACGGATCTGGACGCACGTCACGAAGCAGACAGAAAATTGGAGCATGCAGCTTTCGAAAGGTTCGTGAGCAGAGACGCATCGTTGGGTGAACGGGTCGCCGCACTGGGTACCACCATCGCCATGAACACGAAACAAAAATTGGGGTGGGGTATATAAATAACATAGAGTAAAAAACAACATGACTTGCATAACTGATTTGCCGCCAGAGCTACTATGTAAAATATTTAAACATACAGTAAACGGCGATTGTGAGGATGTAGGCGCAAGTCTAAGCAGGAGACGGAAGATATCATTACGCACATCATCGCGTTTTCCGAAGCACGGACTTTCTTCCTCTGTTAAAAAAAATAATAATATATATACGTGTCAAAAAAACTTGATATATAAATAACACACATCATAAAAAAATAATCTTCGGTATATATAAATAACACACATAGTGAAAAACAATTAAATTTCTCTCTAACACTCTGACGACTGAAAAAATGAGCGATCTCCAAGCATTAAAACAAATGCTAAATTTGTCAGTCGAGTATGTAAAAATTCAGGAATTGGAAGTCGACAAACCTTACACGATAACTTCCGGTTCAATCGTTTCTACCCAGTATGGTCCCAAGGTACGCCTGTTGCTCAACGCACAATACAGTCTATTTTTACCAGATCGATACGCTAACATGTTATCCGACGAGAAGCTATCTATTTTAATCGAGAACAAAACTCGAATCGTGTACAAGGGGACAAAGGAACTTCTTGGCAAGAAAACGAAGCACGTAATAGAATTTGTGTAACGACTGCGAGGCCGTAAAAAAATATCTCAGAACATTTATATATAAATAACATACCGTAAAAAAACTACACGAGAAAAATCTCAGAATATATATATAAATAACATACCGTAAAAATAACACATAGAGCATCAACATGAAGCCCAAGGGTGTCGTGTACCAGATACCATACTCCAATCTTAAAAATCTAGGTGTCCTCGATGGGTTACTCACCAAGAAACAACGCGAGGAGAAACGTTCTTGCTTGAGCAAAGGACACGGAATGAAATTACTTCTCAGCACACCTCAATTGAGACGCTTGCAGCGTTCGCGGAAACAGCAAAAGGTCGGAGGTTTCATATTCAGCATCCCGGCCATCCTGGCAGCATTGGGGGCTGTTGGAAGTTTAGCCGGCGGTAGCGCCGCCATCGCGAAAACCGTCATCGACTCGAAGAAGAACAAGGCGGAATTGGAAGAACAGAAACGTCACAACCTGGCCATGGAGAAAAAAGGAGGCAAGGGCGTGATGAAAAAGTTTAAAAAAAAGAAACAACAGCACTCACCAACCGAGATATTGAATCTCTGATCGAACCGTTACAAATCAAACACTTCAGAGGAGTTTTCATGTCCGACTCTTTACCTTCAAGCGTTAAAAGAAGAGAATGCGGAGTAGTCAACTTGGACGGTCAAGAAAATCCAGGCACGCATTGGATATGTTACCACAAAAATAATGATAAAGCATTCGTTTTCGATTCTTTCGGAGGTGTTCCACCTACAAATTTAATTCATTGTCTGAAAACGAACAAAACCTCTATATACTACAACGACGAACGCATTCAAAATTTCGAAGACGTGAACTGCGGCCATCTCTGCCTCTCCGTGCTCGCGTTTCTCTCTAAAATAAATAACCCTACGATCGAGGATTTCCAGAAAGCATTGTGGAACCTCAAACAGCATCACTAGGATGGGCGTGTTCCATCTCACGAGCGAATCTTCAATCTTGAAACTCACGCTGCACGACGACATCGTCTATCCTAAATCCGTGGCTCTGCGTGCATTCTACAGCATGTACCTCATACCTAACGTCACGCAGCACAACAACAAAATTAGCGTCGGAAGCGAACACATCGTCGTCACGCCAGGACAATACAATCTTTCCACTTTGCAAGCTCAGTTACCCAAAGGCACGTACTTTTCTCAAAATTCGGTCACGCACAGAGTGGAAATCCTATCCGCGACGGAGACCGTGGACCTGGGCACCATGGGAGAACTTTTAGGTTTCGAGAACAACCACCCAAAACTCGAAGCTGGCATCAAGCACGTAGCAACCAACATTCCTAAATTCTTGGCCATAGAGACTCTGAACGTACACTGCAACGTGGCGGAAGGCATGATCACGAAATCTTCGGACGGATTATTAGGAAGTCACAAGCAGACGGGAATCATAGCCACTTTCAAACCAAGTTCCGAGTTCATGGAACCGATCATCTACACGCCCTCTTCGCCGATCTATTTTCCAGTATGTCGCAACTGCATAGACGACATAGAGTTGGTGGTGACGAACGAGAAAGGAGACGTGGTGGATTTCGCAGGTGCCACTACGACGGCCATCGTAGAGATCAACGTATAATAAATAACACACATAGTGAAATGGAGCAAATCGAAAGTTACGAATTGCAATCTTTCCCTCCCAACCGTCGCACGTTCGCCAATCTCAACGAAGCGAACAGGGAGATCGAATACGACGTGGACGTAGGCGACGGGTTCGTTCATCCTCACAGAGCGGACCTCTACCTTCAATTCGACGTGGTGAAGAAGGAAAGCGGAGACGCGTTTCCCGCAGCAGCAAATTTGATACTCGTGGACAACTTCGTGCCTCACCTGTTCTCGCAGGTGGAGGTGAGGAAACACAACACCGTCATCGACAGAATAGATTATCCAGGCATCACGTCGACGGCAGTGGGAACGTTGAAATTATCCAAAACGGACGCAACGTACTATCAGGCCGGGGGATTCGAAGCCGGGACCAAAATATCGACGACAAGTCACACGGTGCTCTTTCCCATGCGTCTGCTGCCTGGTTTCTTCTCGGACTACAAGGAGATCATGTGGAAGGGAGGACTGAGGATCACGTTTCGAAGAGCGGCCAACGACAACGACGCACTGATGCGATACGCTACTTTGGGTCCGGACGGCACCACGCCGATAGCCAACACTTTACCCGAAGCGGCCAAGTGCGTCATCCGGAGCATGGAATTGAGAATGCCGGTGGTGGAATACGAAACGAACTACGCCCTCAAGTACAAAGCGGAGATCTTGAAAAGTCCGCAGGTGCCGATTCACTTTCACGGTTACCAGTGCGTGCAGAAATTGGCGTCGGGAAGTCACATGGAATTCGACGTGACGACGCAGTTCAACAACATACAGTTCGACATGCCAGATTTCGTCGTGGTGCTCTTTCAGACCGGACGCGATAACGACCAGGAAAAAGATTCCAGCAAATTCGACGACTGCAAGATCAAGAACGTTTATCTGAAGAACGGTAGGAACGAAGTGTTCCCGCGCGAGAATTACAACCTCGACATGACCAAAAACGATTACCTCAAACTTTACGAAGCTTACACGGCTTAAAAACGCGTGACCGAGGGAAGCGTGGACGTGTACTACGCGCCCAGCGAATTCAAAACACGCAGGCCGATGTTCGTCATCAACACATCTAAGAGAAAGCAGGTGGTGGTCAACGATCAAACCAACATCAAGGTCGTGTGCGAGTTCCACGACGCGCTGCCTGCCGATACTCTGTGCAGCGTCATCCTGATTGCAGAGAAGTCTTTTGTGTATGATGTCAAAAATGAAAGAGTGACCGAACAGTTTTAAGTACAAGAAAAAAAATCACATAATTCTCAAAAAATTATACTGACCGCAGGTTCAAATATTAGATTAACCTGCAACGCAATGTTTAGGATGTACTGCGAGGAACACCTTCTTACATTTGTGAGAATAATCTGGAATAAAAAAATAATAATAAAAAAAAAATTAATTTTAATGCATTTATAATAAATCACACTTGAACGCACAAAGGAACTTCCCCTTTGGCCCTGCGTGTGCCCCATATTCACCCCGTAGGGCGCGGCAGGGAGTTAGTCCCGCTAAAAATCCCAAACCTCCACCTGTTTTTTTTTTTTTTGCATTTGAAGATAAACACTATTGTTCTAATATTTTGGCTATATTAAATTAGAACTTCTGTTACATAAATTGTTTTTTTTTTCATACATACATACATACATGCCATTTACCACATTCTAAGCTAATTTCTAGATGATAGTGGCCCCATGGGAGCGTGTGAATCCCACATTTCAGAACGCACCTCTTGTCGTCGCGTGCGTCCAGGGCAATCTTTCTCACCTGGTTGGTTGTCAACACATGGTCGACGCTCTGGATGCGCTGCTCCACTCCTGCAATTGACGTCCCATTTATAAGGGCTTCGCGGTAATGCACTATCTCGAGTAACTCTCGGACGACCCGCCTGTCCACACCCTTAGCCTTTTTCGTGATGGATCCTTCTGCCTGAATAGCATAGGTTTTGGAGCAAAGACCGACATCCTCGAGAGCCACATCACCTTTCTTCTCGTCTTTGACTTTGCCGGCCACCATCTTGTTGCGAGCCAGGATGCCGTATCGGTTCGGCTGGGGATAGCCCGAGGTGTCGAAAAGGTCAACCAAAGATGGAACCGTGGCCATATCCTTGTACGCGTCGGCTGTGTGAACCTGTTATATTAAACTGTCCGTGTCTATGTAGAGAAGCGAGATGTTGTGGCCGTAGTGTGCACGTAATATGTCGTAGTACGTCTCGAACATGTGTAGCTTGCTCAGATCCAGAACCGCGGTTCCAACGTAGATGGGCTTGGTGAGCCTCACCTCACCTCGCTTCATGTGAATCAGAGCCAGCTGCTCATTGTAAATGGTCCTTGATTTGAATAACGGGTTTGCTACGAGCCTGCGACATTGTGCTTTGTTTGATATTAACCTCACATCTACACGATTTCGCACATTCTCCATAGTTTTCCCGAACACCGCATTGTTCATTAACTTGAAGAAATCGCGATCGAAATCAGAAGTGGCGACTGTGCGATGTTCGGTGTTGAGCTCGATGTATGGCCTCATCCATGGAGAATGCTCGAACATCAAAACTCGATGTACCGTGCGGACGGTAACCCCTCGCTTCATCAACCACCGGAGGTTTTGGTAGTGCAGGACATAACGCTCTTTGGGCACAAAGTCCATGATGAGCTTTGCTTGGTTCGAGCCGGGTGGGCATTTGAATTCCGGGACTGGCGGAAGATCGCAGAACAAATCCTGCACCTTCTCGGAGAACTCGAGGTCAACCTCGGCAAAAAATCCGCGTTCCGAATCGTCGAAACCTTCAACGTCGAAGTTGGAGGGATCGGCCCACTCGAAGCCTCCAAAGGGGAGTGGCTGCATCATGCAGTATCCGTAGAGGTTGTTGACGTCCGTGTGCATGATGTAGCTGGACGGTTGCGAAGGGTCGTAACCGGTGGCCATGTGGTGATTGTTGGCGCGTGCGTATCGCAGCGGCACCTGGACCATTCCACCCCGCACGGCACGTTCCACGAACAGCATCATGTCCACGTCCGAAAGAAGCTCAAGCCTGATTTTCGTAAGAAGAAGCATGGCCGACCAAGCCAGTCCGGGAAGACTGTAGAAGTATGCAGGGTCCAGCTTGTAGATGGTCTTCGCAGTTGCACGAAACGCCTGGAACACGTCGGCGAGGAGCGTCACATCAAGTTTGAGGTACGCATCGTGGTAGTCCCCGAGATTTTGGCAATCCAGCTCGCGCCACATGGACTGAGCATGGTTATAGTCATCCTCAGATATGTCCGAGCCTCGCAGCTTGCTATAGAAGTTTGCTCGAGGAGGTAGCGACGTCTCCGCGAACTTGGTAGGGTCCGTGACGTATTCGTAGGGGTAGACCCCCTTACGCCTGAAGAGACCGGCGTCCAAGTTCGGAAAATTCGCAGAGGTGATGAGTGTTTGCTCGTCGCTGAGTTTCCCCGCGAGAGCATCGAGGCTGGCCGGGAGGAACCTCAGGGAGTCGAGGAAGCGAAGCTCGACGGTAGAGCGTGATCCCGGGATCGACACTCGTTTGCTCAAGCTAATGTAACGCTCCTCGTTCTGCGCCAGGACGTTGATTCGCATGTCGTCGTACCCCAAGTGATGCACCAGATGGTGGAAGTCGTATCCCGAGCCATTGTGAAAAAACACAGGGATGAAGCGCGGGTCCCGGGCCATTAGGTTGCATCCGTTGCACCAAGGACCAACATACCTACCGTTAAAGTGATCGTGGTGTTGGACTTTACGGTTGTTGGCGGTGTACTCCTCGACGCAGACAGGGCAAGCGATGGCCTCGTCGTGTCTACGTTGATCGTCGGGGGACAGTGGGAGCATAGACTTGGGGGCCAACAGTACCTTCCCTATCTCGATGGCCTCGACAACCATCCTGTCGAGGAAGTGTTTAACTGCGTCGGGACCGCGATACACGTAGGGCTCGGGGGCGATGTGCTGGTCTCGTCGCACCACAACGTAGGCAAAACTGGATGCCTCGTGGAGTTGGTAAGGGGTGGTGGAGGAAACTTCGGGATCGGGATCGCAAGTGGACAGGGGTTTGAGGAAGGCCTCGAAGTCCGCGATGATGATAGCGGGGTGCTCCACCATGGCACCGTGCATGTGGAAACGCTCCACGGTGCCAGGTTTGGGCAAGACTGCCACCCCAGGCTCGTTGGCATCGCAATAAAGTTTGTGGCGAGCGAGCTTCTCTGCAGCGATGTTGGGACCTCTGATGCGCTGGTAATCTTGCTGTTCTCGATTATCAAAAGTTGACAAGCACCTGCGACACACCTCGACGTGGTGACTATCACTGCTCCGTTGACTCGAAACAAGTCTAGAGAGGGAGCGAATGAGGGTGTAGTGGTGATGAGTTTCATCCTTGATTAGCAGAAGATGAATTTCCTGCACACCATCGTCGTCTACGTCGCTCACCCGGATAGGGTACACCATATTTTTGTCAGTGAGGCCGTAAACGTTGATGGCCAACCGAGGGTTGTGTGTACGGGCCTCGAACTTGCGAATGTCCCGGACCTCCACCGGGTAGTCGATCCCAGCCATAGCATCTTCCAGTTCCGACTCGTAGAGTAGGTAGTGGTTAACTCGATGTGGATGGTTTTTCCTGCTGACAGGGTGCAAAGCTGCAAGCACCGACCATACGAAGCACTTGGCGTCACTGTTCTGAATGTTCAGGACGGCCTTCTTTGCCGCGATGGAAGGTGGTAAGGGGACGTAGCTGGAGGCGGAGAGAGGCGTAAACTTGCAAAGTTTGACGCACAGTTCGTGAGGCCCCCCACACAGTGAACCCCCCGAGCCCTCAGCTTCATGTTCTTCTTGTTTCGCCACCAGCTCCTCGGCAAACTGGTTGTAGATGACCTCGAGGTTGTCGACATCCGCCAGATGCAGCGTCTTCGCCTTGGTGTTGTGGCAGAAGCTGTAAATTTCATCGGACGGCTTCTTGTACTGGCAACGTAGCGATGCGTAGAATTTGGTGGAGGAGTGCGTAGCCAGTGCATTACAAAGAATGGAAATTATCTCTGCTCGCTTCTCCTCTAAAAAGCTACGAACGTCGCATAAGCCCTCCGAAGTGAGGACAAAATCCTCCAACAAACGCTCGAAGGCAGATTGGTTCGCTTTCGTCATACGCTTGACGCGTTTCGTGGGTGGTGCATTGATGGAGGCTGCTTCTGCCTTCCTCTTGGTGGAGGTCGAAGGCTGAGCCCCAGATGTACTTTCGCTTAGACAAGTAAGCTTATGCTTCTTGGCATACGCAATTGTGATGCGTTTATTGCATCCGGAACACAGTTCGGTGGCAGCCAAATGCTTGCCTGGCACGCAGGTGCGACAATGTCTTGCAAAATGTTTGCTTGATATGCTTGTTTTGCACACAGGGCAACTTTTCATGGAGCGCATTTTTTTGGGGTATGTTTATTTATATGTGATCTGTTGGTGGTAGAGTGTTTACGAAAAATGCCTTATGAGAAAAATTTTGTAAGCTAATTCTAATTAGCGTTAGTTTGAGGGGGTTTATTTATATATGGGTGGTGTTGTCTTCCTCAAATATGCGCTTTAATCAACCCTATAAAAAAAATAAAAAAATATATATAAGAAAAATATGATTGTAGATAGAAAAAACACAATAAATATTGTATGCATGTGTAATTCTATTTAGCTTATTTTTGCTACAAGTAAGTGTAAGTGGCAAGTAAGCTGGTGTCGCTTGAAGTTGGCAATAGAAATATTTTTTCCACACTTAGAGCACAGTTTGGTCGCACATATTTGTTTTCCCGGCACACAAGTACGACAGTGCCTTTGAAAATGTTTACTTGACACAGCAGTTTGGCACGTAGGGCAATTTTTTACAGAACGCATAATGCAGAGATTTTTTGGGGGTATGTTATTTAATATCCAATGCTGTGCAATGCAAAATATAATTGTTCACTTTTTTTTTAACTATTCTCTATGACCTTACTTGGGTTTTTTTTAGCCAAATTATATGCTTCTAGTCTCCTATACAATACAATATACGTACAATATTGTCAACAGTATCATATTTGAGCAGGTCGCTTGTCACCTAAACACTACAGCTCACAGGTTGGCAAAATCTGACATGAAAGCCGATAATACGCTTAAGTCTTATTTATATATAATTTTCACGGGCGTACAATATTGTCAACAGTATCATATTTGAGCAGGTCGCTTGTCACCTAAACACTACAGCTCACAGGTTGGCAAAATCTGACATGAAAGCAGATAATACGCTTAAGTCTTATTTATATATAATTTTCACGGGCGTACAATATTGTCAACAGTATCATATTTGAGCAGGTCGCTTGTCACCTAAACACTACAGCTCACAGGTTGGCAAAATCTGACATGAAAGCAGATAATACGCTTAAGTCTTATTTATATATAATTTTCACGGGCGTACAATATTGTCAACAGTATCATATTTGAGCAGGTCGCTTGTCACCTAAACACTACAGCTCACAGGTTGGCAAAATCTGACATGAAAGCAGATAATACGCTTAAGTCTTATTTATATATAATTTTCACGGGCGTACAATATTGTTAAGAGCGTCAGTTTCCGTAGAGCTCTCTTTTTCCATCTTCCCTCTATACAGTGAAGCTGTAGAAGACACAATTAGCTAACCTAGCATACAACATACTTTCCTAATTAATATGGATATTGTCACACATTCCTCTTATTTTATACTGTTGTAAATGGAAAAGATTATCTACGGTAAATGTTTTGTACATTATAGGGAAAAAATGCAAAATATCCCCCAATTTTAATTCGATCCACCTCTGAATCGAATTTTTACATATTCTCACGCCGGCACATATGTTGTTCTATTTTGCTTCTTTTACTTGCCTTGCTTAATTAACTCTCGCTAATTAGCATTTTTTTGGAAGAAGTCAACTAGAACAACATATGGCGGTATGAGAAATATGCAAATTAAAGAATATTTTAGTAATATAAGGGCCCTAGCAATTAGCTTCGTCGACTAAGAGTACTCTTTTAAACGTCTTCAGCTAGATCGTATTACTACGCGAGGACGTTTAAAATGTTTGGGTGTTGAAAAAGTTTGACCTATTTTTTTATTTCTATTGTTTGCTAATAGATGGCGCTGATAGTACCTCCTTTCTCTCTCTCCCCTCTTCTCCTCTCCCCCTCTTTCTCCTCCTCCTCTGCTGTATGACAAATAGCACAAACATAAAATCAAGATTTTGGAGAGCAAAACATAAAATTTGCATGCATCTGATGTCGAACTAGGAACTTTATCTTTCGGGGAGTCAACATTATTTTTTTACTCAGTCGTCATATAACATGAACACACGCAAACATTCACATGTGCTTTTATTATTTTGTGTTCGGTAAGTACAAGTATATTCTTACATAAATTATTGTTTAATTTAATAAATTGTAAACTCGAAGCCTGCTATACTAACACTCCTTCTGTGTTTCATTATACTATTGAAAGCGAATGTTGCGTGCATACGGAAATAACACAGAAAAAAAAAGCGGATGGAAGCAATTTAAAATCAGTGGAGCAAGGTTAGTATTACGAGAACGTAAAAACATGTGCTTTCATTCAACTTCGAAAAATAAGAATAAATATGTGCATACAGAACACATATGCTTTCTTTTCACAGTTGTAAAATCATATAAATTGTACATGAAGTAAGTTACGGGAAGGCTCTTTCTTTTATGTCTGTGTATATGTATGTTGTACAATTAGGTACAAGTATTGTACAATTAGGTACAAATTGTTGTACAATTATTTCCCCCAGTTGCCCAGTTGGAGTTGGGGGCATAACACTGGTACTATTTGTTTAATATTTTATTTCAAATTCACTGTCAGAAACTAGTGTTGCCAGTTCCTGGATGTAGGTTTACCTACTCTGTTGGTTGTCACTGTCAAGCTTCCAGTATTCGTACAGCATAAAAAGCTATAACCCCCCCTCTCAAAATATATACATTGTATACGCCAAGATGCTCAATAGCCTAGCAACACATCATGAAAAAACATGCCAAGAGGACCCAGTGGGTTTATAAGTCAGTGCTGCCAACTCCTATTTGTAGGTTAGCTTAGCCTGTGAAAGATCATATAGTAGAATTTTTGTAGAGTGGGTAGGCAACACTGACGAGGCTCGAATTATTATTTGAGGCTCGAAATTATTATTTGATGCTCGTCGGTGTTGCCAATTCCTATTTGTAAACCTTTACTTTTTTGGTTGGGCACCACGCACTCCTGGCGGGGTTATGGGGGCCACGAATCCTAAAAAACAACAATTATTATTATTTTGTTTGTTTGTTTGTGTTATAATATAAGTGTGTGTGCGCGCGCGTGTGTGTGTGTGCGTGTGTGTGTGGCACATCGTTCCCCCGAGAGAGGTTTACAAAGGTCACGATATACGGAGTTGGAAAATTACGATATGGCGCATTCGCTTATTACTGTTGCCAGCCGTAGGTCTCTCTCTCTCTTCATCTTACAGCAACGTTGGCATCTCTATTTTTTTAGTTGCAGGTGGTTTGCCAACACACTCTAGTTAATAATGCTACATATTATACACACACACGCACACACATACTGTGTTGCCATCCACCCACCTCTCTCTCTTTTACGGCAGTACCAACTCTCCTTGCCCAGTGTGTGTAGGTTGGCAAAAATTGTTTTATGTACTGTAAGGCAAGCCTCAAGCAAAGTTGCCAGCTCCTTGCTTTAGGTTAGGTTAGACCAAAAAAAAGTTGTAGGTAGGCTGTCGGTTGTTTAACTCTTCCCTCTCTCTCTCTCCTCTCTCTTTTTTTTTTGTAAAAAGCTATGGCAAAAGCAGTAGGTTGGCAACCTTGCTTTTATGCACTGTAAGGCAAGCCTCAAGCAAAGTTGCCAGCTCCTTGCTTTAGGTGGTTAGACCGAAAAAAAAAACCTTGGTGATTTTTTTTCGAGTAAGGTGTTGGCAATACTGCGAGAAAATAAGACTTATGCCTTACAAGAGCAAACCATTAAGAAGCCTCAAGCAAGATTGCCAGCTCCTTGCTTTAGGTTAGGTTGGACCGAAAAAAAAACCTTGGTGATTTTTTTCGAGTAAGGAGTTGGCAACACTGCGAGAAAATGGGGCTCATGCCTTACAAGAGAAATCCATTAAGGCGAGCCCCACCGAGCCCCATTTTCGGGCGCAGGACAGGGGCACTTCCCCTACTGAAGCGGCCCCGGCGCCCACCCAGCGTCGAATAACATGGGTACCTGGGGGAAACCCTGGGGGGTAAAGGCGGTCAGGGGCGTGATGCTGATCACATCACCCCCACTCACGACCGGATCAAGAAAGTTTGGGGCGTTACCCCCACACCCCCTATACGCCTTCATGGCATGGTGCTAAGCTCAGGGGAGCACTTTACCTTTACTTTTTTTTTCATACGTATATTTACTAACAAAAACATAGTACGCTAAATTTTCCTTTGTTATCAGTGACAAAGCAACGACAATCGTAAGCATATTTGAACTATACTGTATTTCAGTATTTCACTCATACCAAAACATTTCTCAATAATGTTGACGTGCAGAGTATTGTATTCTGGTGGCAGAAAGAAAAGATCGCCACTTTTTCAATCAGACTCAAATCAAAGGCAAGCCAAGAAAAATGAAACGTTGATTCTTCCTCTTCACTTTACATTTCATAAGTCACGACAATACCCAAACTGTTGAGACAGGGGGAAAATATGTATTTTTAATTCAATGGAAGGGGTTCACTTACTGCCAAATCTTCGTTACAGCTGTCTTCGGATTCACTTTCCCTGTCGCTGACTTGGATAACAAATCTTTCAAAATTCAAGTTCTCAGTTAATTGTCCACATCCCACAGGTTTCTCTCTTGTTTTCCAATAACGTGTCGAACTGCATCTGCCCAGTTGATCGCTGAAATTTGAGCAATGCCACTCTCAGTCAGTCGCTTCACTTCTTCAAGCTTGAATGTTTTGTTGTTCCTGGCAACGTACCCTTTGACTTGAGCCCATATCAGTTCAATGGGATTGAGGTTACAGTGGTAAGGGGGCAAGCGCAACACAGTGTGCCCCGCTCTCCTTGCCATTTCGTCTATCACGTAACTATCGCAGCTTGGCTTCAAGTGGGAAACCTGATCCAAAAGCTCCAACTTTAATGAATCAGCTAAAAGTACGACACCTTTGCCATTTAGCCATTCTAAAATATCACCTTTCCTCCAAGCAGTGGTCGGTAATTTTTCGCATTTCACACTATGATTGGGAGCATTGTCGAGCACAATAACACTGTCCACATTAAGTTTAGGAAGGCCAGACGAAAATCACTCTTTAAAAACATCACCATTCATGTCTTCATGGTAATCGCCAGTCGTCTTGGACACAAAAATAAGTTCCACACCTTCAAGTAAGCCATTTTCACTTTCAATGTGAGTGATAATGAGTCTTTTCCCTTTTCCTGATGGTTGTTTAAGTCCAGTTGATAGTCCTTCGAGAAGAGCTTGCTTCTTTGAAGTTATAGTGCTATCATGCCACACCTTGCATTCACCCACGTTTCATCCAAGTAATAGATTTTCTTACCTTGGTTTCGTAGTTCCCAAATGGATCGGAGGTATTTTTGCCACCAAACAACAATATCATCCGTATCAACGAGTGCTGTGTGTCAGTTCCTCTTTCCGAAAACAAACCCAACATCCAGCAAGAGGCGGTTTAACGTAGACACACTGAAACTTGGAAGATCTTCATCATTATTAACTTCAGTTAATACCTTTTTCAAAGTAGGCAGTTCTTGGTTTAGAAAGAAAGAATGCACTTTGCGCCTTATTGCACTTATTTCGAAATCGTCATACTTATTAACACGAGACACATCTTTGCGGGTTTTTTTGGGAGACACAACTTCCCGGTCATTGTTCTCTCTTTCATAACCCTTAAAACTGCAGACACTGATACACCACTGCACTGGGATACCAACTTAACCAATGGCGGCGATGGTGCAAACTTCATAGTAAAATATTGAAAAACGTCAGATGTATGTTCGTATAAGCATGTAAGTGTGTGTGTAAAAAGAGAATATGTGTGTATTTACCAGAGTGTGATCTTACATAAATTGATAAAAACAGCAATATAGAACCTGATAGAATAGGAAATAGTAAAAAAATAAGGTTTTTAACATGTCAAAGTAACTAGTTTAGTTTGTTAATTATAAGAAACATAAGTTAATTACAATAAATATAAATTAAATGTACTAAATAAGAACAATTGTTTGGTTTGAAGGTAGTGAATATATCGAAAAATTGTGCAATACTTTGCATTATAAGCAGTAAATTAAACAAAGTTTGCCTTAGAATAGCACAAAATAGCATACTTATTAGATTAATAACAAACTTTCTGATGCAGTAAAGTATTGACTAGGGCTGAATGATTCAATTACTGTAAAATATTAGTCTGATTGAAGTAAATAAAGTGTAAACAATATCTTTTGTTTGTAAAATATGGTTGTTAATTCCTCTGATAGTAGAAATATCAACTATATACTTCTTCATACATTCTAAATAACCTAACTTGGACACATAAATTAGTATTAAGTCTTAAAAATTAAGATAAACTGTAAAAGAAATTACCTTGGTTCTTCAAAATAAGCATAAAATAATAAGAAATATTGAAAGATTTTCATTTTATTCGTTATCAAAAGGATGCCAGATAGTGTAAACCAGTTGTTATATTACTAATTTAATTGATTTTTAATCATGTATAGAGCTTAAAAAGTGACTAAATATCATAAAAAGAACATAACATTTGAATAAAGTAACAAGATATTTTTTTAAAAAAATACTGTTTTTACCTAACTTTGTCGATTAATTCCTAGTACCTTTGTCAAGTTATAAATAAAATATACTTATTTCTTTGGTACTTGTGCTATAGTCAAATAAAATGTTATTAAAAATTAGCTAGTAGTTGGTGAGTACACAGTAAATTTGAGAGTTTTAGCCATATTTGTCCTGAAATGGATATAAATGTAACTTGTTAAGCTTGCCAAACACAAAGTATTTAAGAAACAGTACAGTATAACCTCAATTTTGAAAGCTAACAGTACTCTAGTGTTTCTTCATAGGCGTCTGTAGTGGTAAAATATATCCAGTCCTTAAGATTTTAGTCCTTCCATTCATCCTCAGCGTCACGATTAGTCACAAAAGCAAAAAGCGAAATCTTGTGGTTGTTATAATTTCTACTTTTCATGCAATCACCTACACTATAGTACTTTGTTTAGTGAATTTTGCCGTCTTCCTGATTGGTCTGTTAAAGTTAGTAATCAATAAAAATATACTTGCATAGAAAAATCCTGATATAGTTGGATTCTCAAAAGTATGTACAATCAGTGTTCTTGCTACATTTAGCACCTAATATAGTATAAATTGAAGTCTAGTTAGTGTTGAGCTGTAAGATGTTCTGGTACATGTAGTTACTTCAAATAGCAAATATTGGCTTTGTAACTGATAAAGCACTCAAAGAATGAACTTAGTTTCCTCGTAGTACTCCCTGAAAGTGCTTCTTGCACGCTAATAAGGCTCTGGCGTGTGTTCCTATGCCTCCTACAAACCTCAGTAAAGTTCATATTGACCTGTGATTAACCATTCAACATGCTATGGAGACTAAGCTTTAAGCTTCAGTCAGTGGAATATAGTCCTCAATTGTAGTAAAAATAAGACTCCCATGATATAACAGATGCAAATAACCCCTGATATTAAGTCTATCGCTCAAAAAAGTCAGTAATACTTGAAAATTACCCTGAATAAAAGACTATAAGGCTAAATAGCATGGTAAAAAAAGTTTGGCAGGTGGACTTAAGAGCCACGTAGTCATCTGCTAACATCGACTTGTCCTGTGATTTGTCATTATATTGTTATATTTAAGGGGGAAAATAAACAATATTAATAAACGTCCAGTTATACTCCTCTTGGTAAAGGGGTTTCAGTCCTTAGACACATAATAATTTTAGTAACAATAAAAGTTTGGCCTCTTATAAGTGCAAAAAGTACAAATATTAAACATTTCGTACAGTTTATCTAGTAAGCAAAAGCAAAAAATACAATAACTGCGCAACATACTTAAAAATTAAGCAAGCAGTGATATTCTAATGGCACATAATAAGTCTAAAATATACTCGAAAATACTCTGACATATGGTTGTCGTTGTCTGAAATCGAAATTTTCAAGCTTTCTCTCATGCATAAAGTGGCTCTAGGAATCACTAAGCCTCAATAAAATGGAAACATAGAGTAAAAACACTTGGAGAGTTGTGCTGATCACATCATATGAAAAACATGCAAGAACAAGAATATATGGAACCCTACTCATATATTTAGGAAACTTTACCTACCCTAACAGTAACGAAATACCGAGAAAACTCTGAAATAAACACACTTTCCTACGAAGCAAACAAAATATAGCGTAGTGGAAGTCAATAAACCCTAACAACAACAACAACAACTACATAAAATAATAATAATAATAATAATAATAGTTTATTTTTTTAGTTTATTTTTATTTTAAGTGTTGAGCACAGTATGAAACCTAATACAGCACTAAGTCAAATACAAAAGTACAAAGTTACACGAATAAAATACATAAGCTGCAGAATAACATAACAAGTTAGCACATTTACACTTCAAGTTACAGTTTTCAATGAGATCTATTATATCTCTGATACTAATAATTGTTTATTGTTATATAATATTGTGCAATTAACTGTGTATTGTTCTAATAATAATAATGATCATATTTATTGAAGTGATGATAACGATTAAACAACCACTGTGTTATACAAAATTAAAAAATTGAATACATAATTATAAAATAAAACAGTAATAATAATAATAATAATAATAATAATAATAATAATAATAAAGTTTGTGGCTAAAGTTTAAGTTAAAAGTACTTCTTCCTTAGTGATTAGAGAAATTATTTAAATAAAAAACAAAACTCAAAGTTAAAAATTAATAAATATAAAATACAAAATGTAATAAATAGAAAAATTAATAAAATAATTTGAAAAAATATCTTTGCGAGTCTAAACTGCAATAAAAAATGTAGCCTGAATAGATGAAATTGTGATATTAGAGTAAAAAATAAGCCTAAACTTGTAAATAATAAGTTAAAAATTGAAATAAATCTCTTTGTAAGTGCAAAATGTAATAAACACTCCTGCCTGAATAGCTTAAATTGTGTTATTTAAGTAAAAAATGGAAATAAACTTTTAAAATAACAAGTTAAAAGTTGAAAAATGTATGTGAGTCCAAAATTTAATAAAAAATGTTGCCTGAATAGTATAAATAGTGTTATTTTGGTAAAAATAAACCTAAACTTCAGCTAAAGTTGAAGAAACACGCTTTGTGTGTCTAAATTGCTATACAAACCCTTGCTTGAATCGTTCAAATAGCGTTTTCTGAGTAAAAATACGCGGAAAATGTGGAATATTGGTCCTAAGTGTCAAAATCAGGTCAATCTTACATAAAAAATAAGCATTAACAATCATCATGTAGCTTATAAAGCAATAATCAAAGGATCCATGGTTCGAAACCTAGAAATAAGGGCAAATAGTGGATCGCATCCACTTTAACCTGTAGATACTGGAACTGATTGTTCCCAGTTCAGCCAATATCCTTACGCTTTAGGTCAAATAGTCTTTGCAATGTAACGAAAGGAGGAAGAAAACCCGCCTAAATTACTTCCGCAAAACAAAATTGGAACCTCAAAAAAATCAATACAAACGTGTTACAATATTGGCGACATTATCCCCTTCAGCTCCGGAAAAAGACCGATGCGGAAGCTAACAATAGAGGCCCTTTCTCACCCTCGGCCGGCAATGATCGCTCGCGGTTCGGGTGGCTGTGGGGGAAATATTCTTCTTTTCTGGTGCGAATTTCGTCCGCAACCTTGTAGAGGGGTGTTGCAGTAAACATATTCTTGCCCTTTTTAAGAGCAATTATTATTAATAACATGCATTCTGCCCGTATACTTCGTTTTCATTTAGGCTACATCGTTCAATTCCATCGCCTTTAAAGCACACATAGGCTAACGCCTTATATTTGGTTATAATATCTTCTACCCCAGATCCCTTCGAGCCAGTTGAATCCGGATAAATCCAGATCCTTAATTATACCTAATATGATCCAGCACCGATGGCAAAATGGCCGCTCATAAAGTCATCGACGACTGCAAACCTCACATAAATAGCCAAAAATTGGATTAGAATAGCCAAAAACATGTCCTGAAAACGCATTAACTTCAAGTTCCCACGAGTGCATGAATCGTCCTTGACTCATCCTCGCGTATAAAAAAAGCATAAATTGGCTTAGAATAGGCCGGAACTGTGTTTCTTGGGTTAGAATAGGCCGGAACCGGGTTTCATGATAGTATCTATTATGCACTAACGGAAACCCCTTAAAACCAAGCTCCACGTCTGTATAAATCATCCGTGACTCATATCCGGCTGAAACACATATAAAAAAAGCATAAATGGGAGATGCAAAAGGCCGAAAACGGACTCCATAATAGTATATTTTGTGCACTAATAGAAAACCATTAATTCCAAGCTCCCACGCCAGCCTGAATCGTCCATGACTCTTATCTGGCTGTAACACATATATAAAGTACAACAATAGGGTTAGGTTAGGGTAAAAACGGGATACATAATATTATCTTGTGTGCACTAATGGAAAACCATTAATTCCAAACTCACAGGTGTGCATGAGTCATCGATGACACATCTCCTCCCCCACCCCCTACACGTGCCGCTTGATTAATTAACATAAAAACCCATTAATCATAATTAAAAATGACAGAATAACAATAGCCGAGCGTCGTTATGAATAAATTAATGTCCGTTAAGTATTTTCAATTCTACTGTTCATTGGTTTCAATTGCTTAAACTACGGGGATCGTTACTGTGAACGCTTTAGAGGTCAGATGGTAGAGCTAGGTTACGTTTTATGGTCCCCATACAACCTCGCTAACAGGCTTCTGGCAGGCAGGTGGAATGATTTCAAGGGATGTAGACGACGTACATCTTACCTCTCGGCCAAGCGGTTGAGTGTGGATGTCAGGCGACAGAGCACGGAGTCCTGAGTTCGACGGCCCACGGTCTTCTTGCCCGTGGCTTGGCGACGAAGCACACGCTGGTCTTGAAGTATCGGCCCTTGAAAAGGCGCCGGGACGATGGTCTGACCGACGGCTACAACTTGCAGGCCGTGGTACTGAAGAACTGAAGATAGTCAACTCGCGAATGTACTGCGGTTGCCTTAGGCGAAAGCTTCGTCTCGGTTTCCCGAGCTGGGCTGAGACCTGAAAGGTGTCGAGGTCTTCGCCTGGTAGCTGGTATTCTTCTGGAGGTCCTTTGAATTCTGAGACTTGACTGAGCCTCGAATTCTGGTGCTTAGCTCTTTTAAGCTGCTGGCAAATACTTCCTAGCTGCTTGGATAGCACTTCCGTATTTGCCAGCCGATGACGGGCTTGAACCCGGTAGTATCGAAGAATGCCGTGTCTCCTGACGTCATGTGTCTCCGCTATTTGTGGAATGTTACCTTGTGTTTGTAAATTGTCGCTTGACCGAGCACTGATATCTGGCGGGAGATTTTACCTTTTTTACAGAGTCTCCCTTGAATCGTTCCACATTCCCATGCTCATAGAGTATCCACAGGCTTGTGGTTACCCAGAGCCTTGAGAAAGATTATATGAGGTTCGTTTTTTTGACACAACAAAAAAATGTTACATTAAAGTATGAAGTAAGGTACCCGTTGACCGATGGATTAATAATCCTTTGCGCGACAGCCCATGAAGGTCTCCCTCCGGTCTCCCTCCCACACTTTCCTTCGTCACCTCTAAGCGTGGAGATCTTCAACCAGTATTGGAATAGTCGGGGGGTCAGCCCGACGTATCACCAGCCGTTATAGTAGGTCGTCTCGACCGGATTACGCTCACTCATTCGGAGCTCCCCAATTTCCTCACGATGGTGGGTTGCCACCGGCCCTATAAATTCCGACCAGAGCCGGATTCGAACCTACGCCGTCCCGCAGCGAACGATCTCAAGACGAGTGAACGCCTTAACCCGCTCGACTACGGAGGAGGACACCGATGGATTACATAATTGATTATACCTTCACCTGTTGATATGCACAAAATAAAATTATTCCTTATATTGCAGTGTTCATGCATTTGGAATGCATTTCTTTTGTAGATAAACAAGAGAACAGATATACACCAAAGAAATTACTTCTTTCTTTTTGTTGGCAGTGTTCATTTACTAGTAGTGTTCCTGGCCTGGTGGCACTGATTATATTTGTGTTTTTGTTTTTGTTGTATTTACCTTATTATTAATACCCTAATCCATGAATAAAATATTTTTTACATACGTTTTGCAGTATTATTTGGTTAGAATAGTGCATGTCGTGAGGTGGAAGTCGATAAACTTAAAATAATTGTTTAGAGCTTAATTGCATAAAGAAATAACGACTTGTGATTTGTCTTTTCTTTTGTTGTTTACACACTGTGAATCGAAGCACTTATACAATGTTTTGAAGCACTTATACACTGTTTTGAAGCACTTGTCTACTGTTTGTTCGGAGCACTTAAACACTGGTGTTTCTATGGCATCGTGTGGCATAAGATACCCTTAAGTGTGTCGCCAAGGGTCACGACACGTAGCTCCGTTTCGATGCACTGATTGAGACACAGGGTGGTGGGGGAGGTTACAGTCCTGGCGTCGAAGATGTTAGTACTCCTCTGGGCTGCTTCCGGATGGAATGTCGTCTGTCCCTTAGCCGAGATTATAGAAGGAGTGTGTGGGAAATATATTCTTGCTAGTAGATAGACTGTGGAGGAGGGGTGAGTTTCACTTTGAGGGTTTGAATTTGAGGAGCTACTGATGGGATTGGTGGAGCTTGATGTCTGGGGACTGCCATAGAGATTGTTTTGGGCGGGGGGGGGTCGTACTAATAGGCGAGATAACGACGGCAAAGGTGCACTTATAGTTGGAATTTCGTAGTCGTTAACCTTTAAAATGGGTTTTCTACAAGTTCTGATTTTGTAATACCAGTAAACGAGGATTATACTGAACTTTCGAATAACGAATAAGGCAATGGATAAATACGACGCAACATGACTTGGGGATTGGAGGAGAACATGGGGTGAGAGAGCATTAGCTTTCTTGGGCCATAAGAATAACGGAATCAAATGAAATATTTTATGCTGATATAATGTGAAGGTAGTTAGACAGGCGAGCCATATGAATAGTATGATCGTTGGGAAATCTTTTTTGTTGAAAACCCGTAAGATTGGGCGGAATGGTGACGACACGGAATTTTCTTATGTTGAGGTGAGGAATTTGAAGTGTCCAATCGTGGTGGAATAACATGGTAGCATGGAATATAGGGGAAGTTTTATAAGTAACGTTAAGTTGAAAATCAAGGTTTTTTGTCCATGCAGCGGGTAGGATATGGATTGTGTGGTGAAGAATGGAATTGTCAAATCCACACGAAAAAATGGGATGTATTCTTATGCCTTCTGATACTATAACGTCCACGTTGCATTTAACATGTAACAGTATTGCTCCTGGGTGTTTGTGAGATTCGAGATCTACTATCTAATACGTGCCGTTGGCGTGTAAATAAGTAATGTTGGGAGGGGGATTGATAATAGCAAATAAATTTAGATCTAACTGAATTATATCCGTGTTTGAGGACTCATGACATGTGTACGAACAGGCTTGTCTAGTTTGTTCTACTGTTTTTGCTTTTATTAATGTCGAAAAGCAGAAGTTTGTCCGTCTTGTCTTCTGGTGTGAAAAGGCAGTAGGCACAACTTTTGCGTGTGAATCTGGCAGTTTTCTAGCTCAGTTCCACTTATTGTTATGACGTTTTGATCTTGATCAATTGCGACATAAGCAGGACTGTGTGATAGTAGACATGTCAGGTTCCTAAACGGGAATGGAATCGGAATAGCAGAGAATAACTTATAATTCTTTTGTTGCGATTTGATTGGTATGTTTACCCCAATGTTGACGGCTCCATCAGATATTCTGCACTGCGTCAGTCAGTGCTATCTGATAATACATGTCAACAAGTTTGGTCGAAATAGCCAAGTCAAAACCTTCACTATTTTTTTTTCTAATTTTGTTAAGGTCCCTGAGCAATACTGTTTTCGGGATAACGTGCTCGCTTGCAAAGTGGTGTTTACAATTGGCTATGGCATCTTCAAATTGAGAAATTTGCATAAACTGGCTCAGTTGTACCATAATTGTCATGAATTCTAGAACAAACGTTTGATTTAGGTGCGTGCTTTTATTTGTTAAATTTTGTAATTTGGAAAGCAATTCTTGCTGATTACGGGCCCATGCCTCTGAATGGTTGTTATAAGCACGGAAGACATCGTGGATTTGATGTTGGAAAAATATGTGATTGGCTTCTAATTGAAGCTGCATGCCTGTGATTGTTTGATTAATTTGTTTAGTATTTTGAAACAGTGGTTCGATATGCTTTGTTGTGGCAAAATCACAACAGTAGCTCGCCATTGTGCTAACAAAGCCTAATATGGATCGCTTCTGTTTAGAGGACGGGTTTTATCTGGAGAAAAGGGAAATATGATTGAACAAATGAGCGTGTAAGTTCTGTAGTTTTATGCATAATTGACAGCTCGGGGTAGAGTTGTCTCGTGGGTCACACAACACGTTATGCAAAGACGTGTTGTGATTTTGATAGTTGCAGTGCAGGGAGTTTCGCAAACAACGTCTTGAGTCACCTCTTTAATAGCGTCCTCCACCCACTTTACCATGAGACCGGCTTCGTGCATCCTGCTGATCAAGACGTTGACCTGAGGAAGATACGGCAAACCTTTCGGATGAGGAACGGTCCCAAGTGCAATTCCAAGATTGTCCTTCATAACCCGAAACGGCGCCGGACAACTTCTGCACTTGTAGAATTTATACCCAAAGTACCTGAAGTTAAGTTCCGAGCCAAGAACAGCATGCTTTCGTTCGCTAATAACATTCTCAAAAACATGTTCCTAACTTGATCTAGTGACCTCAAACTGTTTAAAAGTTTCCTCATCACAGGATCCTTTTTGTTGTTTAAAACATGCTGAAAGAAAACATTTCCCATTATTTTTAATCCAGAGTCAGCAAGTTGCTCGAACGTGTTGATGTCCGATTTGTATTGCGGGACGGTGAAAACGCTTATAATGCCAGCTTGGTAAAGATTTGCAACAACTAAGCTGAAGTAGGTCCAGAAGATGAAGGTGATCCTCAGCGAACTGACTTGAGGGAGGGAGACTTAGATCTGAAGAAGAATACCAAGCAGGTGCAGGGAAGTGTGAACCCAGCTTTTCCAGTCTGCCTTGCTACATTGAGGAATAGTAATTGATCTGGCAACTATGACTTCCAGGAAGAACGATGCCGCCAGTAACACCCACATTTCCCTACGATAAATTATAATCATAGATACCCAGTGGGGTATCACCCGGCCACTCGGCACTAGCCCAGCTATTCGGCCAAGAGCAGTAAATTTAGAGAACTCAATAGCTTCAAGTTTCTCCTTGCTCATCGCCAAGTGAACGTATGCTATGTCTGCCCTGTCGCTAACCAAGTCACCCAGCAGGTAAGTCCAGCTACCATTGTTAAGCTTAGAGCCAACCATTGACCTTTTGTGCACGATTGGGTGTTTGATAGTGTAGTTCATGTATTTGCACAACGCTTCATACACATTCACCAGGGAACCCTTAAATTTTATATCCCCATCGGCATCTTTCCACACTGACAGACTTGGTGCAAAGTCAGTGTATAACGTTGTCGGTTGGAGCGTATAATTGTACAAATTAGTTGCCTTTTTGGAAGAATATGCTTCAAGCAAAGCCACATCCGCTTCATGAACTGCTTCTAGAGAAATGTTCATTACGTATGATACTCGGGAGAACGGATTGTATGAGGCAATGCAAGCTGTTGGTGACAAATAGACATCACCTTTGTTTCCATCGAATTCGATAATGGCGATCCTAAGTACCTTAACTTTCCAGAACTCTCTCAAAATAAAGTTTTTCTCCAAACAAGTCTTGCAGGACGTTGTGATTAGTAGAAAATTGGCTCTGATGTTCCACCAAAACGAATTCTTCATTTCAGCGATCTGATTTGTAAGACTTGAATCGCTTCCTGCAAAAATAATAACGACATCGTAATCTCCAAGCAACTTAAGATTTCCAGTGTTATTTCCACGATCAGAAAACACATTCGCTATTATTACAGAGGTTTGGATTTCACTTACAAACTGAGGAAGTACTAATATAGTTCTCGCTATGAATCACATGGAACAAATCTTCTATCCTTTGAGACTTGGGCGTTTCTATGCTCTTATCGTAAATTGTGTGGGAATTTTCGTAGCTAAGTATAAGTTTAAGAAATTAACGTAAAATATCGAGGATAACAGACATGCTACATAGTATGGTTGTATGATACAGTAAAGTAATGGAAATCTGCAAATACGTATATTTACATATAATTATTCCATCTTAGAAAGTACATCATTAATTCTACTGTATTGTGTGAAAAAGTGATGATGCAATACAGCACACATGTAATTTCTGTTTGACTACTATTTATAGCACATTGAGGAGAATGCTTTGTGACAGGACATATACTATATCCCCACAACCTACAAAATTTACCTGGTTTCTGATAGACTAAATTATTTTACGGTACGTATCATGATTTTTCTTAACATTGCATAATAAAATTATATTTTTTGGTTATGAACATTTATCAACGAAATTTTGCAAGGTCATGGAACCCTAACAGTAATACATGTTGGATTCTTCATTGCGGGGGCCACAGGGGCTCTGCAAATAGTATTTTTTGGTGAAATTCAAATTTGCTTTTTCATCTTATTCTTACAATTTTTTTGAACGGATATCATAATTTCCTTTCCTGCAAGAGCACGATACTTTGATGAAAAAACAAACAAAAAAACAACACAATTGTCTGTGATAATTTTCAGTCTAAGATTTATTTTGAACAGCACTATACTGCATTTGAAAAGCGTGCGCTTGAAAGCCTCCAGCCCAGCGAGGGTTAGAGGCAGGAGAGGCTATCCTCCGATAATGCTCCTCAATGATTCCTTAAAACAACTCTATATTGACTGCATGATCTGGGAAAAAATAACAATCATAATTATTAATTCCAGTACCAAACAACATAGTTCTTTACTTATTTGTCCTTTATAGCATTAGCTTATCTAAACATAATTTTTCATTCCACAAAATTCACAAAGTACATCCATTCAAATCCATATAACCACGATGCTGTAGTGGTAACGTCGTCGCCTTGTAATCAACGGTTCCAGGGTTCGATACAAGGAAGAGGCACATAGCACAGTGGTTTGGATTCTACTTTAAACTGTAGGTCTAGTCCCCATTAGCCCATCTATACATAACGTGGACTTGAAACAGAAACAAACTCAAACAATTAAATCCATATAACATACATGTTACAGTAATTGGCAATAAACATAATAAAGCATAGAACCTACCAGATGACGTAGTGATAAACTTGTCGCCTTGTAATCAAGGGTTTCCGGGTTCGAAACCCGGTGGATGAACACGGTGGTTGGGATCTTACTTTAAACTGTATCCAGTTCCGATTAGCCTATCTGTCAAGTGGACTTAGAACAAAACGTCAAATAATGAAGAATAGTGTTGCGAAATGTTATTTTATTGCACTACATACGATTTAAAAACAGTGTATATACGAATGGAATACCACAAACGTTTTTTTTTTAATTATCAAGATTCGTACTGCTTTTAATTCCACGAAGTTTTCTTTATTTGATAGAAAATCGTAATTTCTATCAAATTTCAAATACCATATTCCATATAATTGTAACTTAGTGTTTGATGAATACAAAACTAATTATCATTCATCATCTTCATCCTCATCCTCACTATCTGATTCTTCTTGCAGTTGATCTTCGTCCCAAACTTCATACAGTTCATCCTTCTTAGGCGGAGGGTTCATTATGTCAGTTACCAACATACATGCCAGACAGATCATCATCATCTGCAAAGAACCAATAAGGTATGCTTAAGCTTCAGAGGCTAGCGAGACGAGAACACACATTGGTTTCTTCAATGAGAAACCGCGTCTCGTTTCCTGTTTCGTTTCTAGTTTCACATGCTTGTATCATTCTCATTTTTAAAATAAAACATTGGGTGCGCTGAACTCGGAGATTTCTTTTATAATGTGCAATAATATAGAAGGTTGAACCGTCTATATGTGTCCGATTTTGACGTCTCGCCTACTTTAGGAAAAACCACGGGACCACCAGCGGTTGTCCTCGATGTGAGCACCATGGGTCCTGGCAATAGCCCTGCACCGTAACTTCCATTGTAGGAGGCTCCGTTGAAGTACAGGAACGGAATCTTGAGCCACTCCTCCTGGCAGGCTTTCGGGAGGCCACGGACAGTGGTGACACGACGAGACGAAAGTGCTCCTTTCAATAGGCCAAACCCGCAAAAATCCACGGGACTGGCATCAGGTGACCTCACTGGTATGTCCTGGAAGGAAATAGCCTGGATGCCGGTGTCTGCCGCCATTTGTTGGATAAATCTCTGTGTAGAACTAGATGTATGTGATGAGGCCTTATCCACATGCACACGGACCTGACTTATTGCATTTCCATACAAAGGGGGCAGATCGTCTGTATAAATTGGTGTGAGGATATGTTGCTGATGAAATGCGGAGCTGATTTTGCAGTTAACTTGCCTTCATAGCAGTATCCCGCGACAACCAGAAATTCCTTCGCGAAACTTGCTTTGCACTGACGGATGAAGTCAAGACAGGTTTTTGCATCTCGTGGGGTGTACGTTACGGCTCGAATTTTGCCACAATCGGGCCGCGTCCGAATCGGCAGCAGATGTCACCTGAAGCACCGTTCCATCCGGGGACTCAGCCAACCTCCGTTGTCCGAATTCGCGGCAGACGTGGAGTCGGAGGGGAGAGCAGAGAGGCGCGACAGATGCATCAGCACGCTTGAACTCGCTGTGACCCTCGCTTGGCAGCCATATTCTAACTTTCACTTTGTACAGACAACATTTACTGATTAGACGATGTAAAACTCAGTGATACTTTAACATTTTATCGATAATACTGAATGTAGAAAAATTGTAAATGATGAAATAGCATGTTACATTTTTAATATGAGTAGTAAATAGGTGGCAATCATTGTGATGTTTGTTTGGCGTCTGCCTTCTGCTTCCGTGCGGTGCGCCTGCGCCCCAGAGCGCGGTGGGTGAAGTTCGGGCTGACACCTGGCGGGAAAAGTGACAACCGTACTACGAGGGGACATGTAGATTCGGACGACTTGGACGTGACTTCGACGGCACGCGAGAGCAACGGGAGACAACGGGACGGAGCGCTTGCCAATCCGGACACTGCCTTTCTCTCCCTCCCATGGGCCGCAGTGAGGAAGTGTCCACGGCGTTTAAACACCATCCGGAGCTTTAATTTGTCACGTAGGTTGCGGTTCACAGTTGACTGTGCCACGTGCACTCGTCTTGCCATCACACGTTGCGTAGGAGGGTTTTCCTGTTGGGCCATTCGGCGCAACTTCCGAGCTACAGGTGGAGTCACCACAGTACACGGTCGCTTTCTACTCCCCTTTGTGGGTGAACGAAGTGCTGGAACGTCGTGGTGTTTATGTCGATGAATTATGTTCTTGATGGTCGTTAACCCCAATGCACATCCATTTTCCCCGCACTGTTTTTGAATCTGTGTCACGGAAAACTTCGCGTGGAAAAGTGCTAGGACGTAGCCTTCCCAAAACCGGTTCATCTTGGGAGTCATGATGCGCACACCACACACACGCGAACTTGGCGCGATACTAGAGGTCTTTGGCTTTCTCCTGCTGTTTGAATCATTCAGATCGGTCGATTCATGAGCAGGGGTGAAGGTTTAAAATCGGACACATATAGACGGATCAACCTTCTGTATATACCCTAAGTAGGCTGACGAATTTTAGGCTTTCTTTTAACTATGTTCGTCAAAAGTGCTTATTTCGCAGATAACTGCATTTTGAGTGTTTAGTTCTTTTTAGGGATGAACGATATCGAAAATTTGATATCGCGATATATCGTCACAGACGATGCGATACGATATTTTTCCGTATCGTGATATCAGCGATATATCGTTCCCATGATATATAACGTCAAATATCATGACTATATATCGCTAAAATATCGTTACCATATATAGCCAAATATCGTGACGATATATCGCCGACACGACATATATCGCCAAATATCGTGACGATATATCGCCAAATATCGTAACGATATATCGCCGACACGACATATATTGCCAAATATCGTGACGATATATCGCCGACACGATATATATCGCCAAAATATCGTGATGATATATCGCCGACACGATATATATCGCCAAAATATCGTGACGATATATCGCCGACACGATATATATTGCCAAAATATCGTGACGTTATATCGCCAAAACATCGTGACGATACATCGCCGACACGATATATATGGCCACAAATCGTGACGATATATCATCTAGTTGATATCGCCTGGACGATATTTTTTCAATATCGCGATATAAGGTCTGGATAGAAGACACCATTCTGAAACTGACCAACCTTATCGAGCCGAGACAACAGCAGACTGTTTTCCACTTGAGTTTTCATAGAGTACTGCTGATATTTTACGTGTATTAAAATGTTCACAAGAAATTTGAAGGTAGGTTAAATAAACATTAAGTTTGAACTTGGCAATAGAAATTTGGTCAAGTTTTCAATGTTACGAGTTCGATGGCTCATTTTGTGTATGAGTTCTCGGTTTTCTTATAATGTAAATGAACCAATTTTTTTCTAAATTACGTGTATATGTTTTCATAACATGCAATGACCCAGGTTAGAACCAATGTTTTCAGGTACTTAGTTGACTGATTGGTAACATACATAAATTTGGATAGCTACCCACAAAAGCAAAGCTCCAGGAATAGAAACAGAAATACGCCACTGAGTGGGCATTATCCCCCCCTCCCTCCCCAAAGCAAGAAGCACAGTCCCTGAGTAGAACAGAAATACAAATCTTGGTTTAAGCACTGTGCGAATTAACGGAGGGGGAGGCGTGCCGAGATTCCCCCCTTCACGAAAAATTTCATCATCGGGAGAAAACAATTATTTTTCTCCCTGCCAGGCATGATTTTATCCGCCTGAAAGAAAATTAGATTGAAAGCATATTCTGCAAAAGTATTTCTTAACTATATGAAAAAACACATGGAAAAATCATCCGTGTCCATTAATGGTCCAGTCAACAAAAATGTCTTGCCGAAAAGTATGCAGCCTTCTGGATTAAGAGGACGCCATTCTGCAGCTAAACAACCTCACCACTTCCACTTAAATGTTCAAGGCTTAGTGCTGATATTTTACATAAAGTGTTCAAAAGAAACTTGTAGTAGGTGACATAGAAATTTGATCAAATTTTTGGTGTCATTAGTTCGAAAGCTTGAGTTTGGGTTTTCTTAGAATGTAAATGTACTAAGTGGTTCTGAATTACGTGTAAATTTTACCTAGGTTAGAACCAATATTCTAACGTACTTACAACCGCAAGACAATAGTTCAGTTTACTCACTGGTAAAACAATATACAAATTTGCATACCCAAAAAGCTACCCCCAAAAATAAAATCACGAATACTCCACCGAGTGTCCCCCCGCCCAAGCAAAAAGCTTCATTCGCACAGTGGATTTCAGTATCTAGTTTTCTTGTTTACCGGTCTTGTCCCACACGGAAATACCTACCGTAATTATTGACGATACAATAGAAAACGTTCCAACGATCAAAACAGCTTTGTTGATCAAGTCCTTGGCCACTTTGTAGCATCCTTTCCTAAAAGGTGGGCTGTTGACGTCATCAGGTTTCGTCAGGCACGTCTTGGGATATTTGAAGTTTATTATTTCGTTGATTCTGTCCGTGGCCGTCGACAGAAGATCTCCAAGCCAATTACCCATTAAAGGAATTTTGCTCAGGGCAGCTTTGATGGCGTTCAAAATGCCATTTAACGAATACTTTCCAAATAAGCCGTAATCATTGAAACTGTCCAATCCGCAACAGTGATTCTGGCGAAAGAAGAAATCGAAAATGTATTACATTTAGAACACTTTTTCATCACATAAATGTATTTTTTTTCCAATTTGTCAAATACGACGATTTTCGTAGACATTGTGTATCTTGCTGGAATGGAGACGATTTTGGTCTTGTAAGGATGCTCTTGTCCTTGCGTGAAAAAAGTTAAGAATTTCGTTTTGGTTTTCTAAAATCACTTCATCAAACACCACAACGCACAGTGATCCAGAATGCGAATGAAGTCGGCAAAAATAGAAATTTTGACTTTTCGGTAAGGGAATAAAACATTACCACTTATGTAAACAACTAAATGGGGCATGAAACTGCCATAATTTTTTTTTTGTAAATTTATTATTTGTTCTTGTTTTCGGGCCTCAAAATGGCGGTTCCTGAAAATGGAATTTTCGGACTATATTTTGTAGACTTATTACTTAAGACTACTTTTTTTAAGACTTGTTGTAGCAATTACTTTTTCGCCGGACAATATAATTGTGCTAGGTAGACTCACAACTTCTCAGTAATGCACAGGAATAGAACACATATATGAATTACAATAAAATATAATGTTATTATTTTTGACTTGAAAATTCAAAAGTTACCTTGAGTTAACATAGCTTTCGCCGCTATTTCCCACGAAGATTTCAAAAGCAAAGGATACTTTAAAGCAGGGGTGCCCACAGGGGGGTTTCATGACGCGCCTGCGTCATGGGAATTTTTGGGGGGACAAGCTTTTAGACCAATTCTATATATGTTCACACAAAAATGTGGGGGATCGTATCGTTTGATTGACTTGTTTTTTATTTTTAGTTTTGGTTATTATATTTAGTTTTTCTACCTACCAGTGGGTGATCGCGGCGATAGGGTTGAAATGAAACACCACCTCTTATGCTTTTAGAATCGGTTTGGATGGAGGGGTGAGACGTGCTGTTCGCATTAATACAATGTTAGTCGAGCAGACAAACTGTGCAGAATAAGGTTCACACGAACAATGGCAGTGAACCTAAAGTATCTAAAGTATCATATTGCTTAAATATATCTGTATTATACAGTGACGCAACCACAGGGGGCAGGGGGGTTAATGCCACCCAACCTTCGACGGAAGTCAATTCTAGGGTAGCAAGGGGGGACAAACATTGACGACCAAGGGCACCTGCAAGGGGTCACAGAGGAGTACTTACCCCTTCGATTTCCAATTTTATGCGAATAAAAATACATTTTGTTAAATTTTCTTGCTTGCTTCGCTCGCATTATCTGCTTTTCTTGTTTTCGTCAAGTTCAGAGCTGTAGCTAGAGGCGGCGGGAGACGGCCATGGGCGCCGAATGATCTAATAGAAAGTTGTAAAAGAGAGAGACTGGCATGGCGTCCAGTGAAATTATTTGCGCCATATTAAATCTATATTTTTTCAATTGTAAAAATTGGATATAAAAATTTTCTTGCTCGCTTCGTTCGCATTCTGCTTATTTTCTGTAATGTGATGTATTTAAGTAATATGTGTTGTATATTTGTATTGAATAAGCTTTGAATGCGTACACAATTTAGTGTTAGCTTGTTAATATGTATTTTCTTATTTTATGTCGCTCCATGTTGCATATGTGTAAAACATATGTTGTACGTGAAAGTTACACATGCATCTTCGGAATGCATTTATCATTCATTTTCTGCCATTCAAAAATACAGTTTGTGTGCTTCATTTCCATTATTAGGTAATGTGAAATTGACGGTGTTGAAAAAATATTTCAAATCGTCTGTTCCAAACAAATGCTTTAGCACAGACTTCTATCCTCTTTTTGAGTAATTTATGAGAATAATAACGTCTTTGATATTACTACTACTACTACTACTACTACTGGTAGTAGTAGTAGTAATAATAAAGCCATTATTAATGCTATTATTATTATTATTATTATTATTGGTACGTTTATCCTGGTACTTGCTCCCCCCCAGACAAAAATTCGTGGTTGCATCTCTGGTATTATATTTTTCCGCAAATATTGTCTGACAAAATTAATTTGAGTAATTAATTCGGCATAAACGGGGGGAATGTTCTACCTTTTTTTCGGGGAGTGCGTCATGGACATTGGGGAGGAGGGGGGTTGGGCACCCCTGCTTTAAAGTATTGTGAAAACGGCACGGGAGAAAAGTTTTGCTATTTTTCACAAATTTAGCTTATTTGCGAACGTGTGCTCCGTTGTTAATGGGTCAGTTGGCAATCCTGAATCAAACGTGGTCAGGTGTGCGCGCACTAGGGAAATAGGTCGTCTCCGATTTCGCTATCAGCTGATGCTTAATACATATAGAAATAGTGTAGTGTAACAGAAATTTATTCAAACATTCCCAACAACTCCTAACACCTCCCAAAACCTTCATCAACACCCTCCCTAAAAGTCTCCCCGAAGACTCGGCTGTGTAAATATTACCCAGAAGCAAAATTACTTCGTAAATCCGAGTTATAATTACATTCAAGCATTTGATTAACAATATCTTCATTGGTTAAACTAATTGTATTAATTTTGAACATCTTTATTGTATTTCACAATTGATAAAAATGAGAGAAAAGATCATGTTTAAATACCAAGCTGAAACGCAGGAGCGCAGGTGTGGGTGGAATTTACACAGGCGAAGTTTCTACGCCCTGTGAGGGCAACTAACGAAGCGTCATAGCTGATTCAAGGTCATGACATTAGAAAGTGTTTACTGGAAAGGTACTGAAAAGGGTCGCCTCAGGCACACTCATTGGTATTGATGAAAGAAATACAGGGTGGGCCAAAAGTCCCTTACCACCCCTTGTAAAAATCGTTTTAGTGGAAATTGATGAATAACAACCATGTGTGACCACATTAGGCCTAGGGGGAAGTCATAAGGTGGGGGTGCCCTTGACGGCGGCCATCTTGGATACAAGTCCAGTTTTGTAAATGGGAAGGTAGGCATGCGATACATGATTTTAGGAAAAATATAAATATGCTGACCAAGGCAGTAATTTATTTTATTAAAAACATAAACTAAACGTAACGTTTCAACCTTCTAGCAAGGTCTTCATCAGACTCTGTATCAAGTACAAAAGTAACAAGATACCAAAAACAGGGCATTATATAATATACACAAAACATTACTCCCTCCAGACTATTAGAAAGTTGTTTTGGAACTTTCTAGCAGGTGGCTTTCACTAGTGAAACTGTACTTTCACCTAAAAGGCTAAAAATGAAAGTAATGTTTTGTGTATATATAATGCCCTGTTTTTGGTATCTTGTTACTTTTGTACTTGATACAGAGTCTGATGAAGACCTTGCTAGAAGGTTGAAACGTTACGTTTAGTTTATGTTTTTAATAAAATAAATTACTGCCTTGGTCAGCATATTTATATTTTTTCATAATCATGGAAACAAGGCTTAATCGTGTTATAATTGGACATTTTCCAAGGCTGATGAGGAAAATTAACAACTGGAAGGACTTGAAGAGGAAAGAAATACACAAAGACGAACAAGAGAAGTTTCTGAGAAAATGTTTGGAGAGAGGCACAGCGCCTAAAGGATTAAAAATAAGTAAGAAGGGAGTGGTTTGCAATACCAGGATATGAAAGACATTGGTTCAGAAAATGGAAAAAGAACTGATATGGAATGAAATAAGGGCAAGAAGAAAGGAGATAAAAATAATAAAGGAGAACCTTAAAAGAATTGAAAAAGCTATTGAAGATGGTCTCACCATTTTTACGAGAGAATATACATTTTACGAAATGAAAAGCTGGCAGGAGAAATTTAGAGAGAAAATAAAAATAAAGTTGAAGAAGAAAGGAGAGGGACTAGGATGGAAAGAAGAAAGGGGAGAAGAGGAAGAAGAAGAGGATACCAGAAGAAGAGTTGTGGTAATAGGGAATGTAGACCTATCAAAAGAAGAGGAAGCTTTTTTAAAACTAGGAAGAGGTTTCAAAGTTAAAGAAAGAAATGTAGATTACGAGGAAGTTATATATGACATTGAAGAAGCAGTACTCCATATAAAAGAAGAACCAGCTAGAGACAGGATTAGAAGAAGAACAGCAGCCATACTGAAGAAAGAAATGGGAATACAAAGAAAAGTAGATAATTTGAGTCAGAAAGAAAGGGAAGGGATGAAGTAATCAAGAAAAGAAATAATGTGGTGATAGAGCAGGCAGATAAAGGAGGAGCAATTGTGGTGATGGAAAGAGAATGGTACGAGAGGAAGTTTGAAGACCTAAAAGAAAACGGATATGAGGAGATTTGTGGAACAGAAGAAGAACAAACTATAAAAGAAAGGGTCATACAAGACTGTAGGAGGAGTGGATTCAAGAAATGCATAAAGGAGACAGGAAGACTACCAAGTTTGAAGGGCTTTCAAAGATACACAAAGAGGAGATAAAGTTAAGACCAGTAATGAATTGCAGAAACAATATTTTGGAACCTTTGGAAAATAAATTAAAGAAAGTTATTGAAGTGTTAGTAACACAGCAAGAAAGCACAGCAGTTAATAACAGTGAGCAAGTAGTAGACCTCATAAAAGGACTTAAGTTAAATGAGATGAAGACGACAATGTTTAGCTTAGATGTAAAAAGTATGTTCCCAAACATCAAGAGGGGACACGTTTTGGACATTATTAAAAAGAGAATGGGAAAGGAAATTATAGGAGAATGGGATAGTGAAAGGGTAGTGAAGGCGCTGGAAACCATTTGGAATAACGGTTACAGTATAATGGGAGATAAAATAATGTTAATGAGTGAAGGACTGAATATAGTTTCTAGCCTAAGCCCCGCATTGGCTGAATTAATTAGTTATGAATGAATGGAAAAAGAAAGTGATCGAAAAAGGAGGTGACAAAATAATTCTGTTTTGCAGATATGTGGACGATTGTTTTGGCATATGGAAGGGAACAAAGAGGCAGCTCGACATTTTTGCCAAAGAAATACAAGATGAAGAAAGAGGGATATTATTGGAACTTGAAATAGAAGAAGAAGGCAAGTTAAGCTACCTCGATATATTGATGAAAAGGAAGAGAGGAGAAGAAATTGAAACAGCTTGGCATCAGAAGAAGTGTGCAGCAGGGGTATTCTGCCACGAAAGAAGTGATGTAAGTGAGGTGACAAAAAGAAATTTCATAAAGAATATGGAGGACAGAATAACGAAAATATGCACGAAGGAATGTGATAAAGAAGGCAAAATAAATAGCCTATGGAAACAGCTGGAGAAGAAGGAAGAAAAGAGGAATGGGAGAATTGGAAGAGAAAGAAAAAGAGAGAAGTTTTGGAATAAGGAGTATGGGGAAGACCACAGAAAAGATATGCAAAGTGCTTAGGAAAGCGGGCATTAAAACTTACATGAAGGGAGGGAGAAGCATCTTAGGAATAGCGAAGAATGCGAACAAGAAAAAGGAAAACAGAGAAGAGGAAGAGGAAGGGATTATCTACGAAGTAAAATGTAAAGAATGTCAGAGTGTGTACATAGGAGAAACGAAAAAGAGACTGAAAGATAGGTTGAAACAACATAGGGATGATGTACGACTTAAGAGAGAGAGAAATGCGATATTTAAACACACGAGAGAAACAGGACATGACATACAGTGGGATGAGGCTAAGCAGATAGGAAGGAAGAAGAGAGTGCTAGTGAGGAAATGGAAGGAGGCCAAGGAAATAGAAAAGGAAGGTGAAGAAGACCCAATGAACTGGAATGGGGGACTGAAGATATTGGAATGACTATTAATTAATGGACACTCACAAACATCCATGTTCAGGCCAGCCATCGAACCCGGGATCCCTGGCGCCATAGCGCAATGTGCACACAACTCAGTCACAGGAGCCGGCATATGTTGATTGGTATTTGGTGAAGTGTGCATATTTCATGTTTTTTTTTTTGTTTTTTTTTTCATTTTTAACATTGGAATCCCTAACTTTCATTCCGCAACCACATTGATGTTTATCATGTTCACTTAAAAGTGAAATAATTCCGGAAATTTTTAATTTTATTTTCCACGAACTGTGTTTCATCGTTCCTCACATTTGGGTCAATTCATATCAAATTAAATAAAAAACGTTTGCCTGACAATATTTTCAAAATTCGTTTTTTGTTGTTGTCACCCCTATGGAATGCTACACATAATTTCTCTTTTACTTCGTTTAAAAACTAAGGCTAAGCAGATAGGAAGGGAGAAGAGAATGCTAGTGAGAAAATGGAAGGAAGCCAAGGAAATAGAGAAGAAAGGTGAAGAAGACACAATGAACTGGAATGGGGAGCTGAAGTTAAACAAAGAATGGAAGAAAGTTTTAGAAAGAGTGGAAAGGACAAGAGAGAAAGAGGAGAGGAGAAGGAAGAAAATGAAGGAAAAAGAGCGTGAGATATAAAGCCCAATCCACATTCTATATGGAAGTATATATTTTTAGCCTTTTAGGTGAAAGTACAGTTTCACTAGTGAAAGCCACCTGCTAGAAAGTTCCAAAACAACTTTCTAATAGTCTAGAGGGAGTAATGTTTTGTGTATATATAATGCCCTGTTTTTGGTATCTTGTTACTTTTGTACTTGATACAAAGTCTGATGAAGACCTTGCTAGAAGGTTGAAACGTTACGTTTAGTTTATGTTTTTAATAAAATAAATTATTGCCTTGGTCAGCATATTTATACTTTTTCATAATCATGGAAACAAGGCTTAATCGTGTTACGATTTTAGGCTAGAATTTGATAAGAAAAACAATGGTGAAGTCGTAATGTTGAAGGCCAAGGTATACGCCGAGAAGATCAGGAATGTTGCTCACCTGGAAGAAAGGATATTTGCAGCCTGTGCTGATATTTTACCTGACACACTTAGCAGGATCATGGACAATTGGGGTGAACGACTACACACGTGCGTGGCGCTGGAGGGCGCTCACGTAGAGCACCATATGTAAAAGTGTGATTCCAATATTTGAATGCCTGTAACTTTTTAACAAATGAAGATTTCAACATTACGACTTCACCATTTGTTTTCCTTATCAAATTCTAGCCTAAAATCATGTATCGCATGCCTACCTTCCCATTTACAAAACTGGACTTGTATCCAAGATGGCGGCTTTCAAGATGGTCGCCGTCAAGGGCACCCCCACCTTATGACTTTCCCCTAGGTTTAATGTGGTCACACATGGTCGTTATTCATCAATTTCCACTAAAACGATTTTTACAAGGGGTGGTAAGGGACCTTTGGCCCACCCTGTATTTCAAAATCTTTTGGGTCATTTTTACCCATTCACTTGTCATTGCGGGTTAATGGTGATGGGGTGTCATAGAAATCCACGAAACATTATTCCTGAAAAATCTGATGAAGATAGAAATGATCAGATTAGTCATTTATTTCATTCGTGTTATATTGTATAAATTTTAAAAATATCGCTTAAGATTGTGTTTAGACCGTTAGTGTTGATATGTCGCGGTGCTGCAGCAAAGTATTTTAAGGATATGAAAACTATTGCCGAAAAGAAAATAATTTTCTTAAAAATAATTTCAGTTGACTTTTCAAAAATGTGGTGTTTGTAGTTGCCTTTTCTTCACTCTATGCATTCTCAAAAGCAGATTACCAGTTTTGAAGAAAGTACCGACAAAAATTATAGGTGATAAACTGAAGAGCTTCGCCGAGGAAATACGTCTACGGAACTCGCATTCACCACCAAAGTGCATTTAAAGGAAGAAGGAAAGATATCGGAACTAATAAATAAATATTATTTAATGCCTTTAAAGATTTGATAGGAAGTCTGTTTTCCCTTGCTTTAAACATCTATTGCGCATAAATTCATTTTAACGATACTTCTCACATTTACTATTACTATTACTATTATTATTGTTATTATTTTATTACACAGAACAGAACTATCATCTGAAGAGTTCGAAGATGTTCCTTTACTTAAAAGCCACCACAACGCTACACTACAACACGCGGGATCGAACGAACGCGACGCGACGGAACTAGCCCCGAATCAACACCCAAACCCATTGCACTCCCCCCCTTAGCTCTCTCTGCTGGCACGCGACCTTCACTGTAGTGTAGCGTAGACCACGCCTTCCTCTGCGACAAGCACCGAGACCGATAACTGACATCAATGCCGCTAGGATTACGTGGGTAAAAATCGCCCTTTAAAAGATTGTGTGATAGTTATGTATTATGGTGATTGAAAATTACGTCAATACGTCCGTTTTTCTTTAGGGGTTAAGCCCCGGAAGCGCCAAGGGACGAGACGCCACTGAGAAATAGAAGGTTTAAACACATTGGTGCACCATATCTTCTATACAAGAGCTGCACAAAATGAAAACAAAGGCATTGTTGTGTCCAAGTTTCGCTACTTCTTTGTTGCCCTCCATTCAATATAGCTTCATAAGGTAGGTGGACCAAAAGTGGCCATAGTGAAGCTACTAAGCCAATTTACAAACTTCTAATGAAATATAAATTTCTAAATTAAAAAAAGAAAAAAAATCTGTAGCCAATTAACAACTGTAAATCCGCTTGTAACTTAAAAAAAAAGAATTACAAAATCTTTACATATGGGCCACCTTAGGAACAGGGGTACCAAAGGTAGCCACTGCTTACAGTTGCTTAGAAAATGTTGCTTAGAACAAATTAATGTTTATTATTGTTTCAACAACTTATTATAGGAAATAGTTGGTCTCAAACTTTTGATTGTTGATATGCATTACATACAGTAACGACAAATAGCCGACCTTCGTGGCGTAGTGGTTAGCAGAGGCCCTACAAAGCCCCCGTTTCGAATCGTGGCCTGAGCATAGGTGTTCCTTGTCAGTGTCCATTAATCGATTTCATCACATCACTCATTCTCAACTTCGTGATTAGCCAAAAGTTCCAAAAAGCGAAGTAAAATAAACCAAATCAGCCATGGGCCACCTCTAGAACTCGCGTCTGGACCACATTTTTAAACATAAATAGGTAGCCTATCGTTGCTTTGACAAAAAAAAAATGTTTACAATGTAACTACATGATCAAAAGGATAATTAAACTAGCTTTCAAACTATGTATAATATGTAAGCATTCGTTAGTTTGAAGAATGTGAACGCACACTTTATCGTAGGGTCTGTGCTAACCACTCCTCCACGGAGGTCGGCATTCGGACCCCTGTTCCCAAGGTCCCACATATAACAGCCTTGTAATTCTTTCTTTAAAACAAAGTTACAAGCAATTTTGCAAAAAATATCCATTTGGTACAAGCTGTTAATTACTTATATGAGTTATTTCTTACAATTTCAGAAATTTATCTCTCGTTAGAGGTTTGTAGATTGCCCTAGAACAGTGGTTCTCAACCTTTTCCAGTTCAGGACCCACGTTAAAGGATATTACACTTCATGGGACACATGAGCATGGGCTCAGGCAGAATTACTAAGGGTGTGCATCCACTTTATAATCATATTTTTGATCGAGTATTTTAAGAAGCCCTCTTTTAAGCTTGCTCAATCAAATTACATATACTTCATTCTAGGAAAGTAAATATGTAATTTAAAAGACTACAAATCTAGTAATTTAGATGTAATAGGTTTTTAAGATACAGTAAATAAAATTTCGAGCCGTACTTCGCGACCCACCAAACGCCACCTCGGGACCCAGCAGTGGTCTTAAATATTACATACCGGTATGATGATTTCTTGTGTCTCATTTTCTTCTGTCATTCTCAATTATTACAGTTTCCGTTTCTCAAAAACGTAATTGTTAAATATTTCCAAAGATTGATGTTATAATCGTTACAATGGAGCATTTCCTTTAATCCATATTAATTACTTACCTTCTTTTCCATCTCGCCCCATTGCACACCATTCTCCTTCAGATCATTGAACTTCGATTTCATCGCTTCGTACATTTTATCCGCCCTGGTTTGGATACTCATCCTGTTGGTCAAGGCCATTCCTCCTAAACCTATTTGCATTATGAGGGCGAATAACAAACATCCGATGGACTGAAACACAGACAGAATGACGTTACAACTGACATAAATCGAATTATCAAAATAACATTTCTTTAATATTCCTAAGTCTTACACATAATTCTGCTCAAATATGTAATTCATTCTATTGTAAAATCTAACTTCCTTTCAATTTGAGTTTCAGTTTTTGTTTCAAGTCTGCCTTAAGTATTGAAAGGTTAATTGGGACTGAACCTACAGTTTAAAGTGAGATTCGAGCCACAATGTGTCTCCACCGGGTATCGAACACGGGCAGGGACGTCGTTAGCGGGGTGCACGCGGGGGCACTGGCCCCGGCAAACGTCCACGTGGCCCTAGGAAACTGTTCTGTATTTACTGGAAATTTTACTTTGATGTCAAATGTTGCAAAATAATTCTTCAGTAAATTTTGCTTGCAGTTTGAAACACTTCTTCAATTTTCAGTAGCACGAACCAGTGGCGATTTCTCTGGGTGTGTAAGTCGTGCGTCAACGGCCAAAGGAAAATGAAATAAAGAAGAAAGTATCTGTACTTTTATAAATTACGATTTTGAGCGTTTTTCTTTAATTGTCAGTTTCGAGCGCCCGGTAGTTTACGAACGCGGCGCAGCGCGCAGTGGTTGTCAGGCAGGCAGATCGGTCCCAGACTGCCAGGACGTTGGAGAGGAAGTACAACGTCTTACCACTGCCGAAACATAGGATGACCGCGCATGCGCATCCTGCCACCCACCACCATGGTTAGCTTCTCAAGGCGTTGTATTTGTTCCCAACGGTTTGGCTTTCATTCACCCCGCGTTCCGCGTTGTTTTGCTCGTGATTGTTGTGCATTATTTTTTAAACGTGTGGTGTGAAGTGATGTGATTATTTTAAGATGGAGAATAGTGAAAGTGTTGTGCAAAACTATTTAAATGATTTATTTTCTTCGCTTTCGTATTCAGAGAAGAAACAAGTGATTGGCAATGGACGACCATGTCCGAATCTCACGATGTCAACATATGTTAAAGGAAAAAGTGGTGCTGGAAAAGGTTTTGAGAGACATTTTCGAAAAGAACTCTATGAAATTTCAGACTGGCTTTGCGGGTATGATGTGGTGAATAAATTTTACTGTTGAACATGTTTATTATTCTTAGGGGAGTGCGGGATCCCGAAAAGTCGGCACCGGGATCGGGAAAAAAAATTCCTGTCCCGATCTCGACTTCGGGAAATGACTTCCCGACTTTTTCGGGATCCCGAGCAGTCGTGAAATACCGAATGGTCATTGTAAAAAGTTGTTAATTCTCGATGTTTTCGGCATTGCAAATGTCTGGAACTTATCGGAAAATCTTAGTTTTTGTATCAGAAGTGCAAAAACAATCACTTAAGGTGAAAATGACGTGTAGAATTCGAGTTTTCAAGAGCTTCGGAAAATTTCGAACATTCCCGAATGTCGGGATTTAAAAAATATCCCGTCCCGACTTTCGACTAAAGCCCCTATCACACGGAACTGGATTTCTAGTTAGAATGCTCTAGTTGACGCTGGACTGGCTACCCATTTGCTAGTTTTCGCCTCACACGGTACTTGTTATACCGTACTTGTCGATAGTCTTTCGTTCCCATAATGGCGGCCGCGCGAGATGTAAACAACGTATCACTTCACACTTTTAAAATACGATAACTATCCAACCGAGTGGAATATCGCATCGTATTAAATGGTTTTAGGCAGAGAAGAATGGCGCTGATTAAATACATACTTCACAACGTTTACTATACACGTATGGAAGAATATTTTAGCTTTTTCAATTGTAAACATGCCTTTTGTGTTGTATGCACTCGGAAGCCACAGACAAAAAAAGGCTACTTTACTAACTCACAGAATATCTTCACATGGCCAAACTTTGCTCTGATTGGCTGTTCCACAGAATCTAGTCGTAGAAGTTAGTAGCAATTAGAACATGTCCTATTCCTCAAAACCAGTCAAGCAGTCAGCCAGGCGCCCATGATTTCTACCTAGAAAGTCAGTTCATCGCCAACTAGTTCGTGTTTTAAGTCCACTGTATGCACAGTAAGGCTAATCGGGGATCCGAACCACTATGTGCCTCCACCGGGTATCGAACCCGGGACCCTTGATTGCAAGGCGGCGACGCTACCACTAAGTCATCGAGGAGGCAGAGAAAAACTTACAATTAGTCAGTAAAATTAATATTGAAGGACAATGACTGCGAAGAGTTCTTTCATTCGGTTGCGCGTGGTCATCACATCGAGTCCCATAGTTTCGAGAGCAGAATTTGCTTCCATATCGCTTTCAAGTACTTCCCAAATTGTCCTCACGATGTTGGAACAGCACAGAAATTTTGGAACTAATACAAGCAGGCACATACCCAGGGAAGGGGCTCGGGGGCTGCAGTCCTTTTCAGAAATCCTACAAATATCTGATTTTAATAATGTGTAGTAGTAATTAAATTTACTTCATTAACAGGATTAAACATCTTGTATATGGTAAGTTGCAATATATCAAGAAATTCATCTTCAGCGCATTTACTCCTCCCCCCAACCTTTTCGTCTTTAGATGGCGGCTGCCGATAACGGACAAGCCCGTTCCGAAATCAAATTCTGGCTACCGGTCTGACCACCAGCGATCGAACCTTGAACCTTTCTATTGATTGATTAATTAAACTGGTGTTTAAGTCCACTTTATGCACAGTAAGGCTAATCGGGACTGGACCTACAGTTTAAAGTGAGATCCGAACAATTATGTGCCTCCATCGGGAATCGAACCCGGGACCCCTTGTTGAACCTGCCGAACCAAAGACGAGAGCGTAATCATTTGAGCGTGTGGGAATTTTGTTTTATCCAGTGCCATCATATATTCAGTTTTCCACACACAAATAAGATTAATTTTAAGAAATTAGACGTGTGAATATAATTTCTTATCGTCATCATTTCTCAAGTGAACAATCAGATGCCATAGAAGACTCAGGCCCGCCCTTGAACTAAGAGATACCGAATTCGATTCCGGTATGAACTGTATTCATGAGATGCCTAGTTTGAACTCATTACGCACACATTTCATATTTGTACTGTTGCAAATACTTGTAAACCTGGTTCCAGCACTGTATATCTAAAACCACGGAAAAGGGTTTTATCTACTTTTCAATTTTTTTCAGCAAATTTACAAATCTAAAGACTAATAACATTGTTCTTGGTGTATAAGCCATTAAGCTAATGAGTTCATTCTGCATTTAGTTTCCCGAATAATATCTGTGTATTTCGCGAGAGTATATCCGTTGACTGTTGGGGGCTACAGAAGAAAATGATGTTCCTTTCCAATTTATTGATTGATTGAGTTGGTGTTTTAAGTCCACTTTATACACAGCAAGGCTAATCGGGACTGGTTCTACGTGTAAAGTGGGATCCGAACCACTATGAGCATCCATCGGGTATCGAACCCGGAACCCCTTGATAACAAGGCGACGATGCTAGCATGCGTCACCAAGAAGGCCCTTGATCCTTTTCTTTCGAAGAATGTATGTATACAGCATAGGCATATATGGTGTATAAATAGTTTGTTAATTTATAATATACTTTGATAGAAAAAATCTTACGTTTGCCCCCCCCCCCCACCAAACTGATCAACCTAGCTACGTCCCTGAACACTAAATTTTCCATGTATTGCTGTTAAGATATTTCTAAATATGGATTCAGATGTACGGAATTCTTGGATAAATAATGAAGAAAAAAACATCAAAATATCAATTTAACTTTAACTTTAAGAACGTTATCTAGGAAAATAAAATTGACTTTAGTGAATTTTTATCATGTTCGACTTACAGTTTAAATAAGACGCTTCTGGAGTGTGTATCCGCCGGGGATTGAACCCAAGATTTCTGTATCACAAGGCCTTACGGTACTGGCAAGTTCCATTTCTGTGCTTTGACTTCCAATAGGAATGTTAAAAAGCAGAAGTGTCCACGACTGTACTTCCTTGCGTGAACCGCCGCGATGAAGATAAATAGATGAAATGGAGAACGAGGAAACAAGGAAATGTCAGCACCTTGCATGGATTCAACCAAAGATACCTGGTTTCGTTCAGCGGGGACCACTACTGTGCACACCCTCACGTTTGAGTAATTGCTACAGAAACACAATTTGCAGACATGTTGAAAGCATATATAAATCAAAGGGTGTCCTAGTTAAAAGTAGCCCAGCGCGGATCAATATGACTGCAAACACGGCAGTGCGATGCCAGTACCCGATTGTGTACTGGTGACCTTGAGTATCTACCACGGTTCCTGTTACAATGGACCACTCCATTTTTCTGGTGCAATGAAGCCATCATTTGCCTCATAGACGAATGTCTTTGTGCCGGATTACTTTTACCTGGAACACCCAATATTTCACAGACATAGGTAATCTTTAAGAATATTAGAAGTCTACTTACAAGCTGCATGAGGTTAACGTTTGACTTATGAGCTGCAAAACCCGCCAGAACACCCACAGCTATTAAGAAGAACCCAACCCCAACTAGCGCTTTCAAGGGGTAGTTTACGCCCAAACTCATTGCTTGTAGTTCAGATCCGTGTGTACCCTGAAGGTAACCTCCATAACAAATGAATATGAATCCCACTGCCTATAAAATAAAAGAAGAGAGAAGAATGATGTTAAATTCAGTGGCGTACGCAAGGGGTTATTTACCGGCTTTAAACCGCCCCCTTGAGCTTTTGAAATATTATAGAAAATGCTGTAGAAAAAAATTAAAAATGGCTAATTTATCACAGTCAAAGATCTGTGGCAGTAATAATAATATTAGTAGTAATAATAACAATATTAACAATACTAATAATAATAATTTGAATTATTATTCCCATGCATCATGGAGAAAAGCACAACATTTCAAATACACGCATCTTTAATAGTGAATGCCTTGAAAATAAACATGAATTCTTGAAAATTAAATATGAGGGAACTGTTTTATAATTATAAAGTTGTTTTGTACATCAGCTTCAACAATGTTCAAAGAACATGAATTTGTTTCTGTGAACAATGAGCTTTAACTGAATATAGTTCTTGGTTCATTGTAAGCTGCTAATGTAGACAAATGCTAGGCCTACAAGAATACACAATCACCAGCCTCCTTCCCATTGTTTGCGCGGTACATTTGAATTTCTGAATTCGAACTACAATAAGCTTAACTATTGTGAAATGTTTTGTTGGTAAGAACAACGAGACAACCAGGTGTGAATTATCGTCCCCGTGCATAGTAGATTTTGAGAGCGGTATTGGTGCGTTTCACATAAATCTTTACAGTCTAGTTTGGGATCCGTCGATATGTCTAAACAATCTTTGCGGCCGCAAAGTTCAATTTTGCAATTTTTTTTGCAAAAAAAGTCGTGCAGTGACTATCGCGAGAATTGAAGCATTCCACCAAATAACGCTGTGTGGCACTTTTGGGAATCTGCTGAGTTACCAGTGAAATCATGCTGCTGCTTCTACAGGCTACAAGCTGGCCAGTCATAAGGTCGGATGATGCCCAAAGATCCCTTTGTGAACTCTTAAGTGATGTTGAGTCTACATCCACATCATTAAATAATCTTCAAGAAGTGCTTTGTGAATCACCTGGAAGTGATACATGTGTTGGAATGTCTATAAACTTACTTTTGAACAAAAACATAGACTCAGTGGAGTGGAATTTAGCAACATGTATTCTCGCGCCTCATCATCATCCTGGCTGAGTTCCCATAGGTAAAGGTAATGTAAATTTCCCCGTGCATACAGCACCGTGTTATGAAAGCACGTGTAGTGGTGTGGTGGGCCCCCACACATTCTCAATGTCAGCCATTTTGCAGGTATCACCCCAGGGTTGCGCGGGAACAAGGCTGGATAAATTCCAACCAATTCCGGTGATCTTCGGCGAGGTTGTCAGACTAGACTACCGCGGCTCCTTGGATGAGTTTCATATTTTGATTATACCAATTAATTTAATATATTTGATTGTTTTTATGGATTATCATAACTAAATAACCGTTGACTAGACAATTACTTCGTAACAAAGAAACAAAAAATGCTCCTAGAATTTGTTAACAATCGAATGTCTAGAAAATAATTTTGTTCTATTGCTTTCATAAATATATTTATGTAGATCTCTACTACTTAATAATATTAAGTAGTTTGAGAAATAACCCCCCCCCACATTGATGAAATCCTGCGTACGCTACTGGTTATATTGTTTCATAAATGAACAAGAATAACATATCCCACATAAAAAGAAAAGAAAAAAAATCAGAAACACAGTTTCAGCTACTAAACGCACGGCCTTGAAATTAGGCGGTTGTTGCCTGTTGCCACGTCGGAGAACAACCCCGTGTGTTTGGAGGTTTAAGAGAATGAAAGATCTCATTCTAGAGTTGGTCTTTGTAATCCATGTGATACAAACTGATACTATATGCTCGAAAGGTCAGGGATGGAACAGTAGTGCCCCGGAGAAAGTTCGGTCTGACGCTCGAACTATACTCTGTCCCAGCTAACTGTGGAGCAGGCAAACATAAACAAGTCTCTGCGCAAGTAGTGACGCGAGACGGCTCCACCAATAAACACTAAGAGGAACGGAATTCAGTGTGTTACGCACCCAAACGTAGCGCCGTGTCTTATAAAGTGGACATTAGATGGCATCACGCCACAAAAGTATTAGGATCGTGGATTACAGAAACATTGGGTGTGCAAACTGAATAAAAGTGATGTGAATACTGAAGCTAATTGTGTTTGTGTTAATCAATGAACTCAGAATAATTATGAAGTGAAATCAAAGAGAAAAGATCAAATGATCGCCACATATAACATATCTTCATGGTAGTAACCCAAGAAGAATTCATGTATGAAGATAAATGGTTGTAACCCAAGAAGAATTCATGTATGAAGATAAATGGTTGTAAACCAAGAAGAACTCATGTATGCAGATAGATGGTTATAATCCAAGAAGAATGAATGTATGCTCATCCAAGAAGAATCCACACATACATATGCAATCAGAAATCTTCAGAAGAAAAACCCTTTAGAAGACGAAGCATTTAGAAGAACAAGCATTTAGAAGAAGAAACATTTTGAAGACGAAGCATTTAGAAGAAGAAGCAATTAGATGAAGAAGCATTTAGAAGAAGAAGCATTTAGAAGAAGACGCATTTAGAAGTAGAAGCCTTTAGAAGTAGAACCTTTAGAAGAAGAAACCCAAAGTCCTTAGAACAGTCACAACGAAGAAGGAAGTACAAAAATATATGACCATTAGCTCAAATTGTAGAAAGAAAAATCTAACCCAGTGTGGAACTTGTATTATGCAAATGTCTTTCAGAATATATTCAGTTTATTCCTTCTGTAGTAGGTAAACCTTGTGTTTTCTTGGACCAACATAAAACGTTAGCTCCTCAAATCTTAGCCCTTGGTATCTTTTGCTCTACTCCTGTGCTAAGCTGGCATTATGCTAAAGTAAGTCTCGGCGGTACGTGGCACAATTTAATGGTGACCAACGTGTGAGTCTCGACGATGATTAGAGGTTATAAGCAATGTTAGAAACTTTTAGTTGGGAAGAAAAAACAAAGCAAAATGGAAGAAGGAAAATATACATGTTGTGAAGAGTAAGGAAATAAGGAAGAGAATCCAGTGTAGGATATGTGAAGGAATGAAACACTGGGCATGCGAAGGAATCAATCAGAAAGGAGAAATACGAGAAAATGTGAAAGGGGAGACGGATACGAATGTAAGGAATGTAGAAAGGCAAAGTTAAAGGAAGTGGAAGGAAAGAAAGAAGAAAGCGACATGATGGAGATGCTGCATAAAATGATGATGAGGATGAAAGAAAAGTTGGAAGATAATAACAGAACGTTGGAGGATAAGATGGAAAATAACAGCAAAAAGATGGAAGATAACAGAAAAAAGATGGAAGATAACAGCAGAAGGATGGAGTATAAGATAGAAGATAACAATAGAGAAATGATGATACAAATGGAAGATAACAGCAGAAGGATGGGGGATAAGATAGAAGAAAACAACAGAGAGATGAAAGAAAACAATAGAAAATTAGGCGAAATGAAAGAAGAAATGAAAGGAGAGATGAATTTAAAAAATAGAAAGTTAGAAGAAAAAATAGAACAAAATAAAAAAGCAGTTGAAGGAAGAATAGAGGAATGTCAGTAGAAATGCACAAATACGGAAAGGAAGGTTATAGAAAATAATGCTCAAATAGAAATCAACATCTCCAGAATAGATGAGGCAGAAAATAAAATAGAAGAAATGAAGATAATAACAGAAGATAGGTTAGTAAAGGAAACCTTAAGGCTCAAAGAAATGAGGATACAAGATGTCCGAGAAGTCAGGGAAGAATTGGAGAGGAGTGATGAGAAGATGAAAGCATCTGCAAGCAGGTTGAACCTGGAGCAGTTAGGAAAGGATAAAATTGATCTTCACACGAAGACCAAAGAAGAGGAATCTGAGGAGAAAGTTGGTGTTAAGAGGCAGAGCATTGTTATTAATGAAAGTGATGCGGTATACGACGAAGAATACGACGAGAGTATAAAGATAAATGATATATGTGAAACGGAGAAAATTGAAATAAAAGAAAACTGCGAAGAATATAGCATAAAAGGAAATGCCGAAGAAGAAATAAATGAAAATAAAGTTAAAAGAGACAACGAAGAATATAACGCATCAGTGGAAGAAATACAGTCAAAAGCCAAGGAATACCAAGATAGCTCGGAAGAGGAAAGTTAAGGGTCAGAATGTATTATAGAACAATGTAGAGACATCTTTAGTCAACGGCCAGGATTTACCGACGAATATGGAGATGAAACCAAGGAAGATACTGATAGACTAAAGGTATCCATACAATATTCCATACATTTCGTAGAAAGAGAAGGAGAGGAGAGGGAAATGCGGAACTAAACCGAATGGGAAAAGTGCGAAGATTCTAATAGTATGAAGATTTAGTCTAAGACAGGTGATCGCCAAGTGCGACGAAAGTGTGAGATCTGTGATATAATTGAACAAACAAGCGACGACACCAGAGAAACAGTTTCAGAATTTATCTAGTTAAGCCGAGCAATTATACAAACTAATAAGAAAACATGCAAAATGGAAATGGAAGAAAAATAAAAGTAGGAGAGATGTTGAAGCCACGTAACAAAGGAAAGGAGAAGAAGGAAAAATATGAAGAAAAAAGTGGCTGATGCCGTACATAGAAGAAAGAAGAAGAAGAAAACAAATGAACAGCATGAACTTGTGAGAAACGGAAAAATAAAGTAAGAAGAAAACAGTGGCTGATGTCGTACCATAAAAGAAGAAGGATGAAGAAGAAGTAGGAGAACTTGAACAGGGATAAGAAACATTTTTCTTCATCTGCAATGAAATTTCCGATCGAAAAATTTTATCCCAAGGGGGAAGATTTTGTGTTACGCACCCAAACGTAGCGCCGCGTCTTATAAAGTGGACAATAGATGGCAGCACGCCACAAATTTATTAGGATCGCGGATTAAAGCAACAATGGGTGTGCGAACTGAATAAAAGTGATTGTGAATACTAAAACCAAGAAGAATTTATGTATGAAGATAAATGGTTGTAACCCAAGAAAAATTCATGTATGAAGATAAATGGTTGTAAACCAAGAAGAATTCACGTATGAAGGTAAATGGTTGTAACCCAAGAAGAACTCGTGTATGCAGATAGATGGTTATAATCCAAGAAGAATGAATGTATGCTTATCCAAGAAGAATCCACACATACATATGCAAGCAGAAATCTTCAGAAGAAAAAGCCTTTAGAAGACGAAGCATTTAGAAGAACAAGCATTTAGAAGAAGAGGCGTCTCATACCGTTAGGCATGGGGGATCTTTTAGGAATGTAGCTCACTAATCATCATTCATCTTTGATGGTAAAGCACTCTCTGCTCGTGGTGAGCTTGGTGGTAAGGCGCTAGAGGTACTAAATTTACACACTTGAATGGCAACACATGAAACTTGAGTTTCACACCCCTAAAGACTGGATCAGCATGGCTAATGTAAGGATATACCTGTCTCTGTAATGCAACTGAAGATCTGCTGGGAGAGGTTATGCTTGTGACTGTACGTAGAGTCTGACTTGCGACTAGCGTTAACACGTTCTCCCTAGAACCTCCTCCTCTCTTTCTATTCAATCGTAGCTTGCTCCTCAATAACTGAATTCGAACTCACCTCGATCTCCCTGCCTTCCAGACATTTATTGCAATTCAATTTACTAATCAAATGCACAGTCAGGACTGTAGCCTCTTCCTGGAATTCGTCCGTATACCGCTGATGACCAGGAAGAGCTTCAGTGCTGTCTGACACTGCATTCCTGAGCTGTTTCTGAATATTTCCTGATTGGAAAACTATGGTTGAATGACTGGAAGTTGGAGTTCGTTGTCCATAATAATTAAAAGCTACGGATCGTTACGGAAGCATTTAGAAGAAGAAGCAATTAGAAGAAGAAGCATTTAGAAGAAGAAGCATTTAGAAGAAGAAGCATTTAGAAGAAGAAGCATTTAGAAGTAGAAGCATTTAGAAGTAGAACCTTTAGAAGAAGAAACCCAAAGTCCTTAGAACAGTCACAACGAAGAAAGAAATACAAAAATATATGACCATTAGCTCAAATTGTAGAAAGAAAAATCTAACCCAGTGTGAAAATTGTATTATGCAAATGTCTTTCAGTATATATTCCGTTTATTCCTTCTGTAGTAGGTAAACCTTGTGTTTTCTTGGACCAACATAAAACGTTAGCTCCTCAAATCTTAGTCCTAGGTATCTTTTGCTCTACTCCTGTGCTAAGTTGGCATTATGCTAAAGTAAGTCTCGGCGGTACGTGGCAAGTGGAGTGGCGGAAACCGACTGCAGTTACCAGCCTTCCCAGCAGCGTGGAATGCTTCGCTCTGGCCACTCGATTTCCTTCGCTTCTCTGACGCTATGCGCGGTGTTGCTCCACAGTTAGCTGGGTCAGGGTATAGGCAACGCAGCCCAGTCGACGTAGTGCACGGGAACCAGCGACTTTTGTCCCGCTGTCGCTTTGCTTTTCCCACATGTGGCACCAGTGCAATTGCGCCCAGCCGCCTATTTTCATGACCGTGCATATAGCTTAGACTTGGAAAACTTATCAAATCGCACGCACACAGAAACCCAGGTTTGGTTCAGTTAGCTAGGACGGGATTCATTTGGTAAAGTTACCAAATCTCACACACATACACAAATTTCAGTTTGGTTCGGTTAGAAAATGATAGGTTATATTTCGTTTGGTTGTTAGCAAGGGAAACCTAGGTTTGGTTCAGTTGGGTTACAGTCGACCTTTGTGCCGGAATGATCATTGTAACGCTCTACGTAACCAGAGTTCCTAGGTTCGAAACTTGGTTGAGACATTCAGGTATCATCGTCCATGTACCATTCCATAAGTTCATCATTCATCTTCATCGTCATGATTATCCTAAGAGGCAGAACTGTCACGTAAAACAACCAAAATAGGAAGAAATAAAAAGTTGACTTATCCTACCAATAACAAACTAAACCAAACGCAATAAACGTAAATCATACCTAATAAAGAACAAAACAAAAAAAAACTAGTGTGAGGAAGTAATTATTTGCAATACATTCCAACACCTGTAGCTGTTTAAATACATGCTTTTCTAACCCTTACTTAAGCAGGACCCTGTTTGAACACGATTTGAAAGAGTTACAGTACCACCGGGTACGAACAATTGCATTGCTTCCGCGAAAATGAACTTTTATTACACTCAAAATTAAGATCACCCTGTATTAAAATAAAGTATTAATCTATCAACATCAAAAGCCAACTTTAAATGTATTGCCTGCGTAATAAGTTCAACTTACTATGATGAATGCATCTCCATAGAAAAAAAATAGTTTTTTCATATTATCTTCTCATACGTTGGAACGTGGCTGGAATTTATGAAATACATTTACAAGATTTTTTCTTGTAGTTGTTACAGTTTGCATTTCTGTCTTCAAAAAGCAGAAGAAAACGTGTTTCTTTATAGTAAACTATAAAACAAGCACCTATGTGCAGATTTCGATAACAAACTGCGGGAACCAAGTTACTTACATAACTGGTTGTTCAATCAGGGACACTGAACGCACATTGGTTATAGATAATTGACGTCAAACACGAGTAGAAATATCACGCTCTCAACTGTAGTGAGATGTGATACAGGGGCTTATTGTATTGTATGGTTAAATTTTTCAACAATAAAAACCAGAGATATACTACATTACAAGTTTCATTAATTAATTATTTACATGGATTTAATGCAATCAGCGGAGATGGAATATATACGAGGGGGACTAGTTGGAATAGTCAACGTACTAAACGACGTCATTTGGAGTCACTGACTTTGCGACATTATAACTTTAAGGGGGTTCTAGAGCCATGCTATATCATACACCCAAATTTCTAAGGATAACCGTACAACTAATATAGATTCGGTAGGGAAGAAATTTTCCGATATAAAAGATTGTTTTATTCACTAAAACATGTGAACCTTATAATTTTGTTACGATTGAAGGGATTTAAGTAAATAACAGAAAATATAAGGTCTCCATCATGTTCAAACTGCTGCGTACAGATGTCACTGAAGTGGTAGTTTTGCTAATACCGGTGCATTTTTTTCTTTGATGACTAGTATGGAAGATTTCGTGGTGAAACAAAGATCACATGCTCTTCCCGCAAGTATCTGAAATACTATGTGAAAAAATGAAAACATTTCGTTCCTTCAGAAAGTAGTAGTTATCATTAAAATTGAAGTGGCGTTTCGTCGCAATATACTCCGTGGTGCACATTTTAGCATACACTGTTGCCAAGATTTCATTCCGTGTTGTCTAACGATATTATCAATGCAAGTTCTTGAAAGAGTGAAAATCAAACCAAGCTTATCGAATCCCGTACAGATACGAGAACAAGGGAACAAATATTTCACGGAGGATGTTAAAAACCTGAACAAGCTCGAAGGTAAGTTTTAATATTTACTTAATATTATCCATCAAAAGCAAAATGTTTGAAATATAGGCAAAATGTATAATTTATTTACATGTTGAAGAAATATCTTCTGATGTAATTTCGGTGAGAATATCGCTTGAACCTATCAATTTCTTAAATACTGCATGACTTTTTTTACTTCCAAACGAAGTTGATATTTCTTTGTAAATGTAAAATCAGAATATAATGTTATATTTTACGTTAGGCATAATCCTAATAACTACCGTTTTGAGATCATTACCATAGCATGAAATATACGTAGCTTAATATAGATTATATCTGATATCATTAAATCAATATTGCATAAAATGCTCTATTTGCATTCCTGTAAGTTAATTTCCAAACCTAGGAAACTCGTGTTATTCACATGTACAACATCGGAATGTTTATTACAAATCAGTAGTTTGTTTAAATGTTTTTTTTACTTTCCCTTGTACATGGTTTATTTTTTATTTTTGAACCAGCTCGCAAATATTCATATGTATTAAGTAGGTCAGGCTAAGTTAGGTTTGATTCGAATAGATGTAATGTGAGATCCCTGAATGTTTGCAAATTTCGGACACAGTTCTGTTATCTTCCTTTGTAGAAACATGTCAGAAAACCGGTTCTGTAAACTGTATGAAGCTCTTCTGTTTTCTTGTCCTTTTAAAATTTAGGACGGCTCATAATGAGAGCCATTTTGCAAGATACAGCCTTCCTTCATCTCAGTTAGTAACCTGTATAATTTATAATTTCAGTCATTTTCCAACTTGTCAGGAATATTACCGGTCAATCTGTCAACCTGATTTAAGTCAATACTTGTCCAAAGTAAGAACACTTCTTGATGAATTTGAAAAGGTTTCAAGACTTCAAAGAGCGCGAATGGCAAATTTTTTTGTTCACTACTCTGCTCCTTTCTCTTTTGATGCTGCGAATGCAAGACTCGACCTCCAAATGGAACTTAGTGAATTACAATTTAATTCTTATTGAAAGAGAAATATCTCATATCTCGGAATGGTTGTTTTTAGATCTTTCTCAAATCTCCCAGAGAGTAACCTCGGATTAGAGATTTTGCTTCTGGAATTTTAGTGATTTTGGCAGCACTTGTCTTGGTGAACAGGTGTTCTCCATTATGAAGATTAATAAAATAGTCCAACGATAAAGAATGACTGACAAACATTTGTTGTCTGCATTAAGAGTTTGTTGTTCACAAAACATAATGCGAACATGTGTTTGTACAATTGTAATCAAGTATCACAGGCTACGAATAAATATTTCAGTTTAATTTGATTTCAATAAAACCAGTAAGAATTATAATTAAAATATTTTACTACACTAACACACACACACACACGCGTAATCCTGTAATCATTCAGTTCTAAGCAGGATGGTACGTGAAGGGGGGGGAGGGGGATACAGCCTTCTGGAGTACACTGGTCTCCAGTCACTGTCGAGTCATCCTTGCCTTATGAGCTGGGACAGAATATTTCTTGAACATCCAGGATTCATTGTGAAACATTGTTTGGTTCAACAGTGTCACGAAAGGGTCCAGGACACTTTCCACATACACTTTCGCACGGCACTTATAAAGCCCTTTTCTGAAAAATAAGGCCTGGTGGAACTCTCATAGCTCACCCCCTACCAAACCATGACTGAGGAGGGCTGGTGGCATCTCTGATTTTTGGGAACTCTCTCACAAACTTCTCGAGAGTTTGAAGCATACACCCTTTCATTTTGGCGGTTAAAACTATATTCAGTGGTGAATAATTTCTTATCAGTGAAGAGAATCCTCCAATGCCCATTGGCAATGTACCGCTGCAGGAGCCGTCTCGATTTCAGTTCCCTCTGCTTCTTCACTCGTGTCGTCACGAAATTTCCAGTACTCCACCGGTAAGCTCCAATTCCAAGGTCTTCATTAAGTACCCTGAACATATATTGTTGTGAAATGTTTAGCTCCTGTGCCATTATCACTTGCTTCCGGATGAGATTTCGGCGGATGCGAGTCATCTCTGCTTTAACAGCCGCCGTTGTTCATACGGTGTGAAGTCAACCAACTCTTGGGCGATCTTTCATGCTACCAGTATCAGTGAATCCCTGGATTGTCTGATACACAAACCTTTTGCTAATCTTCGGGATTTTTAGGGGCTTGAAAATCTCAGTGAGTGACTTCCCACCCATATGCAGAGCAATTACGGCTACCCTGTTTTCATATTCGCCCCACTCCATGCTAAGCGCAAGAACATACACGCTTGCTCTTTCACAGCTGAACACACAACGGTCAGGAGTGAACTTCAGCACAAGCATGGTTCATGAGCCCGACTACCAGATGTACAGTCCAAGCCGAAAGTTTGTAACAGTATTTATGGCCAGACTAGGTAATCACTAGAATCCCCCCCGTCAAGGGCGACCTCACTTTTTTTATTACTTCAAGGGTTTGTTGTTCGAGATGTACGGCGCGGAGAGTTTTGCCATTTACGTTATGCGGCCCTACTAGCGAATTGAGTTTGACGTGGCTGCGTATAGGAGATAGACTGGAGCAAGGTCCGTAGACCGCTAGTTTCCCCCACTCTTGAAGGTCTGGTCATAACTCGCCTTTTTTCCGGCCCCCATGTTTACAGCTCCGGCAGGATCCTGTGACGTCATCAGGATGCGACTTCTCCGAGTGTCTGCTATTTCCAACACTGTATAGCATTCAATGCTCTTGTTTTTAAGAGAAAAAAACACATATTGAAGAGCATCGCAACACAACTTACACAGAATACATGAATGTGATGGTGCATAGAAAAAAGCAAAATCACAAATTTACTCACGGTTAGTGCTGGAAAGAATTGGAAAAAGAGCAGCACTGGATCCATTGTTTTTACATCATGATATTTGTCCTTTTAATTCTTGGATCCTACGGTTCAAATATAGAAATCGGAAAAAAAATAATGTTCTTCCTTGACAAAACACGAATTACTTTCTGTTGTTTTGTATTTACGATTTTCTTTTGTTTTGTATTGAACAGACGAATGATAAGACTAATCAAGATTTTTGTTCTCGATCTGACAGACACACTTACTCAGAACATTTTTCCTAGCAATCTTGCCTTCACACTAAGGATGGCCAAAAAATATCCTCATTTCACGATCATATACTCCGTGAGTAAAATTAAGCGCTTCCATGTGCTTTAAACAACACCATGAAGGCGTACAGGGGGTGTGGAGTTAGGACTCCACACTATCTTGATCACGGCCGAAGGTGGGGGTGATGGGATCAGCACCACTCCCCTGGCCGCTTTTATTCCCCAGAGTTTCCTCCAGGTGCTCACTTTATACGATGCTGGCTGGGCGCCAGAGCCGCTTGAACATGTGCAAAAAATACCGGTTTTCCCCCACCGGGGATCGAATCCGAGTCTCCCGCATGGTAGTCAGATCATATTCCTTTTATATATATATATATATATATATATATATATATATATATATATATAAGGCCGCATTTGGCAATCCCAACTACACAAATCTTGCAAGAACACTGTTATCATCACTAAGTTAGTGTAACTGGGATTATCATTGTAGGAACGGCGCCTTTCTTTAGGCTCTTCTTTGCTGTAATTCCTACTAATTCAGATTTTAAATCACATTCGTAACACACTGGTATAAAAAGAAAAATAGCAACCTTAAATTTGTCTTTTAATAGCATTTGCTAGGAACTTCTCATCGGACGGAAATATAAGATAAACAATATGGGAATTTTTCGTTTTCTTGATATATTCATGCGCTTGTAGCACTGTGAGACAATATTTATTGTCACCCAGACACTATAATATGAATAGCATAAAAAAATTACTGGAAATACACGAATACAAGCGCAATGAAAGAACAGAGAAACAAGTTTCCCTTACTAAAACCAGCGGATACCAAACTTTCCCCAGCGATCTGCCATCCGTATGACGTCACAGTTTTACAACCACTTCGGCTTGCTCAAAAGGGTCGTCATGAACAGACCTTCCAAAGCAGGCGGCAAACAAGTCAACGGACCTTGGACTGGAGGACCTGAAAGCACGGGCTTTCAACCATTGCAGCGGGGGGCGACGGGGCAAGGGAGGTAGAGGCAGAAATCTTCCCTTTCCCTTCGGGTGGTCGTTTCTACCTGGAATTGGTGAGGCGGAGGAAGAGCGAGCTAGGCCAGCTTTGCCCGCGCGGATCGCACCGAGGTACGAGAAGCGCGTGAAAAAAAGTGTTGCACATGAACTGTGGCTATAACAAGACCATAAATATTGTAATTTGATAATAATTAGAGATGTGAGATTGATTGATCTATCTCTGCTAGACTAGCTACTCTCCAGTGCACGTCACTGTTTGCCAGCAGACCCCCACCCTTCTTCCCAAACAGCTTACAACAAAAACAGAAAATCTTATCTTTCCTCTTCGAGTACACCAACCACCTTCTGTCGACCGTTTCCCCTTTTCCATAACACGCTTATAATGTCCAGGTGAAAAGTATCGATTATTACTATTAATTGGGTAATCATGATTTACGATGCGAATAGGGCCCTTTGGAATGATTGAATCAAATTCTGAACTGTTTAAAACTAACGTCCACTCACCTGGATCTAAAAGCAGAGGCGATCTGTCACCTGGGCTCAGAAGATGACATGAAGCATATCCCTCATCGCAAATAAGCAGTTCCTACATTTGGCACCTGGTTGACAGACGAAACACAGAAACAGAAAACCTCATTTTATCTAGTGTAATCCGAAAACTTTCGGGGGGGCTCGAGCCCCCTAAACTCCCTCCTTGGATACGTGCCTGTGTGTTATGTACCATCTGTAATGAAACGGATGCAATCGAACATCGCCTGACTATGTGTGGAAAAATGAAAGAGGCATGGTTATTTTTACAACAATGCATAAGTAGAATTTGTAGCTTGTCACCCAATAATGTAAAGGTAGACTATATCTTAAAGCCGGAGTTCACCTTTTTTCCGGCTACCAAATAACAATCTTTACAGTGGCTTTTAGCCACCTTTGTAATGTATGAAACTATAGAAAATCCGGTTTCAGGAAATTTTTGTAATGCTTATGCAAACTCTTGTGGTGCATGGAAAAAACATATGTATGCAAATTATTTGCAAATTGTAGTTGGATAATTTAATGTAAAAAGAAATGTAAATAAACATTTAAAGAAAGAAAAAAAGTTGGTTAGAGCGTCGTGCTGATAACGCAAATGTCGTGGATTCGCTCCCCACACTGGCCACAAATTTTTGTGAAGACATAGAAAACAGATATTTTCCCCCTCTGAACGCATGTTGTAAAGCTGAAATCCAGAACCGATCTAAACTTGAACATATGTGAAGGCACTCCCACATATCCGTCAAGAGTTTTAAGAACAATTTCAACCCAAAAGCAACTGTTGCTAACAGAAGGTTGCAATTAATACGCAATAAATCATTGCCTAACTCAAGAAGTGTATGACTTCTTAATCAAAATTGTGTGCAGGTTGAAAAAAAAATCATAAATTTTTAGACCAGGTTTCGTATACCTTGCACTTCTTTGTTGTCGAGTAGGAAGGCGCTTCTTTGCATTAACAATGCACATTGACAATTGTTGCATAAGTAATAAAGCACGATGTGCTAATTAAACATGAGTATTGCTTAGTGTTGGAATCTCCTACTTTCTTTTGTAATGAAAGTTATATGCATTACACACACATTGCTAATCCTGCAGTTTTGAATTATCAAGTGTCTCTCGTAACAAAAAACAACAACATAGGAACAGGTTTTATTGCATATGAAGCAAACTGACAAACACGCCCTTTTTCAGTTCATACGTAATTATTTACATATGGTAGTCATTAATCCGTTGCACTTCCTGACTTCAAACTGCACATATTCTTCCGCCATTTTCAAAAGTGAAAATGTTTACACAACATGACGAAAGAAAATAATGTTATGGCGACAGGTAACAGAGAAATTACTGCTCTTGTACAGCTTTTTTTTTAAAAAGGAAAGGTGATAACTCGTCTGACTACCATGCTAAAGGTCCCGGGTTCGAATCCGGGAACTTTTCTAACGTTGGAAGCGGCCTCGGCGCCCACCCAGCGTCAAATGACATGAGTACCTGGGGAAAGCACTGGGGGATAAAGGCGGTCAGGGGCGTGATGCTGATCACATCACCCCCACTCACGACCGGATCAAGAAAGTGTAGGGCGTTACCTCCACACCCCCTATACTTTTTTTTTACCAATAATGGGACTGTTCTCAAACTGTATATATGACTACTTTTCTTATTTTACGTAACTTTTCTGCCTCTTTAGTTAAATCGTAACGATGAGCATGAATGACGCTTATATAGAATTAAAGAAGGGACACTCACAAAGGAACATCCAAGCCCACGTCAGGATTCGAGCGAGTGCATTTTTGAGAATTAGATATTTGAATAGTAGGAATTAAAAAATGGGACGATATGAGTGAAGCAAAAGAACTGAACTTATCTTTTATCTTTAATCTCGAAATTCTTCACAGTAATGCTGCTACAAACAACTCCGTGGTACAAGAGCAGTCTTAGGGGCACAGCCTGCCAATCAGCTTTTCTTTGGGTGACCCGTGGTGAGCGCATTGAATCCCATCGTCGCTATTTTCTGGCTTTCCAGACTGGAGCCCGATATTGCTTCTTTTCAAGTAGCTCCTTAATTGTCCTCACGATGCTGGGTTAACACCGAAATTTTGAGAGTTCGTACTGGGAATCGAACCCGGGACCACTCGCACCAAAATCTAGAGCGCTAACCAGTATACTTTGCGTGAACCCTCTTCACAGTAATAGGTACGCTTAAATTTATTTATTTAATATAAAATAACATTCTCCTAATTTCATCTGATCACCTTTCATCATCGTCCCCACGATCAGGCCAGAAAACAGAGAAATGCATTTTATATCCTTTGGGTGCCTATTTGCCAATTTGATTCAGAGGCTTTTGCTGACTACAAACTGCACCCCTACCCATTATTCTCGAAAACAAAAGCGTTACGTGCTTTGCACTAATGGAGTATTTATTAGACACTCTCTAGATTCCAGACAAATAACCTTTTTATGATGCCTGTCCTCGGTCGAACATTAGGCAGGAAATCAGGGAAAGTTGGAGTCACAAATGGGTCGTTGATCCTTGTCGACGAATTTTCACCGGTGGCTTGACAAGAGGGGACATAGTTGTCCGTTACCAAAAATACAACTTTGTTATGACGCAATTTTTCTTTTCACAACAATTATGTTTTTCTTCCTTCTATTCGAGTGTAATCGCCTGTGTGGTGGCACGCGTCGCACACCCCTAACGGCGGCCCTGTCCTGTGCTTTCAGACTTGTAAACACATGTGGCACGATGCTGTCTTTAAGGATGTTTTCTCGCTTCCCTATTCCACACCCGATACACTATCTGCATTGTTCATACATTCCACAATACAGTGGCGCAGGAACGTTTTTTCATTTGGGGGGGGTACAAAATTCAGCCTCCCATTGTAAACGCCCTCCCTTGCCCGGGAAAACAAAAGCTACCACTACGTAGATAGAGGCGGCAAAATCTCCCTCGGACAAGTGAAACTGCTTAACGGTCCAGGTTGAGTTCGTGTATAAGGACGGTGACCAACAGTGCATAGCGATTAGCCATATAAAACAAAAACAAAAAAAACACATATACTTTCAATTACCACACCTTTACCTGTAGCCGGGAAGCGGATAGCTACATACCTGAAAATCACGGGTAGCGACATACGTATGAAATGATATTGCCCAAATTAACATAAAAAATAAAAAGTATATTAAATTCATAACAAACAAAATCAATTTAGTACACTCTTGCATTCACACATTCTCTCACAGATCCAGGCTACGGGGTCATCAACAAAAAATAATACATAAAATGCACAGGTTTTTGACGACGAGCCCTAATTATTGCATTCGCATTTACTTTTACATTGACTTTTGTTTAATCAGGTCATTTGTGAATTTGCTCCAGTGCTACTTCAAATCACTAGCCAGCCCTCATTTAAGTTTACGTTTAATAATAGGTCGGTGCGGTGACAATGCATTATTTGTCCAGAATAAACAAAGCATCTCAACGGCAATTACGCTCACGTGGGCGGACGTTTTTCCTTTTACTTGACCTCACGTGGTCCTAAACACAACAATAACCTCCGTTGAGTGACGCAAACACATACTCTCTAGCGGGCGGGACTTCAACACTTCGCCGCGACGAGCAATTAATATTACCAGGAAAATACTTTAACCATAATCACATACGCGACCTGACGTAGCTAGCAGCGACACAACGCTGACACATATTAAACTGAACAAACCTCAAGTAGATAAAACAATTAAGAGGGCGGCGCTTTACTCTAGCAGTACGCACTTCAATCAAATTAAAAAAGGAGCACAAACAACAGTGAATTTACGAACATTAAAAATCACAAGAAATGAGTAAAATTGACCTGAGACAATTTAAATACAAAATTAAGCGCAACGGGAGTCTGATACGAAGTGTCGAGTTGCGTGGGCGTTTTCAAAACATCGACGAATTTCTAGGGCATTCTCTAAATATCAATCGAGACGGTACTTGTTGACATTCATAGAGATGAATACGTTACCATCTCTCTGGTTCCACGGCGCATCCTGGTGTCTTCGCGGGCGATTGAATTCACTTAGTATGCACACGAAAGGTTTTCCTATTCTTCCTCGATCGCGACGACGAGAAGGTGAAGATCGTTCATGCATCTGATTCCTCGGCGGATCAGTGACGATGGGTCGTCGGCGTCGCTCGGGGAACGTCAAGAGCCTCGGCGTCTCTTCCTCTCGGGGTCGGTGAGCATCTCCGTGGTCAGGCATGATTCGGACGTCGAAATGGCAGGTCCTTTCGTTTTATGCGGATTTCGAAAAAGGACGCTTGGCGGTCGATGGAGGTGCGCTTCCCAAGAGGTCATTCCTCTTCGCTCCATTGTCTCCCAGCCTGGACAGAGCGTGCTTCTGGTATGGTACGTTCGGATTAGGCCGCCGTCAGCCCGGCGCCCACAGCTCAACTGCAATCTGTGTCCATAAACTGATCGATTATAACCAATTCGATCTGGCATCCGTAATTCTTGCTTGATTGCGACGAATCTCCACACATCCGTCCTTGCATACATGTTGCTGCGCTGGTAAAAGTTTCACTTCAGTCCGGCTGCTCGAATCCGAGATATTTGAATGGTTGTCGTTACGGTCGAATTTCTTAAGTTTCAGACGAAAAACGTGGCCTTTCTGGTGCTCGCCAGTCAGACTCGCGACTTCCTTTCTTTCTCCCGTTAGCTTGGCAGATTGAATGGGGAGGGCTCTCGGTGAGCCCCACCGAGCCCCATTTTCTGATGGTGAAATGGGCCACTTCACCTACTACCTTTTGCCATAGCTTTTTACAAAAAAAAAAAAGAGAGAGGAGAGAGAGAGAGGGAAGAGTTAAACAACCGACAGCCTACCTACTCTTTTTTTTCTTGGTTTAACCTAACCTAAAGCAAGGAGCTGGCAACTTTGCTTGAGGCTTGCCTTACAGTGCATAAAGCAATTTTTGCCAACCTACACACACTGGGCAAGGAGAGCCGACACTACCGTAAAAGAGAGAGAGGTGGGTGGATGGCAACACAGTATGTGTGTGCGTGTGTGTGTATAATATGTAGCATTATTAACTAGAGTGTGTTGGCAAACCACCTGCAACTAAAAAATAGAGATGCCAACGTTGCTGTAAGATGAAGAGAGAGAGAGACCTACGGCTAACAACAGTGGTGAGCGAATGCGCCATATCGTAATTTTCCAACTGCAGCAATGTTTGTATATCGTGACCTTTGTAAACCTCTCTCGGGGGAACGATGTGCCACACACACACACACACACACGCGCGCGCGCGCGTATTGTGACACAAGCAAATAAACAAAATAATAATAATTGTTGTTTTTTAGGATACCTGGCCCCTTTAACCCCGCCAGGGTGCGTGGTGCCCAACCAAAAAAGTAAAGGTTTTCCCGTACGGCCTTCGAACGTAAAAATTGATTGACGTGGGGGCGAATCTCTTCGGGGGTGTTTTTCAATTTGTACATTTACCCGTGCATACTATTCATCATTAATTTAGCCGTGTTCTGTTTGGCTTCCACGCCGCCGGTGTGGGATTCGTGACGCCGCGATAAACATCAACTTCCGTACCGGGTGGAACGTCCGCTCCGGCGGCGTGGAATTCGCGCCACTCCCAAGTTTACGCTGAAAGGGGGGAGGCCAGCTGTTGTACGTAACCCCCGACCAGCTTGTGATAATACTCGAGATGCTACCGTGGGAAACATAAATATTGCTTGTTCTGCAACGCTTTGCTGAAATAGTAATGCGAGAGATGCCAGTTGAGTTTGTGCCCTCGAACCTGGTCCGCGCGCAACACGCTCTGGCAGCACAATTCGGGTCGCTCTAAACTCAGAGGCCTAGTGAGTTGGCAATACTGACGCGACCTAGTTTTTGCTTATATTGTCACCGCAACCGGATGCGACGACGGGTGGAGAGAAGAGAGAGAGGGGGAAGAGAATGGGGAGATGACTTTCGTTTCTGTGGAAGCTTCTAGACAGAACAGTGAAGTTTTTGCGACTGTGCGCGATTATACTACTATTTGTGAGTGTTAAATTGTTAGCAGTTTTTTGTAGGTAAGTTTTGTTTCTTGTTATTTCTTTTGCATGTGTGTGTGTTAATAATAATAATTACGAGTGGCGTTAGTGAACAGAAAGTGTTGTTTTGATTAAACATCGAAATTTACGATAAACAAAAAAAGAATATGAGCATACATAACGTGCGCTTGAAAAAAACTATTCTTCATCGCGAATAACATAAAAGCGAGGTAATAATCATGTTAGTTTACTCATGGTGGATGGTATTGACGCGTGTACTCTAAGTTGGATTTGCTGTTTTATGCACAGTAAGGTTAACCGAAACTAGACCTACAGTGGGATCTGCCGGGTATCGAACTTGGAGATTAAAATTATACATGTACACAGGGGGAAACTTTATTTTTTTGAATGTGTTGATACTCTAAGTTGGATTTGCTGTTTTATGCACAGTAAGGTTAACCGAAACTAGACCTACAGTGGGATCTGCCGGGTATCGAACTTGGAGTTTAAAATTATACATGTACACAGGGGGAAACTTTATCTTTTTGAATGTGTTGATACTCTAACTTGGATTTGTTGTTTTATGCACAGTAAGGTTAACCGAAACTGGACCTACAGTGGGATCTGCCGGGTATCGAACTTGGAGTTTAAAATTATACATGTACACAGGGGGAAACTTTATGTTTTTGAATGTGTTGATACTCTAAGTTGGATTTGCTGTTTTATGCACAGTAAGGTTAAGCGAAACTGGACCTACAGTAAAATTCGAATTATACATGTACACAGGGGGGGAACTTTATTTTTTTTGTCTGTGAAGGTTCTAAGGTTTTGTGAATATGTTGGAAAAGCACTAGTATATACATAGAGCAAAGTTACAAGGTTTTACGTCCCATAGGAGTCCTATTGGAAACATAATGATTAGTGCTTAAACAAGAACATTTTCATAGTTTCGCACCTCTACTAGATTGGTAGAAAAATATACTAGTAGGCAATAAAATCTGAAGAAGATTCGTGTCTAGCAAAATAAGCTAAATAGAATTACACATGCATACAATATTTATTGTGCTTTTTCTATCTACAATAATATTTTTCTTATATATATATTTTTAATTTTTTTATAGGGTTGATTAAAGCGCATATTTGAGGAAGACAACACCACCCATATATAAATAAACCCCCCAAACTAACGCTAATTAGAATTAGCTTACAAAATTTTTCTCATAAGGCATTTTTTCGTAAACACTCTACCACCAACAGATCACATATAAATAAACATACCCCAAAAAAAATGCGCTCCATGAAAAGTTGCCCTGTGTGCAAAACAACCATATCAAGCAAACATTTTGCAAGACATTGTCGCACCTGCGTGCCAGGCAAGCATTTGGCTGCCACCGAACTGTGTTCCGGATGCAATAAACGCATCACAATTGCGTATGCCAAGAAGCATAAGCTTACTTGTCTAAGCGAAAGTACATCTGGGGCTCAGCCTTCGACCTCCACCAAGAGGAAGGCAGAAGCAGCTTCCATCAATGCACCACCCACGAAACGCGTCAAGCCTGCGATGAAAGCGAACCAATCTGCTTTCGAGCGTTTGTTGGAGGATTTTGTCCTCACTTCGGAGGGCTTATGCGACGTTCGTAGCTTTTTAGAGGAGAAGCGAGCAGAGATAATTTCTATTCTTTGTAATGCACTGGCTACGTACTCCTCCACCAAATTCTACGCATCGCTACGTTGCCAGTACAAGAAGCCGTCCGATGAAATTTACAGCTTCTGCCACAACACCAAGGCGAAGACGCTGCATCTGGCGGATGTCGAAAACCTCGAGGTCATCTACAACCAGTTTGCCGAGGAGCTGGTGGCGAAACAAGAAGAACATGAAGCTGAGGGCTCGGGGGGTTCGCTGTGTGGCGATCCTCACGAACTGTGCATCAAACTTTGCAAGTTTACGCCTCTCTCCGCCTCCAGCTACGTCCCCTTACCACCTTCCATCGCGGCAAAGAAGGCCGTCCTGAACATTCAGAACAGTGACGCCAAGTGCTTCGTATGGTGTGTGCTTGCAGCGTTGCACCCTGTCCACTGGAAAAACCATCCACATCGAGTTAACCACTACCTACCCTACGAGTCGGAACTGGAAGATGCGATGGCTGGGATCGACTACCCGGTGGCGCTTTCGGACATTCGCAAGTTCGAGGCCCGTACACACAACCCTCGGTTGGCCATCAACGTTTATGACCTCACTGACAAAAATGTGGTGTACCCTATCCGGGTGAGCGACGTAGACGACGATGGTGTGCAGGAAATTCATCTTCTGCTCATCAAGGACGAGATCCATCACCACTACGCTCTTATCCGCTCCCTCTCTCGGCTTGTTTCGAGCCAACGGAACAGTGATAGTCACCACGTCGAGGTGTGTCGCAGGTGCTTGTCAACTTTTGATAATCGAGAACAGCAAGATTACCAGCGCATCAGAGGTCCCAACATCGCTGCAGAGAAGCTCGCTCGCCACAAACTTTATTGCGATGCCAACGAGCCTGGGGTGGCAGTCTTGCCCAAACCTGGCACCGTGGAGCGTTTCCACATGCACGGAGCTATGGTGGAGCACCCCGCTATCATCATCGCGGATTTCGAGGCCTTCCTCAAACCCCTGTCCACTTGCGATCCCGATCCCGAAGTTTCCTCCACCACCCCTTACCAACTCCACGAGGCATCCAGTTTCGCCTACGTTGTGGTGCGACGAGACCAGCACATCGCCCCTGAGCCCTACGTGTATCGCGGTCCCGACGCAGTTAAACACTTCCTCGAGAGGATGGTTGTCGAGGCCATCGAGATAGAGAAAGTACTGTTGGCCCCCAAGTCTATGCTCCCACTGTCCCCCGACGACCAACGTAGACACGACGAGGCCATCGCTTGCCCCGTCTGCGTCGAGGAGTACACCGCCAACAACCGTAAAGTCCAACACCACGATCACTTTAACGGTAGGTATGTTGGTCCTTGGTGCAACGATTGCAACCTAATGGCCCGGGACCCGCGCTTCATCCCTGTGTTTTTTCACAATGGCTCGGGATACGACTTCCACCATCTGGTGCCTCACTTGGGGTACGACGACATGCGAATTAACGTCCTGGCGCAGAACGAGGAGCGTTACATTAGCTTGAGCAAGTGGGTTCGAATCCCGGGATCACGCTCTACCGTCGAGCTTCGCTTCCTCGACTCTCTGAGGTTCCTCCCGGCCAGCCTCGATGCTCTCGCGGGGAAGCTCGCCGACGAGCAAACACTCATCACCTCTGCGAATTTTCCGAACTTGGACGCCGGTCTCTTCAGGCGTAAGGGGGTCTACCCCTACGAATACGTCACGGACCCTACCAAGTTCGCGGAGACGTCGCTACCTCCTCGAGCAAACTTCTATAGCAAGCTGCGAGGCTCGGACATATCTGAGGATGACTATAACCATGCTCAGTCCATGTGGCGCGAGCTGGATTGCCAAAATCTCGGGGACTACCACGATGCGTACCTCAAACTTGATGTGACGCTCCTCACCGACGTGTTCCAGGCGTTTCGTGCAACTGCGAAGACCATCTACAAGCTGGACCCTGCATACTTCTACAGTCTTCCTGGACTGGCCTGGTCGGCCATGCTTCTTCTTACGAAAATCAGGCTTGAGCTTCTTTCGGACGTGGACATGATGTTGTTCGTGGAACGTGCCGTGCGGGGTGGAATGGTCCAGGTGTCGCTGCGATACGCACGCGCCAACAATCACCACATGGCCACCGGTTACGACCCTTCGCAACCGTCCAGCTACATCATGCACACGGACGTCAACAACCTCTACGGACACTCCATGATGCAGCCGCTCCCCTTTGGAGGCTTCGAGTGGGCCGATCCCTCAAACTTGGACGTTGAAGGTTTCGACGATTCGGAACGCGGATTTTTTGCCGAGGTGGACCTCGAGTTCTCCGAGAAGGTGCAGGATTTGTTCTGCGATCTTCCGCCAGTCCCGGAATTCAAATGCCCGCCCGGCTCGAACCAAGCAAAGCTCATCATGGACTTCGTGCCCAAAGAGCGTTATGTCCTACACTACCAAAACCTCCGGTGGTTGATGAAGCGAGGGGTTACCGTCCGCACGGTACATCGAGTTTTGATGTTCGAGCATTCTCCATGGTTGAGGCCATACATCGAGCTCAACACCGAACATCGCACAGTCGCCACTTCTGATTTCGATCGCGATTTCTTCAAGTTAATGAACAATGCGGTGTTCGGGAAAACTATGGAGAATGTGCGAAATCGTGTAGATGTGAGGCTAATATCAAACAAAGCACAATGTCGCAGGCTCGTAGCAAACCCGTTATTCAAATCAAGGACCATTTACAATGAGCAGCTGGCTCTGATTCACATGAAGCGAGGTGAGGTGAAGCTCAACAAACCAATCTACGTTGGAACCGCGGTTCTGGATCTGAGCAAGCTACACATGTTCGAGACGTACTACGACATATTACGTGCACACTACGGCCACAACATCTCGCTTCTCTACATAGACACGGACAGTTTAATATACCAGGTTCACACAGCCGACGCGTACAAGGATATGGCCACGGTTCCATCTTTGGTTGACCTTTTCGACACCTCAAACTATCCCCAGCCGAACCGATACGGCATCCCGGCTCGCAACAAGAATGTGCCCGGCAAAGTCAAAGACGAGAAGAAAGGTGATGTGGCTCTCGAGGATGTCGGTCTTCGCTCCAAAACCTATGCTATGCAGGCAGAAGGATCCATCACGAAAAAGGCTAAGGGTGTGGACAGGTGGGTCGTCCAAAAGTTACTCAAGATCGTGGATTACGTTAAAGTCCTTATAAATGGGACGTCAATTGCAGGAGTGGAGCAGCGCATCCAGAGCGTCGACCATGTGTTGACAACCAACCAGGTGAGAAAGGTTGCCCTGGACGCACGCGACGACAAGAGGTGCGTTCTGAAATGTGGGATTCACACGCTCCCATGGGGCCACTATTATCTAGAAATTAGCTTAGAATGTGGTAAATGGCATGTATGTATGTATGTATGAAAAAAAAACAATTTATGTAACAGAAGTTCTAATTTAATATAGCCAAAATATTAGAACAATAGTGTTTATCTTCAAATGCAAAAAAAAAAAACAGGTGGAGGTTTGGAATTTTTAGCGGGACTAACTCCCTGCCGCGCCCTACGGGGTGAATATGGGGCACACGCAGGGCCAAAGGGGAAGTTCCTTTGTGCGTTCAAGTGTGATTTATTTCTTATAAAATGCATTAAAATTTTTTTTTTTTTTTTATTATTTTTTATTCCAGATTATTCTCACAAATGTAAGAAGGTGTTCCTCGCAGTACATCCTAAACATTGCGTTGCAGGTTAATCTAATATTTGAACCTGCGGTCAGTATAATTTTTTGAGAATTATGTGATTTTTTTTCTTGTACTTAAAATTGTTCGGTCACTCTTTCATTTTTGACATCATACACAAAAGACTTCTTTGCAATCAGAATGACGCTGCACAGAGTATCGGCAGGCAGCGCGTCGTGGAACTCGCACACGACCTTGATGTTGGTTCGATCGTTGACCACCACCTGCCTTCTTTTCGTGGTGTTGATGACGAACATCGGCCTGCGTGTTTTGAATTCGCTGGGCGCGTAGTACACGTCCACGCTTCCCTCGGTCACGCGTTTGTAAGCCGTGTAAGCTTCGTAAAGTTTGAGGTAATCGTTTTTGGTCATGTCGAGGTTGTAATTCTCGCGCGGGAACACTTCGTTCCTACCGTTCTTCAGATAAACGTTCTTGATCTTGCAGTCGTCGAACTTGCTGGAATCTTTTTCCTGATCGTTATCGCGTCCGGTCTGAAAGAGCACAACGACGAAATCTGGCATGTCGAACTGTATGTTGTTGAACTGCGTCGTCACGTCGAATTCCATGTGACTTCCCGACGCCATCTTCTGCACGCACTGGTAACCGTGAAAGTGAATCGGCACCTGGGGACTCTTCAAGATCTCCGCTTTGTACTTGAGGGCGTAGTTCGTTTCGTATTCCACCACCGGCATTCTCAATTCCATGCTCCGGATGACGCACTTGGCCGCTTCGGGTAAAGTATTGGGCAGCGGCGTGGTGCCGTCCGGACCCAAAGTAGCGTATCGCATCAGTGCGTCGTTGTCGTTGGCCGCTCTTCGAAACGTGACGCGCAGTCCTCCCTTCCACATGATCTCCTTGTAGTCGGAGAAGAAACCGGGCAGCAGACGCATGGGAAAAAGCACCGTGTGACTTGTCGTCGATATTTTGGTCCCGGCTTCGAACCCCCCGGCCTGGTAGTACGCTGCGTCCGTTTTGGATAATTTCAACGTTCCCACTGCCGTCGACGTGATGCCTGGATAATCTATTCTGTCGATGACGGTGTTGTGTTTCCTCACCTCCACCTGCGAGAACAGGTGAGGCACGAAGTTGTCAACGAGTATCAAATTTACTGCTGCGGGAAACGCGTCTCCGCTTTCCTTCATCACCACGTCGAATTGAAGGTAGAGGTCCGCTCTGTGAGGATGAACAAACCCGTCGCCTACGTCCACGTCGTATTCGATCTCCCTGTTCGCTTCGTTGAGATTGGCGAACGTGCGACGGTTGGGAGGGAAAGATTGCAATTCGTAACTTTCGATTTGCTCCATTTCACTATGTGTGGTTATTTATTATACGTTGATCTCCACGATGGCCGTCGTAGTGGCACCTGCGAAATCCACCACGTCTCCTTTCTCGTTCGTCACCACCAACTCTATGTCGTCTATGCGGTTGCGACATACTGGAAAATAGATCGGCGAAGAGGGCGTGTAGATGATCGGTTCCATGAACTCGGAACTTGGTTTGAAAGTGGCTATGATTCCCGTCTGCTTGTGACTTCCTAATAATCCGTCCGAAGATTTCGTGATCATGCCTTCCGCCACGTTGCAGTGTACGTTCAGAGTCTCTATGGCCAAGAATTTAGGAATGTTGGTTGCTACGTGCTTGATGCCAGCTTCGAGTTTTGGGTGGTTGTTCTCGAAACCTAAAAGTTCTCCCATGGTGCCCAGGTCCACGGTCTCCGTCGCGGATAGGATTTCCACTCTGTGCGTGACCGAATTTTGAGAAAAGTACGTGCCTTTGGGTAACTGAGCTTGCAAAGTGGAAAGATTGTATTGTCCTGGCGTGACGACGATGTGTTCGCTTCCGACGCTAATTTTGTTGTTGTGCTGCGTGACGTTAGGTATGAGGTACATGCTGTAGAATGCACGCAGAGCCACGGATTTAGGATAGACGATGTCGTCGTGCAGCGTGAGTTTCAAGATTGAAGATTCGCTCGTGAGATGGAACACGCCCATCCTAGTGATGCTGTTTGAGGTTCCACAATGCTTTCTGGAAATCCTCGATCGTAGGGTTATTTATTTTAGAGAGAAACGCGAGCACGGAGAGGCAGAGATGACCGCAGTTCACGTCTCCGAAATTTTGAATGCGTTCGTCGTTGTAGTATATAGAGGTTTTGTTCGTTTTCAGATAATGAATTAAATTTGTAGGTGGAACACCTCCGAAAGAATCGAAAACGAATGCTTTATCATTATTTTTGTGGTAACATATCCAATGCGTGCCTGGATTTTCTTGACCGTCCAAATTGACTACTCCGCATTCTCTTCTTTTAACGCTTGAAGGTAACGAGTCGGACATGAAAACTCCTCTGAAGTGTTTGATTTGTAACGGTTCGATCAGAGATTCAATATCTCGGTTGGTGAGTGCTGTTGTTTCTTTTTTTTAAACTTTTTCATCACGCCCTTCCCCCCTTTCTTCTCCATGGCCAGGTTGTGACGTTTCTGTTCTTCCAATTCCGCTTTGTTCTTCTTCGAGTCGATGACGGTTTTCGCGATGGCGGCACTTCCGCCGGCCAAACTTCCAACGGCCCCCAATGCTGCCAGGATGGCCGGGATGCTGAATATGAAACTTCCGACCTTTTGCTGTTTCCGCGAACGCTGCAAGCGTCTCAATTGAGGTGTGCTGAGAAGTAATTTCATTCCGTGTCCTTTGCTCAAGCAAGAACGTTTCTTCTCGCGTTGTTTCTTGGTGAGTAACCCATCGAGGGCACCTAGATTTTTAAGATTGGAGTATGGTATCTGGTACACGACACCCTTGGGCTTCATGTTGATGCTCTATGTGTTATTTTTACGGTATGTTATTTATATATATATTCTGAGATTTTTTCTCGTGTAGTTTTTTACGGTATGTTATTTATATATAAATGTTCTGAGATTTTTTTTCACGGCCTCGCAGTCGTTACACAAATTCTATTACGTGCTTCGTTTTCTTGCCAAGAAGTTCCTTTGTCCCCTTGTACACGATTCGAGTTTTGTTCTCGATTAAAATAGATAGCTTCTCGTCGGATAACATGTTAGCGTATCGATCTGGTAAAAATAGACTGTATTGTGCGTTGAGCAACAGGCGTACCTTGGGACCATACTGGGTAGAAACGATTGAACCGGAAGTTATCGTGTAAGGTTTGTCGACTTCCAATTCCTGAATTTTTACATACTCGACTGACAAATTTAGCATTTGTTTTAATGCTTGGAGATCACTCATTTTTTCAGTCGTCATATCAAAAAAAATTTCAGAGTGTTAGAGAGAAATTTAATTGTTTTTCACGATGTGTGTTATTTATATATACCAAAAATTATTTTTTTATGATGTGTGTTATTTATATATCAAGTTTTTTTTTTGACACGTATATATATTATTATTTTTTAACAGAGGAAGAAAATCCGTGCTTCGGAAACGCGATGATGTGCGTAATGATATCTTGCGTCTCCTGCTTAGACTTGCGTCTACATCCTCACAATCGCCGTTTACTACATGTTTAAATATTTTACATAGTAGCTCTGGCGGCAAATCAGTTATACGAGACATGTTGTTATTATTATTATTTTTTACTCTATGTTATTTATATACCCCCCCCCCCAATTTTTGTTTAGTGTTCATGGCGATGGTGGTACCCAGTGCGGCGACCCGTTCACCCAGCGATGCGTCTCTGCTCACGAACCTTTCGAAAGCTGCATGCTCCAATTTTCTGTCTGCTTCGTGACGTGCATCCAGATCCGTCTGCGTGGTGTTGTAGGCGATGTCGTGATCTTTGCATGCCGCGTCCAACGGATTCACACCCTTGTCTCCTCTCTCCAATCTTTTCTCGAGTTTGGTACCCGGTCCGCAGTACTGGTAGCCAGGTAGATACATCTCGAAAGGTAACTTGTTGATGATGTCGTTCACGAGTCCTTTTCCCTCGGCCACGTTCCAGAATCTCGGAGGCAGCGTGTTGATGATTTTGATCAGGTAAGCTATGCCCTTGTCGTCGTTCACGATGAAGTTGGAAAGTTTCGTGCTGATCATGTCCACGATGCCAACCTTCTCGTTGTAGAAATTACGGTTGCCTGCATTCTCTTCGCCGGCTATCACCAACAATCGGTCCACGAGTTTCCTAACGTCGTCCACCCAAACGAATTCTTTGGGTAGCGTGTTGTAGCGTTTGACGCCGCTGCCTGTTTTGACCTGGTTCCAAATCGGTTTGATGAGATTCCTGTACTTCTCGCCGCTGCTCGCTGCGAGGCGTCGTTGTTCTGGTACAAGGCATCCGTCATGATCAAAATTTCCTTGTAACTTTGGTAATCTTCGTCGGTGTAATCTTTCGGCTGCTTTTTGGCAACGAGTTCCCACAGTCCCACCGTACCCGGATACCTGGTCCAACTATCCTTCTCGCCTAAATTAACTTTAATGTCGTTGCCTTCGAAGGTCACCTTCGATTTCCCAATCTTCCACACCACACCACCGCCTTCGTTGGTTTCCATGCTGGGATACAATCCGAACACTTCATCCTTGTCGAATTTCCCCGTACTCAGGTAGTCTCGTGCCAAAGGTCCCAACTCGATTTTATCCGAAGACGACGACGTGCTACCTATGGCTCGACGTCGTGCCGGTGCATCCTTCAGTTCGAACGGCGTCGAAGGAATGCTCGAAATGGGTGTGGGTACGGCGTAACTTTTAGCTGCGAGCGGTACGAGTTCGTTGATCAAATTTTTATTTTGTTCCGTGACACTTTTAATTTTTTTACCTAGACCGCTGATGGCATCGATCACAGGTTGATCCTGACGTTTCTTCTCTTCGTAGAATCCGCGATTCTCGGATTTCCAACCTTTGAAGCGTATCGCGAGGTAATCGCGAAGCTTGAGATTTTCGTCCTCGATTTTTCGTTTCGTCATGACGTTATTTATATACGTCGTTTCTCACAACGTTGCAACGTTTAGAAAGTCGTTGATTTTGTTTCTGTATTTTCCGTCGTTGGGTTTCCTCGTCATGTCGATCGTCGCGAATCCGAAATCGTCACCGTTCCAGCAAGTAGAGCAGCAGCGTTCCGAAAATTGATTGTAGTTCATGTCTCCGCCTACGTAGTCATCGTACGCGTGCTTGAGGTTGGTGTGATCTTGACGAAACAAACATATGAAATTAGCGTTGTCGCGTACTAACTGTTTTGGAATTTTGGAAAACGTTTGAGCTAGGTAGAAGCAATCAATTCCTTTGTGACGACCTTGCGTGAAAAAGTTGCGAATTTCATTTTGATTTTCCAGGATGGCGTCGTCGAACACAACGACTGAATTTTCACGACAATCGTCGAGTGGTTTTATTTCCGAGGCGAACGTTGCAATGTCCAGACCATCGTACAGTTTCATCAGTTGCTGGTATTTGGTTTGCTCCAAACTTTTCGAGAACACGTACAGGTGCCTGTTCTTCCAATCTAACCAATTCGGTGCGAGGAGAAAATTGTCCACGAGCAGTGTCGTTTTCCCACACCCCGAAGGACCTACGATCAGACAGCGGATGCTGTCGGGAAGCAACTCACCGTTCTTTTTCTTCGTTTGACTTTCCGGATCCGGTAGACGCTTCACCACGTTCCACGTACTCACAAGATCACTTCGTTCGCGTCGATCCAACTCTTTTCCGGAAGTCCCAGCCATTTGACAAACAGTTTGTCACCTTTCCTACGCAATACTTTCTCGATGAGGTACGTGTCGGGGTGTTTCGTTTTAGAGAGTTCCTCTTCGTAAAATCTTCCTTTCAAAATCTCGCCGCTACTATCTTTTATTATATACGTGTGTCGGTTTCCGGGTAAAACTCGAACCACCGTAAAGAGTTCCGTGCTCCAATTTTTTGTGAATCCCTTCTCGAAGGTGCGTTTGAATTTGCTGATCCTCACCCGGTCTCCAATTTTGTATTTAGCTTTTTTTGTCGTGGGTGTGTACTTTGGACAGTAAACGGTAGAAATTAAACGCTGCTCGTCAGACTTGGTAACGTCAACTGGCTTCATGCCTATCGTTCTGTGTACCGTATCATTATAGGTGTCGACGAGTTCCGGCAGGATGTCGACCCATTTGTAATTTCCCCGAAGCGTGAATCGTTTCCACATGCGTGTTTTCAAGGTTCGATTGAATCTTTCCACGATGCTGGCTTTGATGTGACTGAAGGTCGAATAATGTCGAATGTCATGTTTTTGAATAAACTTTTGGAATACGGCGTTGTAAAATTCTTTACCGTTGTCCGTGTGCAGAAACCGAGGTCGTCTGTCGCTTTCGCGAAAAATTAATTTGAATGCTTCCGTGACGCACGTTCCCGTTTTCGCCTTCAAAGGTAGAGCCCATGCGAATTTCGAAAATGTGTCTATGACGGTGAGGAGGTACTTGTTGCCCTTGTTCCATTTATGTACGTTTTTCAAATTGCCGCTACTCATCTCCACGAGGTCGCTTTGCCAGAGGTCGTCGATGCCCTTGGTTACTACAGCCAAACGTTCGTAGTTGCGGTGTGCAGGTTTATGCAATTCTTCGACGATGGCTTGCCTAGACATTTTTTTGTTTAGAGATTACGTTTGAAGAGAAGCACCAGCGTGATGGGATTCAAAGAGGGTGGCACCTCGCTCGTGTTTTGAATGATCAGCTTATCGCCGGCACTCACGTCGAAAACGGTGAGATCTTCGTCTTCGTGTATTTCATATATGTTGCGCGTTTCGTTCCAACGTGCCAGAGGAATGTTTCCTGCTTTCTGGACACCACGATTCGATATTAAGGTCATGGTGGGAACGCTAGCTTTTCTGCCGTGAGACCAGTACGAAAATTCGTTTATCTGAATTGTGCCATCGAGGAGAAACTTGTAGTACGGATGGTAAGGATGCAACATGTACAGTTTGTTACCTTCGACGAACGTGGAGATTCTCTGTTGATTGGGAACGCTGTTGATTTCGATGGCTTGCAAGGTGAACAATTTGGCGAATTTAGTGTCGAAGGTGACGAGATTACTGTGAACTTGTCCGAGTTTATTTTCGATGGGCAGCAAATGCTCGACTATGGTATCCGTTACGGTACAAAACGACGGTTTGATTTTCACTTCCACGTTCAACTGCTTGTAGTTTTCGTTGAGTTCTTGCAACTTGGCACCGAAAGAGGCCAGCGTCGATTCCTGCGTGGATTCCAGCACTCCAACTTGATCTCTGACGTTGACGACAATGTTCTGAAGGTTCTCGACTTGATTCAATTTCGAGCTCTTCTCGGTAAGATCGTTCACGATGCTTCGCATCTCTGTAAACTGCGTGTGAAGGTCGGCGACGCTCTGCGAAGTGGGCAGCGTCGACACCAGCGAACTAATTTCGTCTCGAATCTGTTCCACGTTCGCCGTTTCCGTTTCTAGTCGTTTCAGCATTCGAGATATGTTTCTTTTCAAAGCGTGCAATTCTTTGGAGGTGGGGAGATTGGCCACCCTACTCTCGAGATCGCTCAATGAACTTTTGATGTCGCTCGAATCGGATAGTGCCGTCACCGCCGTTTTCAATTTTTCCAAATCTTCGCTCGAAGGCACGCTCGTCCGTAACGATTCCAAGTCACCCTGTATGTTGTCGAGTACGTGATGAAAATGAGCGAGATTCGTTTCGACGTTCAAATTTTCTAAATATTCGATCTTCTGCTGAACCGTGCTCAACGTGTCTTGAATGCTCGTCAACGCTCTTGCTTCAGCGTGAATATTTTTAATTTCTTCGTTGATCAATTCCAAGGACGCCTGAAGCGTAGCGATGGTGGTTTGAATGTGTTCGAAATCTCGATACGCCTCCAATTGAATTTTTATGTTCGCGACGCTTTTACCGATGACCTGCAGTTCGTCTGACGATGGTAGGTTCGTCATGGTATCTTCCAAAGTCTGCAACTTGGATTTAATTTCTTCCAACGTGCTGGTGAATTCTTCTTGTAATTTGGAAACGACGACGTGCAAGCGTTCTGCGTCTATATCGTTCACGACGGTTTGAAGTTCACAGAAATTCTTTTCTATTGCGGAAGTTCGTTCTTCTATTTCGAGTTTCAATTTTTCCAAATCTTCATTTTTCGATTGAAATTGCTGTAATTTGGCCAAATCATTTTGAAGCGAATCCACGCTCAACTGTATATTTTGAACGCTGTCGTAAGAAGGTACGTCGACATAATTTTTTATCAGCGTCTTCAGTTCGGAATCGATTTTCAGAATGGGGTCGAGACATTGCGTTTGGAGCGTGGCGATTTCCGACTCTAAACTTTTGTTTAAGGTCTCCTGCAAAGCGATCAAATCGGTCCTCAACTTCTTAACTCGAACGTCCAACATGAGAATCTCTTCTGCATGGTCTACACGCTTGGTGTTGCCGAAAATGTCGTTAGGCATTTTTGGTTAAGGGTTATTTATAATAGGATAGACGATTCGTAATTCTACGAAGAGAGGAATGAGTTTGTCGTAATCTCCGAGGAGTTCCATGTAAAAATAATCTCCAGCGGAAACATCGTACGTAATGTTAGAAAGCATCTTGTCGTGCTTGATTCGAAAAATGTTCTTGCCGGTAGAAATTTTGATTTCGCCTGCGTTCACCGGATTCACGGTGATTTGAAGTTTCCCGTCGATCGGAATTTCGTAGAAATGTAAATTGTTATTAAAAACATAAAACATCTTGCCCACATCGTCATCCAGTTTCGTCCAAATGCTGTTGAGGTGAACGATCAGTAAACCATTAAGTTTAGATAACACGGAAGGTAAGAGGTTATTGAAATTTGGCGGTGCAGTCTCCATGTTGATCTGTTTGCGGAAGCCAAAAAGATTCATTGTTCTTGTTAGTTATTTAAGAATACGGCGCGCGCGCGCGTGTGTGTGTGTGTGTTTGGCACATCGTTCCCCCGAGAGAGGTTTACAAAGGTCACGATATACAAACATTGCTGCAGTTGGAAAATTACGATATGGCGCATTCGCTCACCACTGTTGTTAGCCGTAGGTCTCTCTCTCTCTTCATCTTACAGCAACGTTGGCATCTCTATTTTTTAGTTGCAGGTGGTTTGCCAACACACTCTAGTTAATAATGCTACATATTATACACACACACGCACACACATACTGTGTTGCCATCCACCCACCTCTCTCTCTTTTACGGTAGTGTCGGCTCTCCTTGCCCAGTGTGTGTAGGTTGGCAAAAATTGCTTTATGCACTGTAAGGCAAGCCTCAAGCAAAGTTGCCAGCTCCTTGCTTTAGGTTAGGTTAGACCAAGAAAAAAAAGTTGTAGGTAGGCTGTCGGTTGTTTAACTCTTCCCTCTCTCTCTCTCTCCTCTCTCTTTTTTTTGTAAAAAGCTATGGTAAAAGCACCAGTAGGTTGGCAACCTTGCTTTATGCACTGTAAGGCAAGCCTCAAGCAAGGTTGCCAGCTCCTTGCTTTAGGTTAGGTTAGACCAAGAAAAAACCTTGGTAATTTTTTTCGAGTAAGATGTTGGCAATACTGCGAGAAAATGAGGCTTATGCCTTACAAGAGCAAACCATTAACAGGCATCAAGCAAGGTTGCCAGCTCCTTGCTTTAGGTTAGGTTAGACCAAAAAAAAACCTTGGTGATTTTTTTTCGAGTGAGGAGTTGGCAACACTGCGAGAAAATGGGGCTCATGCCTTACAAGAGAAATCCATTAAGGCGAGCCCCACCGAGCCCCATTTTCTGATGGTGAAATGGGCCACTACACCTACTATCAAATATATATACATACAAATAAAAACACTCAACACCTTGATTAAACACATTTTTCACGGCTAATGATTAGAATAATAATAATAATAATGATGAGGCAGATCGACGATAAATCTGACTGTGACACCATATATATATAAACACACATACTACTGCACCTAGAAATACATTTCGGGGGTCCAACCAAGTGTTGCAATAATAATAACAATAATAATAATAAATGATTATAATTATAATAATTATATTTAATTAAATTAAAATATTAATTAAATATGTAAGTTATCTAGTTTACATGTAGTTAAGATCACCAAGATTTGCATAAAAACAACTGCCCTGGCAAGGAATTTAATGTCAAATAGAAAAATAATTAAATATTTATTGAATAACGAACAAGGAGTTAGATCCAATTAACGAAAAGTAAAGTTTCTGATTAATGTTTTATGGATATTATCATTAGTTGTGTGCATAAATCTTTTGGAACCCTTCAAAGCCGTATGAGCCAAATTCCTTGCCTTCCAATAAGTTCAGCGGAAATAACCATCGATTATATAACAAATGCTAACCAATTCACTGGGTAACAGGCAAAAAATCGTCCAGGGTTTCTCAGCTGAATTAGACTAATTTTGATGCCCTGAGTCCGAAAATGACCTTGGTTTTGCTCAATCAGGTCAACCTTTTGAGCTACAGCAGGGGTCGAAGTGTCCTATATTTTTTAATTACTTTCACACCACTTAATTTATATATATATTTTATAATATTATAATATAATATTTTTTAATTACTTTCACACCACTTAATTTATATATATATTTTATAATATTATAATATAATATTTTTTAATTACTTTCACACCACTTAATTTATATATATATATTATAATAATATAATATTATTTATTACTTTCAGATGGCTTCGGCGCGACGTTCATGCAGGAATAATCCTGACGTTTTCTGCTACATCTGCGGAGAATACACGCTGTCAGCGGACAGGAAGAACATCACAAGATTCGTGAAGCACGCATACCAGGCGTACTTTAAAGTCAAGCTAGGTGACCAAGATAAGTCCTGGGCACCGCACACGGTGTGCAAGACGTGCGTGGAGTACCTCAGGCGGTGGACTAAGGGCGCCAAAACTTCACTGAAGTTTGGGATTCCGATGGTTTGGAGGGAGCCGCTTGACCATGCATCGGATTGTTACTTCTGCGCCATCAATACTACTGGCATCAACCGGAAGAATCGGCACATCCTCCAGTACCCCGACCTTCCATCTGCCCGCCGTCCAGTTGCTCACTGCGAAGAAATACCTGTACCAGCGTTCCCACAGCTTCCTCACACCGACGACGAGGCCACCACTTCAGACGACGTAGGAGATACAGAACAGGAGTATGAAACACAAGATGGTCCGCAGCCCTTTTCACAATGTGAGCTGAATGATCTGGTTCGGGATCTCAGCTTGTCGAAGACTTCCTCCGAGCTGTTGGCCTCCAGACTCAAAGAGAAAAATTTACTTGGCGAGGACGCGCGTATCACTTTCTTCCGTAGAAGGCATGAGGAGTACATGGGCTACTTCTGCCAGGAGGAAGACCTCGTGTACTGCCGAGATGTCGCCGGTCTTCTTCATAAACTCGGCACTCCTACATACGATCCGACAGATTGGCGACTCTTCATTGACAGCTGCAAGCGCTCTTTGAAGTGTGTGCTCCTCCACAACGGGAACCAGTTCGCCTCAATCCCTCTTGCGCACTCCACAACTCTCAAAGAGAAATATGAAGCAGTGAAGTATGTGCTTGACAAAATCCAATATAAGCAGCACCAATGGATGATCTGCGTCGACTTCAAGATGGTGAACTTTCTACTAGGTCAGCAGTCCGGGTTCACGAAGTACCCATGCTTTATATGTATGTGGGACAGTCGAGACAGAGTCCAGCACTATGTAAAGAAAGAGTGGCCGGCGCGAGAGCAGTTAGTACCTGGGGCGAGAAACATCATAAACGAACCTCTTGTTGACCGGGAGAAGATATTGATCCCACCGCTACACATGAAGCTTGGGTTAATGAAACAGTTCACGCGCTCTGGACAAGGATGGGAGGTGCTTCAACTACATGTGCCGAGCATTTCCTCGACTGACCATTGAGAAGCTCAAGGCCGGCATTTTTGATGGCCCACAGATACGGCAGCTCATACAGGACACTGAGTTCCAAAACTCCATGAACACGCTTGAGTGCGCCGCCTGGAAATCGTTTGTGCAGGTGGTGAACAACTTCCTGGGAAACACGAAGGCACCAAACCACGCCACGCTCATCAGCAGCATGATAGAGGCCTTCCAAAAACTCGGGTGTTTGATGAGTATAAAGATGCACTTCCTGTTCTCACACATGGACTGGTTTCCTGAAAACCTTGGGGCGATGAGCGACGAGCAGGGAGAAAGGTTCCATCAGGACATGCGCCAAATGGAGGAGAGGTACCAGGGGAGGTGGGACGCAGTCATGCTGGCGGACTACTGCTGGTCGCTGAAGAGAGAGACAACCCAGCAGCTGCTCACACACGGAAATCGAAGAAACGCCGATATCTGCCTTGAACTCTGAACTTTTGTGTCATGTAACGCTCATTCTTATTATATTATGATTATGCTTATCAAATTTAATGTAGTAAATAAATAATGAATTAATTTGGATACGTTGACTTTTATATCTTGAGGGAAACGGAAAAAATTGTCAGGGGTTTATCAGCAGAAATTAGATTTTCTTACGAAAAACAGATTTTTTTGAAATTTCTGTAGAAAAAAATCCTGACCTGATTGAGCAAAACCAAGGTCATTTTCGGACTCAGGGCATCAAAATTAGTCTAATTCAGCTGAAAAACCCTAGACGATTTTCCAAATATTTTTTTTTGTTGCCCAGTGTTATATTTTGTTCTTGGTAAGTCTTTCGGGGGAGTGTCCGGACACCCTTCTAAATACGTCCTTGATACTTAGGTATAATGTGAAGGCATGGGAAATATTCTATTTTAGAACAGCACACACGAATGTCCTTTACTTAATGCAAAATTTGCATAACTATTTTATTCTTTGTTTTTCTTAGAATTTATCTTTTTTAAACCGATTTTTAAAAAAAATAACAATTCTGAAACATATAACGCTCTGGACTTCGTTCTGGGCTTATTTGAATTTAACGGAACGGAAAATCAGGAGTTCGAATTGTGAACATTTCGAGCAAAGATACATTTATTCATTTTAATGCAGGTTGAGATTAAAGAGGGTGAGGAGGATCTTGAGCCACCCCAACCAGGAATAATTACCTCCCACCCACTGGATATAGAAGATTGCGTGTTGTTTCGCATGACTTTGATTTCGTGTTTGTTCGCACGGTTTCTTATCTCATCGCAATCAGGGTGTTCTTTCGCCCTGTGCACCAGGCGAACAGAAAGCATAGAGGAATTAAAGATAAATCGAATGAAAATCAAAATAAATGAGGAATGAAAATAACCACAAACGAAAACAAAATAAAGACACTAATAAGCCCTTTGATGCAAAACATTAATAAATACTGTTATTCAATTTGGAAAGGAAAATGACTTAGAAAAATAAATAACAAAATTGAATGTTAAAAACAGATTTATTTATATTTTCTTTCCAATGTATTGTTTCAAGAAGAACAAATCTTATAGGAAACACTAACATATCTTTTGCACGTAGCACAATCTTCTCAAACAGGTTTTAAGATCACCGCTCCTTACCAGATTTTCCTGGATAGATTTTATCCTGGCGTCTAGTTTAATATACGTCGTTTTCCTTTTTTTGGTGTTGATTACCTTCAATCTCAATTCTTCTGAAACAATTGAAAGCCGCTGCAGCGTCATCCTTGAGTGCCTTTACAAGAAAAAATATGTGCGGAGAACTCCTGGATATTGTTGAGTTTAATTTGTGGTGCCAACCCTCGACAGCATTGTTGGTTCTGTGTGTCTGACCGTAGCAGTTCCATGTCTCTAACGGAATGTTTGGGGTTTCTAGCTTTTGTTGTACAAAGTAATCGTTAAACAGTTCAATTTTCTCTCCCGTTGGACAATCTTCCATAACGATCAGCCATCTATCACTAATACTTTCCCTAGCAATCAACGACAGAGATGAACACATCCTGATATGGCGGCGTATATCTTCGTTATTTTGTATTCCTCGGAGAGACCTAGGCCCTGAACTTTTCGCCAGATACTCTGGCCGAAGTGGTAGTTCAATCCTGACACCTGGGCATCGGGAAATGTAATTTTTAGCGAGTTTATAGCTGCTTGTTCGAAATCAACCTTGATCACCTTTGGCTGGTACCCACCATACCAGGCTTTCACAAAAGAAAACAGTTGACTGTAGGTGCTCTGGGTTTTGTCCGGGAGCAATGCGTACAACACAGGAACAACTGCTGTGCAGTCAACTGTGCTTCCAAGATCTGCGTGTATTGTGTACAACTGCGAAAAGTGCTTGAAAAAACTTTTAAATGTTCCGTCCAGAAACCATTCTTCGCTCCCCCGTAGTGCGGCCGCCATACCCTCGTATCCGAAACATAATAATCGTTTCTCTCCTTCCACTTTGTCAAACTGCAAAAACGAGGTTTCATCTTCGAAACTTAGAACATCGGGAGGGAAAGGTGCATTGGCCGGGGTAGGTGTTTCTTGGTGTATTCCCAGGGTTTTCCTCCTAACAGGAGGAAACCTCCTTTGCGGTTACTGTATACTGGAACGGTGGTCACTAAGTCAAGTCCCTGATTAACGGCCACAGCCATTTCCTCCTTAAAAATAGTTGATACTGGCGTTAATATTTCTTCCCGCGCTCTATTTTTGCAGTTCGCAAGTAGTTTTCTGATCTTGTATTCCTCTATGCTTTCTGTTCGGCTGGTGCAGCCGTGCGAAAAAAACACACTGATTGCGACGAGATAAGAAACCGTGCGAACAAACACGAAAATGACTATCGTGCGAAACAACATCCCACCATATAGAAACCACATTATTGAATATACCATACTTATAGAGTTCCACTTCAGTTCAGTTCATTCTAATTTTAAATTCCCATAGCTACGCATAAAAATATCTTTAAACAATTTATGGCAGATGTGTACCATATCCAATGTCTTTTAGAAGCCATGTATTTGGTATTTACTCAGACATCTGTAGGGCGTTGTATATATATATATATAAACCTGAGTTGAGATAGTTCCCGATCAACTCGTAAGAAGTCTAACTTTGAAATATTTGTGAAACATTTGACAAAGCATTTATTTGTTATATAATTAGCTGTACCTAATGACACTCTTCAAGCACTGAAAGTACTGTCATTAGTCATTACATATACAAAACAGAAATCATTCAGATGTCACAGGAAGCAATGAAAGAATACGCTCAAAAGGTTGTTTTTTTTTCGTTTCAATCTTTGGTGGACAATATGAAGAACGCCCAAGGTTTCTTTTCGTATGTAGTAGTATTAAATGCAGATACATGCGTGTGTTTTAGAGTGACATGTCAATTTCTTGTTTATGTGAAAAGGTAAACTTTAATGTAAGCAGAAGCATGTGCGCGTCACAGTTAAATATTTTCGCATCTACAAAGAAAATCCAAAACACATTCCCACCTCGCGGAGTGGTTAGCATAGCGCTTTGACCAGTGCCGGATCTGCAAGCCGCAAAACCTCGCAGTGCGGAGAGGGGGGGGGGGAGACAAGTAAGCATTTAGGGGGCCCTAAGCCATTGACATAGTATAGGGTTCGTATATGCGTACGTAAAAAGTGTGTAAAAAAAAAACTGTTACTAAGGGGTAAAGAAATGAATACAATATATACAGGTAAAGGTAAAGTTCCCTGTGCTGTGCATCTCTGTAGCACCGTGACATGAAGGCACGGGGTAGGACTCCACATATTTTCGTTGTCGGCCATCTTGGAGGTGATGTGATCAGCACCACGCTGCGGTCACGTTTATCCCCAGGGTACCATTTGATTTAAGGCTGAGTGGGCCCTAGAGCCGCTTTATGCTGGGACAAAACCGGAAAAATTTCGATCTTAAGACACCCACCTGGGTTTCCCGTGTGACAGTCAGACAGAATCAAATGAGGCTAGAATTTCACTAGCAATGCAAAGGTGAAGGTTTCTTCAAACTATCTTGAATCAGGAACAACTTACGACTGCATGATTGTAACAAATGTATCATTTTCCAGGTGTGAGAAAACAGTGTCAAATATTCGTATATATACCATATCACCTCCCTTTCCATTTTTTTTAGAAATGAGTTGAATTCAATATGGTGGGCGTCTACTTGGAACACACCAATGTGGTTCCCCCCAAGCCAGTGGTTCTCAACCTTTTTCTGTCTGGAACCCACCTTGAAGGATATTACACTTCATGGGGCCCATAAGCATGGTCGCAGGCAGAATTACTTGTAGGGTTGTGTACCGAGTATATAATCATATATTCCTAACATCGAGTACTTTAAGAAGCCCTCTTTTACGCTTGCTTATACAAATTACATATACTACATTCTAGAAAAGTAAATATGTAATTTAAAAGACTAACCGTGAAAAAATTCCAGTGAATTCTTTAATCAGCCGCAATCCATTTGTTCATATCATAGGCGGTTAGCTTTGCAATCTAAGCAATCTCGCTAGCACGATAGCGATGTGAAATGACTACAGGTGACACCTCTCGGCATACACACACACACACATACACCCCCTCCACACACACACACACACACACACACACACACACACACATATATATATATATATATATATATATATATATATATATATATATATACATACACACACACATAGCGTATGTGTGTGTGTGTGTGTAAAGGTTGGTAGGTAGAAGGGGCCCCTTTGGCAATATTTTGCGGGGGCGCCTAACATTTGTAGATCCGGCACTGGCTTTGACGCCAGAGGTCCCAGGTTGGGCATGTGAGTGTTCATCAATTTCATGATATCATCACCCATCCTCATCTTTGCGATTAGCCAAAAGTGGCAGGATGCGAAGTAAAATAAACCTAATAAATCAATAAAACATTCCCATCTCACTCAAAGACCTTGTGAATCCAATCCAAAATCTACCAACAGAACCTGCAGTGAGTTTCATTTATCTCGTGCATTCATGTGACTAATGTAATTTTCTTACAGATTGACTTTAGGGTTTAACTTAAAATGGCGTTGTTTGTGTTTCATTCGATACAAAAATTAGATTTTAAGCAATTAATGTCCAATTATAAGTATACCTAATACATAGATAAAAATAATTCCCCCCTCCTCTGATAATATCGCAAATTGCACCCTGTTTAAATGTCTAGGAAAAATTTCATTTCACCTAGGAATGATATCGCGATGCGATGAGTCGAGAATTGTCACAGCCTCATCTCGTCTCCGGTGTGGCGAGGTCCGTCTCATTCTTGTTTGTGTTTATATTTGTTTCGGTTTCCACTCAGAAGTAATTAAAACTTATTCTAGATTCACTTCATGCTCAGATAGGCTAATCGGGACTCTATTTTCAAAATCTCTTAATATATAGGTTTAAGTATAGTTTTCGGAACACCCCCTTACAAAGTTATGAAAATATGGGTGAACTGAGGTACAGCAGTACATTGTACCCCCAAGTTGGTCTGAAGTGTCTCGTCTCGTTCGTGTAAGTATTTCGTTTTGGAAAATTCCATTTTAAATATTCAAAAGGAAATGGGATCAGTCATATACTCTTCTGATGAAGATTTGTATGTTATCTTCAAATCGACGCGACCATTTCTTTAGAAAAGTGTCCCCCATCCTCTTACGCAAAGGAGCATTCGTCTGTAGTGTGATTTTCTGAGAGCAAATCTGATTCCATCGTTCCACACACATTTTAAGCAATTTTCATCTACTTAAAGAGGTTTCCAAGAACTTAGGTCAATGAGCTAACTAGTAGCAAGCACAATGTAGTAGAATAAGTTTAGAATGGTTTGAATTTCTGTGGTAAGGAAGATAATGTTTATAAGTTGTAAACAATATACACTTTTTTATTGGGCGAACTGAAAATAGGTTCTTTTAACAGTAGCACCTTGCGTCTGATGTCAAATTACCAAGGGTGGGTACAGGGGTACAACTCGATTTACGAATTTAGGGGGTACATTCAAAAATTAAGGGGGGTACAATGTACTCCTGTACCCCCCCGTTCCTGCGCCACTGCCACAATACCCTACCTACACTATCCCCTTCCATTTCTATATATATTTCAGATTTTCGTGCTGGTCTCGCTCGCGAAAAAAAAAATGTTGCCATGACTCTTGCTGTAATCCTCGTATGACCATGCTATCAGGTTGTGTTAAAGAATCTAAAACGTATCAACTTTTCATGTTTAATTTACTAACCCTAATTTCATGTATCCAATATTTAGACTAAACAAAAATCTTGTATGTAGTGAATAGAAATTCATATTCGCCGAATGATTCGAGTCCCAGAGTTCGATTTCCAGCGTTAGCTGTAAAATTTCGGTGTTTACCCATCATCCTGAGGACATTGGGGAACTAATTGGACGTAATAGTAAAGGACCCTGGTTTGAAAAGCAGACAATAACGGTAATGGGTTTCAATACTCTGACAAAACCCTTCGCCAAATGAAAAGTTGCTCGACAGCCCTAGTCATCAAACAACCATTGCGTCACAGGCTTTCAGTATGGAATCAATAAGGCAATTTGTTGTAATTGCGATATCGAACAGTTGGAAACCGGAGGAAAATATGGACAAAGGCTACATAATAATGGTGTTAATATTATAGTAGCTACAGAAGTAATTGTTTCCGATATGCCGAGACCCTGATATGATGCGCGTAATTCATATACACATCAGAAGCAATAAATTGCGCATGCGTATTAAAATTGAAATTACATATAACAAGGTAATGTTAATAATACCGTGCTTAACAACCACAGTGCAGGAATGTTGTTCATTAGTTGCAATTTTCGATACTAGTAAGTATTATCTAGTCAATACTCACTGACAATGAACGAGTTATTCTCTTTTTTTATGTATAGTCACCGGCAATAAAAATGGGACACCTAGATGCTGAAATAGGTACTTGCTTTCCTAAAAAGTGTTACGTGTGTTGCCTAACATTAAGGTGTTAAGTATATTTTAATGGCAAATTTTCAATGGAAGCGAGTATTTAAGGATATGTGTGTCCCATTTTTATTGCCTGTGACTGTACGAGGAATAAGCAGTAAATAAGGCGACGAAGGAATTTAGGTGAATGCATTTCTGAATCACTGATGAGGTTTTAGGAAATGTTATTTGTGCTAATGTCCCACATTCTTGTCCGCGTGTTGCCGCTGTGGCTCAGTCGTTACCGCGTCTGATTACCATGCTAAAGGTCCCGGGTTCGATCCCCGGCCGGTTCAAATCCGGGAACTTTTCTAACGGTGGAAGCGGCCCCGGCGCCCACCCAGCGTCGAATAACATGGGTACCTGGGGGAAACCCTGGGTGGTAAAGGCGGTCAGGAGCGTGATGCTGATCACATCACCCCACTCACGACCGGATCAAGAAAGTGTGGGGCTGTGACAGTCAGATTTACCGTCATTATTATTATCATTATTATTCATGTATGTAGCGGTAAAAAGACGTGTTGATTCAAAGTGTTAAGTGTTTTAATTTGTAAGATTACATATTTGATTTTTGCCAAGCCGACGGGAGGAACGAGACATTCGCTTGTGTTAAGGGTGAGCACCTGAAGGGTCACGCTATGCGTCTAAAGCTTAGGAAATTCGACCGTAATGACAAACATTTAAATATCTCGGTTTCCAACGGTCCGATTCATGTGAAACTTATACCAGCGCAGCGGCATATGTGCAAGGACAGATGTGTGGAGTTTCGTCACGATCAAGCGACAATTACGGACGCCAGATCAAATCGGTTCTAATTGATCAGTTTGTGGACAGCGATTGCAATTGAGCTATGGGCGACAGCCAGGCGGAAGCTTAATCCGCGCAAGTCAACTTCGGACACGGTACGTCCTAGTTTGGAGACAATAGAGCAAAGTGGACTGACCTCTTCGGAAGCGTCGCTTCAACGATCGCCTAGCGTCGTTTTTCAAAATCTAAATAAAACGAAGGACATGGTTTTTCGTTACGCAGTCTTACCGCGATCCTTGTAGCGAGAGAAGCTCCATGCTACCTCTCCATATACAGTTTTGCCGCGATTCTTGGAACGAGAGCACCTTTGTGCTACCTTTCGTGTACAGTGGACTTTGTTGTGTTGTGCGAACACCAGTGTGTGTGATAGGCAGTAAGTCTACACGAGTGCGCCTACCTCAACCGCTGGGGGAAGTTGAAGCGAAACCGTGTTTCCGTGATTACCTTACGCCATTTATAATTTTTGAGAAACAAGGAACACCGGAAACTATGGCGGGCTAGAGGAAGAAAGGAGATGAGGGCGTTACGTCGATTCGCCCGACGTCAGAAGAAGCTACGCCGACGATGCCTACCATTCGCCACGTTGACGCCCCGACGACGCCTACCAGCCGCGACAGAGAGACGTAGAGAGAGATGTTGACGCCCCGACGACGCCGACGACGCCTACCATCCGCCACGTTGACGCCCCGACGACGCCTACCAGCCGCGACAGAGAGACGTAGAGAGAGATGTTGACGCCCCGACGACGCCGACGACGCCTACCATCCGCCACGTTGACGCCCCGACGACGCCTACCAGCCGCGACAGAGAGACGTAGAGAGAGATGTTGACGCCCCGACGACGCCGACGACGCCTACCATCCGCCACGTTGACGCCCCGACGACGCCTACCAACCGCGACAGAGAGACGTAGAGAGAGATGTTGACGCCCCGACGACGCCGACGACGCCCGCTCAGATGCGACGTCCGAACCGCGCCATACCACGGAGATCCACCTATCCCGAGAGGAAGAGGAGCCGGGGAACTAGGTGTTTGAACCCTTTTTGCATCTTCATCGTCACGACCAAGGAAACCTTTCGCGTGGATAGTATGTGTTTTCAATCACCCGTAAAGACGCCAGGATGCACCCCGGAAGCTGAGAGATGGTAAAGTATTCATCTGTGTGAACCTTAACACGTGACGGCCCGATTGATTTAGAGAACGCCCTTGAAATTCGTCGACATTTTGAAAACGCCCACTCAACTCGAACTTCATACCAAACTCCCGTCGCGCTTGTCATTTGTAATCTATTCGTCTCAGGTCAATTTTTCTTATTCCTTGTGATATTTTTTTTATGATCTTAAATTCATTGTCGTTTGTGCTCCTTTGTATTTGTTTAAAGTGCGTACTATTAGAGTAAAGCGCCGCCCGCTTAATTGCATATTCTACTTGAGGTTTGTTCATTTTTATGTGTCAGCGCTGTGTCGCTGCTAGCTATGTCCGGTCGCATATGTGATTATTTGTTAAAGTATTTGCCTGGTAATGTGAATTGCTCGTCGCGGCGAAGTGTTTAAGTCCCGCCTGCTAGAGAGTACATGTTTGCGTCACTCAACGGAGGTTATTTGTTATGTTTGAACCACGTGAGGTCTTGTAAAAGGAAAACGTCCGCCCACGTGAATGTAATTGCCGTTGAGACGCCTTTGTTTATACTGGTCAAGTAATGTATGGTCACCGCGTCGACTAGTTTCTTTTTTAAAAACAAAAGGTGAACTTAAGTAAGGGCTGGCTAGGATTTAAGTAGCACTGGAGCAAAATCACAAATGACCTGATTAGACAAAAAGTAAGATAAAATTAATTGAGAATGCAATAATTAGGGCTTGTCGTCATAAAACCTGTACATGTCATGTATAATTTCTTGTGTCGATGACCCCATGAGGATTGAATCTGAGAGAGAATGTGAGAGTGCAAGTGTGGGGACCTGTAATAGTTCCATTTTTGTTGGTTATGAATAGAATATACTTTTTATTTTCATGTTAATTTTGGACTATATCATTTTCGTATGCATGTCGCTACCCGTGATTTTCAGGTATGCAGCTAGCCGCTTCCCGGCTACAGGTAAAGAGGTGGTAATTTGGAAGTACATATATCTTTGTTTTTATTCGATATGGCTTATGACTATGCACTGTTGGGCACCGGTTCCTACACACGAACTTAACCTGGACCGTAACGCTATTTCGCTTGTCCGAGGGAGATTTTGCCGCCTCTATCTAGGTAGTGGTAGCATTTGTTTTCCCGGGCAAGGGAGGGCGTAGCATACATTTTTGGCGCCGCGAACACAGGGACCGGTATATTTTAAATCGAAAGCATCCTCAGTGCAGGTGCATATGTCGTTTTTGTAAGGGCTACGTCAGGCGTATTTTGGTGTCATATAACTGTGTTTCATTGTGAGATTTTATTGTGTTATTTTTGACGTGAGGTGGTAATTGAGATATTAGGCGTTTATTTTGTTAAGGTAGTAGGGCAGCTACTTAAGGCGTTAGGCATTTTAAAATTTTTGTTTGGCATATGGCATTAGGCGTTAAGTTGAGTTCTGGCAAAAGGGGAATCGACCGCCCTTATCTTTTTTCGTTTGTGAATTGTTTAAATACAAATATTGGTATATATTGTGAGCGCTCACGTTTACGCTTGTCAGCGAGCATTGAGAATCGACCGAGGGTTGAATATTTGATTTCATGAAATTGCGCAACCGCCGCATCGAGAACTTAAACATTAGTGACGTAAGGGTGATTTGCGATATCTGCAGCGAGGAGTTCCCAGAAAGTGAATACGTCGGCACAGCTAGACAGGTTTGTTCCCGGTGCGATCTCCCGTTAGGTCCACGTGAAGAAACCAGTCTACCGAACAGCGGGGGGCAAGCCAATGAGACCAGCGTGCAACAGGTATCTCTGGGAGAAGCAGAACGGGTCAACGAAGCAGCTAGCCTCAGTGGTACCAACTCCCAACAGATCATCGAGATGCTACTGCGGATGGGAGCCTCGCTCGAAGCCAAGATGGAGGCTACGCGAAGCGTAATCGAAGCCTCGCTAGAATCAAAGATGGAAGCTACGCGAAGCGGAATCGAAGTCTCGCTAGAATCAAAGATGGAAGCTACGCGAAGCGGAATTGAAGCCTCGCTCGAAGCCAAGATAGAGGCCATCAGCACCCAGATGCGAGTGACGGAAGACCGCCTCCAGGAGACCATCCGTACTTCCGGTGAGGTGATAACGCAAGAACTCGTCACTCGGGTACAGGAATGCGAATCCCGTGTCGAAGCCAAAATCGCCGACACCAACGTGCGGATCGACCGGCAAGAGGACCAGATGGCAACACTGTCTCAGAGCGTGCGCGACCAGGAGGAAGGTATGCAGCAGATGGCCCAACAATGCGTGCAGCTGGAAGCGACATGTGACCGTGGCATAGACACCCTGGGGCGACAATTGAGAGAAATTTCAGTTAAAGCCGAAGGGAATTCCGAACGAATTGAGGACCTCGAGATGAAAGTGCGTCAACTGAGCGTGACTAGCAGCGGCACTTCACAATCGTCGCGGGAGCCCAGATTGACGTCACCACCGGCAGCCGACGTCGCCACTTGTTCGAACGGGGAAAGCGACCAGCGAGCTCCAGGAACGCCCCGCCCCCTTCGAAGAGAAAACACTGCGTCACCACGGTTGAGTCCGCGCAGCGAGCAGAGGGACGAGGATTTACAGTTACTACAATCGTCCACCAGGAGAGCTCTGTTTCCGCCCGAATACCGGAAGCACTTCAAAAAATTTTCGGGTGCTGACAGAATTCTTCCTTCCACGTACCTCGAGGAATTTAATTCTACCGCCCGAGAGTTAGGTCTGACGGACGAGGATAGGCTTCTGATTCTGAAAGGTTTAATGCAGGACCGGGCCAAGAACTGGATGGACAGGAACGAGGGGAACTTCAATTCATATGAGGAGTTCAAAGAAGCGTTTCTCACTTATTTTCAACGTCCCCTGCAGGTCGAGAGGATGCTAATGCAGGTGCGAAACGAACGATACGACAGGGGCGGAGGACTCACGTATGCCCAGTACTTTTGGAAACGGTACAATGAGTTCAAGTCTCTGCAACCCCAAATGACTACGGCGGAGATAATAGCCGCTCTGGTGTACCATTTTCCACACGAAATTCGTCGTCACCTCAATGGAGCATGCGTGTTTGACGCCGACGCGATGTCCCTCACACTGGAAAACCTGTTTCAGTGCGAGGAGGAGAGGCAGAAAACCAGGGGTGAGAAGTTTAGCAAGCGGCGCCGACCGGAAGATGATTCGTCGCACCGGAATAAACACCCGGGCGTTCATCTAGTCCAGCAGGGATGGAGAGGACAGCACCACGCTCCAGGGGCTGAAAGGAACCGCCAGCTGCAAGATCCACCTTCACCGCAACGAAGACGCCCGTTCAGAGGCAGGAGACGGCGTGGAGGTCCGACTCGTGCGTCGCCAAGGAGGAACGACAGCTTCTTTCAGAACGGCCAAGTCCGGGATGGCTTTTATCGGCGCAACGCACATAGCAGATCGGTCAGCCCGGAGTCAGATCGGGGAGATGCAGGACGCCGTGGAGCAAGAATACCATGGAGCTCAGCGAGAGACCTGAACAGGCCAAATTCGAGACACGGTTCGCCCAGGTACGAGAGAGAGAGCGACGTAAGAATGCAAGCTGACACGTAAATGCTCACATCTTGTTCTTGTTTTATATATATACTCTCCATATTATGTTTATATTCAGGATGTTATTATATGTGTTAAGTAACCGAAAGTTCACAGTGTCAGTGCAGTGCGGAGAGTAAATTTTTATATACAGGGTGTTCATGTATTTGCTTGTCAATTTTTATATACAGGGTGTTAATGTATTTGTTTGTCAATTTATATACAGGGTGTTCATGTATTTGTTGGTCAATATTATATACAGAGTGTTTGAGGATTTGTAAACAAAAAAAAATTCTGTCCCTGTGTAGAGCGAATTTTTCACGCTTACGAAATCCTTGTAAGAAGGAGAGGTGCGAGGCTGTGACAGTCAGATTTACCGTCATTATTATTATCATTATTATTCATGTATGTAGCGGTAAAAAGACGTGTTGATTCAAAGTGTTAAGTGTTTTAATTTGTAAGATTACATATTTGATTTTTGCCAAGCCGACGGGAGGAACGAGACATTCGCTTGTGTTAAGGGTGAGCACCTGAAGGGTCACGCTATGCGTCTAAAGCTTAGGAAATTCGACCGTAATGACAAACATTTAAATATCTCGGTTTCCAACGGTCCGATTCATGTGAAACTTATACCAGCGCAGCGGCATATGTGCAAGGACAGATGTGTGGAGTTTCGTCACGATCAAGCGACAATTACGGACGCCAGATCAAATCGGTTCTAATTGATCAGTTTGTGGACAGCGATTGCAATTGAGCTATGGGCGACAGCCAGGCGGAAGCTTAATCCGCGCAAGTCAACTTCGGACACGGTACGTCCTAGTTTGGAGACAATAGAGCAAAGTGGACTGACCTCTTCGGAAGCGTCGCTTCAACGATCGCCTAGCGTCGTTTTTCAAAATCTAAATAAAACGAAGGACATGGTTTTTCGTTACGCAGTCTTACCGCGATCCTTGTAGCGAGAGAAGCTCCGTGCTACCTCTCCATATACAGTTTTGCCGCGATTCTTGGAACGAGAGCACCTTTGTGCTACCTTTCGTGTACAGTGGACTTTAGAAGCTCCGTGCTACCTCTCCATATACAGTTTTGCCGCGATTCTTGGAACGAGAGCACCTTTGTGCTACCTTTCGTGTACAGTGGACTTTGTTGTGTTGTGCGAACACCAGTGTGTGTGATAGGCAGTAAGTCTACACGAGTGCGCCTACCTCAACCGCTGGGGGAAGTTGAAGCGAAACCGTGTTTCCGTGATTACCTTACGCCATTTATAATTTTTGAGAAACAAGGAACACCGGAAACTATGGCGGGCTAGAGGAAGAAAGGAGATGAGGGCGTTACGTCGATTCGCCCGACGTCAGAAGAAGCTACGCCGACGATGCCTACCATTCGCCACGTTGACGCCCCGACGACGCCTACCAGCCGCGACAGAGAGACGTAGAGAGAGATGTTGACGCCCCGACGACGCCGACGACGCCTACCATCCGCCACGTTGACGCCCCGACGACGCCTACCAGCCGCGACAGAGAGACGTAGAGAGAGATGTTGACGCCCCGACGACGCCGACGACGCCTACCATCCGCCACGTTGACGCCCCGACGACGCCTACCAGCCGCGACAGAGAGACGTAGAGAGAGATGTTGACGCCCCGACGACGCCGACGACGCCTACCATCCGCCACGTTGACGCCCCGACGACGCCTACCAACCGCGACAGAGAGACGTAGAGAGAGATGTTGACGCCCCGACGACGCCGACGACGCCCGCTCAGATGCGACGTCCGAACCGCGCCATACCACGGAGATCCACCTATCCCGAGAGGAAGAGGAGCCGGGGAACTAGGTGTTTGAACCCTTTTTGCATCTTCATCGTCACGACCAAGGAAACCTTTCGCGTGGATAGTATGTGTTTTCAATCACCCGTAAAGACGCCAGGATGCACCCCGGAAGCTGAGAGATGGTAAAGTATTCATCTGTGTGAACCTTAACACGTGACGGCCCGATTGATTTAGAGAACGCCCTTGAAATTCGTCGACATTTTGAAAACGCCCACTCAACTCGAACTTCATACCAAACTCCCGTCGCGCTTGTCATTTGTAATCTATTCGTCTCAGGTCAATTTTTCTTATTCCTTGTGATATTTTTTTTATGATCTTAAATTCATTGTCGTTTGTGCTCCTTTGTATTTGTTTAAAGTGCGTACTATTAGAGTAAAGCGCCGCCCGCTTAATTGCATATTCTACTTGAGGTTTGTTCATTTTTATGTGTCAGCGCTGTGTCGCTGCTAGCTATGTCCGGTCGCATATGTGATTATTTGTTAAAGTATTTGCCTGGTAATGTGAATTGCTCGTCGCGGCGAAGTGTTTAAGTCCCGCCTGCTAGAGAGTACATGTTTGCGTCACTCAACGGAGGTTATTTGTTATGTTTGAACCACGTGAGGTCTTGTAAAAGGAAAACGTCCGCCCACGTGAATGTAATTGCCGTTGAGACGCCTTTGTTTATACTGGTCAAGTAATGTATGGTCACCGCGTCGACTAGTTTCTTTTTTAAAAACAAAAGGTGAACTTAAGTAAGGGCTGGCTAGGATTTAAGTAGCACTGGAGCAAAATCACAAATGACCTGATTAGACAAAAAGTAAGATAAAATTAATTGAGAATGCAATAATTAGGGCTTGTCGTCATAAAACCTGTACATGTCATGTATAATTTCTTGTGTCGATGACCCCATGAGGATTGAATCTGAGAGAGAATGTGAGAGTGCAAGTGTGGGGACCTGTAATAGTTCCATTTTTGTTGGTTATGAATAGAATATACTTTTTATTTTCATGTTAATTTTGGACTATATCATTTTCGTATGCATGTCGCTACCCGTGATTTTCAGGTATGCAGCTAGCCGCTTCCCGGCTACAGGTAAAGAGGTGGTAATTTGGAAGTACATATATCTTTGTTTTTATTCGATATGGCTTATTACTATGCACTGTTGGGCACCGGTTCCTACACACGAACTTAACCTGGACCGTAACGCTATTTCGCTTGTCCGAGGGAGATTTTGCCGCCTCTATCTAGGTAGTGGTAGCATTTGTTTTCCCGGGCAAGGGAGGGCGTAGCATACATTTTTGGCGCCGCGAACACAGGGACCGGTATATTTTAAATCGAAAGCATCCTCAGTGCAGGTGCATATGTCGTTTTTGTAAGGGCTACGTCAGGCGTATTTTGGTGTCATATAACTGTGTTTCATTGTGAGATTTTATTGTGTTATTTTTGACGTGAGGTGGTAATTGAGATATTAGGCGTTTATTTTGTTAAGGTAGTAGGGCAGCTACTTAAGGCGTTAGGCATTTTAAAATTTTTGTTTGGCATATGGCATTAGGCGTTAAGTTGAGTTCTGGCAAAAGGGGAATCGACCGCCCTTATCTTTTTTCGTTTGTGAATTGTTTAAATACAAATATTGGTATATATTGTGAGCGCTCACGTTTACGCTTGTCAGCGAGCATTGAGAATCGACCGAGGGTTGAATATTTGATTTCATGAAATTGCGCAACCGCCGCATCGAGAACTTAAACATTAGTGACGTAAGGGTGATTTGCGATATCTGCAGCGAGGAGTTCCCAGAAAGTGAATACGTCGGCACAGCTAGACAGGTTTGTTCCCGGTGCGATCTCCCGTTAGGTCCACGTGAAGAAACCAGTCTACCGAACAGCGGGGGGCAAGCCAATGAGACCAGCGTGCAACAGGTATCTCTGGGAGAAGCAGAACGGGTCAACGAAGCAGCTAGCCTCAGTGGTACCAACTCCCAACAGATCATCGAGATGCTACTGCGGATGGGAGCCTCGCTCGAAGCCAAGATGGAGGCTACGCGAAGCGTAATCGAAGCCTCGCTAGAATCAAAGATGGAAGCTACGCGAAGCGGAATCGAAGTCTCGCTAGAATCAAAGATGGAAGCTACGCGAAGCGGAATTGAAGCCTCGCTCGAAGCCAAGATAGAGGCCATCAGCACCCAGATGCGAGTGACGGAAGACCGCCTCCAGGAGACCATCCGTACTTCCGGTGAGGTGATAACGCAAGAACTCGTCACTCGGGTACAGGAATGCGAATCCCGTGTCGAAGCCAAAATCGCCGACACCAACGTGCGGATCGACCGGCAAGAGGACCAGATGGCAACACTGTCTCAGAGCGTGCGCGACCAGGAGGAAGGTATGCAGCAGATGGCCCAACAATGCGTGCAGCTGGAAGCGACATGTGACCGTGGCATAGACACCCTGGGGCGACAATTGAGAGAAATTTCAGTTAAAGCCGAAGGGAATTCCGAACGAATTGAGGACCTCGAGATGAAAGTGCGTCAACTGAGCGTGACTAGCAGCGGCACTTCACAATCGTCGCGGGAGCCCAGATTGACGTCACCACCGGCAGCCGACGTCGCCACTTGTTCGAACGGGGAAAGCGACCAGCGAGCTCCAGGAACGCCCCGCCCCCTTCGAAGAGAAAACACTGCGTCACCACGGTTGAGTCCGCGCAGCGAGCAGAGGGACGAGGATTTACAGTTACTACAATCGTCCACCAGGAGAGCTCTGTTTCCGCCCGAATACCGGAAGCACTTCAAAAAATTTTCGGGTGCTGACAGAATTCTTCCTTCCACGTACCTCGAGGAATTTAATTCTACCGCCCGAGAGTTAGGTCTGACGGACGAGGATAGGCTTCTGATTCTGAAAGGTTTAATGCAGGACCGGGCCAAGAACTGGATGGACAGGAACGAGGGGAACTTCAATTCATATGAGGAGTTCAAAGAAGCGTTTCTCACTTATTTTCAACGTCCCCTGCAGGTCGAGAGGATGCTAATGCAGGTGCGAAACGAACGATACGACAGGGGCGGAGGACTCACGTATGCCCAGTACTTTTGGAAACGGTACAATGAGTTCAAGTCTCTGCAACCCCAAATGACTACGGCGGAGATAATAGCCGCTCTGGTGTACCATTTTCCACACGAAATTCGTCGTCACCTCAATGGAGCATGCGTGTTTGACGCCGACGCGATGTCCCTCACACTGGAAAACCTGTTTCAGTGCGAGGAGGAGAGGCAGAAAACCAGGGGTGAGAAGTTTAGCAAGCGGCGCCGACCGGAAGATGATTCGTCGCACCGGAATAAACACCCGGGCGTTCATCTAGTCCAGCAGGGATGGAGAGGACAGCACCACGCTCCAGGGGCTGAAAGGAACCGCCAGCTGCAAGATCCACCTTCACCGCAACGAAGACGCCCGTTCAGAGGCAGGAGACGGCGTGGAGGTCCGACTCGTGCGTCGCCAAGGAGGAACGACAGCTTCTTTCAGAACGGCCAAGTCCGGGATGGCTTTTATCGGCGCAACGCACATAGCAGATCGGTCAGCCCGGAGTCAGATCGGGGAGATGCAGGACGCCGTGGAGCAAGAATACCATGGAGCCCAGCGAGAGACCTGAACAGGCCAAATTCGAGACACGGTTCGCCCAGGTACGAGAGAGAGAGCGACGTAAGAATGCAAGCTGACACGTAAATGCTCACATCTTGTTCTTGTTTTATATATATACTCTCCATATTATGTTTATATTCAGGATGTTATTATATGTGTTAAGTAACCGAAAGTTCACAGTGTCAGTGCAGTGCGGAGAGTAAATTTTTATATACAGGGTGTTCATGTATTTGCTTGTCAATTTTTATATACAGGGTGTTAATGTATTTGTTTGTCAATTTATATACAGGGTGTTCATGTATTTGTTGGTCAATATTATATACAGAGTGTTTGAGGATTTGTAAACAAAAAAAAAATCTGTCCCTGTGTAGAGCGAATTTTTCACGCTTACGAAATCCTTGTAAGAAGGAGAGGTGCGAGGCTGTGACAGTCAGATTTACCGTCATTATTATTATCATTATTATTCATGTATGTAGCGGTAAAAAGACGTGTTGATTCAAAGTGTTAAGTGTTTTAATTTGTAAGATTACATATTTGATTTTTGCCAAGCCGACGGGAGGAACGAGACATTCGCTTGTGTTAAGGGTGAGCACCTGAAGGGTCACGCTATGCGTCTAAAGCTTAGGAAATTCGACCGTAATGACAAACATTTAAATATCTCGGTTTCCAACGGTCCGATTCATGTGAAACTTATACCAGCGCAGCGGCATATGTGCAAGGACAGATGTGTGGAGTTTCGTCACGATCAAGCGACAATTACGGACGCCAGATCAAATCGGTTCTAATTGATCAGTTTGTGGACAGCGATTGCAATTGAGCTATGGGCGACAGCCAGGCGGAAGCTTAATCCGCGCAAGTCAACTTCGGACACGGTACGTCCTAGTTTGGAGACAATAGAGCAAAGTGGACTGACCTCTTCGGAAGCGTCGCTTCAACGATCGCCTAGCGTCGTTTTTCAAAATCTAAATAAAACGAAGGACATGGTTTTTCGTTACGCAGTCTTACCGCGATCCTTGTAGCGAGAGAAGCTCCGTGCTACCTCTCCATATACAGTTTTGCCGCGATTCTTGGAACGAGAGCACCTTTGTGCTACCTTTCGTGTACAGTGGACTTTAGAAGCTCCGTGCTACCTCTCCATATACAGTTTTGCCGCGATTCTTGGAACGAGAGCACCTTTGTGCTACCTTTCGTGTACAGTGGACTTTGTTGTGTTGTGCGAACACCAGTGTGTGTGATAGGCAGTAAGTCTACACGAGTGCGCCTACCTCAACCGCTGGGGGAAGTTGAAGCGAAACCGTGTTTCCGTGATTACCTTACGCCATTTATAATTTTTGAGAAACAAGGAACACCGGAAACTATGGCGGGCTAGAGGAAGAAAGGAGATGAGGGCGTTACGTCGATTCGCCCGACGTCAGAAGAAGCTACGCCGACGATGCCTACCATTCGCCACGTTGACGCCCCGACGACGCCTACCAGCCGCGACAGAGAGACGTAGAGAGAGATGTTGACGCCCCGACGACGCCGACGACGCCTACCATCCGCCACGTTGACGCCCCGACGACGCCTACCAGCCGCGACAGAGAGACGTAGAGAGAGATGTTGACGCCCCGACGACGCCGACGACGCCTACCATCCGCCACGTTGACGCCCCGACGACGCCTACCAACCGCGACAGAGAGACGTAGAGAGAGATGTTGACGCCCCGACGACGCCGACGACGCCCGCTCAGATGCGACGTCCGAACCGCGCCATACCACGGAGATCCACCTATCCCGAGAGGAAGAGGAGCCGGGGAACTAGGTGTTTGAACCCTTTTTGCATCTTCATCGTCACGACCAAGGAAACCTTTCGCGTGGATAGTATGTGTTTTCAATCACCCGTAAAGACGCCAGGATGCACCCCGGAAGCTGAGAGATGGTAAAGTATTCATCTGTGTGAACCTTAACACGTGACGGCCCGATTGATTTAGAGAACGCCCTTGAAATTCGTCGACATTTTGAAAACGCCCACTCAACTCGAACTTCATACCAAACTCCCGTCGCGCTTGTCATTTGTAATCTATTCGTCTCAGGTCAATTTTTCTTATTCCTTGTGATATTTTTTTTATGATCTTAAATTCATTGTCGTTTGTGCTCCTTTGTATTTGTTTAAAGTGCGTACTATTAGAGTAAAGCGCCGCCCGCTTAATTGCATATTCTACTTGAGGTTTGTTCATTTTTATGTGTCAGCGCTGTGTCGCTGCTAGCTATGTCCGGTCGCATATGTGATTATTTGTTAAAGTATTTGCCTGGTAATGTGAATTGCTCGTCGCGGCGAAGTGTTTAAGTCCCGCCTGCTAGAGAGTACATGTTTGCGTCACTCAACGGAGGTTATTTGTTATGTTTGAACCACGTGAGGTCTTGTAAAAGGAAAACGTCCGCCCACGTGAATGTAATTGCCGTTGAGACGCCTTTGTTTATACTGGTCAAGTAATGTATGGTCACCGCGTCGACTAGTTTCTTTTTTAAAAACAAAAGGTGAACTTAAGTAAGGGCTGGCTAGGATTTAAGTAGCACTGGAGCAAAATCACAAATGACCTGATTAGACAAAAAGTAAGATAAAATTAATTGAGAATGCAATAATTAGGGCTTGTCGTCATAAAACCTGTACATGTCATGTATAATTTCTTGTGTCGATGACCCCATGAGGATTGAATCTGAGAGAGAATGTGAGAGTGCAAGTGTGGGGACCTGTAATAGTTCCATTTTTGTTGGTTATGAATAGAATATACTTTTTATTTTCATGTTAATTTTGGACTATATCATTTTCGTATGCATGTCGCTACCCGTGATTTTCAGGTATGCAGCTAGCCGCTTCCCGGCTACAGGTAAAGAGGTGGTAATTTGGAAGTACATATATCTTTGTTTTTATTCGATATGGCTTATTACTATGCACTGTTGGGCACCGGTTCCTACACACGAACTTAACCTGGACCGTAACGCTATTTCGCTTGTCCGAGGGAGATTTTGCCGCCTCTATCTAGGTAGTGGTAGCATTTGTTTTCCCGGGCAAGGGAGGGCGTAGCATACAGGGCGTTACCCCCCACCCACTATACGCCTTCATCGCGTGGTGCTAAGCACAGGGGAGCACTTTACCTTTTTTTGCATGTTTACCTCACAGATCAAGACTTCCATTCTAAATTAGAAGAAATACTTCTCTATCAAGATAATTCTTTAGGGAAGCCAAGGAATGAAAGTATCTTGGTGAGGGTCAAAATATTTAGATTTTAGGAATATTTAGATTCTTAGGAATGTAGTTCGTAGTTCACCTGTTGTTATTGTGCAGCAGATATGAGCAATAACTAAATATATAGTTGGTCTATTTAAGATTTTGCAAAATCTGGCAATTAATTCAACAGCAATCATTTCTGTTACTGATATTGAACATTCTGCAAAAATATGAAGAAATGAAATTGTAGATGCATTTTCACCGTGTAGAATCTATGAACTATGAATTGAGAATTTTTTTCCAATTTGGGATGGGATGTTTATGTTTTGTGTAAAAAGATGTTTCATATATTTTAAATTTCGTACATTTCCAATTAAGTAAAAACACAGATATAAAATAATATGATTGATATGATTGAAATGTCTTTCTCAGGACTATCTATAATGAGTTTCTCTCTTCACATATGAACTTAATCATGCGTAGGTCATAAGTGTCAGGTTGTCAGAAAACGTATACACAGTGTGTACATGTTAAGGAAAGGAACTGATAATCAAAATTTATCCTACTTAATTGGAATATCCCATTATATTTTGTTGCATTAGGTTTTTGCAGTTACGTATTTATTAATATTCTGAAACAAATTATTAGTAATGATCTTTATCCCTAATTATAATACTCCTTAATAACATTGAATAACTTTTATATATTACTTCCATAGTATGTTTCAACTAAAATAGTTCAAATGCGAGGACTTCAATTTGAAAAACAATTCTTACTTGCCAGTGTCCCAAGATGAAGCATAGTATGATAGCGTTCCCCGCATTTTTTAAATTTTTTTGTATTTTGGGCAAGTAAACATACTTTGGGGTTTTCTGCAAGCAAGTACTTGATATTTTTCTTTTTCCTGAAATAGAGTAACACTTATGTTGGTAAAATTTTAAAGATAAAATAATTTTACTGAACAATCTGGCATTCCTACACCCGAAAGCTTATAACGGAAGCTATTTAGACATTCCATCTCTACCTTTCCTTGGAAATATCAATTCCTGCCATTTCTTACAATTTTCTTCAGGTTTAGATTAATATTGACATTCCATCGCCTTAGCCCTAATCTTTGGCATGAGAAAAGTTAACTTTGGCCTGTAAAAAAATGTATCTTTTAACATTTGTTAAGCTTGTATATTAATGGCTCACCAGAATGGTAAAAGGTAAGATAAAGTACACTGTCTACTTTGCAGCAGGTTGTCCCCTTAATTTTAGGCTGGGCGAACCCCCCAGCCACTTTATGCAGAGATAAGGTCGAAAAAATCCTACCTTAGACCAGCCACAGACCTATCAAGTTGGTTCAGATTGAGTTAGCTCAGCGGTTACCAAACTTTTTCGTTTCACGGCAACCTTAGTGTTTCAAGATTTTCCGAGCCGCGCACGACAGAATGTAGGCCTATCTAACACTTACTACACTCAGTTAGTGTGGTTAGCTTGCTTGCCTTAAATAAAAAATAAACACATATTTCAAATTCAGAAACATGTTGTATGTAAAGAGTACATATTTGGAATAAGTGTCATTTTATGAAAATACTGGAACATTTCCCGGCACCCCAGTGCCCTGTGGCTCACACATTTGGAACCACTGAGATAGTTTATCATTTTGTAGATGTACGATAAAATTAAATTTCATCTTTATAACTATTGCTGTTTCTGAAATATCGATAGTTGACAGAGAAAGATGGACACTGGCGTTACGTAAGAAACTTCTTCGTTTTCCGGGTTAGTTTTCTAAAGTGAGATGGCATATGATAACGAAATAACCAAAGAGAAGGTTCAAGGTGTAAAACAGAAGAAAGATGTTCAGAGCGTAATCATTGCATTATTTTTAATTCCATTTTAGATGAGTGTGAAGTCTTCTGCTTCCAAAGAAAAGCATCTCAACGAGAGCACTGATGACTTTGAAGAACCTCGGAACTCTTCTTGTATTGCTAGTCGTCGCAAGGGAGAGGACAACAGGAAGCACTAGAATAGATCTTCCTCACGAGACGATTCATCAAATCTACTTCAATCAACTGTCTCATTCTCTTCGATCTCTCTATGCCAAATACTTTCCTTCTGCTTCACTTACAGCAGTAATTCTGACATGTTCAGACGTTTCAAATGTATTAGTACTTCCTCAGTTTGTAAGTGAAATCCAAACCTCTGTAATAATAGCGAATGTGTTTTCTGATCGTGGAAATAACACTGGAAATCTTAAGTTGCTTGGAGATTACGATGTCGTTATTATTTTTGCAGGAAGCGATTCAAGTCTTACAAATCAGATCGCTGAAATGAAAAATTCGTTTTGGTGGAACAGCAGAGCCAATTTTCTACTAATCACAACGTCCTGCAAGACTTGTTTGGAGAAAAACTTTATTTTGAGAGAGTTCTGGAAAGTTAAGGTACTTAGGATCGCCATTATCGAATTCGATGGAAACAAAGGTGATGTCTATTTATCACCAACAGCTTGCATTGCCTCATACAATCCGTTCTCCCGTGTACTATACGTAATGAACATTTCTCTAGAAGCAGTTCATGAAGCGGATGTGGCTTTGCTTGAAGCATATTCTTCCAAAAAGGCAACTAATTTGTTCAATTATACACTCCAACCGACAACGCTATACACTGACTTTGCACCAAGTCTGTCAGTGTGGAAAGATGCCGATGGGGTTATAAAATTTAAGGGTTCCCTGGTGAATGTGTATGAAGCGTTGTGCAAATACATGAACTACACTATCAAACACCCAATCGTGCACAAAAGGTCAATGGTTGGCTCTAAGCTTAACAATGGTAGCTGGACTTACCTGCTGGGAGACTTGGTTAGCGACAGGGCAGACATAGCATACGTTCACTTGGCGATGAGCAAGGAGAAACTTGAAGCTATTGAGTTCTCTAAATTTACTGCTCTTGGCCGAATAGCTGGGCTAGTGCCGAGTGGCCGGGTGATACCCCACTGGGTATCGATGATTATAATTTATCGTAGGGAAATGTGGGTGTTACTGGCGGCATCGTTCTTCCTGGAAGTCATAGTTGCCAGATCAATTACTATTCCTCAATGTAGCAAGGCAGACTGGAAAAGCTGGGTTCACACTTCCCTTCGCCTGCTTGGTATTCTTCTTCAGATCTCAGTCTCCCTCCCTCGAGTCAGTTCGCTGAGGATCACCTTCTTCTTCTGGACCTACTTCAGCTTAGTTGTTGCAAATCTTTACCAAGCTGGCATTATAAGCGTTTTCACCGTCCCGCAATACAAATCGGACATCAACACGTTCGAGCAACTTGCTGACTCTGGATTAAAAATAATGGGAAATGTTTTCTTTCAGCATGTTTTAAACAACAAAAAGGATCCTGTGATGAGGAAACTGTATGAACAGTTTGAGGTCACTAGATCAAGCTACGAACATGTTTTTGAGAATGTTATTAGCGAACGAAATCATGCTGTTCTTGGCTCGGAACTTAACTTCAGGTACTTTGGGTATAAATTCCACAAGTGCAGAAGTTGTCCGGCGCCATTTCGGGTTATGAAGGACAACCTGGGAATTGCACTTGGGACCGTTCCTCATCCGAAAGGTTCGCCGTATCTTCCCCAGGTCAACATCTTGATCAGCAGGATGCACGAAGCCGGTCTCATGGTAAAGTGGGTGGAGGACGCTATTAAAGAGGTGACTCAAGACGTTATTTGCGAAACTCCCTGCACTGCAACTATCAAAATCAACATGGAGCATCTGGCAGCAACGTTCGTAATTTTACTCTTTGGATATTTTTTGGCATTGCTGGTATTTTCATATGAACTGTTACTCACAAAATTGAGAAGAGGTAAATTATTTTTAAAAGAGAAAGTCGCTCTTTTCAGTTGTTACGGCTTGCGCTCTAGAAGCTGGCAGGGGAAGTGGAGAGCGGGGAAACGACCTATCCAGCGCAACGAGACAGGCCGGTTAGAGAGAGAGACTGCAGCGTTGCCAGAGTAGCGGGAAAGGGGAGTTGAAATCGAAAGAACCATGAAATACAGACGTCCTATTGTTCGTGTATGGCCTGAGAATGCGTATTATCCCCATCTTGTGGTCAGTAGAATACCGATAAGTGTATGATATCAGGGGTATACGTTGTAGGAATTCTTTCCAACTGTACCGAATGGTAGCTAGCATTGTCCATTACAATCACTGCGTCTTTGATATTCCTTTCGTCAAGCGTATCTAAAAACTGCAAAAACCACTGAAAACTAATTTACATGCCTGTAGAAAACCAGTGTGACTGGAACCTACGTGACAAACAATAATGCGCCCACCTTTACCCACGGGCACTTTTAAACCCCCTGTACCCTCTTTATTTTGCCAGATTTTCGTTGGAGCGTAATTCTGATCTATGTACGTTTCATCTAAATGAAATACCTATATAGGGCAAAGGTTCCTTATTTTTTAGAAGATGCATTTTTCTCAAAAACGTTACTCTGGCTGTAACTCGTATATCGGCTCTCTCCATCAGAAATCGTCTACCGTCATTGCTTTTTGTACTTGAACCCCATATACTTCAGTATCCTTCACAACGACGAAACTCCCCACTGAAAGCTTATTAATGTATGCAAATCAACGAAAACTTGTTCAGTGTTGGATATTCACCCTTTACATAATACCCGAGGATAATTCTTCTTGTTATATCTTTATCGCAACCGTCGATTGCCTTTGTGATACTGTTCCTTTTGATTCGTTTGCGCGGTGATTCAAGACTGTCTTTGCCTTCCCTAACAATATGCTGCACAGTTCGCGTCACAATGGAACAGCGAGAGTACAAATAAACGTAACATCACATGCCACATACACGTTTATCGAAGAAACAATGCAGTTAGGCAATACACGACGCGACAACAATTACTCCCACGTATGTTATTCCTACATTCTGCTCATAACAAACAGGAATCAACACTGGGGCAAAAGACCATCAGCAACGCGGTGAATTGGCAACACAGCAACGTGCAGAACGAAGTTAGCGCCTGCAGCTTCCTCCCGCAACTGCCTAACTCTCGGCTCCACCGCTAGGTGGTCTGTTCTCTGGTTGGTCAGCGGCATGTTCCCCGGTCCCCACTTCCCCTGCCAGCTTCTAGACCGCACGACGTAAGAACTGAAAAGAGCTTATAGTAATGTATAACAATTTCCATAAGCAATACATTTAACTTAAGAAAACAAAATAGTAATCGAAATATTATTGGCATTAATATGTTCTGTACACATTCTGTGTATAAGTCTTGTAATTTATCAACAATCGAAACAGTTATTGCTCTACAGAAGTCACGTGGAAATGACTCATAATCGTCTTCGTCAAGAAGCCGATCGATGTATCTGAAAATAGCTGTGCTTGCTGATACAATAGTATTTCTCAGATGTACACACATACTTCATGTGCGGATTTGACTTCCATTAGAGTAGGGGAACCTGTCCTAAAATGACATACTGTAAGGAAAAAATGCTGTAGCAAGTGTATTAATTGCAACTCTTTGTTTATTTTTTACATATTAAGAACTCAAAGCATTACCTTTTATATGGTACAGTTAAAAATAATATATGTTATGTTATATGCTCTTTACAAAGGTTTTTTTGAAAAATGCAACTGTGTGTCATTTTACCTGAGGTACTTTCATAAAATGACATACCCATTTATAACATGTAATTGAATCTTACATACCCATTCATATAACACGTAATTGAAACTTTTTACTTGCATGACTCGCAAGTAAATGTCCTTGATGTCTTTGGTACACCAGCACGCTCATTGTGCGCCCACATTGAACATTGTATGCACTTCAGCCATGTTTCCTTAGGTTTCGAATGACTGAATAAGTCGTTGCAATAGATTCATGGCGCATCGTCATCACTATCATGTAGCTCAGAATCATCATCGTCATTATCATCAAACTGAAGTTTAATCTTGGCTTGTCGAGCTGCCCGTCTTGATTCTAATATTTTCTTCTTTGCAACTTTTGTCTTCACTTCGCGGAGATAAGGGCAACCTGTTAAGACTTGTGGTCCCTCATGCTTCCTTTTTTTGGAGGACCTGGCTTGGGATGTAGAGGGTAGTGTCGATTGGCCTGAGCAATGAGGGTAATGAAGTTGCAGTTACAGATGTGGTACCACAAGGTGATGGCATTGCAGATGGCGGAGGAAGAGATTGTGCAATTTCGGTTACAGGAGTCAAAGCTGGAGATGATGATGATTCGGCCGCAGTTTCAGGTGTATCAATTCCTAGTTGGGTCCCACCTTCCCACCGGCGGAAATGTTGTTTGGTAACGACCCAATCCTTTATCAACTCCAACCACCTGCTTGTTTTTCCTCTGCACTCTCCTCCGCAGCGTAGCCTGGGGAACGCAGAATGTCTTGGATGCACGTTGCCAACACATTTCTCCATTGTTTATTGCATTAATAGCACGTTGCGTAGTGTCCTTATGCCATGACTGTCTGTCAGTTTTTCTTACGTACTCTCCAACCATTATTTCTGTAGCCTAAAATAATAATAAAATAAAACATTTTCAGTCTGCTTTCCATAATATTTACAATCATTCAGTTGCAATAGTGATTTATTTATTTAACTGTAGTCATTACTGGTATTATTTACACATTGAACAACTTTCAACACTTACATATTTTACACCTTGGCAATAATATAATTCCTATTAAATGTGAAGGTCCACAAAAATTTTTACTCTGGTAAAATGACATACTATGTCATTTTACCCTCTGTCATAACCTCAAACAGGTGTGTTAATGCTCGCGTTTATGAATACTTGCAAGATTTTACGATGCGTTTATAATATGCACAATATAACTATTTCCTTACCTTATTTATACAAATGTAGGCCCGCTTATTGTAATTGTAGAAATCTGGCATCAAACAATGATCACCTCAAACTTTTACAACTCGTATTTAAGGATTACGCTCCTATTCCGAAATCCTTTACACAATGGCACCGCCACTTACACAGGTTCTTTGTTGACTACTACAGTACACAATCAGAGACTGAAAAGTACTGCCCCTTGCGGCAGTAACGAGAAACTCAAGGTATGTCATTTTATCTGAGTATGTCATTTTAGGACAGGTTCCCCTACTGCATGAGACCACTCGTTCGAGTCTTCCTCTCACGAGCATGTTACACTCGAGCCTCGAGCCTACACAATGGAATATCACTCAATAATCGTAGATACTTACATACACATGTATATAAAAAATAGACGTTGGTAGTTTCAGCCCACAATCATCTATTTCATTTTCATGTGTCACTATGTATTGGTAAGACAGATTAACATGGAGATGATGACAATGTTCACTTAAGTTTCAATTTCACCGAGTCTTTCACTTCACGATCCATGTTTGAGGGCCCACTACCACAGATAAACTATGGTTATTCGGGTACTACTGGGCTTCGAGTGTATACCGCTCGTTTTGCCTCTTCGAGCGTTATTCAATCGAGCGAAGAAGCTCAATTCCGTCAGCTATCTTTCCTCGTCAGTGCAAACTACTTGAGGCTGCAGCGAAATCCTCTCCCTGCAGCACTCTACTGCTACTTTCCTTCCACGTAGTTTGTTGTTTGCAACCTCTAAGAAGAGCAGGAATATTGCTAGCAATATCCCAAACCCATATAACATAACCACTGGATATATTTGAGACAAGTTCAATTCTTCTACGTTATGGTCTGGTTCCAATAAATTCCTTTCTTGATTTCTGATGGCTCTGTTTATCAGTCCAGCCTCGTGCATTTTCTTTATGCTGAAAAAGTGATAAACAGTGTGTTTAAACTTTATGAAGTAATATATGGAACAAATTTATCAGGTCACATTTCTTTTTATTCCTGTTTTACAATCCGTCAGATCTTATCTCAACGAAATAAATTGCTGTACAGCACATATGCACGGGCTGTTCTCATTAGTAAGTGGTTCCTCGAACGTTCGGTAACGGTATTTAGCTACTAATTTCATTTCTTGAGATAATTAAATTGTAAACTAATTAACTAACTAACTCTCTGATATTCCTAAACTCGAATGCATCTATTGGATGTATTGAATTGGAAGAATTCTAATGAATGATGAAAACGTAAAATTTCCACGAACTATCTCAACATACAATTTCCCTCAATTGGATTGGATTGGATTGATTTGGTGTTTTAAGTCCACTTTATGCACAGTAAGGCTAATCGGGACTGGACCTACATTTTAAAGTGGGATCCGAACCACTTGTGCCTCCAACGGGTATCGAACCCGGGACCCCTTGATTACAAGGCAACGACGCTACCACTGCGCCATCGGGGAGGCCCTGCAATTTCCCTCAAGAACTCAATATTCTCGAACTAAGGAATGCAATGACTCTCATCAAATGTTATCTTGCAAAGTCACATATTTTTAGTATAATCATTGTATTGTGACATGTCCTAAGATATACTGCAATATATTTCTTGGAACATTCGCACTGGACCACATAGAAAATAATACTAAATAAGAAGAACCTAAATCATAGTTACGAATATGGATAATACGTATGTCCGCCAAGGAGAGGGGTCCAAACATTTTTCACACGTCAACTGTACCATTAAGGAACATATTGAATGGCTGGATGTGCGCGATAAATATATGTTTGGGGTGTGATTTTTAAATGACTCATTAAAAATCACGAATATATATATATATTACATACACACAAACACACACACACACACACACACACACACAAATATATATATATGTAGTCATGGAAGGCGAATGGGGATGGCACTCTTTTCACATTATAATTTACACACTATGTACGTAATTTACAAAGAAATTGCCCTTACTAATGGTCTATTCCACTTCTGAGACCGAATCCTTTCGACATTGGAAACGACAGAGGTAGTTTAAAGTACCTCTTCCAGATACGTATGATTTGGCATTCTTTGATGTATCCAAACTGCACCATATATGTGTCAGGCCCAAAGAACGTAATCTTCTCACGACAGATCTTGGTACCTAGGTTCCTGAGGCCCGTCACATCCAGGAGGTTCTCAGTTTTTATGCGGCTCCAGATCTTCTGCATATAACCTTCAGTTGCCGACTGGAAACAGAAAATATTTCCAATAATATTTTTGTGCATCTATACTGCGAGACACGAAAATTAGAGCTTCAAGGCCAACCGTCTCCCTAACTCCTCTCTTCGCCCCTCGCCCTGTGGCGTTGTCGAGACACGAACGGGTACACATTTCTTTGGTATCAGTGGTTCGGTAATGTTGGCTGTTACTATGAGTGACACTAATAGTGCTGACGACAATGAAAATGTGGAAGGTAGGGAAGGAAATAAACCCCATTCCAAACGCCAGGGTAACACTGCAAAAGCGAGTTGAATATAACCAGATTACATGAGTTTGATAAGGAAGTACTGAGTAGGTTCATTGTTAGTTTATTTTGATCATGCATAATATCCAACTGCTGAGAAGGTGACACTTGATTCAGCAGATAAAATTAGCTTTCGGGTTCAAAAAATCAATGTTACGAGTTCTGCAGAATTTAAAGATAAGTATAAAATAAAATATGAAGTATAAAACTTTAACGTAAAAATATAAAATATTTTAATCCGAGGGGAAGAGTATCAGCCGAACATGGCAACAGCGCCCTGGGTACGCGTGACCTTGAAGCTCGTATTTTCATGTCCCGCAGTATAGCTGGATATGTTTCCTTTTTAAAAAATTAAATTTACTTTCGTAATAATATCACTTTCGATTTCCGGTCTGGGAACATGTTCTTCTGGTTCTATTTGGGCAAAGTTATTATTATAAACAAACTTTGTTGAGCATACCTCGGTCTTAAGGTTAAACTGTACTTTTATGATTATATAGGATACTAGTTCTACTTCCGTCATGATTATTTTGCTTCACTTTTCTATCTCCTTGGGTAATCACGACGGTGTGAATGAATGATGATTAGATGAAAAGAGATGATTGGATAAACACAATGCAAATCCTTAACGTAGAACAAGGCCTCCCCGATGGCGCAGTGGTACCGTCATCGACTTGTAATCAAGGGTCCGATACACGGTGGAGGCACATAGTGGTTCGGATCCAACTTTAAACTGTAGGTTCAGTTCCGATTAGCCTTTCTGTGCTTAAAACAACAATTCAAAACAGCTTAACACGTTACACTAACCACTCTGCCACATAGACTAGCAGTGCATCTGTTCCTAAACACAGATTTATGGTGAATTGCCAATTGAAAGAAGGCATTTTCAGTTATTTTTGCATCGAACAAATCATATTGCACAGTCAAACAATCATTTTTTTTTCAGTTGTTGACGACTTGTTATTATGAATGAAAATATAATCTAATATAGTTATGTTTAGACACTTTTAGCGATTATGATGTCAGTTTACAATAATGTCACCAAAAATAAATCTTGCTTTCCAAGTTAAAATTGCTAAAAGGTAACAGGGGCCTTCTTTGCCTTACACATCTCTCCGTAATAGATACATCAGTAGCACTATCTATGATTTGGAAGGAAATTATCGTTCGTCGTAAGTAAATAAAACAAATTCACCAACATGCTTCTTGAGAGATTATAACAAGAAATACAAAAATGTGGGGAGTTGCACACTTCTCAATTCAGTATTAATATGGCGTCATAAGTAGTAGCTGACACCCCTGTGAACCACTAGAACCACATTTATGTTGGAGTTGTATGTACGAGTGTTACATTTTTAAACTAATAAAAGATGTGTAGATTCTACATCCTCAACAACAAGTTTTAGCAAGTTGTAATTAGTGTTAGTAGGTGATAGTAGAAGAGTGATCTACTAAAGAAACAATGACTAATATTGTATTGCTTGAACCCTGCATGACACCCATCTCATTAGGTAATAAGATTCCTGTATTAGCATACAGAAAGCAACAATAGCGTTTTTGAATGATAATAAAACAAATAAATAGAAGTTAACATAATGGAATGAACTTACTGCTTAAAAAATTGCCTAATCGTGATGAGTAAAGCCATGAATTTTTAAAATGTAGACTATACTACGAGGCATGTCAGGAAAGTAAAGATACAACTGATATATATCTGAGGGAAAATATGTAAGGCATAAGTTGATAACACTGACAGCAACCTTAATTCTTACTCTTTCCAGTAGCGTCCATTTGCAGTGCTGCGCTGATTCTTGTGTAGGATGGCTGAGGGTGATAAGGAATCCCGCCAAATGCGAAGTGCGGGCTGCGATGCAAAAGGCGAATGTCCAGAGAACATTCATTGTCAAATTTCGGCAGTTTATGGGAACATTATGAATCGTTAAAATGTGACGAAGTGATGTCGTGCCTTAGCGGGAGGTAGGATAGATATCCATGACGAACACAGGAGAGGAAGCCGTCTGTTATCTCTGATGACCTTCTTAAAGGAATTGAAGGCTCGACTCCACTTCGTCACATTTTAACTATTCATAATGTTCCCATAAACTGCCGAAATTTGACGATGAATGTTTGCTGCGAATTCGCCTTTTGCCTGGAGAAACCGCATCAGAGCAGCACTTCGCATTTGGCGGGATTCCTTATCACCCTCAGCCATTTCCTATACGTGTAACTCACACAAGACAGCGCAGCACTGCGAATGGACGCTACTGGAAAGAGTAAGGACCAAGGTTACTGTCAGTGTTGTCAACTTATGCCTTATATATTTCCCTAAGATACATATTAGCTACTTGTATCTTTACTTTCTTGACACGCCTCGTACACAAATTTGATGACAGATGGGTATACCTATAATTCGATGTAAACTTTAAGCGAATGTGAACTTTGACCGTACTATGTAACGTTTCTTCACAACGTATAAACTACAGGTGTCTTCCTTTCATTTTAATAATTTTCTCTAAATTTTTGAAAGGGGTATATTACTACTCTAAAAGTATACAATGTCTCAGGTTACCCTTCCGTTCTATCAGCCTAAGAAATATTCACAACAAATACTGTTTTCATGTTTCCAAATTCGTCAAATTATTTTAAATTTATGCATCAAGAATTTGAGATCGCTATAATTGTGCGAGTTGTAAAGCCAACGTTGTTTATTTTCAAAGTATCAATTGCAGAAAATATCACTTACTTGCAAAGCAACTTCCCCAATACCACCCCCGTAAAGGTAAATCTCATATGAATCATCATTTGCGAGTTCTTCCAGCGAGTTGAAAGGCATGTTAGAGATTGTAGACGTAAGAACAGATATCAACACCATATTGTAGGATATGTTCAAAATATACCCCATGAGTATTGTCATCAAATACATAAATCCTTCGTATGAAAAAGCGAAAATTTCAGGTGAACCTGTAAGAAAGTAGGAATTTCTATCACGTAATGTAGAATCATGAAATTACAAAATTACTATCATGTTTCATTTTCCAAAAGTAGGCTCATTGTACTTTTGGAACTAGAATTAGAAATTCTGTATTCGTGTTCGAAGTTCAGACCGTAGCTACTCTACCACCTAACTCCCAAAACTTGTACAATCAAACAAAAATAATACTAATCGATATGACAAATACAAAATTTCTTGAACAGCGATTTAATGCATTCTTCATAAAAAGAGACACGTTACCATGTAATACGAGTAGATGTAATGTCAAAGTCACGCTCTTTGATGTCATGTAATTATAAAGTTGAAACATATAGTATTAACTGTTGCAATGGTGGCTATATTGCCTTTTAATTTAAACTTTTGTTACTGAAATTTTACGATACATACATTACATCTACATGTTTTCTTTTATAACCAAATTAGCAGCATTTATTAGAACTTGATCTATCTTTGTATTATTTTACTAGCTGGTGCAGTTTGAAGTGTTTGTATGTGTGTGTGTGCACAGATTAATTTTAAACTTCTCTGCCTCATTTCACAACATCTCCTTGGAACATTGTCCGTTTTCAAACCACCTATTTTGCATATGAAAACATAGAATTCTAAAGAAAATATTTAGGTTACACATACAAAAACTGAATTGTTTCTGAGAAGAGGTGGTAAAATTATCACTAGCATAGATAACAAGAAAAAACATAGATTCGTCTTAAAAATAAATTTGTCTCAATAGTGTTGAAGAATCTGATATTTATCTGCCGTCTCTCTAGACTTTCCTGTGTTTAACAGGGTACAATAGTGCACAATCATAATTATACCCACTATTGTGCTATATAAAGCAATGCACTAATGGATTTTCTATCCGCATGACACACCTTGACAGCAGAAGCATCCTAGAACCCTGAGGAAAACACGGAAAGGGTCTTCAGAAGTTGCTCTTCCAATGTGGAATTTCCTTTTGACGGCCATCACAGTCCAGACGCTAACAGCAATCATGAAGAGTACAAGGGCAATTGAGGCCCATAGTTCCTTACAAAATACCTTGACATATGATTCTGACGAGTAATGAAACCGTGGCTGGGCAAGGAATAGAGTGTACCTGTAGTGAAAAATAGTGTTTTAAGATTATCAATCCATTTATCATTTACATTGTAGGGTGTTCACAAATATCCTCCGTGAATGGTCGTATGCACTGAATTTTAATTTTTTGAGCTTTACTCCAAAGTGTTCATGCTCATCTCACAGTCACTTGATATGTACTCATCGTGTAATGCCTTGATATCTGCCTGTGAAAGAAGTCAATGTATCCAAGTGTATATGACGTAAACATGAACATGTTTGAGTTTCCCTTTCTGGAGACACCAATATCCCGCGCTTAAGACCACCAACAGTGTTGCCATGACTTCAAAATCATGGTTTGGTTTAAGTTTTTTCTAAGTGTACTTTATGCAAAGATAGGCTAATTGGTTGAGTTGAGTTGGTGTTTTAAGTCCACTTAATGCACAGTAAGGGTAATTGGGTCTGGACCTACAGTTTAAAGTGGGATCAGAACCACTGTGCCTCCACCGGGTATCATGCCCGGGACTCCTTCATTATCAAAGTCCTAGCCTTGTAATATCTACAGACACTTGAAATAATGAACACTATAAAGCCAAATTTTAGCATCATTCCTAGTCTCCAATATATTCGGTGTTAATTGATTGAATTGATTGATTGAATTGTTGTTTTAAGTCCACTTTATGCACAGTAAGGCTAATCGGGACTGGACCTACAGTTTAAAGTGGAATCCGAACCACTGTGCCATGTGCCTCTACCGGGTATCGAACCCGGGACTCCTTGATTTCAAGGCAACAACGCTACCACTGCGCCATCGGGGAGGCCCGGTGTTAATTGATATTTTAACTTGGAATTACTAAACTTTTATCTACCTAGATAAAACAGTTTGCTAAACTTTTATCTACCTAGATAAAACAGTTTGTATTCAAAGAATCAAAATGTTACACTAAAGTTATCTAGTTAGGAAGTTATAGCAAATTTGATTATTTTAATTATTAATGTTCGATGGAAAAATTGGAAAGATATTGCTTCTTCTGAAACACTACCCATTCCATATCTTCTAAATCTCGAACACTGAAAATATTAGTAAAGGTTGTTTTACAGCATTAATAAATTCATGACAGAAAAAGTGAAAACCCTATCAGTTCTTAAGTTTTAAACGTTATTAAACATTAAACAAACCAAGGAATGTAAGATTTTATATTTCCCGACCATACTCACGCCAAATTCTTGAATATTTACATACACGCGTGTGCGCGAGCGCCTCCTCTCCTGCACATCACAATCTCAGCGAAAATTCTCGTTTTGTAACAATAGAGAAAGAATCCACGACATTGTGTGCGTGTGTGTGTTACAAAGGCTTGGACTTAAAAATTTTACAAATTGAAATTTGTTACGGCTTTAATCTTAAGCGAAATGTTGAGAAATGTAACGTTGTATTACGCATTTATTGTTCCGCCAATCAGCGCTTAGATGAAAGAAGCGTTTAACCTGTATATAACCAGATGCATCAACTGTAAATTATATTTTTTTCTTTTTTGTGAAGCAAGATGAAAGAAAGAAATGTGTTATAATTCAACTTTTAAAATTGTATAATGATCAATGAACATATGTATAAAAAACTTAAAAGGATGAAACTGTATTATGATTATGAAAATTATGTAATCGCCGGAGGTTGGAGAATAAACCTTTAGGTATAAAGGCTCAAATTTTGGATAATATTGAGGCACTTCCTGTCAGCCCTGGCCCAAAACCATGGTAACGGTTGAAGTTTTTGCGTGCGATGACGTGTAACCGGCCAAGTGAATGCATCACTTCAATGTGAAGTCATGTGAAATGACAAAACGACAGTGTTGCAGTATGCAGATATTAAACACCAGAACAAGAACAATGTCTAGATGAGGATGTGTACTACAGGCTATGGAAAAGGAGATGCGATAACCAACGCCGTCAAACGGTTGGGCGGGAACTTTACGTCACATACCAAGAAGAAGTAATAGGATCTGAGCTGATTATGTCGTTTGCGATTAGTCCACTCAGAATTAGTTCACTTCATCAAATGATTTACTAAATCTCATCAATTTACATTGTCGAATTCGTTATTTGAGTTTTTTTGTTTTTGTTTAGGTACAACATCTTCACCGAAGAGAAATTTATGCTCATTTCTTTGTTTTCCTTTACCCTCTACATCCAGGGTCCAGGAAGTCAGTAATAAGCTGTGTTATATACAGTGTACGTACAACTATAGATTGAATTGTATCTTCTCCAAATATGATGTATAAAGAAACAAACTGCCGGAGAACTAAGTGAGGTGAGTGTACAATTTTATATTACTATTATAGTGGAACCACAAGCAAAGAAACCTGTGCAGACTCGCGACTCCTGTGCACCGTACTCCAGTGTGGAGGGGAGGGGGAGAGTGGAGCATGCTCTCTTATAGTCCGAGTTGAACGGAAGAGGAGGAAGGTTCTTTTTCTTGTGGTCGCTAGTAGACCTAGTGTCCCGGTACTGAAACAACATTTGAGGCTCGGTGAGGCTCGCAGTGTTGACAACACTTTATTCGAAAAAATCACCAAGGTTTTTGGTCTAACCTAACCTAAAAAGCAAAGGAACTGACAATTTTGCTTGAGAGTTCACAAACCGGAAGTGAGGCTCGATCGCCTTAATAGATTTGTCTCGTAAGGCACAGTGTTGTCAACTTCTTACCCGAAAAAATTACCAAGGTTGTGGGGCTCGTCGTAGTTTTTTATGATGTATATTTTGAGGGGTAGAGTTGGCAACACTGTGGGGGCACTGTAGTTTTTTATGAGGGGGGGGGGTTTATTGCCCTCTGTTTACATCTGGCAACACTACCGTAGATTGACAGTGTTGTTAACCTACTGGGTTTTTTCACTGTAAATTTTCATCAAAGGACCTGAGGGGTCCATGTATTTTTTATGTCTGGCAATACTGTTGGGGGGCCTAGTGTTGGCAATACTGTGGGTTTACTGTAGCTTTTTATGAGGGGGGGGGTTATTGCCCTCTGTTTACATCTGGCAATTTTATTGGATGTTTCTTTTTTTGAGGCTCGAAATTATTATTTGAGGCTTGAAATCATTATTTGATGCTCGTCGGTGTTGCCAACCCACTCTACAAAAATTCTACTATATGATCTTTCACTGGCTAACCTAACCTAACCTAACCTAACCTAACCTAACCTAACCTACTCTAACCTAACCTAACCTAACCTACTCTAACCTAACCTAACCTAACCTACTCAAACCTAACCTAACCTAACCTAACCTAACCTACTCTAACCTAACCTAACCTAACCTACTCTAACCTACTCAAACCTAACCTAACCTAACCTAACCTAACCTAACCTACTCTAACCTAACCTAACCTAACCTACTCAAACCTAACCTAACCTAACCTAACCTAACCTACTCTAACCTAACCTAACCTACTCAAACCTAACCTAACCTAACCTAACCTAACCTAACCTAACCTACTCTAACCTAACCTAACCTAACCTAACCTACTCAAACCTAACCTAACCTAACCTAACCTAACCTACTCTAACCTAACCTAACCTAACCTAACCTAACCTAACCTACTCTAACCTAACCTAACCTAACCTACTCAAACCTAACCTAACCTAACCTAACCTAACCTACTCTAACCTAACCTAACCTAACCTAACCTAACCTACTTTAACCTAACCTAACCTAACCTACTCAAACCTAACCTAACCTAACCTAACCTAACCTACTCTAACCTAACCTAACCTAACCTAACCCACCCTAACCTAACCTAGCCTAAAGCAAGGAGCTAATTGTACAACAACTTGTACCTAATTGTACAACATATACACAGACATAAAAGAGAGAGCCTTCCCGTAACTTACTTCATGTACAATTTATATGTTTTTACAACTGTGAAAAGAAAGCATATGTGTTCTGTATGCATATATTTATTCTTATTTTTCGAAGTTGAATGAAAACACGTGTTTTTACGTTCTCGTAATACTGACCTTGCTCTACTGATTTTAAATTGCTTCCATCCGGTTTTTTTTTTCTGTGCTATTTCCGCATGCACGCAACATTCGCTTTCAATAGTTTAATGAAATACAGAAGGAGTTTTAGTATAGCAGGCTCCGAGTTTTACAATTTATTAAATTAAACAATAATTTATGTAAGAATATACTTGTACTTACCGAACACAAAATAATAAAAGCACATGTGAATCTTTGCGTGCGTTCATGTTATATGACGACTGAGTAAGAAATAATGTTGACTCCCCGAAAGATAAAAGTTCCTGGTTCGACATCAGATGCATGCAAATTTTATGTTTTGCTCTCCAAAATCTTGATTTCTATGTTTGTGCTATTTGCCATACAGCAGAGGAGAAGAGGGGAGAGGGGAGGGGAGGGGGTACTATTAGCGCCATCTATTAGCAAACAATAGAAATAAAAAGTAGGGTCAAACTTTTTCAACACCCAAAAATTTTAAACGTCCTCGTTTAGTAATACGATCAGCAAAAGACGTTTGAAAGAGTACTCTTAGTCGATAAAGCTAATTGCTAGGGCCCATATATTGCTAAAATGTTCTTTAATTTACATATTTCTCATACCGCCATATGTTGTTCTAGTTGACTTCTTCCAAAAAAATGCTAATTAGCGAGAGTTAATTAAGCAAGGCAAGTAAAAGAAGCAAATAGGACAATATGTGGCGGCGTGAGAATATGTAAAAATTCGATTCAGAGGTGGATCGAATTAAAATTGGGGGATATTTTGCATTTTTTCCCTATAATGTACAAAACATTTACCGTACATAATCTTTTCCATTTACAACAGTATAAAATAAGAGGAATGTGTGACAATATCCATATTAATTAGGAAGGTATGTCGTATGCTAGGTTAGCTAATTGTGTCTTCTACAGCTTCACTGTTTAGAGGAAAGATGGAAAAAGAGAGCTCTACAAAAACTAACGCTCTTAACGCCCGTGAAAATTATATATAAATAAGGCATAAGCGTATTATCTGCTTTCATGTCAGATTTTCCCAACCTGTGAGCTGTAGTGTTTAGGTGACAAGCGACCTGCTCAAATATAATACCGCTGACAATATTGAACGCCCCGTGAAAATTATATATAAATAAGGCATAAGCGTATTATCTGCTTTCATGTCAGATTTTCCCAACCTGTGAGCTGTAGTGTTTAGGTGACAAGCGACCTGCTCAAATATGATACCGCTGACAATATTGAACGCCCCGTGAAAATTATATATAAATAAGGCATAAGCGTATTATCTGCTTTCATGTCAGATTTTCCCAACCTGTGAGCTGTAGTGTTTAGGCGACAACCGACCTGCTCAAATATAATACTGTTGACAATATTGTACGCCCCGTGAAAATTATATATAAATAAGGCATAAGCGTATTATCTGCTTTCACGTCAGATTTTCCCAACCTGTGAGCTGTAGTGTTTAGGTGACAAGCGACCTGCTCAAATATAATACTGTCGACAATATTGAACGCCCCGTGAAAATTATATATAAATAAGGCATAAGCGTATTATCTGCTTTCATGTCAGATTTTCCCAACCTGTGAGCTGTAGTGTTTAGGCGACAAGCGACCTGCTCAAATATAATACTGATGACAATATTGAACGCCCCGTGAAAATTATATATAAATAAGGCATAAGCGTATTATCTGCTTTCATGTCAGATTTTCCCAACCTGTGAGCTGTAGTGTTTAGGCGACAAGCGGCCCGCTCAAATATAATACTGTCGACAATATTGAACGCCCCGTGAAAATTATATATAAATAAGGCATAAGCGTATTATCTGCTTTCATGTCAGATTTCCCCAACCTGTGAGCTGTAGTGTTTAGGTGACAAGCGACCTGCTCAAATATAATACTGTTGACAATATTGAACGCCCCGTGAAAATTATATATAAATAAGGCATAAGCGTATTATCTACTTTCATGTCAGATTTTACCGACCTGTGAGCTGTAGTGTTTAGGTGACAAGCGACCCTGCTCAAATATAATACTGTTGACAATATTGTACGTATATTGTATTGTATAGGAGACTAGAAGCATATAATTTGGCGAAAAAACCCAAATAAGGTCATAGAAAATAGTTTAAAAAAAAGTGAGCAATTATATTTTGCATTGCACAGCATTTGGTATTAAATAACATACCCCCAAAAAATCTCTGCATTATGCGTTCTGAAAAAAATTGCCCTACGTGCCAAATTGCTGTGTCAAGTAAAAATTTTCAAAGACACTGTCGTACTTGTGTGCCGGGAAAGCGAATATGTGCGACCAAACTGTGCTCTAAGTGTGGAAACAATTTTTCTATTGACTACTTCAAGCGACACCAGCTTACTTGCAAGAGCACTGGAACATCTCTACCGCAACCTTCCAAGCGAAAGGTAGAAGTAACCTCCCTCGATGCATCGCCACCTACCAAACGCGTCAAGCTGACGAAGAAAGCAGACCGAATTGCGTTTGAGCATTTATTAGAAGACTTTAACATAACATCAGACAGCTTCTGCGATGTGCGTAGTTTTCTGGAGAGCGAGCGAGCTAAGATAATATCCATCCTCAACGATGCATTGGCTACATACTCCACTAAATTCTATGCCGTGCTATGCTGCAAGTATAAGAAACCGTCTGATGAAATATATAAATTCTTCCATGCCACAAAAGCAAAAACACTGCATCAGGCAGATATCACTGACCTCGACAGCATCTACAACAAGTTTGTCGAGGAGTTTGTGGCAAAGCACGAGGAGCATCAGGCTAAAGGCTCGGGCGGTTCGCTGTGTGGCGACCCCCACGAACTTTGTCTGACACTTAGCAAGTTCCTACCACTGGCAGGGTCTAGCTATATTGCCCTGCCACCCGAGGTTGAAGCAAGGAAAGCTGTTCTCAATATTCAGAACAAAGACACCAAATGCTTCCTCTGGTCGGTGCTGGCAGCATTGCACCCTATACCTAGGGAAAACAATCCACGCCGTGTTAACCACTACAAGCAGTATGAGTCGGAACTGGAGGTTGCAATGGCCGGGATTGCCTACCCTGTAGAAGTCTCGCATATTCACAAGTTTGAGGTTCGTGCTCGTGACTTGTTGGGCCTGCAATTAGCCATCAATGTTTACGGTCTCACCGAGAACAAAAATGAGGTCCATCCCATCCGGGTGAGCAACGTGAGCAACAACAACGAGGTACGAGAAATCAACCTCCTGCTCATCAAGAACGAAACCCATCACCATTACACCCTTATCCGTTCCCTCTCTCGGCTTGTTTCGAGCCAACGGAGCAGTGATAGTCACCACGTCGAGGTGTGTCGCAGGTGCTTGGCTATATTTTATAATCGAGAACAGCAAAATTACCGGTACATCAGAGGACCCAACATTGCTGCTGAGAAGCTAGCTCGCCACATGTTCTACTGTGGTACCAACGAGCCTGCACGAACTATCCTGCCCGAACCTGGTGCAGTAGAGTGCTTTCGCATGCACAGTGCTATGGTGAAGCATCCTGCCTATATTGTAGCAGACTTCGAGGCCTTTCTTCAACCTCTGTCTAACTGCGAGCCCAACCCCGAAACATCCTCTACCATTCCTTTCCAAATCCACGAGGCCTCGAGTTACTCCTATGTTGTGGTGTGGCGAGACCAACATATTGCCTCCGAGCCCTATGTGTATCGCGGTCCCGACCCGGTTAAACACTTCCTGGAGAGAATGCAACAGGAAGCCATCAAGATAGGGAAGGTGCTGTTGGCCCCCAAGCCCATGCTGCCTCTGTCTCCCAAAAACAAGCATCAGCACGAAATAGCTCTAAATTGTCCTGTTTGCAACTCGGTCTTCACTGACGATAACAAAAAGGTCCACCACCATGACCATTATGGGACCGGAAGCTACATTGGCCCGTGGTGCAACAGATGTAACTTGAGAGCCAGGGACCCGCGCTTCATACCGGTCTTTTTTCACAATGGCTCGGGATATGATTTCCATCACTTGGTCACACATCTAGGGTACGACAATGCGAGAATCAATGTCCTGGCACAGAACGAGGAGCGTTATATTAGCATCAGCAAGTGGGTGCCGATCCCCGACTCAAAAAGCAGCAGCATCGAGCTTCGGTTCCTCGACTCTCTGAGGTTCCTCCAGGCAAGCCTCGATGCTCTTGCTGGGAAGCTCAGAGACGACCAACTAACCATTACCACATCAAGTTTCCCGAACTTAGATGTCGCACTCATCAGACGTAAAGGGGTCTACCCCTATGAATACGTCACAGACCCTTCCAAGTTCGAAGAAGAGTTGCTGCCTCCCCAGGATAAGTTCTACAGCCAGCTGAGAGGTTCTGGTATTACCGACGAGGAGTACAAGCATGCTCAGTCTATGTGGGTCAAGTTGGGTTGCCGAACTTTCGGTGATTACCACGATGCATACCTGAAGCTTGATGTGACGCTTCTTGCCGATGTGTTCCAGGCGTTTCGGGCGAATGCAATAAATATTTACAACCTGGACCCTGTATATTTTTACAGCCTTCCTGGACTGGCATGGTCGGCCAAGCTCCTGCTGACTAAAGTTAAACTTTCACTTATCTCCGATGTTGATATCATGCTTTTCATCGAGAGAGCTATCCGGGGCGGCATGGTCCAAGTGTCGCAACGCTTCGCACACGCCAACAATCCCCACATGGCCACTGGTTACGACCCCTCCCAACCATCAAGCTACATCATGTACACTGACGTGAATAATCTTTACGGGCACTCCATGATGCAGCCACTCCCAACAGGACAGTTTGAGTGGGCTGACCCCTCCAACTTCGACATCGAAAAAGAGTGCGACGAGTTTGGGTTTTTTGCCGAGGTGGACCTTGACTTCCCCGAGAAGCTGCAGGATACATTCTGTGACCTTTCGCCTGCTCCGGAATTGAAGTGCCCACCTGGCTCGGATCAACCGAAGCTCGTCATGGACTTGGAGCCCAAAAAGCGTTATGTGCTACACTACCGGAACCTCCAGTGGTTAATGCAGCAAGGGGTCTCGGTCAAAGCAGTTTACCACGTGCTCTTGTTCAGGCAGTCTCCATGGTTGAAGCCGTACATCGAACTGAACACCAACCATCGCACTGATGCCACTTCGGAACTTGATCGCGATTTTTTCAAATTAATGAACAATGCGGTATTTGGGAAGACCATGGAGAATGTGCGAAATCGCGTTGATGTGAGGTTGGTGACGAAGAAAACACAGTGTCGTCGACTTGTTGCAAGCCCGCTGTTCAGGTCTCGAACAATTTACAACGAACAGATGTCTCTGATTCACATGAACCGGGGCAAGGTGCTACTCAACAAGCCCATCTATGTGGGAGCTGCAGTTTTGGATCTGAGCAAGTTGTGCATGTTCGAGACATATTACGGCATACTACGTGCGCACTACAACCACAATATCTCGCTCCTCTACACAGACACAGACAGCTTGGTGTACCATGTTCGCACGGCCGATGCGTATGGTGATATGGCCAAAGTTCCAGCTCTTGTCAAGCTCTTCGACACATCGGGCTATCCCCAGCTAAACCGGTATGGAATTCTGCCCCGGAACAAAAAAATACCCGGCAAACTCAAGGACGAGAAAAACGGGGATGTGATTGTGGAGTTTGCTGGACTTCGTGCCAAAGCCTATGCGATCCGGGCTGAGGGTTCAGTAACAAAAAAAGCAAAGGGTGTAAGCAGGCAAGTGGTTCGGGAGCACCTCAAGTTTGAGGATTACCTCGAGTGCCTCAGAACAAAATCGCCCATTCTACAAAAAGAACATCGTATCCAAAGCGTCGATCATGTACTTACAACTAATATTGTCAGGAAAGTTGCTCTGGATGCACACGACGACAAGAGGTGTATTCTTGAATGTGGGGTCCATACACTTCCGTGGGGCCACTATCGCCTCCAAACTAGTAAGGCCTGCCCAGAGTGCAACAAAAAGTAATAGGCAATGCGAAAAAAAACAATTTTAATTTACTTCCACTTCCTCGATTACATGCATGCATGGCACAGCAAAATTAAACTTCTGGAAACTGCTAATTGCAATTTGTACTTATATATATAAAATTCCACATTTCTTATTGTGTGCTATTTTTTTTTATTTATTTAAAACTGTTCAGTTACTCTTTCATTCTTGACGTCATACACAAATGTTTTCTCTGCAATAAGAATGACACTGCACAGAGTATCTGCAGGCAAGGCATCGTGGAACTCGCATACAATCTTGATGTTGGTACGATCGTTGACCACAACCTTCTTCCTCTTAGATGTGTTGATGACGGTCATGGGTCTCCGTGCTTTGAATTCGCTGGGCGCGTAGTACACGTCCACGCTTCCCTCGGTCACGCGTTTGTAAGCCGTGTAAGCTTCGTAAAGTTTGAGGTAATCATCTTTGGTCACGTCGAGGTTGTAATTCTCGCGCGGGAACACTTCGTTGCGTCCATTTTTGAGGTAAACGTTCTTGATCTTGCAGTCGTCGAACTTGCTGGAATCTTTTTCCTGATCGTTATCGCGTCCGGTCTGAAAAAGCACTACGACGAAATCTGGCATGTCGAACTGTATGTTGTTGAACTGCGTCGTCACGTCGAATTCCATGTGACTTCCCGACGCCATCTTCTGCACGCACTGGTAACCGTGAAAGTGAATCGGCACCTGCGGACTTTTCAAGATCTCCGCTTTGTACTTGAGGGCGTAGTTCGTTTCGTATTCCACCACCGGCATTCTTAATTCCATGCTCCGGATGACGCATTTCGCCGCTTCGGGTAAAGTGTTGGCTATCGGCGTGGTGCCGTCCGGACCCAAAGTAGCGTATCGCATCAGTGCGTCGTTGTCGTTGGCCGCTCTTCGAAACGTGACCCTCAGTCCTCCCTTCCACATGATCTCCTTGTAGTCCGAGAAGAAACCAGGCAGCAGACGCATGGGAAAGAGCACCGTGTGACTTTTCGTCGATATTTTGGTTCCGGCTTCGAATCCCCCGGCCTGGTAGTACGCTGCGTCCGTTTTGGATAATTTCAACGTTCCCACCGCCGTCGACGTGATGCCTGGATAATCTATTCTGTCGATGACGGTGTTGTGTTTCCTCACCTCCACCTGCGAGAACAGGTGAGGCACGAAGTTGTCCACGAGTATCAAGTTTGCTGCTGCGGGAAACGCGTCTCCGCTTTCCTTCTTCACCACGTCGAATTGAAGGTAGAGGTCCGCTCTGTGAGGATGAATGAACCCGTCGCCTACGTCCACGTCGTATTCGATCTCCCTGTTCGCTTCGTTCAGATTGGCGAACGTGCGACGGTTGGGAGGGAAAGACTGCAATTCGTAACTTTCGATTTGCTCCATTTTGCATGTATGGTTATTTATTATACGTTGATCTCCACGATGGCAGTGGTAGTGGCACCTGCGAAATCCACCACGTCTCCTTTCTCGTTTGTTACTACCAACTCTATGTCGTCTATGCGGTTGCGGCATACTGGAAAATAGATCGGTGAAGAGGGCGTGTAGATGATCGGTTCCATGAACTCGGAACTTGGTTTGAAAGTGGCTATGATTCCCGTCTGCTTGTGACTTCCTAATAATCCGTCCGAAGATTTCGTGATCATGCCTTCCGCCACGTTGCAGTGTACGTTCAGAGTCTCTATGGCCAAGAATTTAGGAATGTTGGTTGCTACGTGCTTGATGCCAGCTTCGAGTTTGGTGTCGTTCTCGAAACCTAAAAGTTCTCCCATGGTGCCCAGGTCCACGGTCTCCGTAGCGGATAGGATTTCCACTCTGTGCGTGACCGAATTTTGAGAAAGGTATGTGCCTTTGGGTAATTGAGCTTGCAAAGTGGAAAGATTGTATTGTCCTGGCGTGACGACGATGTGTTCGCTTCCGACGCTAATTTTGTTGTTGTGCTGCGTGACGTTAGGTATGAGGTACATGCTGTAGAATGCACGCAGAGCCACGGATTTAGGATAGACGATGTCGTCGTGCAGCGTGAGTTTCAAGATTGAAGATTCGCTCGTGAGATGGAACACGCCCATCCTAGTGATGCTGTTTGAGGTTCCACAATGCTTTCTGGAAATCCTCGATCGTAGGGTTATTTATTTTAGAGAGAAACGCGAGCACGGAGAGGCAGAGATGGCCGCAGTTCACGTCTCCGAAATTTTGAATGCGTTCGTCGTTGTAGTATATAGAGGTTTTGTTCGTTTTCAGATAATGAATTAAATTTGTAGGTGGAACACCTCCGAAAGAATCGAAAACGAATGCTTTATCATCATTTTTGTGGTAACATATCCAATGCGTGTCTGGATTTTCTTGACCGTCCAAGTTGACTACTCCGCATTCTCTTCTTTTAACGCTTGAAGGTAACGAGTCGGACATGAAAACTCCTCTGAAGTGTTTGATTTGTAACGGTTCGATCAGAGATTCAATATCTCGGTTGGTGAGTGCTTCTGTTTCTTTTTTTTAAACTTCTTCATCACGCCCTTCCCCTTCTTCTCCATGGCCAGGTTGTGACGTTTCTGTTCTTCCAATTCCGCCTTGTTCTTCTTCGAGTCGATGACGGTTTTCGCGATGGCGGCGCTACCGCCGGCTAAACTTCCAACGGCCCCCAATGCTGCCAGGATGGCCGGGATGCTGAATATGAAACCTCCGACCTTTTGCTGTTTCCGCGAACGCTGCAATCTTTTCAATTGAGGTGTGCTGAGCAGTAATTTTATTCCGTGTCCTTTCGACAAGCAAGAACGTTTCTTCTCGCGTTGTTTCTTGGTGAGTAACCCATCGAGGGTACCTAGATTTTTAAGATTGGAGTATGGTATCTGGTACACGACACCCTTGGGCTTCATGTTGATGCTCTATGTGTTATTTTCACGGTATGTTATTTATATATATATTCTGAGATTTTTTCTTGTGTAGTTTTTTTACGGTATGTTATTTATATATTTTCAAGGCCTCGCAGTCGTTACACAAATTCTATTACGTGCTTTGTTTTCTTGCCAAGAAGTTCCTTTGTCCCCTTGTACACGATTCGAGTTTTGTTCTCGATTAAAATAGATAGCTTCTCGTCGGATAACATGTTAGCGTATCGATCTGGTAAAAATAGACTGTATTGTGCGTTGAGCAACAGGCGTACCTTGGGACCATACTGGGTAGAAACGATTGAACCGGAAGTTATCGTGTAAGGTTTGTCGACTTCCAATTCCTGAATTTTTACATACTCGACTGACAAATTTAGCATTTGTTTTAATGCTTGGAGATCGCTCATTTTTTCAGTTGTCAGAGTGTTAGAGAGAAATTTAATTGCTTTTTTTTTTTCACGATGTGTGTTATTTATATATACCGAAGATTATTTTTTTTTACGATGTGTGTTATTTATATATCAAGTTTTTTTTTTTTACGGTATGTTATTTATATACCCCACCCCAATTTTTGTTTCGTGTTCATGGCGATGGTGGTACCCAGTGCGGCGACCCGTTCACCCAGCGATGCGTCTCTGCTCACGAACCTTTCGAAAGCTGCATGTTCCAATTTTTTGTCTGCTTCGTGACGTGCGTCCAGATCCGTCTGCGTGGTGTTGTAGGCGATGTCGTGATCTTTGCATGCCGCGTCCAACGGATTCACACCCTTGTCTCCTCTCTCCAATCTTTTCTCGAGTTTGGTACCCGGTCCGCAGTACTGGTAGCCAGGTAGATGCATCTCGAAAGGTAACTTGTTGATGATGTCGTTCACGAGTCCCTTTCCTTCGGCCACGTTCCAGAATTTCGGAGGCAGCGTGTTGATGATTTTGATCAGGTAACCTATGCCCTTGTCGTCGTTCACGATGAAGTTGGAAAGTTTCGTGCTGATCATGTCCACGATGCCAACCTTCTCGTTGTAGAAATTACGATTGCCTGCATTCTCTTCGCCGGCTATCACCAACAATCGGTCCACGAGTTTCCTAACGTCGTCCACCCAAACGAATTCTTTGGGTAACATGTTGTAGCGTTTGACGCCGCTGCCTGTTTTGACCTGGTTCCAAATCGGTTTGATGAGATTCCTGTACTTCTCGCCGCTGCTCGATTTCACCCTATTCTGCGAGGCGTCGTTGTTCTGGTACAAGGCATCCGTCATGATCAGAATTTCCTTGTAACTTTGGTAATCTTCGTCGGTGTAATCTTTCGGCTGTTTTTTGGCGACGAGTTCCCACAGTCCCACCGTACCCGGATACCTGTTCCAACTATCCTTGTCGCCTAAATTGACTTTAATGTCGTTGCCTTCGAAGGTCACCTTCGATTTCCCAATCTTCCACACCACACCGCCGCCTTCGCTGGTTTCCATGCTGGGATACAATCCGAACACTTCATCCTTGTCGAATTTCCCCGTACTCAGGTAGTCTCGTGCCAAAGGTCCCAACTCGATTTTATCCGAAGACGTGCTGCCTATGGCACGACGTCGTGCCGGTGCATCCTTCAGTTCGAACGGCGTCGAAGGAATGCTCGAAATGGGTGTGGGTACGGCGTAACTTTTAGCTGCGAGCGGTACGAGTTCATTGATCAAATTTTTATTTTGTTCCGTGACACTTTTAATTTCTTTACCTAGACTGCTGATGGCATCGATCACAGGTTGATCCTGACGTTTCTTCTCTTCGTAGAATCCGCGATTCTCGGATTTCCAACCTTTGAAGCGTTTCGCGAGGTAATCGCGAAGCTTGAGATTTTCGTCTTCGATTTTTCGTTTCGTCATGACGTTATTTATACACGTCGTTTCTCACAACGTTGCAACGTTTAGAAAGTCGTTGATTTTGTTTCTGTATTTTCCGTCGTTGGGTTTCCTCGTCATGTCGATCGTCGCGAATCCGAAATCGTCACCGTTCCAGCAAGTAGAGCAGCAGCGTTCCGAAAATTGATTGTAGTTCATGTCTCCGCCTACGTAGTCATCGTACGCGTGCTTGAGGTTGGTGTGATCTTGACGAAACAAACATATGAAATTAGCGTTGTCGCGTACTAACTGTTTTGGAATTTTGGAAAACGTTTGAGCTAGGTAAAAACAATCCATTCCTTTGTGACGACCTTGCGTGAAAAAGTTGCGAATTTCATTTTGATTTTCCAGGATGGCGTCGTCGAACACGACGACTGAATTTTCACGACAATCGTCGAGTGGTTTTATTTCCGAAGCGAACGTTGCAATGTCCAGACCATCGTACAGTTTCATCAGTTGCTGGTATTTGGATTGCTCCAAACTTTTCGAGAACACGTACAGGTGCCTGTTCTTCCAATCTAACCAATTCGGTGCGAGGAGAAAATTGTCCACGAGCAGTGTCGTTTTCCCACACCCCGATGGACCTACGATCAGACAGCGGATGCTGTCGGGAAGCAACTCGCCGTTCTTTTTCTTCGTTTGACTTTCCGGATCCGGTAGACGCTTCACCACGTTCCACGTACTCACAAGATCACTTCGTCCGCGTCGATCCAACTCTTTTCCGGAAGTCCCAGCCATTTGACAAACAGTTTGTCACCTTTCCTACGCAATACTTTCTCGATGAGGTACGTGTCGGGGTGTTTCGTTTTAGAGAGTTCCTCTTCGTAAAATCTTCCTTTCAAAATCTCGCCGCTACTATCTTTTATTATATACGTGTGTTGGTTTCCGGGTAAAACTCGAACCACCGTAAAAAGTTCCGTGCTCCAATTTTTTGTGAATCCCTTCTCGAAGGTGCGTTTGAATTTGCTGATCCTCACCTGGTCTCCAATTTTGTATTTAGCTTTTTTTGTCGTGGGTGTGTACTTTGGACAGTAAACTGTAGAAATTAAACGCTGCTCGTCGGACTTGGTAACGTCAACTGGCTTCATGCCTATCGTTCTGTGTACTGTATCATTATAGGTGTCGACGAGTTCCGGCAGGATGTCGACCCATTTGTAATTTCCCCGAAGCGTGAATCGTTTCCACATGTGTGTTTTCAAGGTTCGATTGAATCTTTCCACGATGCTGGCTTTCATGTGACTGAAGCTCGAATAATGTCGAATCTTGTGTTTTTGAATAAACTTTTGGAATACGGCGTTGTAAAATTCCTTCCCCTTGTCTGTTTGCAGAAACCGTGGTCGTCTGCCACCGCTTTCGCGAAAAATTAATTTGAATGCTTCCGTGACGCACGTTCCCGTTTTCGCCTTCAAAGGTAGAGCCCATGCGAATTTCGAAAATGTGTCTATGACGGTGAGGAGGTACTTGTTGCCCTTGTTCAATTTATGTACGTTTTTCAAATTGCCGCTGCTCATCTCGACGAGGTCACTTTGCCAGAGGTCGTCGATGCCCTTGGTTACCACAGCCAAACGTTCGTAGTTACGGCGTGCAGGTTTATGCAATTCTTCGACGATGGCCTGCCTAGACATTTTTTTGTTTAGAGATTACGTTTCAAGAGAAGCACCAGCGTGATGGGATTCAAAGAGGGTGGCACCTCGCTCGTGTTTTGAATGATCAGCTTATCGCCGGCACTCACGTCGAAAACAGTGAGATCTTCGTCTTCGTGTATTTCATATATGTTGCGCGTTTCGTTCCAACGTGCCAGAGGAATGTTTCCTGCTTTCTGGACACCACGATTCGATATCAAGGTCATGGTGGGAACGCTAGCTTTTCTACCGTGAGACCAGTACGAAAATTCGTTTATCTGAATCGTGCCATCGAGGAGAAACTTGTAGTACGGATGATAAGGATGTAACATGTACAGTTTGTTGCCTTCGACGAACGTGGAGATTCTCTGTTGATTGGGTATGCTGTTGATTTCGATGGCTTGCAGAGAATGCAGTTTAGCGAATTTAGTGTCGACGCCGAGCAGATTACTGTGAACTTGTCCGAGTTTATTTTCGATGGGCAGCAAATGCTCGACTATGGTATCCGTTACGGCAGAAAACGACGGTTTGATTTTCACTTCCACGTTCAACTGCTTGTAGTTTTCGTTGAGTTCTTGCAACTTGGCACCGAAAGAGGCCAGCGTCGATTCCTGCGTGGATTCCAGCACTCCAACTTGATCTCTGATGTTGACGACAATACTCTGAAGGTTCTCGACTTGATTCAATTTCGAGCTCTTCTCGGTAAGATCGTTCACGATGCTTCGCATCTCTGTAAACTGCGTGTGAAGGTCGGCAACGCTCTGCGAGGTGGGCAGCGTCGACACCAGCGAACTAATTTCGTCTCGAATCTGTTCCACATTCGCCGTTTCCGTTTCTAGTCGTTTCAGCATACGTGATATGTTTCTTTTCAAAGCGTGCAATTCTTTGGAGGTGGGGAGATTGGCCACTTTACTCTCGAGATCGCTCAATGAACTTTTGATGTCGCTCGAATCGGATAGTGCCGTCACCGCCGTTTTCAATTTTTCCAAATCTTCGCTAGTAGTTGTATTTACGATACTATAAACCCGAGAAAGTATGAACCCCCCCTCAAGCAGATTTGCTATACTTAAAACAAGCTTAACATGAGCATATGAGCTTTTTGTTCAAGTGTGGAATCTTGTCTAATCTAAGATTTTTGTGAAAATGCCCTCGGGAATTTCCTCAGAAAGTATGACCCTCTCAGATTGATTTGTTTATACTTACAAAAGGCACTTCTGTGAGATTGTTATCCATAAATTTGTTAAAAATATGCCCCTCTTGTGGCTACACTTAAAACGGGCCATCCACACACATACACACACACACATACACACACATACACACACACACACACACACACACACACACATATTTATTTCTGGTTTAAGTTCAATTGGATACCAGCTTCAATTTGTTTATCTAATATTAAAACAATGTAATTCTTCTAAAATTGCTCCGTGACTCTCTCATTTCTTACATCATAAACATATGATTTTTCTCCTATGAGAATGACACTACATATGGTATCATCGGGTAAAGCCTCGTGGAATTCACAGATAATTTTAATGTTTGTCCTGTCATTAACCACAACTTGTTTCCTTTTTGAAGTGTTGATTACAAACATGGGTCTCCGTGCTTTGAATTCATCTGGTGAGTAATACATATCAGTACTGCCAGTAGTGACCCTCTTGAAAGCCGAAAATGCCTCATATAATTTAAGAAAATCATCCTTGGACATGTCTAAATTGTAATTTTCTCTAGGAAATACCTCATTTCTGCCATTTTTAAGATATATGTTCTTGATGTTGCAGTTATCAAATTTACTTGAATTTTTTTCCTGATTATTATGTCTTCCAGTCTGAAACAGAACCACCACAAAATCAGGCATGTCGTATTGTATGCTGGAGAATGAATTTGTGGCATCAAACTCATAATATGTACCAGTTGCGGCCTTCTGTACGCATTGATATGTATAAAATTGCAGAGGAATCTGTGGATTTTTTAGGATATCAGCTTTGTATTTAAGAGCATAGCTGGCTTCATACTCAACAACAGGGATTCTTAACTCCATAGTCTGAATAATGCATTTGCCCTCATCAGGTAGAGTATTAGGCAGAGCTTCCCCTGTAGAGTTTAATGTACTGTACCTCATCAAGGCATTATTATCATTTGCAGCTCTTCTAAATGTAATTCTTAACCCACCCTTCCACATAATTTCTTTGTAATCCGAGAAGAATCCTGGCAACAGGCGCATAGGGAACAGCACTGTGTGGCTCTTAGATAATATTTTCTCACCAGCTTCAAATCCACCTATTTTGTAGTATGAAGCTTCGGTTTTGGATAATTTTAATGTGGCCAAAGCTGTGGAGGTAATGCCGGGATAATCTATTCTGTTTATAACAACACCATGCTTTCTGATCTCAATTTCAGAGAACAGATGCGGTACAAAATTGTCCACCAGTCTTATATTCGAATTTGCCGGATAATCTGTTCCATCCAGCTTTACAACATCAAATTTGATGTATAGATCTGCTCTGTGGGGGTGTATAAAGCCATCCCCTACATCAAGATCAACCTCGATTTCTGTGTTGGGTTGATTTAAATTTGCAAATGTCCTCCTGTTTGGAGGGAATGATTGTAGCTCATAACTCTCAATATTTTCCATTGTATGTATTTTTATTTAAATATTAATCTCTATGATAGCAGTTGTTGTGGCTCCAGCAAAATCAACTAATTCTTCTTTTTCATTAGTGACCATCAATTCAATGTAATCTATTCTATTATGGCACACGGGAAAATATAATGTTGGGGATGGATTGTAGATGATTGGCTCCATGAATTCGGAATTAGGTTTGAATGTTGCAATGATGCCGGTTTGTTTGTGAGTGCCTATGCCATTTGATTTGGTGATCATACCCTCGGCCACATTACAGTGAATATTTAGAGTCTCTATGGCTAAGAATTTAGGTATATTCATAGCAGTGTGTTTGATGGCCGGTTCAAGTTTTGTGTTGTTCTCAAAGCCTAACAGCTCTCCTATAGTACCCAGATGCACTGTCTCTGTAGCAGATACAATCTCTACTCTGTGAGTGACAGAATTTTGAGTTAACACTACACCTCTGGGTAATTGAGCATTTAGAGTGGATAGATTATACTGCCCTGGAGTGATGACAATTTTTTGATCCCCTACTGCAATTGTGTTGTTGTGGTGAGTAATATTAGGGATCAAGTACATGCCGTAAAATGCTCTGAGAGCTATTGTTTTGGGATACACTATGTCATCATGCAATTTGAGTTTCAATATTGAATTTTGGCTGGTGAGATGGAATACCCCCATGATGTTTCAGATACCACAAGGCTTTTTGAAAATCTTCAATTGATGGTTTATTTATTTGAGACATGTATCTGAGAACAGATAAACACAAATGTCCGCAGTTAACATCTTTGAAGTTTTGAACACGGGCATTATTGTAATAAAGATTAGCTGATTTTAGATATTTTACTAAATTTTCAGGTGGAACACCTCCAAATGAATCAAAAACAAATGCCTCATCGTTTAAATATTTAAGATAACAAATCCAGTGAGTGCCCTGATTTTTGTACTCATCCAAATTAACAATGCCACACTCTTTGTTGAGTGGTTGTTCCGGTAAAGAATCAGACATGTACACACCTCTAAAATGTTTGATGCCCAATGGCTTGATTAAAGCTTCAATATCTTGGTTTGTAAGCGGCTCTTGTTTTTTTTAAACTTATTCATGGCTCTCTTAACACCTTTGCCTTTTTTCTCCATGGCCAGGTTATGGCGCCTCTGCTCATCTAATTCTGCCCTATTCTTCTTGGCATCTATTACTGTTTTTGCTATGGCAGCTGATCCCCCAGCCAAGCTCCCCACAGCCCCGAGAGCAGCTAAGATGGCAGGGATAGTAAATATGAATCCCCCTACATGTGATTTTTTTCTTGATTGCTGTAATTTTTTTAATTGGGGGGTACTAAGCAACAATTTCATACCATGACCCTTTGCAATACAAGAATTTTTTTTCTTGCGCTGTTTTTTGGTCAAGAGACTGTCAATAGTTTTAAGAGATTTAAGACCTGCATAAGGTATTTGATACATAACACCCTTGGCCTTCATTGTAGGTTTATTATATACATATTTACAGCCCCCACCCCAGTTTTTGTTTGGTGCTCATAGCTATGGTGGTTCCCAATGCTGCTATTTTTTCACTCAAAGAAGCATCTTTGCTTACAAATCTACCAAATGCAGCCTCTTCTAATTTTTTGTCTGCAACATGTCTCTTGTCAAGATCAGAATGTGTATTGTATGCTATGTCATGGTCTCTACAAGCAGCATCTAGGGGATTAATACCAGGGTCCCCTCTGTTTAATCTATGGTCTAATTTTGTACCGGGACCACAATACTGATAGCCTGGAATGTGTAGTTCAAATGGCAGCTTGTTTATAATGTCATTAACCAGTCCCCGACCCTCAGAAACATTCCAAAATTTAGGTGGTAGAGTATTAATAATTTTTATAAGATATCCAATCCCCTTAGGGTCATTCACTATAAAATTAGACAATTTGGTGCTTATCATGTCCATAATTCCAACCTTTTCATTGTAAAAATTGTGGTTCCCAGCATTTTCCTCCCCAGCTATCACCAGCAACCTATCTACAAGTTTCCTGACATCATCAACCCACACAAATTCTTTAGGCAGGGTGTTGTATTGTTTGATTCCACTGCCTGTCTTAATCTGTGACCATATGGGTTTGATTAAATTATTGTATTTTGCTCCACTGCTAGACTTGACTCTTTTTTGTGTGGGATCATTGTTCTGGTACAGAGCATCTGATTTTATTAATATTTCTTTGTAATGCTCATAATCTTGATCTGTATAGCTTCCAGGCCTCTTCCTAGTCATCAGTTCCCACAATCCAGGTGTGCCGGGGTACTTAACAAAAGCACCTTTTTCTCCGAGACGAGATTCTGAATAAACAATTATATCATCTCCCATAAAAGTTACTCTGAAATTACCGATTCTATGAATAATGCTGCCATCAAGCTCTGTGTCGGCATATAAGCCAAAAACCTCATCTTTGTTGTCTTTAGGTGTGGTTAAATATTTTTGAGCAAGAAGACCCAATTCAATAGGATCCTGACTAGCCTCAATTCTTCTAGGAGCAACAGGACTAGGTGTATGAATACTGGAAAGTGGGGTGAATGGATAATCTAATATGTTCCTTGCAGCTACAGGCACAAGCTCTGTGATCAAATCTTGATTTTGCTCTGTAACAGTTTTGATATTCTTACCTAAATTATTAATAGCATCAATTACAGGCTGTTCTGTTTGTTTGTGTTTTTCATAAATTCCACGGTTCTCTGATTTCCATCCCTTAAATCTTTTTACAAGATAATCTCTTAACTTAAGATCATCAATGACTGGTCGTTTCATGGTTGTTTATTTATGTCTCAACGTCTAGAAAATCGTTGATTTTATTTCTGTATTTGCCAGTATTAGGTGTTCTTGTCATATCAATTGTGACAAACCCATAACTGTCCTGGTTCCAGCACCTACTGCAAAACTTGGAAAAATCATTGTAGCTCAAGTCCCCACCTACATATTCATCGTGTATGTGTTTGAGGTTGGTATGATCTTGATGAAACACACATATAAAATTGCTGTTGTCTCGGATCAGCTGCTTCGGAATTTTAGAAAAAGTCTGTGCCAGGTAGAAGCAATCTATGTTTTTGTGGCGGCCCTGTGTAAAGAAGTTTCTAACCTTGTTTTGATTATCCAGTATAATGTCATCAAACACAACAACAGAATTATCGAGACATTCATGAAGTGGCTTAACTTCTGATTCAAAAGTGGCAATATCCAATCCATCATATAGCTTCATCAGCTGTTGATATTTTAATTGTTCCAAGCTCTTAGAGAAGATATACAAGTGCCTGTTTTTCCAGTCTAACCAGTTGGGTGCCAATAAAAAATTATCAACCATTAGTGTAGTTTTACCACAAGCAGATGGCCCAACAATAAGACATCTAATATTTTCAGGCAGCAGCACTCCATTTATCTTATTCTGCTGTTCAGGTTCTGGCAGCCTTTTTATAACATCCCAGGTGCTCATATTATCACTTTGTCTGCATCGATCCAGCTGTTTTCCGGATGACCCAGCCATTTGACAAATAACTTGTTGCCTTTTCTGCGGATGATTTTTTCTATGAGATATGTGTCAGGCTGTTTAGTTTTGCTGAGCTCTTGTTCATAGAATCGGCCTTTGAGAATTTCTCCTCGGTGATCTTTTATTATATATGTGTTAAGGGTCCCGGGTTTAACTTGAACCACTGTAAATAATTCGGTGCTCCAGTTTCTCGTAAAGCCTCTCTTGAATAAGTGCTTATATTTGCTGATTCTTACTTGGTCACCCACCCTGTATTTGGCCTTTCTTGTTGTTGGCTGGTATCTAGGATAATAAACAGTCCTGATCAATTTTTGCTCATCAGATGAAGTTACTTCAGAGGGTTTCATGTTGATTGTGGAATGGACCGAGTTGTTATATTTATGTACAAGTTCTGGAAGAATATTAAGCCATTTATAATTACCTTGGAGTGTGAATTGTTTATACATAAGATTTTTTAAGGTTCTGTTGAATCTCTCTACAATTGAGGCTTTGAGATCACTGTAACTCGAGTAATGTTTTATTGCCTGGCTTTTAATAAATTGTTGAAACACTGAATTATAAAATTCTTTGCCATTATCTGTTTGCAAATAGCGCGGTGATCTTCCTGAATGATTGATGATTGTCCTGAGGGCTTCTGTAACACATTTTCCAGTCTTGGATTTGAGTGGCAGAGCCCAGGCAAATTTTGAAAATGTGTCTATCACAGTAAGTAGATACTTGTAGCCCTTGTTGATTTTGTCTAAGTTTTTCAACTGTCCACTTGCCATTTCAATCAAGTCGCTCTGCCATAAATCATCTATGCCCTTTGTGACTACTGGGAGTCTCTTATAATTATGTCGGGCTTGTCTGTGTAATTCATCAACAATAATTTGTCTAGACATAATATGTAAACAAGAATATTGCAACTATAGGGTGTTCAGCAGCTGAGACTGCAGGATTTTCTAAATATAATTTGTCCCCTATTTGTATTTTAAATTCCAGAGATCCATCATCTTCAACATAGGCTGTTTCTAATGTATTGGGGTCTGTAAAATCCTCTAACTCTACACTGGTGATTTTTGGTTTGTTGTCGGCATTTGTTATTGATAAGGTAGGGTAGTGGTGTGCCTGTGGCTGATGCCAATATTTGATCTTGATTGGTCTCAGTGTGCCCCCAACAAAAAACTGGTAATAAAATTGTGCAGGGGACAGCATATATATTTTGCCACCTGGTGTAAATGGAGAATCATATTCTTTGTTGGGGACGCTGTACAATTCAAGAATTACTGAATGTTTTGGATTCTCGATTATGCCTGTTATTTCCTTTTCTGCTGTAAGCAATCTGCTTGTTACAGATTCAAGATGCTCGTTGATGGTCCTAACAACATCATCATGGCCTGGCTTGATTTTTATGTCCACAATAAGTTTCTTGTATTGTTGCACAATCTCTTGAAGCTGGGTGGTAAAAACAGACAGAGCATTTGCTTGATTGGATTCCATGGTCCCTAGCTGTTGCTTGATATTAGCTACAATTTGTTGCAAATTTTCAACAACTGCCAATTTTGAATTTTGAGCAGTAAGATCATGGACCTGTCTTCTGATATCCTCAAACAGGGCATGCAGTTCATTAATATGTTGATTGGTTGGTAGAGTGGCCACTGTCTGAGTGAGTTGTTTGATCTCTGTCTGGATATTCTTGATATCTTCTGATTTCAATATCCTATTCACAGCTCTCTTAATATTTTTAAGTTCCTGTGATGTGGGAAGATTTGATACTGTATTTTGCAAAAATTCAAGTGCCAATTTTACATTGTTTAATTCAGAAGCATCAGCCACATTTTGCATAGCATTTTGGAGCAGGGCTATATCTGCCTGAGTGGGTGTTGATTGTTGTAAAATTTCAAGTTTTGTTTGGATATCATCGATCAAGTGATGAAAATGAGATAGCTCAGATTCAGTGTTGAGGTTTTCAAGCTTTGTGATCTGTTGCTGGACACTGACAAGTGTATCTACAATCCCAGGCAGGCGAGTTTCTTGTAGATTTGCCAAATCACTTTGCACTGCTGCTATTGTACCTTCAAGATGGGTTATGGAACTTTGAATTTTTCCAAAATCTTCATATGTTTCAAGTTGCAGCTTAATATTTGCTACACTCCGAGTTATTGCATTCAAAGCATCAGAAGATGGCAAATTGTTCATAAAATTTTCAAGTGTCTCAATTTTTTCTTTAACCTCGGCTATGGCATTGTTCAGAGGATCCAGGTTAGGTATCTGGAGTGACTGAATCTGTTCTTTTAGAGTGGAAATCACTAGATCAAAATCTTCTTGTGATTTTATGCTTTTGACAATTGTTTGGAGTTGTGTCTGGACATTATTTATCTGCTCTTCCAATTGCTGTTTCAATTGCTCGGAGTTGTTAGCCTGGGTCTTAAATTTGGCTTGAAGAGCTGCTACAGCTTCTTCTAAACTTTGAAAATTATCTAATGTTGCCAAATCAGTATATTTCTGAAGCAGCACTTTGAGTTCAGAATCAATTTTAAGAAGAGGGTCCATGCATTGTGATTGCAGATTTGTAATTTCTAGTTGAAGACTGGCATTCAGTGTGGCTTGTAAAGCTTGTAAATCACTTCTTAATTTCTTGACTCTGACATCAAGCATCAGAATCTCATCACTGTGATCTTCATGTCTTGTATGGCCAAATATATCATTAGGCATTTTCTTTTAATGGTTATTTATTATAGAGTATCTGATTCTTAATTCTATAAAAAGGGGTATAAGCTTGTCATATGACCCAGGGACCTCAATATATAAGCAGTCACCAGCAGAAACAGTATATACAGTGCCAGAAACCATGTTTGAGTGCTTGATTCTATAAATATTTCTCCCTACTGAAATCTTGACATCACCCTCAGGGGTTGTAATAAATTGCAATTGCCCACCTACAGGTAATTGGTAATGATTTAAATTATTGTTAAATATGTACAATATTTTACCTGTTTCATCATCAACATCTGTAAGTATGCTGTTCAGATGAATAATTAACAAGCCACTCAGTTTAGACATTACAGATTGTAAATCAGGAGAGGGTTGTGGTGTGGGCAGATCCATAATAGCCTGTTTCTTGAACCCAAATAAGTTCATAGGCATGTTTATTTATTTCAAATCATGCTCTGTAATTGGGCATTGTTTATCACTTCTCAAATCACAATGCCCCCAAGGTAAAGTATGTGTGCCACATGATAAAATGCATCTCTTATCATCATGTGGGTCCAGAGCCACTTTTGTTACAATATTTGAAGTCAATAAGTGATTCTCACTCTGAATTCTATTTTCTGATGTTCTAATTGAATTCTGTGATTTGATGCAATTTTTATAATCTTCAAATACAAGCTCTTTTTCCACAGTAACTCTGCCAATGCCCTTGGCTTTTTTGACAACAGCACTACATGTTTTAAAACTGTACATCTTGGAACTTAACCCAGCAAATTCCACAATAACATCACCAAGTGTCTCATCTTTTAACTTGCCAGGCACTTTTTTGTTGTGGGGTTGAATTCTTGTATGTTCACTGGTATCAAAATATTGAAACAATTCAGGCTGTGACATATCTTGATAAACATCTTCTGTTTGAATTTCAAGAATAAAACTATCCGTGTCCATGTACAATAATTTTACACGATCACCATAAAAAGGTTTCAGCACATCATAATATAATATTAACATATGTAATTTGGACGATTCCAATATCACAGCCCCTTCATAAATAGGTTTATCAAATTTGATTTTTGTTTTCATCATGTTGAAAAGTGCCATGTGCTCATCATAAATTCTTCTGTAATTGAAGTTGGGCTTTGCAACCAATTTTTTGCTCAGGCTGGGGTCAGTAATTATTTTAACATCGGTATGTTTCCTGACATTTTCAATAGTTTTGCCATACACTGAATTCACCATCAATTTAAACAAGCCCTTATCAAATTCGCTTTTTGCAGATGTTCGAAGCTCCGTATTTGTATCAATGTATGGTTTCAACCATCTTGAGTGCCTGAACCTCAAAACTTTGCCAACTTTGGTCACTTGAACACCATGTTTCATCAGGAACTGGAGGTTTTTGTAATATATGACATAACCCTGTTTTGACTCCAGAGTCGTCATGAGCTTCTTCTGTTTAGAGCCAGGTGAGTACTGAACCTCGGGAATTGGGGGCAGATCAGAAAATTTATTGTGCAAATGATCTGGAAATATCAGATCAGTCTCTAAGAAGAGGCCATATTCACTGTCATCAAAATCCTGAAGATCTTCAATATTGAAATCTTCAACCCACTCAAGCCCTGCATATGGCAATTTATCCATCATAGCATGACCATAGAGGTTGTTTGCATCCCCATAAAGTATATAATTTGATGGCCGTGCTGGATCATAATCAGGCATATACTTGTTATTTGCTCTGGCATATCTCTGGGAACATTGCACCATCCCTCCTCTTATACATTTCTCCATAAACAAATACTTATCTTGATCTGGGATCAGATCCAATGGCTTTTTGGTATTGAAAAACATTGCAGCCCATGCTAGACCAGGGGCACTGTAAAAATATACTGGGTCCAGTCCATAATTTTGCATGGAAGATTTTCTGAATGCTTGCAATATATCAGCTAAGAGAGTGACATCAAGTTTCAAATAAGCCATGTGATAATCACCAAATGTCTTGCATTTAAAACTGTTCCACATCAATTTGGCATGGTGATAATCTTCATCAGTAATTCCAGATCCTCTGATTTTGCTATAAAATGCTTCTTGTGGTGGCAGGGAACACTCATCAAATTTAGAAAAATCTGTGACATAGTCATATGGATATACACCCTTCCGCCTAATTAATTTCAGGTCCTGATTTGGAAACGAGGCACGTGTGATTTTCAAGTCATCATCAGATAATTGAGTGGCCAGTGTAGCCAGGCTAGCTGATAAAAATCTGTAAGAATCAAGAAATCTTATGTGAATAGGAACACCATCAACTTTAATTATCTTGCTAATAGATATATATTTTTCATCATTTTCAGCTAAAATATTTAAATTCTGCTTCTCAAACCCCTCGTACCTGATCAGATGATGGAAATCATAATTGGATGCTCCATGGCAAAATATGGGGACAAATCTTGGTCTCTTGATCTTAATATTACAGCTATTACACAGGGCCTGTTTATATCGACCATCTGTATGAGAATGGTGTTTAACCTTGATATTTGCATCTGAAAATTCACAATCACATACCGGGCATTTTTCTGCTTTGTTGAAATCTTCAATCTGTTCCTCTGTTAAAGGCAACATAGGCTTTGATTTTAATAAGATGTTAGATGCTATGTCACGGCACACATTTTCTATTCTATGTGCAAATTCTTTGATGGCATTTGGTCCCATGTATAAGTGTGGCTCACTAGCTACACCATCCTGTACAACCACACAACAAAAGCTGGAAGGTTCATGTAGCTGGTACGGTGTAATTGATGATTCTTCTGGATCTGGGCTACAGAATGCAATAGGTTTGAGGTTCGATTCGAAATCACAGACAATATATGCTGGGTGTTCCAACAGGGCTTCAAACTTTTTGAATTTGCAATTTTCACTTGGATTGGGCATCACCATATGAACAGGTTTATGGTTCCCACAGTATTTCAGATGCTCAATTAACTTGTTTTTAGCAATTTCTGCATTCTCTTCCCGAACCCCCTTCACCATTTTTTGACCATCAAATACAGTTAAACATCTTCTACACAACTTGAATATTTTATGAGTTTTGTCTAGTTGTGTTCTCACTAAAGCTTCAAGATTATGTATCAGAGTATAATGATATGTGCCATCCCCTTCAATTAAGAGCAGATCAATCGGAATAGCAGATTCATCATCAAGTGTACTGATTCTGAGAGGTGCTATCGGGCAATTGCCAGTGGAACAAATAAATACATTAATAGATAATTGTTTGCCATTGATGTGTCTGGCCCTTTTTTCAAATTTATCAATATTCTGAACTGACATTGGATATTCTAAACCCTTCATTGCATCGTCAAAAATATGTTCATGCTGTTTGTAATAACTTATTCTCTCAGGATGCCTTGAAACTAGAAACAAAGCAGCTAATATACACCACAGAAAACATTTCTGGTCGGTATTTTCTATATTAACCACGGCTCTTCTGTTTTTAATATTGGCAGGTAATGGCAGATAAGTGGAACCTTGTAATGGGCTGAATTCAGAAATATTAACATATAACTTGTGTGATGAACCGCATAGGCTCCATCCGGACTCTTTTGCCGCAAATTCAGAGTGTTTGATATTTAATTGATCAATCAACCTGCTTATTATTTTGTCTGAATTTGTATTTGAGTATACAGGTACAGTTTCTGTTAAGTGGGGATGTGTAAATTTTGTGCCGTTTGGTTTCTTATATTGTACAAACAATTTGAGGGAGAGCTTATAAGAGCCATTTTGTGCATTAAGAATTGCCTGGAGATCAGAATTTATACTGTTCAAGAAATTCTCAATGCCGCATCTTGGCTCTGATACAAACCGGTAATCCCTAAGTTGGGCATTAAAACTGATACGGGTAGGTTCATGGCGTGGCTGTTTTGCTGCTCTGGCATTAACAGGTGCTTCGTGCCTTCTTTTCAGACCAGATGTAGATGGTTGAGAGGGCAATGCAGAGCAAGTATCTTTATGTTTATATGTGAAATATTCCATGTTATATTTTCTATTGCATTTGGGGCAAATTTTTGTGGGAGTTTTGTATTTGTCTGGATTACAAATTTTTTGATGTCTGGCCCAATTAGAGCTGGATATATTCTTATTGCATTGATTACAATGTTTTTGATTTGGCATTTTTGTTGTTGTTTATTATATACAATTTCCTGGGTTTCAATTCAAAACTTTATACTGGATCAGTTGGGGTTCAGCACTGTACTTTGTGTGTGTGTATGTATGTATGTGTGTATACACTTAATATTTTTTGGCTTTGGTATTTATATACAATTTCTTGGGGTTCAAATCAAAACTTTATACTGGATCAGTTGGGTTCAGCACTGTGCTTTGTGTGTGTATGTATGTGTGTATGTGTATTAATATTTTTTGGCTTTGGTATTTATATACAATTTCTTGGGGTTCAAATCAAAACTTTATACTGGATCAGTTGGGTTCAGCACTGTGCTTTGTGTGTGTATGTATATATGACCTTACTTGGATTATTCCGCCAAATTATATGCTTCAAGTCTCCTATACTTTGGTGGAGCAGTGGAACCCACTGCTAATCCAGCAATGGTGAAGAATCTGCACTGTACCCTGGCTTTTATAGTTTTACAGAGCCAATAGAAACACTGTAGGGGTACATTCAGAAACATGAGCTATTCTCTAACATTTTTGCCGAAGTACTTTCTTCTGAATGTATCCCGTTTTTCTGCTGAGCATACATGCAATCGAGATCGCAGCGCCTCCACGCTTAGGGGAGCGGAATTGTCTGGAACTAATTTGTAAAGGATCGCTGCTCCAAATATTGATCGACACGCCGGTGCTGGGCTCGAAATGAACTGATCGCTGTGCAGAAAGTATCGATCCCACCGCTTTGGGGCCGTCATGCGCACATATTGTTCAAGTATTGAGTCTTATACTTTCTCGGGGCTTGATTTTATATATGAACAGATTACAACAAAGAAACTGAATATAACAAATGCAAAATATCCTAGTTTCTATTCAATCCTTTTATCTGAATTGAAGAAACCAACAATTCACATATCCCCATATCGCCATATGCTTGCCCTATTATTTCACTAATAGGCAATGTTCTCGAAGAGTCCTAATAGGCAATGTTCTCGAAGAGGCCTAATAGAACAAGATACAGCGGTATGAGAAATATGTAAATTAAAGATATTTTAGTAATATACGACGTCTAAGAAAAGGAATATTCAGCTCCAAAGTACTTTGTCTAATGCTTGCTACCATTTCCCTATTACTGGCAAAAGAAGTTAAAAATGTTGACATAATGAAAAAAATAGACTTGTTCCCAAGTATTCACCGAGTTCAGGCATTTGCACATAGATGGGTCTGTTGTCACGGAGCAATTTTAGAAGAATTACATTGTTTTAATATTAGATAAACAAATTGAAGCTGGTATCCAATTGAACTTAAACCAGAAATAAATATGTGTGTGTGTGTGTGTGTGTGTGTGTGTGTATGTGTGTGTATGTGTGTGTGTATGTGTGTGGATGGCCCGTTTTAAGTGTAGCCACAAGAGGGGCATATTTTTAACAAATTTATGGATAACAATCTCACAGAAGTGCCTTTTGTAAGTATAAACAAATCAATCTGAGAGGGTCATACTTTCTGAGGAAATTCCCGAGGGCATTTTCACAAAAATCTTAGATTAGACAAGATTCCACACTTGAACAAAAAGCTCATATGCTCATGTTAAGCTTGTTTTAAGTATAGCAAATCTGCTTGAGGGGGGGTTCATACTTTCTCGGGTTTATAGTATCGTAAATACAACTACTTTCGCTCGAAGGCACGCTCGTCCGTAACGATTCCAAGTCACCCTGTATGTTGTCGAGTACGTGATGAAAATGAGCAAGATTCGTTTCGACGTTCAAATTTTCTAAATATTCGATCTTCTGCTGAACCGTGCTCAACGTGTCTTGAATGCTCGTCAACGCTCTCACTTCAGCGTGAATATTTTTAATTTCTTCGTTGATCAATTCCAGAGACGCCTGAAGCGTAGCGATGGTGGTTTGAATGTGTTCGAAATCTTGATAGGCCTCCAATTGAATTTTTATGTTCGCGACGCTTTTACCGATGACCTGCAGTTCGTCCGACGATGGTAGGTTCGTCATGGTATCTTCCAAAGTCTGTAACTTGGATTTAATTTCTTCCAACGTGCTGGTGAATTCTTCTTGTAATTTGGAAACGACGACATGCAAGCGTTCTGCGTCTATATCGTTCACGACGGTTTGAAGTTCAGAGAAATTCTTTTCTATTGCGGAAGTTCGTTCTTCGATTTCGAGTTTCAATTTTTCCAAATCTTCATTTTTCGATTGAAATTGCTGTAATTTGGCCAAATCATTTTGAAGCGAATCCACGCTCAACTGTATATTTTGAACGTTGTCGTAAGAAGGTACGTCGACATAATTTTTTATGAGCGTTTTCAGTTCGGAATCGATTTTCAGAATAGGGTCGAGACATTGCGTTTGGAGCGTGGCGATTTCCGACTCTAAACTTTTGTTTAAGGTTTCCTGCAATGCAATCAAATCAGTCCTCAACTTCTTAACTCGAATGTCCAACATGAGAATCTCTTCTGCGTGGTCTACACGCTTGGTGTTGCCGAAAATGTCGTTAGGCATTTTTTGGTTAACGGTTATTTATAATAGGATAGACGATTCGTAATTCTACAAAAAGAGGAATGAGTTTGTCATAATCTCCGAGGAGTTCCACGTACAGGTAATCTCCTGCGGAAACATCGTATGCCATGTTAGAAAGCATTTTGTCGTGCTTGATTCGAAAAATGTTCTTGCCGCTAGATATTTTGATTTCGCCTACGTTCTCCGGATTCAGGGTGATCCGAAGTTTCCCGTCGATCGGAATTTCATAGAAATGTAAATTGTTATTAAAAACATAAAACATCTTGCCCACATCGTCATTCAGTTTCGTCCAAATGCTGTTGAGATGAACAATCAGTAAACCATTGAGTTTAGATAATACGGAAGGTAAGAGGTTATTGGAATTTGGTGGTGCAGTCTCCATGTTGATCTGTTTGCGGAAGCCAAAAAGATTTATTGTCTTTGTTAGTTATTTAAGAATACACGCAAAGTTTTTTTTGTTTGCTTGCGTCACAATACAGGCACGCGCGCTTACGTGTGTGTGTGCGACACATTGTTCCCGAAAGAGGTTTACAAAAGTCACGATATATAAACATTTGGTCCCACAGTTGAAAATTACGATAAGTTGCATTCAAAAGTTTCAAAATATCATATAGTGGAATTTTTGTAGAGTGGGTAGCCAACACCGACGAGCCTCAAATAATAATTCAAGACTCGTCGGCGTTGCCAATTCCTATTTGTAGGTTAGCTTAGCCAGTGAAAGATCATATAGTGGAATTTTCTTCGGATGGGTTGGCAAAACCCAAGCCTCAAACAAAACATCCAATAAAATTGCCAAATATAAAAAAAGGACAATAGACCCCCCTCATAAAAAGCTACAGTAAACCCACAGTATTGCCAACACTAGGCCCCCCAACAGTATTGCCAGACATAAAAAATACATGGACCCCTCAGGTCCTTTGATGAAAATTTACAGTGAAAAAACCCAGTAGGTTAACAACACTGTCAATCTACGGTAGTGTTGCCAGATGTAAACAGAGGGCAATAAACCCCCCCCCCTCATAAAAAACTACAGTGCCCCCACAGTGTTGCCAACTCTACCCCTCAAAATATACATCATAAAAAACTACGACGAGCCCCACAACCTTGGTAATTTTTTCGGGTAAGAAGTTGACAACACTGTGCCTTACGAGACAAATCTATTAAGGCGATCGAGCCTCACTTCCGGTTTGTGAACTCTCAAGCAAAATTGTCAGTTCCTTTGCTTTTTAGGTTAGGTTAGACCAAAAACCTTGGTGATTTTTTCGAATAAAGTGTTGTCAACACTGCGAGCCTCACCGAGCCTCAAATGTTGTTTCAGTACCGGGACACTAGGTCTACTGTCGCTCTTGTAAGTAAGGGGAACTGTGATTGGCCATTCATCTATTTTATCACTTCTTGATTTGATTTGATGTTAAAATTTTGGGTGCTTCAGCACTTAGGCTATTTTGCACCCATCACATTATACGGGGTCCAGCCCCTTATCTTTACAAAAAACAACTCTAACGTTGCATAAGTAAAATCTTAAAAGCTTAAAATGTTCTGACTTCCGTTAAAAGCTGAGGCGGTAAAGGGCACTCAGCACACACAAGGACAAAAAACAGGACCACACACACAAAATTATACTGGGCAGTTCCAGTCGCCAGAGCCTCGTTCGTCTGCAAAACGCAGTCCAGGGTGTACTAACGTGGAAGTGAGGTTGACAGTTGGGTGTACTACATGGAAAATCACCCCTTACACCCCTTTATCACTTCTTCATAATCTCAATTGACTTAAATGGCCGGAAGAGCAAAGTAAATTTATCAAATATAAATACAAACTGTCCCTATAGCCGTTTAATAAATAACCAAAATGGAATGAAAAGTTAGCAGTTTGCATTTTTATTGCTTTATGTGAATATGTAGGGAAAAAGCGAGAGAGAATTGTACACCAATGGCAAAGAAATGGTAGGCGACGTATTTACCAGGATTATACTCCCTACATTCCTGCTCATAATAAGGAGTCGAAGGTATCTTGCTTAAGGATCTTTCTTCGATGTAAACCTAAAAGTTGTCTTTTCAGATTACGTACATAATCTTCTGGGCAAAAATGCGCACTGCAGATTCTAACATTAGCATGATTCACGTTAGAGTTTCCACACGAATCCAAAGCTCGGTGACCGAAGAATCCTTTTGAAAAACGTATATAACGTATATATTATGTTCAACGTACTTGGAAGATGTATCTTGTGCTGAACTAAAATAAATAATAATAACAAGTGGTGTGCGGTATCTCGGAAAGTCGGGACCGGGATAGGAAAGAAAAATTCTGTCCCTATCACGACTTCAGCAAATGACTTCCCTAAATTTCTGGATCCCGAGCAGTCGGGAAATACCGAATGGTCATTTTAAAACGGTATTAATTCTTGACGTTTTCTGCATTGCAAGTGTCTGGAACTTATCGGAAATTGTTAGTTTTCATTCCAGAAATGCAAAGAAAATAACTTAAGGTGAAAATGAGAATTTGAGATTTCCCGACTAGTCGAGAAATTGTTCAGTTTCTGGCATGGTTTCCTATCTGCATAGTGCAACACTAGCGCATAGATTTGGAATTCATTTCATGGATAAATTCACCTATTACCGTCGTTTCGTCATTACGAGTAAACAACGGATTGGCCCAACCTAAACTTCTAATAACCTTGCTTCCTGTGTTTAATAGGAAGAAGACTAGCTGTGTAGAACAGGCTATAGGGACAGTACTTCCTGTGTTTAATAGGAAGGAGACCGCCTGTGTTGAACAGGGTTTAGCTTTGCACTTCCTGAGTTTAATAGGAAGGAGACCGCCTGTGTGGAACAGGTTTTAGCTTTGCACTTCCTGTGTTTAATAGGAAGGAGACTAGCTGTGTAGAACAGGCTATAGGGACAGTACTTCCTGTGTTTAATAGGAAGGAGACCGCCTGTGTTGAACAGGTTTTAGCTTTGCACTTCCTGAGTTTAATAGGAAGGAGGCTACCTGTGTAGATCAGGCTATAGGAACAGTACTTTCTGTGTTTAATAGGAAGGAGACTACCTGTGTTGAACAGGTTTTAGCTTTGCACTTCCTGTGTTTAATAGGAAGGAGACTAGCTGTGTAGAACAGGCTATAGGGACAGTACTTTCTGTGTTTAATAGGAAGGAGACTGCCTGTGTTGAACAGATTTTAGCATTGCACTTCTTGTGTTTAATAGAAAGGAGACCGCCTGTGTGGAACAGGTTTCAGCTTTGCACTTCCTGTGTTTAATAGGAAGGAGACTAGCTGTGTAGAACAGGGTATAGGGACAGTACTTCCTGTGTTTAATAGGAAGGAGACAGCCTGTGTTGAACAGGTTTTAGCTTTGCACTTCCTGTGTTTAATAGGAAGGAGACTAGCTGTGTAGAACAGGCTATAGGGACAGTACTTTCTGTGTTTAATAGGAAGGAGACCGCCTGTGTTGAACAGGTTTTAGCATTGCACTTCTTGTGTTTAATAGGAAGGAGACTAGCTGTGTAGAACAGGGTATAGGGACAGTACTTTCTGTGTTTAATAGGAAGGAGACTAGCTGTGTAGAACAGGGTATAGGGACAGTACTTCCTGTGTTTAATAGGAAGGAGACAGCCTGTGTTGAACAGGTTTTAGCTTTGCACTTCCTGTGTTTAATAGGAAGAAGACTAGCTGTGTAGAACAGGCTATAGGGACAGTACTTCCTGTGTTTAATAGGAAGGAGACCGCCTGTGTTGAACAGGGTTTAGCTTTGCACTTCCTGAGTTTAATAGGAAGGAGACCGCCTGTGTGGAACAGGTTTTAGCTTTGCACTTCCTGTGTTTAATAGGAAGGAGACTAGCTGTGTAGAACAGGCTATAGGGACAGTACTTCCTGTGTTTAATAGGAAGGAGACCGCCTGTGTTGAACAGGTTTTAGCTTTGCACTTCCTGAGTTTAATAGGAAGGAGGCTACCTGTGTAGATCAGGCTATAGGAACAGTACTTTCTGTGTTTAATAGGAAGGAGACTACCTGTGTTGAACAGGTTTTAGCTTTGCACTTCCTGTGTTTAATAGGAAGGAGACTAGCTGTGTAGAACAGGCTATAGGGACAGTACTTTCTGTGTTTAATAGGAAGGAGACTGCCTGTGTTGAACAGATTTTAGCATTGCACTTCTTGTGTTTAATAGAAAGGAGACCGCCTGTGTGGAACAGGTTTCAGCTTTGCACTTCCTGTGTTTAATAGGAAGGAGACTAGCTGTGTAGAACAGGGTATAGGGACAGTACTTCCTGTGTTTAATAGGAAGGAGACAGCCTGTGTTGAACAGGTTTTAGCTTTGCACTTCCTGTGTTTAATAGGAAGGAGACTAGCTGTGTAGAACAGGCTATAGGGACAGTACTTTCTGTGTTTAATAGGAAGGAGACCGCCTGTGTTGAACAGGTTTTAGCATTGCACTTCTTGTGTTTAATAGGAAGGAGACTAGCTGTGTAGAACAGGGTATAGGGACAGTACTTTCTGTGTTTAATAGGAAGGAGACTAGCTGTGTAGAACAGGGTATAGGGACAGTACTTCCTGTGTTTAATAGGAAGGAGACAGCCTGTGTTGAACAGGTTTTAGCTTTGCACTTCCTGTGTTTAATAGGAAGGAGACTAGCTGTGTAGAACAGGCTATAGGGACAGTACTTTCTGTGTTTAATAGGAAGGAGACTGCCTGTGTTGAACAGGTTTTAGCATTGCACTTCTTGTGTTTAATAGGAAGGAGACCGCCTGTGTGGAACAGGTTTCAGCTTTGCACTTCCTGTGTTTAATAGGAAGGAGACTAGCTGTGTAGAACAGGGTATAGGGACAGTACTTCCTGTGTTTAATAGGAAGGAGACAGCCTGTGTTGAACAGGTTTTAGCTTTGCACTTCCTGTGTTTAATAGGAAGGAGACTAGCTGTGTAGAACAGGCTATAGGGACAGTACTTTCTGTGTTTAATAGGAAGGAGACCGCCTGTGTTGAACAGGTTTTAGCATTGCACTTCTTGTGTTTAATAGGAAGGAGACTAGCTGTGTAGAACAGGGTATAGGGACAGTACTTCCTGTGTTTAATAGGAAGGAGACAGCCTGTGTTGAACAGGTTTTAGCTTTGCACTTCCTGTGTATAATAGGAAGGAGACTACCTGTGTAGAACAGGCTATAGGGACAGTACTTCCTGTGTTTAATGGGAAGGAGACTACATGTGTTGAACAGGCTTTAGCATTGTACTTCTTGTGTTTAATAGGAAGGAGACCGCCTGTGTGGAAGAGGAATTATGACAGACTTACTAAATTCTAAAACCTAAAGTTTTTAGTATTTCTTGAACTTCATACAAAATATTTAGGTTTACTGACTACTCTCAGCAAACTATTAACTGTAATAATTTTTTGGCAATAAACAGTCAATCCCATTCAATGGTGTCATGTGTTTCCATGATCCAGAGATGACTTCAGTGTAGGTCTGAAGAGTCCTAAAGCCCCGACAGAAAGAGCACAGGCTAATAACTGTTAAAAGGAACGTAACAAATTTTTGATGGAATTTGATTCTCAGAAAGTATTCCAAAAACACAATAAATAAGAAAACTAAAACACTTTCTACCATCTCAGGTCGGAGCTTAAGAACTAAATTTAATATAGCCAAATGAACCGTATTTGAATTCGCCTTTAGAAAGTGTTTTCTCAAATAATGTGAACATTTTGTTAATCCGATCAAAAAATGTCAGCGTATCTATCTTCTCTGTAAAATTAAGCTGAGTTAATTATTTTGAGTGCCCGAAGTGCTGGATTGTATAAGTTTTCTATCACACAGTAATTGTGACTAAGTTTAAAAGTTAGAAATATAAATTATATTAACTAATTCGCAACTAGTTCATATACATACCCACTTTGCAGTGGGGAAGAGGTGAAGTCCAAGGTTTCTTTCCTGTCACTTGTCACAAACAAAAGGATCAGGCTGAAATCCACGTGTTTCTGGTTAAACATTCCCAAGAAGCCTGTCCAAGTCCCATTCTCGAGCCTTTTGCCTAGAGACCCTTTGAAAGGGTAAAGCTCAAAACTGCAAGACAAAGCGAGACATCCTTGATTTTCAAACGAGTGCATAGTAATTTAGAAATATTAAGCTCTTATGTCATTTTAATACATACAAAATAATCTACAATAATGATCTAACGGAATAATAAAGAATCGAGTTGTTGTTTTAAGTCCACTTTATGCACAGTAAGGCTAATGGGGACTACATTTTAAAATGGGACCGGATCCACTATGTGCCTCCACTGGGAATCGAGCCCGGGATCCCGTGATTACGACGTCGGGATAATAAGAGATGGTGTCATGTCAAATGAATAGAATACTAGTTATAATTGTTTAAAATACGTTCAGTGAACTCCTAGTTACTATTGGGTCATTCCATGTCAAATCAACAAGGACCTCAACCTTACATTTTTTGATTCATTGGAAACTGGAAGAGCCACCTGAGGTAGGAAAATACGCAAAGTTGTAGACCCACATCTCTTGTATTTCAGAAATTACAGGGGAGCAAACTGTGCGATTTTGACCATTTTTTCCAACATCTTGTTAATTTTAAATTGCAATATTTAGTCAATCAGGGAACCTACAGAAGTGATTCGGGCGGCGCTGGAAAGGTCTTGAAGGGCTCTTTCATACGAGATATAGCATGGCCATGTCAGGCTAAACAACAACAAAAAAAAATTGAAGGTGGTGAAAGAAAACTTTGGTAACCATTTTCTGATTTTTTTTTTAAATGTATGTCATACATACATTATTTCATAATAACTGTACAAAAGTTTAAAATGGGACGCCACTGGGATCTGGAGTTATGTTAGATTTAGGTTAGGTAATGCATGATAACATATTTTTATAGACAAACTCCTACAATTCAAATAAATTACTAATAATATTTTAACATGTTATAAATTTAGAGTATAAATGAATGTTTGAATTTAACACTCTCGGGAACCGTGACCCCAAATTTAAAAAAAAAAAAAAAAACATTCGGTAAACTCATACATTTGAATTATAAGTTCACAAAGAACCTCATAAATCCTCTTAATGCACACCAATACTCCAGTCTTGTCCTCCTCCGTGGCCGTGCAGTCTAAGGCGCTGTGCTTTGGGTTCCGACTGCGGGACGGCATAGGCTCGAGTTCGCCTGGGTTCAGTCTCTGGGTTCTCGGCCTGTGTGTAGGATCGGTGGCAACCCATCATCGTGAGGAGCCTTTTTGAGGGCTGTAGAGCCATGGATTATTTACTTATTATAATACTCCAGTCTTACCTATTTTTTAAAAAAAATCTTATTTACTGATTTCAATAAGCAATCCCCAACAAATCACAAAACAATGATATAATATAATAATAATAATAACAACACAACACGGGGCCCTCATAAGGTAACACCACTGCTCGGGAAACTAAATCAACTTACGTGGCGTTTAGTCTTTCCATTATAATGTTGCCAACCTCGGTAGTAAAAGATTCAATTTGTTGAGTTGAAAAATTCGCATTTGTGACTATCGTTTTGGCATCAACGTCCTGAAATGAAATGGATACTTAAGATTAATACATGCATATCTACATGTGTGTCTGTGCTTTATGAGAAATTTACTAAGATTTTTGTAAGATACAGGAAATTCATATTTGTCTTGCTTCATGTCTTTCGATATTTTAAATCTATATTATCCATGAATAATTAACTTTTGTTTCTTAAATTTATTCACAGTGCGAGAATGAGGTTATTATACATTACCTAACAGGCCTCTGCGACGTATGGGAGGAGATAAGGTAAAGTGCTCGAAATCCGTCCCCTACCCTAAATTCGCCCCCCTCTTTAACTTCCATGGAAAGTGCTGCCATTTTGCGAGAGCAGAAAGAAAATCTTCAGAACCATTCGGTTGCCTACTGGCAGTGACGTTGTTGCTTTTTGCTGTTCATTCACACTTTAATTTTTCAAAAATAGTTTGTCTGAAAGCTGGCTACAGTGTGAAATCAATTTGAAATAGTTATATTGACGCCTCGCGGTAAGTTTTTCATAATTTAGTGATTGATAATTATAGATTAGTACTTGAATTTTGCGTGCCAGTTGTCACAGCCATGTAGCTGTAGTCGTTTGGTCAGGAGCAGTCGCCGTTGGTGTTATAACTAGAGTCCTAAATCCGTCGCCTTTGAGATTCTCAAATCCGTCCTGGGAACGGATTTAGGACCCACATTATTTATCTATCTTGTGATATATTTTATTTTTTTTCTGACCACTTAGACTAGTTTCGATTGATGTATGATCACTTTTCGACGTATTTATAATGTGTTTAACACTTCTATGCCTTATTCTTGAAAAGAAAATTAATGCTAATTGATAAAAAGTTCTATGAAGAAGGTGGCGCCAGCGGGGTGGGGGGGGGCGAGGGGGCGTGTGCCTTCCTCTCACTCAACAGACAAGCTACAGCCTTTAGATGTAGCATTTATGTTTCCTCTGAAAACTCTATACGCAAAGGCTATAGAGCAATGGTTGGCCACTAACTCAAACAGAATTGTGAGGAAACTACAAGTATCCAGTTTGTTCTGTGAAGCGTACCTTCGTGCTGCTACTCTTGAAACTGCCGTCAATGGATTTAGGAAAACTGGAATTCATCCGTTTGATCCCGATGTCTTTTGAGAGCGTGACTTCATAGCCAGACAACTTGAAGAGCCAGAGGTGCCTGACAATGGAGGGAATGATGACAACCAGAATGCTGAAGCCCCACGTCAAGTGGTCAGTCCAAGAGACATCCAGGAAGTTCCAGTAATCCAGCCTTTCACATCTTCTAGAGCCGGGACATCATTCTTGGTAACAGGAAGTCCACATAAGATGTATCTAAAAGCCTCTATGGACAAGAAACAAATGGCGGAAGAGCGTCAGAAGAAACAATCAAAATCAAAGGCCAAGAAAAGTCTCATCATTGAAGATAAAGATCAGCTTGGAACATCATCGACACAACCTCCCAAAAAGAAAACATAGAAATATGACTCAAGTTCAGGCGACTCTGAGGATGAAACACAAGTTCCACTGGTGTCCACCGATGACGAGGATAGTTCAAGCAATGAAGATGGGTCATGTCCTATTTGGGGAAAGCGTTTTTCCCAAGACAAGCTAGGAGAGAAATGGGCAAAGTGTTCGAAATGCTTCCAGTGGTGCCACGAGATGTGTTCATCTTCAACAAAAGTCAAAAACTGTTTTTGCGATTTTTGTCTGGATGGGTAAAAAGATGTAACTTAAGTATAATAATGTATAAACATGTTTTCATCTCAACAAATTTATTACAAGAGATTTTAATCAAATTTCCCATAAAAAATGAGTAGATAATAACTGGAAAGGGGGTTGGAATTAGGACACCTTTTTTGAAAAATCAGAATTTGCGTCCTTTTGATTATTTGCTTTTTTGGTCAAGAAAGATTTATTTAGTAGAATCACACCAGCAGCACTAGTAGGTAAGGAGTTGAGTTGCTTCAATCATTTGTTGTATTATTTTTAATTTTAAACACATTTTCAGAATTGAAGATTTGGCTTAGGGGGACGGTATTTGGGCACTTTATCTTACATATATACAAAGAATAACACACGTAATTACACAAAATATCAAATGATACCAGCGACGGCTGGTGGCTCTGGAGTTAGGTAAAGGGCTATACCCTGTCCCAGTTATCTCTGGAGCAGGCGATAGGAAACAAGTCTCTGCGCAAGTAATGATGCGAGAAGGCTTCACCAATAAACACGCGAGAGGGAATGGGATTGTATGAAGGAGGGTGGGGAGCGACTGACTAAATCATAAACAGGATTCATATTTCTCTAAAAACTGCACGAAAGGAATCGACACGGGTAAACAATACGCACTCAGCCCAACTCCTCGAAGGCAAGTGCAGTAGGATGCTTTGTCTGTCTGTAGCTCTGCAGTCGCGTAATGGCATGGCCATGGCAACGAATGTAACAGTGCGGTCCATAAGTTCCCGGATTGATTTTTTTTGCAGCCTTCCCATTAACCTCATCTAGCGGATGACTGTTGAACTACGTAGTTTGAAACCTTTCGAACAGCCATGCTGAGGGGCATCGGTCTAGTCGTTGTTGTTGAAGAGTGCGGACGTCTGATATAACCTGGTGTTGTGTGTGTGTGTGTGTGTGTGTGTGTGTGTGTGTGTGTGTGTGTGTGTGTGTGTGTGTCAGACACGGGAGATGGACAAGAATGCGTGTAGCAATAAAATTTCAGCGACAAAGACATTTGAACTGATTCAGAAGGCGTACGGTGAGTCAGCACTGAGTCGGACAACCGTTTTTGAGTGGCACAAACGTTTTCGTGCGGCCCGGGAGACAGTGAAGGACGACGAACTCAGTGGTCGGCCGACAACAACTCGGACCAACGAGAACATCGAAACTGTCGCTATACTGATGAAAGAGGATCGGAAAGGACGTCTCGGATAATAGAAGAAACACTAAAGATACCCAAAACAGTGGTTTTGAGGATCTTGCCCGGACCTCTTCACCTCTCGAGATTTGTTCCTGTTGCACGACAACGCCACGGCTCATTCGGCTGCAATAAATCGCAAGTTCCTAACTGAAAAGCAAGTCTGAACATTGCACCATCCACCTTATTCACCAGATTTGTCACCTCCGGACTATTTTATTTTCCCAAATCTGAAAATGCACCTGAAGGGTTCAAGGTTAGACTAGATTGAGGAGATCCAGAAGACTGTAACCGACAAAGCTCAAGACAATTCCGAAATAAGACTTTTCTGAGGCCATGAAGAGATTGAAAACTTGTGCTGAGCAATGTATCGCATCAAATGGATCCTATCTTGAGTAAATAAACAGTAAAAACTCATTCGCCTTTGACTGAATTTGTTATTGCCTTAGTCCGGGAACTTATGGACCGCACTGTGTAGACATCGCTTCCCCAGCTAGAGCTCTGGACTTGTACGGCAAAAGCTGTTTTCGAGGCCGCGCGGCGCGTAACAGACTATAGGCACAAATACGTTTCTTTTACTAATATACGTCATAAGGATAATTTAATAAAATACATTTTGCACATGAACATGTGGTGAAGGGCCACTGCATCTACTTCACCTGATAGCCACCATTGAATGACAGATATAACGTGGACAAAAATATCATTTTAGGAATGAATTTAAATTTCTGGCTTACTGAAACCAATACATTAAGCTCACTCTGCCAACTAATGTCTTGATTTTCTCTCCTTGCTGATTCGATCTCCTCTGCCAAATGTTCACAGAAGACAATTTCCAGGGTTGGTGAAGTGTCTTCTTCCCGACATTAGTCTGTATAGTTGTATGTGTTGGGTTGACTTGATAAATTTCCTTCAGCTCCATTTGGTTCGACTTCATTTGCAAAATGAAGACCTGGGTGTCAATCGAAAGCTTCATTTCATCAACTTCAATCAATCTCGGCATTCCGTTATCCTCTACGATCACTAGAATGCTGCCTGACTTTGTTCCGTTGATTGCCTAAAAGGAAGAAATTTTTACTACGCTCATTTCAAATCAGAAAATCGAGCAAAAAAAATCTTATTAATTTTATAACTTATAACAGAAATACAATTCAGTTATTCCAATTGAACACCAAAAAACTGATTGTAAAAGTACAGAAATAAGGCCAGCAAGTCTTGTTTTTATATTCTACTAATTAACCCAACAAATAAATGGATCTATAAGTTTATCTTTTATTTCCAAAAATGGGAAATCTATGACAAAAATTGCCCATAACTTTAAAATATTTTCGTTGAGCAATTTTAATTAGAGTTGGAAACAAAATGCATTAACTCCGTATTTCTAAATATTAACTGCATAAAATGTGAATAAAAATAAAGTGGAAATAGTAATGTTGGATAACCACTCATCTGGTGTATCCAGTAGAGTAGTCTTCCTAATAATAATAATAATAATAATAATAATAATAATAATAATAATAATAATAATAATAATAAATTGCTGCTGACGACCATGATATGGACATATTTTGGAGAATCAATGCATAATTCGTTGTTTTTTTGGAAAACTACGCTCACAGTGGAAATGCAATTTGTAAAAATTACTAAAAAACAAACCTTATCCAGCGATTGCGTACTGAGAATGTCAGCTGGAAATATTAACATTGCCTCCCTCCTTCCTTGAACAATATCTTCTTTTGCGTTATAGATATTAATGTTTAAAACGTCCACTCTCAGCTTCCTAACCTGAAGAAACTTCTTTAATGCTACTGAATCCCTTAACAATGCTGCAGAAAAATAGACAATACAAGATAAAACCCATATGATAGATATTTTTATACACTGAAAACCTGAGAGCCTTTACATTTTTATAATGAAGCCGCTTTATTGCAGCTACAGTTAGTAGTTAGTTTATTACAGCTATAGTTAGTAGTTACTTTATTACAGCTATAGTTAGCTCAAAGAGTAACTCAGTTACCGTCACAATTCCTGAGTTTGAAGGCAATGCCTAAAGGAAGGCAGCTGCAGTTGCCGTTACTAAAGAAACTTGATGTTACTTTATAGTTAACTTATTCTAGATACGTTATAGCTCATAGAAAGTGTTGCATTCATGAACTGAAAAAGGGGCTCTTCTTTTTTTGATGATAACCATCTAAAAGTTAATATTAATTTTTCTTAAATTAAAATAAACATATTCTGTTTAATATAAATAATACAGAGTAAGAAAATTAAAATAAAATAAATTTAAATAAAAAATAAAATATCCATCCCAAGGACATTTTTTCATAACAAATACATATATACGTATATATATACGTATATATATATATATACAGGGTGTTTCTAAAGGTCGTTTACAACGCTTGGGAGGTGATTCCTCACACGAAAACAAGCAAAAAGTTTAAGTTCCATTTTTACGACTGAGGCTTCGTTTCCGAGATAGGAGCCTCGCAAAAGGTGACAAAGTGAACGTCACACCTGACTGGGACGAATACTATAACAGATAGAGAGGCGGTTCCAAGGGAATCATAAAGGAATCGTATGTGCTCAGTCCGGAAGTCACTATGAAAAGTTCACTGCACGCATGCGCAATGGAGTCCACAAAGGAATTGGGAATTTCCAGCAAGAACAATACATGGAAAGGGTATGTAACGCAGCAAGAAGGACCGTGACAATGAGAAATGCGTTCAAGACAACACATCCCGACCTCAAACATCAAAACATGAGCACCGAACACAAAATCCGAAAAGTTGAGCACGGTTGCATACCCAAGTTACACGCGAGGAATGAACGAATCATGTCATGTGGCATACGAGAGACACATTACTCCACCAGGAGGAGGGAAAGAAAAACACAATATCAGATGATTGCGACAACGTGTATTTTTACACGCGACAACTACGTAATATCCCCCCCCCACACACATACAACAAACAGCAAATGCTACAATGTCTTATGCACAGACAGTGCGTGTCACTGTACACCAACTGAAGATGTCACTTTCACCACACAAAGGGGGTGGGGAGCAATACCAAAAGTGTTCGCACGCGATCATTGTGACGTAAAAGAGACCAGTTTTGGAAGCGCCGCACAGGCAAGTCTGGCTCTCGTAGTCTACGTTTGACTTTCATGACTGCTGTTCCCGCGAGTGGAGCTCGAAGGGTTGGTTCTCTCCGGCAGTCGTTCCAGTCGTGTTACATGTGCTGGGATATGATCAGCAGTTCGCTCTAGGTTGTCATACGCATTGAAGAGTACTAGTATGTTGTATTGAAAGAAGTTGACGTGGTGGAGTGGGCAAGTCCAGTATCGCTACAATTGGTCTGTGGTGTTCGTACGGTGATACGACCAATTTGTGCAGTGTGCCAGTGTTAAACAAAAACGATACTTTGCAGTTCCAGCTCCCTATTACACAGATGGCTGCGTATACGACCCAGCAGCTAGCAGACATGCATCTCATGTATGGGGAGGCACGTGGTAATAACCGTAAGGCAAGGCGTCTTTATGGAGAACGCTTTCCACATAGACGTTTACCGTCTCACACCTTCTTTCAGGTAGTGGACAGTCGACTGCGTAAAACAGGGTCAGTGTTACCACCGCGGCAAGAAGTTGGAAGACCCCGAAGTGTACGCACACATCAGTTTACAGAAGATGTGTTAACATCGGTCGCAGAACATCCTGGCACCAGTACGCGAGTGCTTGCTCGGGCACGAAACACGTCTCATGTGAATGTTTGGCGAGTGTTGTCAGAGGAAGGAATGCACCCTTTTAAACTGCAGAAAGTACAAGAACTGTTACCTCGTGACTTTCGCCCTCGTATGGAGTTTTGCCAATGGTTGTTGCATCAGCTGGACACAAACCCTCACTTCGGGGCAAACGTATTGTGGACAGATGAAGCCATTTTCACCAGGATGGATGTCTTCAATAGTAGAAACAGTCATGTATGGGACTTTGACAACCCACATGCACTTTTTGTGGCCCATCACCAGCACAGGTTTTCAGTGAATGTGTGGTGCGGGATAGTACATGATCATTTAATTGGACCATACATTCTCCCTGTTCGCCTGAATGGTCGCACGTATCATGCATTTCTTAGTCAGGTTCTGCCTGAACTGTTGGAGACCGTACCTTTGGCACTGCGGCAAGAAAGGTGGTACCAACAAGATGGGGCACCAGCTCATTTCGATCGTAATGTACGACATTTCCTGCATGACGTGTTTCGCAATAGGTTCATTGGTAGGGATGAGCCTGTGCCTTGGCCACCGAGGTTGCCAGATCTCAACCATCTCGATTTTTTCTTATGGGGAGAAATGAAAACCCTCGTATACGACACACCTGTCACATCAGCTGAGGACCTCGTTGCTCGCATCAACGTCGCCGCCGCGACTGTACAGATCGACCACAAGGAAAAAAACCTTGGGACGAAAAGTCCCCGCGGAGCTTTCCCTTCTTCCCTCCACCTCGGGCCATAAGGAAGCATGGTCCACTCTCCCCCTCCTCTACTCGCGGGAGTACGGTGCACAGGAGTCGCGGGTCTGCGCAGGTTGTTTTGCTTGTGGTTCCACTATAGCAGATACACCTGGCTTGTTTGCTCGTACTCGACAATCCTTGATTCGTCGCTGTCATCTCTGCGTATAAGTAAACGGCAGACATTTTGAAAACCGTCTGTGATTATTGCCCTCGGCAAATCTCAGTGAGAACACTCTTGGTATTGCTCCCCACCCCCATTGTGTGGTGAAAGTGACATCTTCAGTTGGTGTACAGTGACAGGGACTGTCTGTGCGTAAGATATTGTAGCATTTGTTGTTTGTTGTGTGTGTGTGGGGGGGGATATTACGTAGTTGTCGCGTGTAAAAATACACGTTGTCGCAATCATCTGATATTGTGTTTTTCTTTCCCTCCTCCTGGTGGAGTAATGTGTCTCTCGTATGCCACATGACATGATTCGTTCATTCCTCGCGTGTAACTGGGGCATTCAACCGTGCTCAACTTTTCGGATTTTGTGTTCGGTGCTCATGTTTTGATGTTTGAGGTCGGGATGTGTTGTCTTGAACGCATTTCTCATTGTCACGGTCCTTCTTGCTGCGTTACATACCCTTTCCATGTATTGTTCTTGCTGGAAATCCCCAATTCCTTTGAGGACTCCATTGCGCATGCGTGCAGTGAACTTTTCATAGTGACTTCCGGACTGAGCACATACGATTCCTTTATGATTCCCTTGGAACCGCCTCTCTATATGTTATAGTATTCGTCCCAGTCAGGTGTGACGTTCACTTTGTCACCTTTTGCGAGGCTCCTATCTCGGAAACGAAGCCTCAGTCGTAAAAATGGAACTTAGACTTTTTGCTTGTTTTCGTGTGAGGAATCACCTCCCAAGCGTTGTAAACGACCTTTAGAAACACCCTGTATATATATATATATATATATATATATATATACACAGTGCGTCCATTTCGATCTGCAGCCGAGAGATCGGGAGAAACGTGGCGGGCGGCGCTGACGGAGATGCCGACATTTGAGGCCTATAATGCCCGCTTATTTTTGTGGACATCTTGCAAAACGAGCACTAACCTGTGTTATAACACGCAAAAGTTCTGTAATTCTTCCAAGTTCCTCCCTTATATACACAAATAAATACGCTTTAGAAATTATATTAAGAGCCACAGATAATACTCTGTAAAACATTTTAATCATAGTTGTGACCAGTAACGTCCTGCTTAAGTTTATATCCTTGAAAGAGTTTTGTGTCGATGGGGATCGTTTGGAGGTTTCGAATGTGCAACACTGTATCAAGATTACGCTGCAGACGAACCGTTAAAAGCTAATGGTGTTCGTGAGCTTCCTTGCAATCCGAAATCTCCTAGCTCAAGTTTTTTGTTCCTTCGCGACTACAGAGCTGTCTGTGAATATAGTGGCAGGCAGATGTAAACCAAGAGCGTGTTAATTTCGTACTGTGCGTAAGAGTGTTATTCTTGGTTACTTGCCGTTACTTGTTTGTGTTATTGCAGTGTGTATGTGTGTTGTGTCAGTCAGACGATTGGAATGCCAGCCGCAAGGTTCACGTTAGAACAAAGAATTTTTATGTATGACACTTACGTGAAAACAGACTCGTGTCGAGACGTGTGTAGGCAATTTGTACAGAAATTCCCAGTCGTTTCACCTCCACATAGAGATACGGTTAGACGTCTTGTCCTTAAATTACGAGAAACTGGATCGTTAAATTTTAAAACACCTAAGCAAAAACGACGGATTCTAACCGAAGCAAAACTCGATGAAATTGGTGCAGCGTTAGAACGTTCTCCAAACAAACCTCTACGCCGTGTTTCGCAGGAGATGGGCGTGTCAAAATCATCAGCACATACAGCCACTAAGCTACTAAAATTAAAACCGTACAGAGTTTCTATAGTGCAAGAATTACGGCCCCCTGACAACGTAAGTAGAGTAAATTTCTGTAATTGGGTTTTGCAGAATATTGTAGATGGTATTGTTGATCCACAGTTAATAATTTTTTCGGATGAGGTATGGTTTCACTTGCGTGGTCATGTTTGTTCACAGAACAATAGATACTGGAGCACTGAAAATCCCCGAATAATACACGAAGTTCCGTTACACGATGCAAAAATTGGTGTGTGGTGTGCTGTAAGTGCCAAAAGAATAATAGGGCCTATATTTTTTGAAGACACAATAAATTCAGAGAGGTACCGCACACAAATACTCGCGCCGTTTTTTCAGTTGTTATCAGATAATGAGAGACAATATGGGTATTTTCAACAAGATTCGGCCACAGCCCATACCGCCGCTGATTCTTTGGACGCTATAAGGGAGGTGTTTGATGACAGAATAATTTCAAGAGGTTTATGGCCTTCACGTTCGCCAGATCTTACCGTATGTGACTATTATTTGTGGGGAACCTTGAAAAATAGAGTCTACCGAAATAACCCTCATAGCATCGACGAACTAAAAGACAATATAAGGGCAGAACTAGGAAGAATTACGGAAGAAGAAGTTTTGCGTGTGAATCAAAATTTCATCAAACGATGCCAGGAATGTGTGAATGTAGGTGGACATCACTTTGAACAACTCTTATAACACAGGTTAGTGCTAGTTTTGCAATATTTATATAAATGTCTGCATATGTCCATAAAAATATGCGGGCATTACAGGCCGCAAATGTCGGCACCTCCGTCAGCGCCGCCCGCCACGTTTCTCCCGATCTCTCGGCTGCAGATCGAAATGGACGCACGGTATATATGTATGTATATGTATGTATCTACATCTAAAATGGCTTAAAGTGTAGAACTTAGATAAAATGTAGATATTCGGGGTCGAGGCATCTCAAAAACCATCCAACTTTCAACCAGACTAGTAGATCTGCAATTGTGGAAAATAGCTGCTTCATACAATAAGTTTAACTTCCCTATGTGTGAATCAACCTGGTCTAAAAACTTTAATTTGGAGTCAAAATGTAGATTTTAGGAGCTGTTAAAATTAAAAAAGAAGACTTAATTTTTGTCTGGAGTAGCTTATTGGCCATTTTATGAAACTTATAATAGAAAAATGGCGGGTCCATCAAAGAAGTGTACCTTATCTTTTGATCAAGTTGATGTGTAGTGTGTGCGGGTACTCACGCCATGTTATACCGGTTGCGTTTCGTTTTTGTAAATTAATAGGTGACCTGTTCAGTTTTAACAGTAGAAATTTGCAAAAGTTACGATAATTTGTAACTGTATGAGTACAAATGAATTCGTGATGAAATTCAGTCGAGAATTACCACTAATAGCACCTTAACTTTCCTCTGAATCCGTCACTTCTAGATTCACAGCACTAGTCAATTTGTGTTCCTCACACTGTCGAATGTCAGAGTGTAATGTGTACCTAAACAGGTTTTCGAGCGTCATGCCGACGATATTATTTCATTTTCAAAGAAACAATTCATTCAAGAAAATAGACGTTTTAAATTAATTTAGATTGTATAGTATTAATTCATTCTTTGTTGCGGTTCTAAAATTTATGTTTCTGATACACACTACTTACGGCGACTGAATTTTCTTGGTGCATTTCGCGGCGAAAGTTATAAGTTTTTTTTCTTTTTGACCTAAAGGTTATGAATTATTCGTCAAATGGCGTCTAAATAACGAATAACTTTCGCATGTAATTCCTAATTGCTAGAAGCGAACCGACTGCAGCTTACCTGTTTCGCCTGGTGGAATTATAATTGAGAATTCAACAAAGTGCCATTGTGTGTTTAGAGCATGTATAAAATCTTCTAACTCATTCATTAGAGAATAATTTCTGGTTGAAATTTCCTTCAAAGACTCTCCTAAGCAGTAATGACTGGCAACGATAAGTGATACTGCAGTAATTAACATGGTCTTTAATAAGCTGAAAGAGAAGCAAAATGAAAACAATTAAAGGAAAGATATGTGTATTAAAGAGTAATACAGAGTGTTCATGCGCTATTTCGTGAATGTTATCGTTAGATGCCGAACGAAGTGAGAGACCATCTGAACTCAACGATGAGAAGTTGATGCACGTTCCTGACTATGCTGCGTAGTTCATCAAAATCTTCGCTCCAGGTGGTGCAAGATCAAGATATTGGGCCTGCAACAGCGCACACAGCAGTGCAAGGAAAGGTGCATGCAAACATTGACACAGGTCAATGTTACATTCACAAAGAAAATGAATGAATCCGTTACTGTGAGTAGTTTAAAAATTGTACTCAAACGAAAACTATTACTGATCTTGATGTGACCTTTATAGATGATGCCTGATTTCACCTTTCTCTTATGTTAACACACACAAAAACACACGATAGTGGTCATCAGAGAAACACACTTGCATGCCCAGAAAATCCATGTGCAGGTTGCGATATTCATTTAGGCTTTATTCTTTGAAGAAACAGTGAACAATGGCCACGATTTCGTTGGCATACTTGAGGAAGGTGGTTTCAACAAGATGGTTCTACTCTGCTCACAGCTAGCTGAGCTAGAAAATTGTTGAAACTTCTGAATGAGATTTAGTGAGAATCTCTAAACACATATGGTCCCTTCGTTCGCCGAATTTTAATCCATCAGGCCTCTCAGATGGCGTAGTGGTAACGTCGTCGCTTTGTAATCAAGGGCTTCCGGGCCCGATACCCGGTGGAGGCACATAGTGGTTAGAATCCCACTTTAAACTGTAGGTTCATTCCCGATTAGCCTATCTGTGCATAAAGTGGACGTAAAACAAAAACTCAATCTTACTCCGCTAGTCTTTTGCTCCAATGTATCTTGGTGGATTAATGGGTTAAAAACTTCAATAACTATGCTCATCAGAATCATCTCACAGGCAGATCTGTAGAAAGTCTTTGCGAATTAAATTGCATGGGTCGGAATAACCCCTCTCCCCGAAAATTGTCATGCCCCTGTCTAGAGAGATCGAAAAACAACGTAAAATAGCAATCAAACTACAGATAAACATAATTTTGCTTGTTTATTACACTTACCCGAATACTTTAACTACCCATTAGCAAGAGATTCGTAGCATGCTGCTAACATGGGTGACGTGTTCGATACAGTTCAAATGAACAGGAATTATACCAATGCATCAATATAGCTAAACATGTATGGAAACACTGTAGAACAAAACCCGTCTATATTTGGAAAGCATAACTGCATTTCTCGGTAATGGAAGACGTTAATGGATATCCTTTAGTGGCGATTTCTTTCAGTGCTCACATAAATTGTTGATGTTGTGAAGGAAACAATGACAAATGTGTTCGGAACGTATACTGAAAGCAGTGGCGTGCGGTGCTAAATCAGACAGAGGAACAGGTGACCTCCACTTGCCCCCTCCCCTCCCATACCCGTCGTAATATAATACAGTAGACCAACTAAAATTCAACCCTTATTGAAATGAACTAAATACAAGGATGCCCCCACCCAAGGCCAATGGCGCATCCCCTCCAAATCATATAATTTGTGCCCTTAAACCATATCGTAATCCCCACAACGCATTAAATTACGACAGCGTGTCTACTGGAAGTAACTTCTTTCTTAGCTTTAATGAACACTATACTTGATCTGCACCTCCTTCATAAACAGGGGTGCCCATCACTCAAGACCACCCCTAAAATCGTTCATCATAATCGAGAATATATTGTCTTGTAATGCAGCTATAGTATATAAACTTCACATTCACCTCATTCAAGCGCCAAACACGCATCCTAGTAACATATCATTGCGATGAAGCGAGGAAGAAAATCTTTAAATCCATTCCTTTGCAGGCTTTCAAGAATATTAATTTAATGGAATGTCAATACTTTCTTAAGATCCAGAGATATTTAGTCTTTTCCAGCTTCTCCTTTGGCATGTTCGGGGTCGAAAACGTGTGGATATCATATCGCTAAGTGTAGTCTCCAAAATTTAACTTTCGAACTCTCTCTCCACTACAGAAATCTCTTGACAATCTGAGATTTCACCAAAGTTTCCATGCTAATTTTAGACTTACTGTTGATATTGAGGAGTGGATATGCCTCATCCAAAAAATTAATTCTCAGTCTTCACACCAGAATTTCCGCAATAGTCTGTCTAAGACAATAGTAACACACAATAATTGTATAATTGCCCTCAATTTAAGGCTCAATCCCCCTCTAACTAAACTACCCGCAATAATCTAAGACATAGAGTTGGATATTTCTCCCCCCCCCCTTCTATAATACCCTTAAACACTTACTTTTCTTCATGTAATGGATTAAATATGGTGCATTTAAGGTGTAAAAGTTTTATATATATTTTGGAAAAAGATTTAAATGTTGAATTTTATATTATTTGAAGGGAACACCCCCCAAAATCTCGATAGCGCAACCTGCGCCATAATCATCCCTGTTGGCACCCCTCCTGACCAAATAAACACCATACATATGTTACAAATTGTCAGAAGTAACATGCATGAAGCACGTTAAAATTTGGACAATAACAATGTTAAAGCAAATATGATAGTTGTTATGTACCCAATAGGACCAAGTAATGTGAATAGTTTGCCAAAGACGAATAGAGATGGCAGCACCAGGCGTGCAAGGTTAAGAATTGGCATAATATATGTGAATAATTTTATAAATAAGAACAAAGCAAATTGGAAAGATGAAAAACAATAGAATATATTATAAGAAGACAAAAAATAAATATGAAAGAAGTAAATTAATATATATATTTTATAAATCAAATCAGTGATCACATGTAAGTTAATATGAAAATTAAGGAAGTCAAGCACTGATACAAGTTTGTGTCTGAACAGATATTGCATCTGTATGATTGATTTACCATTCCTAAAGGGGAAATTTTGTTTACATCAGTGGCGAGCGCGTTCTGGTTGCGCGGTTTAACCGTAGCACCTACTTGGATGCGCGTGTAAATCGTTTGCACCAAGTGTACTCTCTGTTGTACCTAGTTAGTGGTGGCGCGTTCCAATTGCAGCCCCAAGGGAGGATATTAGTATTATTCCCAAAGCTTAAAGGAAAAAGTTGGAAAAGGATAAAGGAATTCGTTAATTAGTCAAAACCTAAATAAATTGAAATCCAGAGGGAAGTTCACAAAGAAGGCAAGAAGGAAGTCCAGATCCAGAACGTCCATTAACAGGGAAGACCAGATCCTCCATATTGAGAAGGAAGTCCCGATCCAGATCTGCCCATTACGAAGGAAGTACAAATAGAAGAATATCCAAATAGAGAAAATAAATAATAAAAAGAATATTGAGATGAAAATTGACTGTAAACGAGAAAATTATAGAAGAATGTAGCTTATCATGTAAATATTCTTACTCCATGTATCCTGTTTTTAAATAATATATTCGTTTAAACGTCTCCATTGGAAGGCATCCTGTCTGGTTTCGTTGTCTACAAAGAACCCTACCATGTAGATAAGATAGCTGAGTTTTAAGTTTAAGGTTTATGTACCTTTGCACCAAATGAAGGTAGCATAGTAAAAATAACATTAATAACAAAATTGTTGATGCGCAACAAAGAAAATAATAATAAAAGCAATTTATGAGTGATCAGAGAGAAAAATGTTTTGTGAAAACCTGCTTTATCTCTCTATTTGTAGATTATGTTGACTTATTTGTAGAGTTGAGCATTCTTGTGATTCAAACGTCCTCAATGCAATGATGGCATTCAGATAGCCGAGTTTTTTCATGACTTCCGCTAGATTTGTAGAAATTGTGACAAAACCCGAACTGTTCCCAACTCCCTTCCCAGGAATAAACAAGGACAACAATAATTTGCCACTGGAAGAGTATCCAGTTAATCATTTTACAGAGTTGTAGTAACTTTTTATAAAATGCCTTGTGTACGATTTCGTTTTTGTTTTTCATTCAGTTAGGGTAGGTCTTGGTTTGCTGTCTTTTCTGTAAAGTTCAATGAACTAAAGGCTTTCGTCTTCAGCCTGTCGATCATACAACATTCTCAACCGTACGCTCGCAACATTCGCTTTCTTGTCCTGCCTCTGCGTGCGCCTGGTCTTGGGGCTGTTGGAACAGGTGGATGCGAGCTGTTCCCTCGGAAGCTATTTCGCAGCATTTAGCCAAGGCATTTAGCAGACGATTAATTGTAGAAGATTTTTCCAGTTCGTTATGAATGTCAGACGCAATTTTGCAATGAGATTAGGAAACTAAAGACTTACTACACTCAAAACTATCATTACGACGCAATTAAACTTTAGCACATAGCAAAAACTCGAAGGAAAACGAATTTGCTGTCTCTCGTAGGGAACAGCTAGAGAGTTCAGCTTCCCTCGTGAGAAGTGGGACAATCAGGATCGTTTACCTTCGCGCGTGGTCGGAAATACTCGGCGTCAGGCAGCAGAGGGTGGAACGACGAGGGTGGGTGAAGTAAACAAACATCCAGTCACGGTGAAAGTTTTCTTCGGCGTGTTGATTTCGGGAGAAAGAAGTGTTCTTATTATATTAATATAGATAATTAAAATAGCTTCAATGGGCGATAAGTAGGAGGGAACAGCCTGTTCCCTCTGTTCCATGGAGGGACCGCCACTGACTGAAAGAATACATTTATCTATCATATGGACGAAAATGCAGAAGCAATATCGCTTATTGGATAATAAATTCATGATGTAGTAAAGAAAGATCGATATTGAAGGTCGGTTTTTGCACGTGGACTGAGATATTTCAGATAAATAATACCTAGGTATTTCCGACTCGTTAACATGCAACTTCTAAGTGACAAAAAGAAATGTATGATGTTTCATACATAGCAATGGATACACATTGGTGTAGAAAGGGTCTCTTCAACAAACCAGGAGAAGGAGGAGGAGGCGCTAAAAGATTTGACGTAATAGTAATAACAATGCCTGACTGTTGGAAGATATAAAAAAAAACGTAAAAAATATATATTTATATAAATAGAAACACATCCTCTTTCTTGTCAAATTCATTGTATCATTTCGAAATTCAGTTGGGAAATGTTGCCTAAAGTTGGAAAATGAACAAAGAACATGTGCATGATAATATCATTTTTCGAAGTTGTATTAGTATGATTCAGGATCTCCCCCATGGCGTACAGGTAACGTTGTCGCCTTGTAATCAAGGGGTCCCAGGTTCGATACCCGGTGCAAACATATTGTGTTTCGGATCCTACTTGAAACTGTAGGTCCAGTCACGATTGGCATATCTGTGTATAAAGTGGACTTAAACAAGCACTCGAACTCAAGCTCGAAGCGATATTACAAATTGATTACACGTAGGAACTTTCCGCTCAGAAACTAGTAAATGTGAAGATCTTCAATTTCCTGCAATTGTAGTCCTAGTAAAAACTAGTTTAAAGCTAAAGAAAATATTTTGATTGGAACGTCTGTCTGTCTTGGAGGGGGGGGGGGTGGTTAAACAATGGAAAGCCAGCACCTGACACACGTTTAATGCTTCGATATCTCCAAAACCATTGGAACTAGAAATACGAAACTTGGTGTGCTGAAAGAACTGTGAATTCTCTACATGATGCGATTTCAATCATCTCGACCAGCGTGTCAGAAACCAATCGATACTTATCGATTTCTCAGAAACTATTATAGATAGAAACAAAATTCCGTGACCAGAAACATTCATCTATTACTAACCTAACGTAATGTAAGGATAGGATATTGATGTGATTTTCTGTCTGAGTATATTATAGTCAGACAATGGAAATTCGTCAAAATTAAAGTTGCAAACATGTAATTTGGTGTACCAAAAGATATATGGAAGTGTTAACTTTTAAAAAAAATCGGAATTGATCTGCATATTTGTCTGTACATGTAAACAATCGAACCGTTTGCTATCTGTTGATTAATCGGATGGGGCCGGAATTGTAAAGGTAGATATTACATAGTACCGTTCTGGGGGAGTGTAATACAATAAACAATATTTCGTAATGCCATTCTTAACCTTTGTTTTAAAAGTTGTTCCAACACAAACGGGGCCATTTTAAGGGGAATTTGCATTTACGACTTTGTTTCCTCCCGAGTTCTTTACTGACTTAATTTGAAAAATTTGATTCTCTCAAAATTCCGGGAGGGGCTGCAGCCTCATAAGCTCCTCTTTGAGTACGCCAGTGTAGTGAGCTTAAAAAGTACCAGGTGCTGGTATAGTAGGATGTTTTTTAACTTGATCGGCTTGTCCGTCTGTTTGTCAATGGGAATCAAAATTGACAATAATCGGCATTGTAGGGAAGTTATCCCTAACAAAAAAGTAGAAATACATTTAGTATGTAAAATGCTGGCAATATAATATTTTTTATTAAGCATCAGTTGTATTGATTTGGTTATTTACGAAACTATAATTGCCACAAAGATTTAAAAAATTCTATCATGAATTTGGTTTCAAAAGCTAATTAAATATAAGTTAATCTCATTAGTAATTCGTTACAAATCAATATCCAATAAACCGGGCGATGTGACACTCTATTGATTATACTCTGTGTCAGGAATATGTGGAACAAGGGAACGATAACAAGTCCTCTGCGCACGTGGTGACCTCGCGAGGGCTCAACCAATCGCGGTTATGCAGACCAGATTTATTGTACAAAATGTGATTTTAGAATTTTGCATAAAAAATATCCAGAACTTAATATTGGCCAGCAAGCACTCGATGCCTATCCCTGGTTTTTGCTGGAAGAGGAAGAGGTCAACGACACCGTGGAGATGTTCCTGGAAGCCCTCCATGCTGTAATAAAGGACTTTGTGCCTACCAAGAAAGCGCGTTCTGCAAAATATCCAATTTGGTTCGACAGCGAACTTATCCTTACACTGAAAAACAAAAATCTGGCCTCGAACTTGCGGAAGCAGTACCCGAATGAACATACCCACAAAACGTTTAGTGATATTCGGACACATTCAAAATATTTACTCAAAACAAGGTATACTGAATATGTAAATAACATAATAGCCGAGTGTGTTGCTGAACCGAAGAAGTTCTACTCGTTATTAAATTCGAGAAAACAGAATCCTCGTGTGCCTATGGAAATTGTAAATAATTCTGACACCGCTGTTGGAGACGAGAGAGCACAACTTTTTAACACTTTTTTTCATGAAAATTTCTCCTCAGAGACAGTTTCCGAACCTATTCCTCATATTAAGTCTGTTAGTTCCCACACTCTCTCCTCGGTTAAAACCTCCCCTCAATAAGTCAAATCTCTCCTCCTCTCCTTGCCGTTGCGCCGGTCCTTAGGCCCCGATGAAATTCCGACAATTTTCCTTCCCAACGCTGCTGACTCCCTGGCTCACCCTCTGTGTCTTTTACTAAACAAGTGTTTTTATGCAGGTGTGTTTCCTGAACTGTTCAAACGTGCAAATGTTGTATCGATCTATAAATCTAGAGACAAACATTCTGTAAAATCTTATCGACCAATCTCTCTTTTGTCATTTCTCTCTATCATCTGTGAGAAAATAATCAAAGACAGGTTGCTGAAGTTCACATCTCCCCTTATAAATACTGCTCAGCATGGTTTTCTTCCAGGCAGCTCTTGCTCGACTAATCTAGCGGTATTACTTTCTCATGCTACTCAGTCTATCTCAAACAATTCCCAGCTTGACATTTCGATAAAATTAATCATAATCTCCTTCTTCATAAATTACAATCCAGATTTCACATCCATGGTAAACTTCTATATTTGCTAACAGACTATCTGCACGCACGAGAGCAGCGTGTTATCCTCTCTGGCTCCTCTTCCAGCTTTCTACCCATCCTGTCCGGTGTCCCCCAGGGGAGTGTCTTAGGCCCACTTTTGTTCCTTCTTTACATGGATGATCTGCCCGAGAGACTGTCTTCTCTTCCCATAAATGTACTTCTCTTTGCCGATGACTGCAAACTCTTCAAAGAAATTTCATCGGAACGCGATTCACTAATCCTACTACAAGCTCTTACAGAACTACTTGTGTCGTGTCGCCGGTGGAAACTTGAACTGAATCCTCAGAAATGCTCCTGCCTCACCATTTTCTTAAAAACGAACAAACTGATCTCTCTTTATACTCTCGAAAACTGACCCATCAAAAATGTTTCCTCTCAAAAAGATCTTGGTGTTATCATCGATGAAAAGCTAAACTTCAATGATCACATTACATATACTACTAAACGAGCCATGCGTCTCCTTGGTATTCGGTACAGGTTCCCTGAAATCCAAAACAAATCAGCCATTAGCATATTTTTCAAATCCTTTGTCTCTCCCATTCTTGAATACTGCTCCCCCATCTGGACTATGGCTTCTAAAACTAATCTTTCTAGGATTGATTCTGTCCTCAGCTTTTTCCTCGCAATTGCTCGCCATAGAATTCCTTCTCTCAGACACCTCCATAAAACAGATATGTATATTTTGAAGGTCCAGTCGCCACACACTCGTCACGAACTAGCAGACATGAAATTGTTGCATAAAATCATTAATGGCAAAATTAAATTAAATTAAATTCCTTGTGAACCAATTTCATCTACGAGTACCCGCACGGCCAACCCGCAACGTAAAGCTCTTTCACATTCCCGCTACAAAGCTCTCTCCTACAGCGGTCTCTTTACTATAGGCTCCCCCACTTATATAATAACCTGCCTGTAAATACCGATATTTTCTTGTCAGAACACAGTTTCCGACAATCGCTAAGAATGTACGTGTAACAATTTATATTCTTCGTCTGCCATCTTGTGTTGTCTTGTTTTGTTGTTGTTCTTTTTATTTTTATTATTGTTTTTATTTTCTTCTTGTTGCTACAGTTTCAGTATAAAATGGTCTTTCATTACTGTATCTGAAACTTTAATTAAATAAAAATCTCCATCAGGTAGCTTGCCTTTTGTAAAGGTCCCTCACCTTCTGAAGTTGTTCAATGGGTATGAAAGAACAGTTCGGTTAGTTTCAATTGTAGTATACTTTTGTTCTTGTAGGTGCGTCAAATCAGCCAGGCATTGACCTTTGAACTCTGCTATATCTATCATTATTTTGTGATCAAGTGTGAATTATTTTTTTTTTTTTACGAAACATCCAAAGAGGGTTTTGCATAAAAATTGAATTTGAAGAAAAGAGAATTGTCAAATGTATATATGTCAGGAATGAACCAGGTTAGAGATATGAAAGTGATCTCAATTTGAAGATAAAGAACCGGTAAATCAAAGTGCCTTACTTCTTCTGTCACTCTTTAAGGTGTGGTTCGTAAAACCAATGTGAAATTTCTGTTGGCAATGAATGTGTCATTTATCAGACAATATGTAATAGTGAAAAGTGATAAGATTATAAGAGCAGAAGGCGATATGAAAGATTTTGCAACCTCTCATAATTTTTGACATTGACACTGGGATCCTGTAGTGTAAGGACCGTAGCTGCTACATCACTAACTTTCTTCTGTAAGGATGTTTAGGAACACTTGAACTTATTGCAATTCAGTATAAACGATCAAGTAATTTATCGATTACACTAGGCAACAGCCATTTTGTATCCTTTTAGCGATATGTGTTCTTAACTAATTTCGGCATGCTAATTTCGAATTTGTCACTCATTTTATTTTTCTCCATCACGTACCATTGTCGAAATATGCATGACGTCATATATGGTAAAATATCGGTAATGTATACACCACTGAATTCAGCTTTTCTTGTAATCTGTAATCTGCAACAGTTTTGTGTTGGTATGCGAGGTTTATTGTAACGCTGTTTGCTACAATAAAGGATATTAATATGTATCATAATAAACAAACATGCAGTTCACAGCATTTGATTTGTGCAATAACACATTGAACTGTACTGTGATAGGGTTGCCACATTTCTAAAATAAAAAAACGGGACATACTGATTATATAGGCATGATATAGTTAAATTTATTGTTTATAACATCTTTAAACATTACAAAATCAATTGCTGTTTAAAATTTTTAACATTTTGATTATACTAATATTTGAGTGAACTCTTGGCGTCCTTTAAGAGGACATTTTTCCCAATGCATTACTATAAAATTCAGAACATGACTTCTTCTCATTCATTTATTATTTCTTTAGCTAAATACGGGACAAATGGGCATCTCGAGAACATTTTCCGGGATATTGGGACATTTCTATAAAATAGGGGGAAAATCCCGTCTGGCAACCCTATGCTGTGATAAACTATGTCGACAAAGAACCCCTTATGGCCATGTGCACCAATTCCGATTATTTCGAAGTTCAGATGAACGAGATCAATTTTAATCCACTCTAAATGAACTTGGTTTAAAGATTTGTATTGCACCAACAAAAAACGACATTCAGGAGATTCCGTTCAACTGATCCGAGATTAATTTGTAAGGCTATACCTGATTGGTTGGCTACAACCATGACAATCAAGAACCCCATAGAGTAATGTGATGTGGTTAAAGTATCAACATGTAGGAGAAGAAAATAATTCGGGCTGCAATCTTCTCTGAATTTGAGAGATGTACTAAACAATCTTGTCAATATGTACTAGGATGTAGTGGAGTGTAAAAAAATAATAATATTAAAAAAGAACTGACGGAACAACACAAAATGAGAAGGAGAAAGCATGGAACCTTCTTCTACGGGACTTTAATCATGCTTTAATGTTTGTGAGTGTCCATTTATCAATTTCATCATATCATCACCCATCCTCATCTTCGCAAATTAGCGAAAAGTAGCACAAGAAGCTAAATAAAGTTAAATAAAGCAATTCAATCAATTAATTAATGACGATGCATAAGAAGATAAAGAAATCCTTTGTTCCGCAGGATCAGTGGACAGATATGTGTAGTTTCATGTTTCCATGTTTCACAATTGGATAGTTTTTTTTTTCTCTGCCTTCATTCACTAAGGGTACTGGAGTGGATATGGTAACACTTCACTTCTTTGTTTGTTCCCGGGGAGTGGTAGTGAGTCTTCGAAATTAATCTGAAAAAACTATGCAATTGTTCAACATGAAAACATGAGACTTTTTGTAGCTAATACTTAAACTGTGTTTGCCACATCCATCATGAAATTAAATACATAGGTGAGGACTAAGAAACTTGTAAATTTTTATTCTGTATATGACCTGCATATTAGATAAAGCAAAAAAATCAATTTACATTTTAATATTATCCATCCCATGAACATCTGCCAGTGCGATGCTACACCCTAAAAATTCACAATATTTGTTGCTACTAAATCTCTATTAAATTCAGTGCCAAAGGTTGGAAAATCTCTTCAATTCATGTTTGGAAGTTGGTGACCCAAATGGCCAGTAAACTTAGCTCCCAGCAACATAGAAGTTATCACCAAATCATCCAACATAAAGCAATAACCATTCATGGATAAAATGTGAATCTTAATCATTGTCATGCATTAAATTTGCTTATTTCCTTTCACTGTATTCTTTATGGGTGGAAATTTATCCACAGCCTTTTATTTATCTTTTTGCATGACAAATGATAAAGTATGAGTAAGAGTCTTTCATTAAAGCACTAATTTATACTGCAATGTCTACTTTCAGCCTGGTCAACTATGCCAAGGATCATCGCAATCAACATGCACAACACCCCACAAAAAAAAATATGAAGGAAGAGTTCTACAAAAGGAGAGTTGAATGTCTCAATGCAGAACATGAATTTAAGATGAAGTGCATGAGAATTGAACACGAGCTAAAAATGGACATATTGAAAAAAGAAAATCAAATTAAAGACATGGAATTACAAGAAATACTACAGAATTCGTAACACGTGTGCATGTAACTGGAAAAAAAAATAAAGTGTAATGTATTTAAACATTATTTTTATTTCCACAATTTCCTTTCAGCCAAGCTTGTCAACCTTCCTGATGGGATTGTCTCCCAGGCATTAGTTTTTTTTCATTAATTTGGTATGCATTTGCTCAGCGGAGAAATATATTACAAACAACAAACCTCTCAATATTATTTTGAAAACTCTTGAAAAGTGAATCATTGTTTAAGTGGGAGGAGGGAGAAATAGAAAGTTAAAACACATTGTTGCACCAATGAGTACACAAGAGCTGCAGATGATGAAAACATTCAAGACTGCATTACATAGATTCAGTTCATAGCGTGTTACTGTGGGATTAAGTGCTTTTCAATGTTTATGTTGTCATGGTCAATGTTTCTGCTACTTTTGGCTAATTGCAAAGCTGAGTAGGTCCTGATAAGACCCCGTTTTTGCACACATTTCTGAGGAAAAAGCTTTAGCTTATCTGTTCATAAAGTAAACTCAAAATAAAAACTAGGAAAGACGCCTGGAGGATGGGATCCTTCTTCCTCATTCTCACAATTAGCCGAAAGTGACTCTGGATGAGAAAATTACTAAATAAAACATTCATCCTCATTGTCATGATCAGTGGAAGTAAAAGAAAAGCGAAACAAAGATAATTGAGAAAACTGGTGTGTAAACCCGAATGTTTCCATCATTCTTGTAATAATTATTTCTTGCTGGTGTGATTCTATATCCTGACAATGGTAAATGCTGGCTGGCACTATTGCTATGTCATTGTAGTGGAAAAGGGATCACTCGTTTTTGCACTGCAAGTTGTGTTTTACATAGTAATTAATGGCATTTTGCGGCCTCTTGCACCATGGATTTATTCTGGAGGTGGCGCAAACGAGGCTTTTTATTTTTTTGCTTTTTTTTCACAGGTGCCCTAAACGAGGCACGTTTCACCCCAAAATAGCGATGCCGTTAAAAAAAAACTACCTGTTAGCTGGAATATATTCATATATGTCAGTTATTTATCTGTATATTATAATTATTCAGATACCAATGAAATAAATTACACGGATATCTATATTCTTTGATATCAAGATATTTATCCATGTGGAAGACTGTCTTCATGAACCTCCTGCAAAAGTAATCATTATTGTCTTTTTTTTTTTTTGTAATCTTCTCATTCAAAATTTACCTGAAAATGCTGAGAAGAAAGTAGGAATTGTAGCTTTCCTGGCAACGTGATTCGAACAAGTGTTCTAGGGTTTCTGAGAAGAAAGTAGCTGTAGCGAAATTTTGCTACAACTACAGGAATTTTGTAGCTTCGCTTCCGCTACAATTTTCAAAATGTAGTGCTGCTACAGCTACAAGTAGCATGCTACTTTTGAACACTGCAAATAACTTACCCAATCTAACTACGAAAGAATACATTTTAATCTTGTTCGTCATACATCGCAAGGAAGCAATAAAGAATTTCATCGCAAGGAAGCAATAAAGAAATTATCTAACAAAGAGAAAATTTCCAGAAATGAAGGTAATATAAAACTGCGTATAAGACACCCTGTTTTTCAAACCTACTTTTATGGGAAAAAACTGCATCTTATATACTGGCAAGTATGGTACTTTGTTTACAAATTGTGGTTGCTAGATAGTTTTGATCAAGTTGATTCAATTTAGTATTCACAGTATGAAGATCACAAACTGATAACAGCTGATATTCAGGAAATTAGTGTTCCAGAACATTTCAATCTAAAGGGTTTGAAACTACAAAATCCTGGGGGGAGTTGCTCCCTACCCCCCCTGCCTCTCTCTCTCTCTCTCTTTCTTCCCCCCACAAAACTTTTCCTGGTGGGGAATTTTTCTTTTATAAGCAAACAAACAATTAGTTTGGGAGTCGAATATAGCCCCCTTTACTGGAATAATATTGAAAACATTCTCAAAGAACAGACAACAAAAAGCCTCATCTCTAAGGCCACTGAACCCAGCAATTCCGGGAACATAGAAAATGGTGAGAGAGAAGAGGGGGGAAGAAGATTACAGAAATTAGTCTCACTTGTTATTTCTTCTCCATTTAACATCACCTTTCGTCAACTACTACAAAGTATATAATATATTAATAAGTAGCATTTAGATGTGAATTTTATGCAGGAAACGTATGTTCTTAATTTTTAACCTTCCCTTAGTTACGCAAATCATTGTTCATATTGATAGCATTAAAATCTTCAATTTGCAATGTTATTTGAAATGGACAGTCAGTGAAACATATATTTTATAATTTAATCATTCACGGGCTCGGGTGTAAAACATTTTGGTAATTTTGAGTTGCAAAGTAAAATGTGCAATCCTTCAATTTTCGAGTGAAATTGGCATATCATACAATTTGCATTGAACTCAGTGAAAGCCTTCAAATTGGTAAACAAAACACGAAAACAATTTATCTACAGTATAGCTTCTAATAACCTTTTTTTCTATGAACTCAGAAATGACCAAAATGACACCCGGGCCCTTCACATAATTGTGTGTGTGTGTGTGCGTGCGCGTGCGTGCTCCTCCCCACTCCCAACCAATCTGCAGTGATTTCACGCCCTGGTCTGGAGGCTGCAAAGAAATCTCCAAGACTTTTATTGTTTAAAGTTGGCAAGCCTACTTACTTAAGAGCATCTGATGAATTTTTCACATCTGGGAGTCCTACTGTTTGCAAACAAAATGTTTCAAATAATGTGTAAACTAAATATGAAAACTGCTAATAAGACAGTTTACAAAATCTGTCCCAAACCTGCTTCTAGTGCGACAAAGGAAATCAATTTAAGGATAATATTAAATACTAACATTCATTGAAAAGAACACATCTTTTTACACATTAAAATCAGTTTATCAAACAAAACAATTTATTATGTGGCAAGGAATGTGACAAAAAAAATCATAATTATGTACAAGGTCTAAAACTATAAAACAAGAAAGAAATAAAAAGCTTATGCCTGAAGGTTTACAATGTGTGTTAGCCAATATTGACATTGTTTTTAGATCCATATTATCATACTGGAACTAGTCATTATTTGTACTCTTATCTATTACACACCACATAGCAACATAATAAATATTTACATATCACCTGCAAAAAAAGTGCGACTCATTTCCCACTGCCAAAAAAAGAATTTGTAATCGAAGGTGATACCAGCATAGATTTCTTAAAAGATAAACACCCTGAATGCATTACACTGTTTAACAGATACGTGCACTGGTAAGTAATTTGACCAAAGTAACAGAAACCTTGTACGGTGCCATGGACCAAATATTGTTGAATAAAAAAGCATACAAATGTAAATACCGAAAACAGTTTTTTTCTTATCGTTTCGCAGTCATTTCAACTTCTCATTATGAAAACTAATCCCTTCCCTGGAAAAAGAGCAATACGAAATTATCATACTACTACAATAGAGCATTTAAAAAAGACAATTTTGATTCCTAGAAATACCTGCTCAGCAGTGAAGATTGAAACATTTGTATAATTTGAATGAAGTTAATCTAGCCTTTTACTCGTTTTGCAAAACAAAAAATCTTTGAAAAGGCTTCTCCATTGGGAAAAAAATCAGCAGCAAGAAACAAAATCACCAGTAGCAAGATTATATTATTAAGGAGACAATACAACACAATAGAATAGAATCTGAGAATTAGTACAAAAAATAAATAAACAAATATCATTAGCAAAAAGAAAACATAATTCTTGCATTATAAATAAAAAAGTTTGTTGCTTCTTGTTAAATGGATGTTTAACAAGAAGGGAAGGAATGATGCGATACGACAGACAGTGGGGAGTGATGAAGTTTCAGGACATAACTTTGATCACATGAAAAGAGAAAAAACTCTAATGCTTCTTACCAACTCAATTCAGTACAGACTAAAATTATATGGTTAAAAAAAAAAGAGCAGAATGAGCAAGTTAAACTAAATTTTGTAAGTCGATAATATGCTCAGTCAAGCTATGGATTTAAAAAGAAGTGTGCCCATTTTTATATCTACATATTTGCTTTACCTCTATTCTCTTTTAATATGTAACTGTATTTTTTTATATAAAGGTATTAGTACAGTGTGTTCGTTTTGGCTTTGGACCAAGATAGTGCATGGCATGGCGCAGATGCTGACATTTTCGGCCTGTAACGTTTCATTTATTTATGCACATATTTTTAGCATGTAGACAATTATATTTATATTCCATGACGAGTACTAATCTGTGTTATAAGAAGTGTCAAATATTGTTCATGCACTATCTTTGCCCGGAGCCAAAACAAACACATTGTATTATTTAGAATGCAATGTAATCATGAACAGAGCCAATTGTGAAAGCAATCACGACTGAAGCTCTATGGTTAAATAAGGACACTATCCACTCTAATCAAACATCCTTACATTGAAGTTAAAATTCTTATGCAAACTTGTTGGTTATCAGTGCAGTTCTTACAGCAGTTTTTCCCTTCTGTCTCCCTGTTCACGTGTTGGCTCTGGCAACTCTGCAAACACAGGTCTTTCTGCAATTAGCTGATCATCAATTTCAGGTACATCATCTCCAACATTTAACGCAATATTGTGCAACACAAAGGTTGCAACAATTATTGGTGGGATTCGGTGTAGATTGACTCTAAGTCTCAGACTTAAGCAAGGAAACCGCCTCTTAAGAACTCCAAAGGCACGTTCTATTGCTGACCTTGTTTTCCTGTGCGCTTTACTGTAGGCTCTGTGTGCGGGTGTAGTTTCATGTACAACAGGAGTAAGAAGATAGTGGCAACAGAAATATCCACTATCTCCCAGCAACACACCTTCAGGAAATTCCCCTGCCTCAAACTGTGCATGGACCCTAGAATTCCGAAAAATGTTGCTGTCGTGCGATGATCCTGGCCACCTGCAAACAACATTACAAAAACTCAGGTCCGAATTGCAGATTGCTTGAACATTCAGTGAAAACCACCCATGGCGATTTCTGAAAATCTCCGCATTATCTCCTCCAGGTGATTTGATTGGAATATGGGTGCAGTCTATTGCCCCTAAAACACATGGAAAATTGGCAATTTCATAAAATTTACGCATGCCCATCTTCTTTCACCTCTGTTGTTTGGCATCCTAATATATTGTTGTCACAAAGCAGCAATCTTTGCTGTAACTTTGTGGATTGCCCTGCATGCAGTTGCCTTGTCTATTTTAAACAAGTCACTAATCACAATTTGAATACTGCCAGTAGCGAAGAATCTCAGTGTTAGCAACACCATACACATGGGAGACAAAGCCATATTTCTCCTAGTCGTAGGCTGCAGAGATTCTCTTAATGTCATCTCCAGATTTTCTCCGACATCTTTTCTGAGATGAAATCTCATTCTAAATTGCTCATCACTCATTTCCCTCAATGGATTTGGCCTTTGCTGGAATACACGTGGAGGCCTTTGGAATTCTTCACTCCCATCTGATGAATAATCGGTGAAGTCCGACATCTGCAAATTGATAAAAGAAATATCAGTTTTGATAATATATCAGTATATTCAGTATTTTTGTCACTTTCCCTGACGTCAGTGGAGATGAAATGGATTATTCTGTTAATAGCAAAAATAAAAAATAATCACATTAGCCAACATTACAAAATACCATGTTAACATATAGATATTGATATTCTACTTCCTGCTCCTAGAATACTCTAAATTGTATTTTCCCCTTCACCTAAATACACCACAAGTGCAAAGATTTCTAGATATATAAAATCGTGGCAGATGTTCATGTTAAAACTGGTAGGCTGTCTGCACTGCATCATAGTGTCTGCAGTATATTCATTTGAAAAAATAAAAAGACATAATATGAAACAAAACAGCCAAACCTAACACGAATGTAACAGTTATAAAATGTGGTCCTGTCAGCTATCTTTCAGGTCCAATAATAAATCACGATGTTAATACCTTAAAACTGTAATTGTACACCACAGGCCTGATTTATGTACGTTTCCCAATTAATACTGAAGAATGGTGTGTAAAGTGAGAGGCCGAAAGTAGCCATAAAAGCATGCATAGAAATATTTTCCCTCATATTTTCTTTTGTAGTGCCCGTCCCACAGCTGTTCATGATAGCTGATATTTAACATTCAGAATTTTTAATTATGTTATTTCATAAATTTGCTATATGGCAATGTGTGTTAGGTTAGGCTGTAAAGTTTGGTACCCTCTCAAAATAATTATTTGCTGGTAAAATTTTAGTATCTGCCAAACGTCTGAAATTCCTTTATTTTAGTTTTTTTCACGACAATAGTATCAATTTTCTACATACCGAGTAATTATTGTCTATGATCAGTGGTGTGCAGTGTTTCCAACCTTCTTAATCAAAAAATATCTACTTTCGTGTTACTGATTTTGTATTTTTTTCCGTGTTCGAAAACCCCACAAACAATGTATGTAGCCCCACAAACCATTCATAAATAGCCCCACGAACCATGCATGGCACTGTTAGGCAAACAGTTAAAATTGTCATGTTCTTGCAAAACAAAGGCATGGTTGGAAACACTGGCCAGGGGTTACATCATCGAACGCACGCAATATTTGGTTCGGGTAGTAGAAGGACATAGAGGCAACAGCTTTCGTGCATTGGAGAGACATTAATCTTCAAAAATACATGATTTACCGGCGAAATAAATTAAGCGATGGGAAAAAACACTTCCACGACCTTTCAAAAGTGTACGGAAAGTCCGTTCGGTAAGTACATTCTCCTGTAAAATTGAAGAAATACGTTTTGCGGATACTAAAATTTTACCAGCACTGATACATTCTACTATTGTGCTCATCATTTCTAAGATTAAAATCTTATTAAACATGAAATTTAATATACACTCCTGAAAAAAATTTGGAATACTGATATGTTAGGCACAAGATTGGAATATTGTTACATTATTCAACAGGTGATAGGCACTGTGGCATATGTCAGCGAAAACACAAGGATGTCCAGCAGAGACAAACACCATGTGTTGTTGTATTCCAAGGATGCACCTATCAACTAATCCCTATCATAACAATATTCCATAGTTTTTTTTTTAGGTGTATATTAACAACTGTGGCCTATAATTTCCCATGTATTTTTAAATGGGAGAAGTGTTGCCTGTCACAATAGCATGGATGGATACAACTTACATTATGCCATGTGACATCAGGTACAGCAGTTTCAGGAATAAGGGAACCTTCTGCTAACTAATAGATAGAGGCTATTTATCTAGAGAGGGGGTGAAGAATCCACGAAAGGACAGTAGTGGCAAAACTCGAACTGACAGGTTCATACCTAAGAACCCATGATAGGATGAGCATCTAGCAACAGCTATAACAAATTAAACATATATGCCTACAGCATGAAACCTAACCTGCCCAACCTATTCACAAGTTTATTTCTGAGTGAGTAGGTTAGGCAAGTAAGGGTTGGCGCCGTTATATCTCAAAGTTGCTAGCTTATTGTCAGAATAGGTGTGTTTTATTTAGATTAGATCTATTTCGGTAAGAATTTACAATATAGAGAAAGTCTCCAATTTCGTTAATTGTCGGTATACTAACTAATTTTGGCCTCCTAATCACGAATCTGTTGTAAAAAACCGGGGGTCACGTCTGGAAATTGTACATTTTGATGAAAAATTGTTTGTTAGCACCAAAAACCATCCACGGGTAGCCCCACAAATCATTGACGTTCACAAACCATTGACGTTAGCCCCAAAAACCATCCACGGGTAGCCCCACGAACCATTCACATAAGGTTAGGTTCCATTAGCACTCATTGCACCCCTAAATTCATCGAAAAAATAGGGATCGTACTAGAATTGAACATCATAAATCATTTTCTTGTAAAACAACGGCGTGGTTGGACACAATGACAGGAGATTACATTTTTGTTCGTAAAACTACGCATATACACCTATATATATAAAAAATTCAATCGGCTTTTTTTCAAATTTTCAGACGTGACCCCCGGTTTTATTCTACAGATTCGTGATTAGGAGGTCAAAATTAGTTAGTATACCGAAAATTAACAAAATTGGAGACTTTCTCTATATTGTAAATTCGCTCCTCTATTTCCTGTAAGAACCATACATGTAACACTAATTACAAGATTGGTATACGAAACGTCATGTTACATTACAATGTATTACATTTTATACATTATTAATACAAAATATAGATAACAATTGATATATAGGTAACTTATATCCATGAAAGTAAACACTCGTATTAAAATTAGATGTACTGTGTCATCTTTCTTCCTTGTTCCATATGAATGTACACTACTATTTGGTTTAAGGATCAATATATATTTCTCTTCGGAAATATTAATATTTCATATAATTATATAGAAACATGGTAATGGTAAAATCTTTAGGCTTCTAAACACGATTCACGATAATTGGCACCAATTATTTTTCTAACGACTCTTTTTTGTAAAATAAACAACCATTTGGCACCAGGTGTGTTTCCCCAAAACATTCCATATCTCAATCTTGAGTGAAAATTTTGTATGTTGTACTTATAATATCATTATTAATTTTTAGTATAGGTTTAGGACAATTTTTCATTTTTATATATGGTACCAGTTAGATATATGGAATAATATATAGGCAGTTTTTGATCTAGGCTATTCAAAATTATCTTATTTTCAATACACCATTGTGTCAAGTCGGTTAGTCCTTTATTTAGTTATGATTCTTCAGTTATGCATCAATGATAAAGCTTGAAACATGACAATTTCTACGTGCAAACACTATGGCATTGTCAATATGTAATTACACGGCTGCACATTAACAGCCTTAAAAACAAACCTTCATTCGCTTGTTCGTGGCAAATCTACGATCAAATGACTATCAACTTTAGAAGAAAACATTAATTAAAACAAATAAAAAACAATAACGATGTCCAAAGTCGACAAGACAATGTTGACAGGGATAAAAAAAAGAAGAAGAATCGTATGGGTAGCAGAAAGAACATTCCAGAATCTCGATACTTACGAAATTTATTGCGCAGCAAGCATATGCAAAAGGGGGGGGGGGGAAGGAAATCAGCTGATCGCAGTTTAACTTTTATACAACGCAAAATCGGAGTTCAGCGTGATTGCAGATCAATTTTCCTCGCTAAACGAAGATCAACAGTTTTATACAATCGGGCCTACGAAATGCATTCGATTTTGAGAGAACAACGTACGCTAAACGGCCCGCTCAATAGATATATATTATTATTATTTCTATTATTACTGTACTGTGGTAAGTATTTGAATTCTTCATTTCTTAATTCTTATATATTTATATTGTCGTGTCGTGGTGTAAATAGCCAGTAACATGTATTTTCGTAAATTTATACAATCATATTTCCAACACCATGTAGCAATATCGTAAACATTGCTCTGTTCTAATTTACCTTGCACGTAATATATGCAGTGGCGTACGCAAGGGGGGTAACCGGGTTTATTAAAATTTCAGTAACCACAAAACGTCCCTTATTTTCGTATTTTTAACATATTCATAGTTAAATCTCAAGACACTGTGTAAGAGATTCTTAGCCAAGACGATCTTGGGAAGATAATCTCGTCTTGAGACAGTGTCGTTTCATAGTCGTATCTTGAGAAAACTCTTGGCTAAGATCCTCTCTTCCCAAGATCTCGATCCTGAGATGCCATTGCCTGAAGGGCTACCAACTTAAAAGAAATCCAAGAGAAATTGTCAAAAGAAACAACAAAACACATTTTTAAATACATTAATAAATTACGTGAAGTTATGAAGAGAGTCGTAAAAGTACATTTATTTCGATAAGTGATGATTTTGTTACATAAGATGAAGTACTTTCCTGGCTTTGTATGTTTTTCTTGGGTTAACGATAGGGTGGTATGTTGGTAGTAAAACAAAAGAAAATCACGCAGCGGTGTGCTGTCAAGACGTAAATTCACAGCAGGCGCTGTGCTGTAGCTTTATGTTTTGTTGTTCATATACGTTGATGAAAGAGAAATAAGAACAACAAAATAATTATCTACTCACGGATTAAAACTTATAGATACTAGAGTTTGGACTCAAATTAAAAATTAGCCAGTAATTAGTCTACATAGAAACGAGTTACATCAAAACTCGGCAGCCTCCCCGATGGCGCAGTGGTAGCGTCGTCGCCTTGTAATCTAGGGGTCCCGGGTTCGATACCCGGTGGAGGTACAAGTGGTTCGGATCCCACTTTAAACTGTAGGTCCAGTCCCAATTAGCCTTACTGTGCATAAAGTGGACTTAAAACACCAAATCAATCAATCAATCAAAACTCGGCGTACTAAATTCTGCGTTAATCTATGCTACGCAATTTTTTTACGCTCTATAACTTAGCGACATCGAGATCCATCGACATCCAGGAAAACGCTGCAGTGCATCGGCGCGCTCAAGGTTGCCAGGGGTACGAGAAAGTTCTCGCCGATATAAAATATTCTCGCAACAATTACAAGACGGAGCGACTGTCATTTACGTGGGATATACCTGATACTTTGTGTAACAATATGAAGTAAAAAAAAAAGAGCTTACGCGTCTTTTTATATTTGTTATCACACCGGCGGAAATTTCAAAGAATTAAGTATCAGGTATATCCCACGTAAATGACAGTTCACTCCGTCTTGTAATTGTGGCGAGAATATGATATATCGGCGAGAACTTTCTCGTACCCCTGGCAACCTTGAGCGCGCCGATGCCCTGCAGCGTTTTCCTGGAGGTCGATGTCGGTAAGTTATAGAGCGTAATTTTTTTTTGTCTTGAGATAAAAGTGTCCCCCCTTTTTTTTTGCATACGATCGCTCTCTTTGAAATTCTATAAAAAAGAAATGGGTGGTCTGATTCTAATGAAATTTTATTACGGTGCAACCAGGAAGGTTTTGAACAATTCTTAATTTTCAGATTTTTAAAATTTGTCAAAAAACTATTCTTATCAATTTTTGCGAAACTACTTCTCTTATAGTATTGTAGTCCTACAAATACAATTTTGGTCTTGCTTTGAAGGTCTTTGCATCTGTTTTTCAAATCCATTATCATTGTCAATTCACATTGCAAAATAGATTTTTAATCAACGGAGTACAGGGTGTCTACCAAAATAAAAAATCCAAAATTCTTGATCTTTCTTCCCTTTTTCTTAACCTTATTTAATCGCTCACTACTTAGGCATAGTTGCAAATTTAGATATTTTTATTCAATGAAAAACCCTTACCAGAAGGCCGGTGAAGATGAAAACTGAAGCTGTGCTTGACTTGCTTTAATTATTAATGCATGTAAAAATTAATGCTCCAGATATCTTAGATGGGGAATGGCCACATTACGTTATGTAATATTTTTACAAAACTTTATGCATACAAAAATGTAATTCTTAAGAACCAAAGTAAACAAATTTTAAACACAACTCAATATAATTTAAATTTCCAAATATTCAATATTATCATATCCCAGGACAGGTATATAACAATTTAACTCGCTACACTGTAAAAAAATAATAATAATTAAAAAAATAGCAAACATTCTTGACCACAAGCATGATTTCTTGAATATCTTGACTGGTAGACAGCCTGGAGTAAATATGTACATGGAACGTGTCCAACACTGTTAGCACTAAGAGCCTGCAGTTTCTATGGTTCAACGGACATTGCCGCATTGATATGTGCAAGAACCATTTCAATTCAACTTTTTTGGGACACAAATTTGATACATTATATATTAGAAAAATCAATTCATTCGTGAATATATATCCATAAGCATAAGATAAAAAAAAAGTTTTAGTTGAGCAAAATGGGCATTTACAGCTGCAGGCATGCATTTGAGGAATCTTATGAACTTGAAGGTTACCAACCTTACCACTCTTTCACTGTAGCATCAATCTGTTTGAACATAATTTCCTTACATCAGTCTAATACTGGGATGCTTCTCCATTTTCTACACAAGTATCAATTTGCAACAAATGAGAAAGGGCTATCTAGTCCAAACTTACCTGCACATTGCCATGTTCTTTTCAGAAAACCATAGAAGATAGAACAGATGTTGTTCACTTTGTTAATATTTACAATTTTTTTCCTGAAATCTACTTGATGTCCTCTTTCCACATACATAAAATAGAAGAAATCATGAAAGAAACTAAAAACTTCGGTAAATATCTGATATTCCCCGGACACCTATAACTTCTTCGTTTTGTCAATTTTTGACATTTGTATTTACCTATCTGCTTCGTGGAACATTCTTTAATTCATTCACGTTTTTTTGATCAAAGTAATTGTACTTTTTTTTAATAAAAGTGTTTTTGTAACTGAAGAACGTACGTTTCCGCAAATGGTTTGTGGGGCTATGTGTCGATGGTTCGTAGGGCTATGCGAGAATGGTGTGTGGGGCTACACATGTTTCTTTCGAAACCAATTTTTAACTATTGTAACCTAAACGTGACCCTACCTAACCTAACCTTACCGGGAATCGTTCGTGGGGCTATGTGTCAATGGTTGAATTTCCGCTATGAAACATTCCCACATCACACAAAACACCTTCCAGATGTTAAACAATGCTACAGGAACTTATTACCGTTAAGTAGTTTCTTCTGTAAAAATGAAAAAATCTGTCCGGGGAATATCAGATTAGTACCAAAACTACTTCCAAGGATTCGAAATCCCAAGCGGAATACTCATAATGAATTCCAACAATGTGCATATAAATTGTTCACTCCTATTCTCAAGAGTGTAAGCGAAATGCAATGACATAATTTGACACAGTACAAGTAAAATTCATCAACGAAGAAAGCGTAACATCTAGAAGTTGGAATTTCAAATGGGTGATTACAATACACGTGAACAAGATATGCGGAGCGATTATAGCTTGGCATTTATGCGCAAAATGAGTGTATAGCAAAGGACATCAAATATTCATTATATGTTAAGGGCTAAACTTTTGAAAGAAGATAACAATACACTGGGTGTGTTTTTTATTCCATCATAAAACAGAAGGTACAAGATTATGGGATTCTCACATATGAGGAGATGCACAAACATTACCAAACTAATTTATCCCACTCCCTAATCACAGCCTCTCTGCCTTTGCTCATTTACGCTGTACCATAGACTATAGAAACAAAGTGAGAGTCCATGGTCACAATAAAATGTTCCAGCGAGCTATGATCAATTGAAGGGCTTGGGTGGAAAACATGGTAAGTGACATTTTGGTATTTTTGAGTTCCAAAGTAAAATGTGCCATCCTTCAATTTTAGAGTGAAATTGCCATGTCATACAATTTGCATTGGACTCGGTGAAGCCTTCTGAAATTGCTAAACACAACACAAAAACAATTTATCTACAGTATAGCTTCTAATAATATTTTTTCATAATGAACTCAGAAATGACCAAGGTGTCACTTAGCATGTTTTACACACAGATACCTTCATTTGCTTCCTATGAACATTTCTCTTGCATAAGTTACTCATTATTTTTCAAATCGTATAAGGAGCATATATTTTTTTACCCAGTCAATTAGAGTAACATTAGCTTGATGGTACACTATCATCAGGCTTTTTCCCATTAATGAATGATATCAAGAGAATTTGATGCACTTACTTACCTGAGTAACTCTCAACTGTACCAGGCTATACTGAATAGTTGAAAGCATATAATTCCTGTTGTAAATAATTTTTGGTGTGATACCACAGATTTTTATGTTACTTTTTTATCGATTGTCTATGCATGTGTGCACATGGTGCATACATACTCCCTCCCATGGATTCCAATAATACCCACATGTTACAAATTCATAAAATTGATTGATTGATTGAGTTTACTTTACTTCGCGTTTTGTGCCTCTTGGCTAATTTGCGAAGATGGGGATGAGTGACAAAATTGATGAATGGACATTCACAAACAACCTAGCCCGAGCAGGATTCGAACTCGGGACCCTTGGCGTCGCAGCGCAATGTGCTAACCACTCAGCCACAGGGTCCGTCACAAATTCATAAAAGATCCAAAGGAATTAAGATAGTTAATTTTCCTATGGACATCACTGAGAAACATTAAACTGTATAATAAATAAAATTGAAAACTAATTTACAGGTAAAGCACTAATTTATTTTGAGAATAATCTTGTTCACTGGTCATACATAAAGGAAGGTCACATTTCATTATTTTCTTTGACTCTAAAAAAAGGGGAAAGAACATAAGTTAAATGAAATTATGTTGTCCACGTATACAAAATACACATGTTTTTGGTGACATTAAAAGCATGTAGTAAAATGCATGGTTTTAAGGAAAATACAGTTTTGCAGGATAACTTTTTGATATTCTTAGTATCAATCAATAGTATCAATGCACACAGCACTTGGATGAATACGAATTTAACGTCATGGAGAATGCTAAAACAGCGTTCACAATAAAAATCAAACGAAGAGATACCCAGGTGGCATCTCATAAAACTAGGATTCCTAGCACTATAATTCACTGTCACACACACATGCTGACGCAGAAAATTGTGTGCGAGAGAAAAAGAGAAACATTGAAAACTGAGTGAATAGTCTTTGACAAAGTATAAGCTGACCACATTGTTATATTCATATGAACAGTCTATTCACAAGAAGCTCTTTTGCAGCTCACCATTGTTACGATGCACACGTGTAGGCTCTATTTCTACAGACATGATATCTGAGGTTCCTTGAAAATTTCAACATCGTCACTGTATATGATACCAATATTGTGGAAAACTGCACACGCGATAACAATGTCTCGAACTGTTTCCAAGTCTTCTGGACAAACGTGGAAAACGTCGCTTCCATATCCCAAAAGTACTCTCCACAACATTCCTCTGCTGTGCATGGGCATTGTTGTACCTCTTTCAGGATCAGTTGGTGGGTCTTGGAATGGACTGTAGAGGTATGGTCGAGCTGAGCTGAATATCCCTTTGCCATGAAGAATTGCATCTTGTCCTTTGGAATATCGAATTATCATAAATACTTCCTGCCCATCTAGCCACGAAGTCAAGAACTCCCTTTTGGGACCTGCACTACCTGAAAAAATAACAACAAAATATCCTTAAGACTGATCTCACAATTTAAAATAAGAACATGGAAAGTTGTAAAGAAAATTCATTCTACATAAATTGATGCCTAACCACAAATTAACCCAATACACATACCTGATTATAAAATGTCCATATCTTGTGCATTTTGAAATGCAGAAAATACTCATTGCTGAAGTTAATAACATGAAAATAACTGTGTTTGTAAAAGTTTTTCAGTATTATTCAAATCTAAACAATTGCTACATACTTAAAAAATATACAATTAGTTAATGTTACTATAGCACCTATCCTTACCTGCCTAAACTACTTGCATAAGTGCACACGAGCAGGATGGTAAAATTATTCTCATCAGAAAACCTGTTCAGTATTTGCTTATAAGCACATGTAGAATATGATTTATGTAAATGCATGAGTGTACTAAGAGAATATCGAAATTACAAAAGCAGAGTTTGGACCTATATTAATTTATGTCAAATAAAAATTATCTGAAGGGATACAGCCTCTTCTGTGTACACCTTTGGAATGGAAAATAGAAGAGAAATATTCATGATTTCACAATTATGCTTGTTCAAATATGTTTATGTTAAATCATATACTTTTGTGTAATCATATATACTGTAGTAATGAAATAAAATCAGTGACTACCTTCATTCACCAGGTGATGAACCAAGCTTTGGGGCTATTTTCACCAGGTCTCGTGATTTGTCACTGTGGAAATTTATTTTTAAGACACAAATATTTTCTTGTATTCTTTCTTTTGTAGTGCATGTTAGGGAGGGCAGTTAGGTATTCCATGTGTGTGTCTAAAAATAATCAGAAACTTCTATAGTGCACAGGTTAGGTAGTTTGATTAACTGTTATTGTCTTGTTTATTTTCCCAAGTTAGTGTGAGTAATTTGACATACATACATTGAAAATGTGTGAAAGATATACCTGGTCTCACCACATTGTGCCAGTAGTTGCACCCAAAATAGAAATACTAGGTACCCTTAACAATCTGTACTCCCTCAAGAAAGTAAATGCCTTGCATGGTTTATGTTAAATGTTGAGGTTTTCACAATTTTTAGTTCGCACAGATGTGTCATTGTGAAATAAAGTAGCCCGACCCTGTGGCCGAGTGGTTAGCACATCGCGCTGCGACGCCAAGGGTTCCGGGTTCGAATCCCGGTCGGGCTTGGTTGTTTGTGAATGTCCATTCATCAATTTCATCATTTCATCACTCATCCCCATCTTCGCAAATTAGCCAAGAGGCACAAAACGCGAAGTAAAATAAACTAAATCAATCAATCAATGAATGAAATAAAGTAGGTCTGTTACCTTACTGTGAAACAGCCTGAGGGCTTCGTGCAAGTGAATATAGCACCTAGCATGACATTCCACAACAGGAGCTAAAATTCTTGGTCGTTAAGTTAGGAGTGTTAGGTTTGGAGTTGACGTGTTCTTTCGCTCTTTTTGTGTGCACATAAACGGTTTTTTACTAATAAAAGGCGGCGAAAGTAACCGTAGAAGGAAGGTTTTAAATTACGCCGGTCATATTTTGGAATCAAATACATCCGTTATTTGTGTTTTCCGGGAGTTGGAAACAATTTAATATTACGTAAACATTGAAATCTGTCCATTAAAAAGAAAACAAAACACAATTCTCGAGGGAGTACATTGGGTTAACGGCCCCGAAATCCTATTTTATTCCATTATTTTGCTACACAACTGAGTAACAAATCGATGCACTACTTCAAAATCAAATAATGTTCAAGCAGAAGCAATATTATTATAATACAGGATTACACTTTTCTTTATGAATCAATAAACCGAAGAAAGAGAGGCAGTACAACCAATTAACAAGGTTTATGTTTCCTCAAACTAACATAATTACGTAGAGAGTAGTTCAATTTACATACCTGATGCAAAACTGAGGCATAAAAACTGGACAAGACAGCTGTTGCAATGAGAAAATCTTCAAAATATCCATCCTCTTCATCATAGTTTCTAACTGCAACGTCCATTTTTATTTTCTCAAGAGAACATTCTGTATCTCAAGAGACCTGTTTCGTTCTCTTGGCGAATACAGGATCTTAAGACCGAATATCGCTCTTACGCTGCCAAGAAGTGTCTATGAAACAGCGAATCTTAAGATGGATCTTGCTTGCTTGCTTGCTTGGATTCATTAATGGCCTTCACCTGTTTTGGTGACTTTTGGCCAAGTTGAGACTCTCACTTTTCTTCTTACGTGTGATTTTTTTTTGTTTTTTTTTTCGATCTAAATTGTGTGTTGAGTGGTTCTGTTAGTTGTTTCTAGACGATCACACAGTTTGGGAATGTTAGTACACAGTTAAAACATTTACTATTCTTCGCTCCTTCGAGACACACCGAGGAGTCTTCTTACTAGGTATCTTGTGCCCTGGTGGGGATGAGAAAACAAAAACATGTAGAAAATTGTATACACAGGGTTACATTTTATTACATAAATGTTAGTGTTATATATTTTTTTCCTTGTTATATGGTGATTTGGGATTTCTTTATGAACTTCCCAATGCAGTTTATGATGTGTGTATTTTGGGTAAAAACTGAATGTATTTAGTTCAGTGGGTGTTGGAATTTTCAATTGATTCACCATTAGTGAGGAAAGATATAACTAGCTGTATTAGTTGTTGTAAGAGTTGTCTCATTTCTGGGATGGTTAATAGTTGCTGATTTTGTAACATGGTTCCTATGAGGTTGTTTAATTGGGTTAGAGTGTTATACAGAGTATTTGATTGTACAGTGGGGAGTACAGATTGTGTAGTGTCTGTGTGTACTTGTTTTGTCTGTAATGTGTTTGGTGTTGGTTTGATGGATTTTTCCTCTTCTCTATGATGTGAGGTTGTGGGTTTTTCTTCTGATTGAATCTGTTGTGGCATACAATCTTTCTGTTGGGTGGTTTGATCTATAGATGTCGGCGGGTGTTGAAATCTGAAATTGGGTCCCCATTTTTTTATGCTTGTAGCATATGAGCAATCGGTTACAGGTGGTATGGCTTTCCAGCACGTAACATACGTATCTTGTCTTCTCGGTCTATTGTCAGTTTCTATGGGTTCTGGAGGAGTAATTTCTTTTCGTTGTATAGGACCTGTTCTACTATCCTTGCTCAGTGGGGGAAAACATGTGGAGTTATTAGTTGGTGGGGGTGCGTTTTGAAAATTTGGATTGTAATATCTTCTTTTTGCTTGTTGGTATGATAGATTTTCGTACGCCATTAATCTTGATATTTCTCGTTCGATTTCCCACATGTTGCATATTTTATCATTGGCAGAGTGTACCCCCCCGCAGTGGATGCATTTCTGGGTGCACAAGTATGATTCGTTGTGTTCCAGATTACCGCATCTGGGACATTTTGGCTTGCTCTTGCACTGCTTTTTTAGATGTCCAAATAGATAACATTGGGTGCATTGTTTTACATTTGGAACGCTAGGTGTTACTTGCACCCTATGTTTAAGGATGTATAGATATTTAGGTAGGGCCTGTCCTTGGAAAGTTATTTTAATCATTCGGATAGGTTCATACTTTGTTTGTCCAGTTTCTGTATTGTATATGCGTCTGGTCATTCTTTCTATTTTGAGTATAGGTATTGTTGTTTCTGTTGATTCATTAATCTCGTCTTCAGAGAATTCTAAATCTATTCCATACACAATCCCTTCCCTTTGTGTGGTACCATATGGGATATGTGCTGTAATGTTACTTTTAGTTAAGAAAAGGTGATCCTGGGTGAATTGATTAGCTGTATCCCTATTCTTGAAGAACATTTTGTATCTATTTTTTCCTACTTGGATTGTTGTATTTATGTTGTCATGGAATGGTTTTAACATTTTGCCTAATTTTAAGCCTGTGAAATATCCTTGGAATGTTGGCACAGGTTCCACCACAACTATGTATGGTCCTGGATGAGAATTATAATATAAGTTAACTGGACGTACTTGGTTTCTCTTAGTAATGTTTTCGCTATTATTGGTAGGACTATGTCCTCGTTTTTGTGCGACTCTGGTGTTACTACTGTGTGTGTCCATGTTGTTGTCTTCATCTGGGATAATGCTTAGTATTGCTTGTTTCAGTATGTCATTATTTGGGTTAAATGTCATTGTTAGTACGTAGGGAATAATATCCCCAGAATTGTGAAAATGTTATACTATTATCTACATATAGTGTGTGTGTGCGCGATTTGTAATTAATTAATACACTTACAAGGGAGGTCTAAGTCTCCCCCTCAGATTTCCATGAAACTTGGCAGGTGTATAGAAGCCCCCCCCTCAAACGTCAAGATGAGGAGAAATTGAAGTAGGGATCTGACCCCGAAACCACGTAAATAGGGCTTAGGAAGAAACAGGGGGCATAGGGTCTCTCCATACACCTGTCAAATTTCATGGGAATCGGGGGGACACAGGGGTCAGATGATCCCCACGTCAATTTTTCCTCATCTTGACATTTGAGGCGGGTTTTGCCCCCTAAAACAGTTTTTTAGCCGAAACAAAAAAAAACACGTATTTCTTCCTTTGGGCCCCTCTATACACCTACCACGTTTCATGGAAATCGGAGGTGAACACAGGGGTCAGATCCCCACTTCAATTTGTCCTCATCTTGACATTTGAGGGCAGGTTGCCCCCTAGAACAGATTTTTAGCCGAAACAAAAAAACACGTATTTCTTCATTTGGGCCCGTTTATACACACACCTGCCAATTTTCATGGAAATCGGAGGGGGCCACAGGGGTCAGATCCCCACTTCAATTTGTCCTCATCTTGACAATTGAGTGGGTTTTGCCCTGTAAAACAGTTTTTAGCTGAAACAAAAAAACACGTATTTCTTCCTTTGGGCCCCTCTATACACCTACCACGTTTCATGGAAATCGGAGGGGAACACAGGGGTGAGATCCCCACTTCAATTGTCCTCATCTTGACATTTGAGGGCAGGTTGTCCCCTAAAACAGATTTTTAGCCGAAACAAAAAAACACGTATTTCTTCATTTGGGCCCGTTAATACAAACACCTGCCAAGTTTCATGGAAATCGGAGGGGGCCACAGGGGTCAGATCCCCACTTCAATTTGTTCTCATCTTGACAATTGAGTGGGTTTTGCCCTGTAAACGGTTTTTTAGCTGAAACAAAAAAAAAACACGTATTTCTTCCATTGGGCCCCACTATACAGCTGCCAAGTTTCATGGAAATCGGAGGGGGACACATAGGTCAAATACACACTTAAATTTGTCCTCATATTGACATTTGAGGGGGGTTGCCCCCTAAAACAGTTTTTTAGCAGAAACAAAAAAACACGTATTTCTCCATTTGGGCCCGTTTATACACACACCTGCCAAGTATCATGGAAATCGGAGGGGGACACAGGGGTCAGATCCTCACTTCAATTTGTCCTCATCTTGACATTTGAGGGGGTTTTTACCCCTAAAACAGTTTTTTAGTTGAAACAAAAAAACGCGTATTTCTTCCATTGGGCCCCACTATACACCTGTCAAGTTTCATGGAAATCGGAGGGACACAGGGGTCAGATCCTCACTTCAATTTGTCCTCATCTTGACATTTGAGGGTTTTTTTTCCCATAAAAGAGTTTTTTAGCTGAAACAAAAAGACACGTATTTCTTCCATTGGGCCCCACTATACACCTGCCAAGTTTCATGGAAATCAGAGGGACACAGGGGTCAGATCCTCACATCAATTTGTCCTCATCTTGACATTTGAGGGGATTTTGGCCCTTAAAACAGTTTTTTAGGTGAAACAAAAAAACACGTATATCTTCCTTTGGGCCCGTTTATACACACACCTGCCAAGTATCATGGAAATCGGAGGGGGACACAGGGGTCAGATACTCACATCAATTTGTCCTCATCTTGACATTTGAGGGGGTTTTGCCCCCTAAAACAGTTTTTTAGCTGAAACAAAAAAATACGTATTTCTTCCATTGGGGCCCACTATACACCTGCCAAGTTTCATGGAAATTGGAGGGGGACACTTATATAACCTCCCTTGTTAGTCTTACACTTTGTAATTATATAACACTGCATACGTCGTTCGGAAAGTAAGTTCCATCATGCAATAAAATGAAAAATATAAATAGTAATATCATGATCTTTATAGGGGTGAGAATATATACATGGTACAACATTCACACATAATCGCCATAAGAATTCAAGCACGCGTCACAGCGAGATACCAAGTTCGTTATACCCCTATCATAGAACGTTTCCGCCTGAATGGAGAACCATTAGGAAACTGCAAGTTTCAGTTCTTCGTCAGTACCATAATGTTTTTGGGATTTTCGGAGAGCTGGTGAGGGACCCAACGGTTACACAATTCAAATTTCAAATTTACTGTTACAATTTCATACAGCACAGTTCTGGAGATTTGTGGAAACTCTAATGACAGCTCAGACAAAGTGAATCGTCTGTTCTCCCTAATCTGCTCTTCCACTAAACGAACCAAATTGGGATTCACAACAGACGGTCGACCACTTCGTTCTTCATCATGAACACTAACCCGTCCACCTCGAAACCGTCTCACCCATCTTCTTACTATTGAAGCACTCATTATTCCTTCTCCATACACCTCACAAATCTGACGGTGGATATCCGTAACTGGAACATTACGTGCATCCAGAAAACGGATCACGGACCGTACCTCACGCTTGGCGGGAGTTTGGATTGTCCGAAACATAACAACAACGCACTACGCACTACTTTCCTGACCAACTTGCCTCAGACTGATGTCTGGACTTCATCAAGGTTGTGGCTACACAAGGCGCATGCGCATTCACACTGCCCCGCTTGCAACGCCACGGTATTCATCAGTGGAACTTACTTTCCGAACGACGAATATATTATAATGTTTTATTTTAATTTTTAAAACTGTAACTGTAGAACAATTGTATAATTTTTGTATAACATTTCTATCTTGTTATATGTGTTAAAGGTTTCATCCTGGAATGGAATGTCTCACATTTATGTGTGTTTTCATTTCCATTATATTGGAATGAATACATATTCGTTTCAATGGCATTTACAAAATCACCTCTGACATATTATGTTAAACAAGTAAGATTATTTTTGTGTACGAGTGTGTTAGCCGATGCGTAGCAAAGTATTTTAGGAACAACACTTGAAAAAAATTCTTGTAGGACTAACTAATGAAAAATTTCTTTGTAATCGAAGATCATAATACCTTTTAAGGTGTGGTAATATTATAATGGGATTGAGATACGGAACTCTCGGATCCGAATCCGGATCCAGATTTGAAACTTTCGGACCCGGATCCGGAATTTTCGGATCCGGAACTGTCAGATCCGGAACTTTCGGATCCAGATCCAGATCCGGAACTTTCGGATCCGGATCCAGATCCGGAACTTTCGGATCCAGATCCAGATCCGGAACTTTCGGATCCAGATCCAGATCCGGAACTTTCGGATCTGGATCCAGATCCGAAACTTTCAGACCCGGATCCGGAATTTTCGGATCCGGATCCAGATCCGTAAATTTTGGATCCGAACCCGGATCCGAATGGATCCGAATTTTTTGGATCCGGATCCGTTTGGCCATCCCTAGTCTGGACACATTTTTCGCCCGTTCGAAATATCGAAATAATGCGAATTGTTGGCGTTTTTAGCTTATTTTTTTAAAGAAATGTCCTAAAACAACGAAAAATGTCATGAAATACAACATTCTTGTATTTTCTAGGCCATGTTTATGTACCTAGTCTTACCATAAATACTGTCCCAAAGTTGTAAGTAAATAGACACAAAATGGTAAGAGATATTTTAATATAAGAATAACATGAGGTGCATGGATGCATTATGAACCAAAATCACAAATAATTATTCGAAATGGCCACCTTTAGCACTGACACACTTCTGAAGTCTTCGTGGCCACTCATCAATGGAATTACGCAACACATCAAGTGGAAACTCCGCAGCTGCCTTCTGAAGAGACCGCTTTAAACTGTCAATATTGGGATGTCTCTTCTTGCAAGCCATCTCCTGAAGCTTGGACCACAATTTGTAGTCCAAAGGGTTTAAGTCTGGACTGGCAGAGGGCCAATCTGACGTGGAAATGAAGTCAGGAACATTTGCCTCCAACCACTGCTGGGTAGTGCGTGCTTTGTGTGCTGGGGCTGAGTCCTGCTGGAAGCTCCAGTTCTCTCCATGAAAGATGGTGTCGGTAAGATTCTTGAATGGTTTCTCAAGCACTGTCTGCTGGTACACTTTGGCTGATGTTTTTACCCCTTTTTCACAGAAATGGAGCGTGTCCTCATAGCAAATGTTCCAGACTTCATTTCCACTTCAGATTGGCCTTCTGCAAGTCCGGACCTATAACCTTTGGACTACAAATTGTGGTCCAAGCTTCAGGAGATGGCTTGGAAGAAGAGACATCCCAATATTGAAAGTTTAAAGCGGTCGGTCTCTTCTGAAGGCAGTTGCTCATTTTCCAGTCGATGTGTTGCGTAATTCAATTGATGCATGGCCACGAAGAATTCAGAAGTGTGTCAGTGCTAAAGGTGGCCATTTCGAATAATTATTTGTGATTTTGGTTCATAATGCATCCATGCACCTCATGTTATTCTGATATTACAATATCTCTCACCATTTTGTGTCTATTTACTTACAACTTTGGGACAGTATTTATGGTAAGACTAGGTACAAAGAACATGCAAGTTTTCCAACATTTTACTCAAGAGTCAACTATATAGTTATACGTACATGGAATAATTCCGACAGCCACCTTAAATCATGTATTTCTCTCGATTTTTTCAACTTCTATCGAAACCATTTGCATCACAGAGCAAAGCGGCTGGGTTCTAACAGGAGATCGAGTGCGTATCTACCGTCACACGAGAGCCACATCTTCGTATTTGTCGCACCAGATATGTTTTGAATTACCAAGCTAAGTGCGCACCATCGGCATTTGTCGAGCGAGTAATAATGGAGCTCAGTCGTTAGGGCATCTGACTACTATGCGAGAGACCCGGAGTCGATCCCCTGCAGAGGAGAACCGGGATGTTTTCCACCTATTCAAACTGCTCCGGCACCCACCCAGCATCATATGAAGCTGGTACCTTGAGGAAACTTTGAGGGATAAATGTAGCCAGGAGCGTGGTGCTGATCACATCACCCCCACCTTCGGCCGTGATCAAGAAAGTGTGGGACCCTAACTCCACGCCCCTATACACCTTCATGGAAAAGTGCAGGGGAGCACTTTACCTTTACTTCCTCAAAAATCTGTTCCAACATATCAAACTGTCACGAAATTACAAGCACAATGGAGTATTAAGTTTCGGTATATCTGGCAGATAAATGTTTCGAAAACAAAAACGCGAATTTTGGGAAACGTAACACTAACAAGTCAAAAAAATATAATGCCAATTTTTGGTGCCATAATATATCGGTATCTGTCACGTGAGATTGATTGATTTTAATTTTTTGGGTGCGTCGCCACTTATGGTTAGTGTTGCCCACGAGACGAGACTTTGGCCTGTCTCGTCTCGAAAATATTAGTTTGTCTCGGGACACATGATCAATCTCGTCTCGTCTCAAATTTTTAAAAGCCTGTCCCGTCTCGTCCCGTGGGCAACACTACTTATGGTCATTATGCACTCTTCAGTATATAAGGAGAAAATTCCATTATCTAAAATTCTTACCTTAGAATTAAGAAAGGGGTATGGAAAATAACTTTCCCAAAATACATTTCAAGATATCAAACTCTCACGAAGAGGTGTAAGCCATGTGACTTACAATTTGAAACAGTAGTTTTAAAACACAATGAAGGTATAATTTCAGATATTTGCCAGAAAATGCGCTAAAATGAAAATGTGAATTTTGGGAAAAATAACACCGTATAGTAAAAAATAAGAAAAATAAGAAAATACACCAATTTTAAAAAAAATAACAAAATAGTCTGCCGATTAGGTATAAATAAGACAAGAATATCAGTTGTAATTTATTGCATTAGTAACAGTGAGTCCTAACCTAATTTTCGGCATAATCACCACCGTTGTTCTGGCATTTGTCGCAGCATGGCACTAAATTTTGTATGTCCATGGTATATGTGTCTGACAGCAAAGACTGGAACTATATCTACCGCAGTGTAGCTGTCAAATCCTTGCCCTGCCAGAAACCTCTTCAGTTAAGCAAAGATATGAAATTCGGTACAGTCAAGGCCAGGCCTGTTCAGGGAGGAGTGGTCCAAGATCTCTCACCTGAAGTGATGCAAAGGGCCCGTGTGTACGCAGCTGTATGGGGTTGTTCACATTCGATTGGCCTTCCGTGAATTGTCTGCACCATCGTCTGACCATACTATCACTCATGACGTCCAATCTGCACACCTCACACGATTGCTGGTGGCTCTGTGCCAAATTCTGTGCGTGCAATGTAGGCTACATCGTAGTCGGTGGGAGACTGTGTGAGAGCTGCAATCTTTAACCTAAAACTGTCCTAAAACGGCTGTATTGCAACTGTACCAGATTATAGCTACATGCCACTTCTTCCTGCCTGCATTTGTGTGTGTCGCTCTCCGACCACTAGTGTTGTGTATAGGCACCATTGGAGCTTTTTTCAGGATGCCCCTCGTATATGAACTTTCAGAAGCTTTTATTATTAGTGTTTTCCTGTTTTAATGTGTGGTTAGCTAAATCAGGTACCTATACAATGCAATTCTATAAATTCCTTGCGTTAAATTTCTAATACCTACATACCCTTTTCGTCAGCAATAATGGTATAACTGCATGTTGTGAGTTTCACAGTACTTCACTTGGATATACTGTACTGAACCAGAAATCCCATTGATAATGTAAGGAAATATGACACTTTATTTTGTTCGATTCAGTTCACTTATATGCAAGAGTTAATTTGTTTGCTTTACATAGAAGAGAGAAGTAGCTTTATGCATTGAAAAATGAGTCCGCACTCATGGTTCTTGCAAGCAGAGGGTTCTAACCTCAGTGCAAATATCAACATATAATACCGAGAATGTATAAGGAGACTGATAAATTACAAACTGTATTTATTAATCAATCTCTCTTCACTCTTATCTCATTTAGTCGTAACTTTAAAAATAATCAAGTATTTTATTTTAAACTTACTGCGTATGACAAAATTCCGTAATCCTTCCGTAGCTTGTGAATTGTAATAATTTTCCAAATTCACTATTTTGCAGCTTGAATTCAAATCATAGAGAATAGAGAAATTAAGTCAATTTCATAGAAGATAATATTGGTACTTAACAAAACCATACGTGGATCTGTATAGTTTATTATTTCCATTTGGAAAAACATCGATTTTGTTTAGTTTATAATTGTCAGGGAAAAATGTAAATTTTGTCCTGGAAAACCTGGAAAAGTCAGGGAATTTCATTTCTGCTTGTTTGTAGCCACCCTGGATGGTGAAGCAAACCGTCTCTTGGGCTAAATCTTCAGATACGTTTATGAAACAGCATGGCGTCTTAAGAGAGGTCTCAAGACGCTTTCCTTTCTTGAGAAACGACTATGAATATGGGCCTTACGTATTCTGCATTCCTAAGGGTTCTTCAAGTTTGCGTTTCGTTTTTTGCACGAAAAAAATCTCAATTTTCGAAATATCGAGTATTTTTATTTTGTTCGGTTTCGCTTGCGTTCACGCGATATGGCGGAGAAATCTTGACTAGCGTAGTCCATGATCAGTGGTTATGCAGTGTTGCAACCTTCTTTATAGAGAAATACCTACTTTCGTGTAATTGAGTTTGTATTTTTTCCCAGGTTCGAAAACTCCACGAACCATGCACGGATAGACCCACGAACCATTCATAAATAGCTCCACGAACCATGCACGGCAAGGTTAGGTTAGGTTCTGTTAGGTTAGGAAACATAGTTAAATTTGTTTTTCAAAATTAGAATTTTTTTTTCGGGTTCAAAAACCCCACGAACCATTATAAATAGCCCCACAAACCATTCACGGATAGCGCCACTAACCATTCATAAATAGCCCCACGAATCATTCACGGATAGCCCCACGAACCATTCATAAATAGCCCCACGAACCATGCACGGCAAGGTTACGTTAAGTTCTGTTAGGTTAGGAAACATAGTTAAATTTGTTTTTCAAAATTAGAAATTTTTTTCGGGTTCGTAAACCCCACGAACCATTCACGGATAGCCCCACGAACCATTCACGGATAGCCCCACGAACCATTCACGGATAGCCCCATGAACCATTCATGGATAGCCCCACGAACCATTCACAGATAGCCCTACGAACCATTCACGGATAGCCCCACGAACCATTCACAGATAGCCCCATGAACCATTCACGGATAGCTCCACGAACAATTCATATATAGCCCCATGAACCATTCATAAATAGCCCCACGAACCATTCATAAATAGCACCACGAACCATTCACGGATAGCCCCACGAACCATTCATATATAGCCCCACGAACCATTGACGGATAGCCCCACAAACCATTCATAAATAGCCCCACGAACCATTTACGGATAGCCCCACGAACCATTCACGGATAGCCCCACGAACCATTCATAAATAGCCCCACGAACCATTCATAAATAACCTTAGAGATACTGGGCGAAAGGGGGGGAGGGGGTTATAACTCCCATCAACCTCACATTGAGCACGCCACTGATCCTGTGCACGTCATGTTGTCGCAAGTTCGTAATCAGAAATGATGAACAGTAACTCACGTTTATTTACGTTCTAGAACTGTTACACAGTTACAAAACCGCGTATTTGGAAACACTGACTGGATGTTATGTCATGAAACGCTCGCAAATATTTGGTTCACGAAGTAGACGGACATCAAGGGAAACTCGTGCATCAGAGTGACATTAATGTCGAAAATTACATGATTTACCGGCAAAAAATTTCAACGAGGTGAAAACAAACTTCCAAGACCTTCCTAAAGTATAAATAAACCCATTTCGGTAAGTACTTTCTCCTGTAAAATTCAAGAAATATGTTTTGGGGATACAAAAATTTTACCCCAGGTTTAAACCCCCCCTTGAGCTTTTGAAATATTATGGAAAATGCTGTAGAAATAAAATGGTAAATGTCTGTTATATCGGAGACACATTTCTATCGGATATTTTCAGTTTTAAATGGTTCGTACTTACCAATTGTGTATTGCGGAACATAGTTGAAGGTGCCATTATGCTTTTTACACGAAAAAAAACTTAGATTTTTCACATCACGAGTAATTCTTTTGGGTCCTTTCTTCCGTTGCGAAACATACAATATGGCGCGCAAGCTGTGGATCATCATGCGTCGTGCTTGTGTTTTGTGGATTTGGAGTGGGTATGCAGTGTTTCAACCTTCTTAACCGAAAAATACCTACTTTCGTGTTCATTATGTCATCACAAACCATTGATGGATAGCCCCAAAAACCATTCCCGATTGCCCCAAAAGCCATTCACGATAGCCCCACAAACCATTGACGGATAGCCCCAAAAAACATTCACGATAGCCCCACGGACCATTTCCGGCAAGGTTAGGTTAGTTTGGGTTAGGTAAGCATAGTTAAAAAAATAAAAAAAATAAAAATCTCGTAAAAAGAAAGGCACGTTTGGAAACACTGGCGAGACCACGTAACTTTCGACACTCGTGCCATCTGCAGGTACATAATGGAAACAACGGCATAATGTTGTCACTTTGCACAAAATGCAAGTTTATTATATCAAAAGTGCGTATTTCTTGTTGTGTAGCATTTTACGGTGAGAAAATACCTCCACGAACTTTCAAAATACTACAGAAACTCATTTCCGTAAGTAGTTTCTTCTGTAAAAATGATGAAATGTGTCTCCGATATAACAGACATTTACCAATAAAATAAAAATTGCTAATTTATCACAGTCAAAGATCTGCGACAGTAATAATAATAATTATAATAATAATTTGAATTATTATTCCCATGCAGCATGGAGAAAAGCACAACATTCCAAACACACGCGTCTTTAATAGTGAATGCCTAGAAAATAAACACGAATTCTTGTAAATTAAATATGAGGGCAACTATGATTTAAAAGAAAAAAAAGTTGTTTTGTATATCAGCTGCGACAATGTTCAACGAACATGTACTTTATATGTGAACAATGAGCATTAACTAAATAAAGTTCTTGGTTTGTTGTAAGCTGCTAATGTAGACAAATGCTAGGCCATCAAGAATACACATTCACCAGTCCGCCTTCCCATTGTTTACGCGGTACGTTTGAATTTCTGATTTCGAATGACAATAAGCTTAACAATTAAGAATTTTTTTGTTGGTAAAAACAGCGAGTCAATCCAGACGTGCATAGTAAATTTTGAGAGCGGTATTGGCGTATTTCTCATAAATCTTTACAGTGTAGTTTGGGATCCATCGATATGTCTAAACAATGTAAGTGGCCGCAAAGTTCAAAGTCTACATACACATCATTAAGAATGTTGAAGAAGTGCTTTGTTAATGACCTAGAAGTGATAAATGTGTAGGAATGTCTTTAAACTTACTTTTAAACGCAAGAATAAGACTCAGTGAAATTTAGCAATGTGTATTCTTCATCGCACCTCATCATCCTGGGTGAGTTCCATAGGTAAAGGTAATGTGAATTTCCCCATGCATATAGCACCATGCCATGAAGGCACATGTAGTGGTGTAGTGGAGCCCAACACATTCTCGATCTCGTCCATTTTGGGGGTGATATGATCAGCACCATGCTCCGGCAGCCTTTATCCCCCAGGATTGCTCTCGGGTACCCATTGATATGAGGCTGGGTGCGGGGACAAGGCTGGAAAAATTCCAGCCAATTCCGGGAATCGAATTGAGACTAAACCATAGCGGCTCCTTGGATGAGTTTCATATTTTCATTATTTCAATTAATATATTTGCTTGTTTTTATGGATTTTCTGCACACTTAAAAAGTCTCGCCTAACATATTCAAATAACCGTTGACTAGACAATCATTTCGTAACAAAGAAACAAAAAATGCTCCTAGAATTTGTTAACAATCGAATGACTATAATGTAATTTTGTTCTATTGCTTTCAGAAATATATTTATGTAGATCTCTACTACTTAATAACAGTCGTGATATTAGTAGTAACAGCAGCTGCATTAGTAGTATTATTAGTAGTAATTAAACTAATTAATTAATTAAAGTATAATAAAACAATGATAATGTGAATTTGGAGAAAGTTGTAGAAATAACCCCTCCCTTGATAAAATCCTGCATACGCTACTGAATATATGACAATTACATTTATATATATTTTGTGTTCTGGGATAGAAAGTACAGTATTTAGAAACATTACGACTTAGCACCACAAATTATTATTATTATGTTGGCAGTTTTTAGTTTACGTAGTTCTCGAATTATCAGCATTGTACATCCAACATCTCTAGCGTTTGCACGCCCTCGATAACACTTTCCGCTCTTTTTATATTGAAAACAACTGCCTGCAGTCGAAGCGTCAGTATCGTGAACCAGGATCACACACCAAAACGGTCGCGAATGGCCGATCTCGTTTTGATGTTCCTAGATCACGATCAAGTGTTGAACCGTCTTCGTGCAATGGAATTTTCCAGTGATCCTTTCCCGATCCGAGTTTAAAATTTGATCTTCGTTCGTGCACATGGCCATTAGCTGTGTATATCACCCTAACACATTCTGTTACATTTCTAACCAATGCACTCCAAAATTGCAATGTAAAGACACCACAGATTGTGTAAAGATAGTGTACCGGGAGATCAAGACCGCCTATGGGCCTCACATGGTACGTACATGTCATAGTTGTTCTGTAAAGAATGGTATTCATTTAATGCCTTTTGATGTGTCTATGATATGGCTTGAAGCAAAGGACCACGTGATAGATTGTTGCTCTTGCCGCACCTTAAGAATAAAAGCATGTGCATGTGCCGATGTGCCCTTCGCATTGAAGTTAATAGCACATAGCGAGGGAATCCCAATTCCGTAAATCACTATCCACCACAGTGGAATTGAACATTTCTCGTGACCAGGAACGTTCTTTCAAATGTAAAAGATGGAAGATAGAAAAAGAAGGGAGGTTAGTTTCGTGCACGATAAATTGCAATACTTTTTTTTCATCTGGAAATTAATTGAATAACATCACCAGATGTCGGCGCACCTGGCACGGCACTGCACTCCGACACGACCAATGTTGCCAGTACACTTCGTAATTTAAAAGAAAACAAAAACATTTTTTATGAATATGGCATAATTAACCCCATAACTTGTCTGTAATGCACAGAATTACTCCCACAGAGTACTACATGCACGGGGAATTTTTCCTTTCTTTTTTCTTTACCTTTTATGCATAGAATGCATAAAAATGTATCGTTCTTTATCAATTCGATAAATTCCCATTGAGACCATCGAGATACATCAAATTTTATTGCAAGCGACTCCATATCTGTTTTTTATCAATGTTTTTCTTCCCTTCGTACAATATTTTTTTACACCTTACAAGCTTTTATTCCAAACTGAACTTTCAGGCAGAGAATTATTTTCATGTTTAATGTTTAAAGAAAATCCATATAGATAACGTTAATAACTAATACAAGGTTCATGTCTCTATCGCTTTTTGTACAAAAGTTAAGAACGTTCAAAGTCTGGTTGCATGACTTTTGGGACACCCTGTATATCTCAGGAATGTTATGTGATACACAAATTTTGAGACTTTCTCTGAATTCCTCGCACCTCGAAATTAGTAAATAACACGTTATTTCATCCAGGATACAGAACAATAAGTTGAAATTTGTTCCCTAGCATAGGCGTAGCTAGAACTTTATATTTGGGTGTGCACAAAGAAAAAAAACGAGGTCTTGTACCTTTGTAATAGCATATTTTGCAATACAATCACTTGGCTCTTTAACTGCACTGATCTTTGTAAAGGAATATAAATTCACTAAATGACACTGTTGAAAATTTCTGAATATATGTACTAGAAAAAATCAAATTGCATAGAAATTACACACACAAAAGATGTTCATAAATGTTACCAAAAAAATCATCAAAATACATGTCATATATAACAAGAGACGTCTGTCAAAAGGTACAATGTTCTTAAACTCATCAATAACTTCATTTACATCAATAGACTAAACTTTTTCCTGTTCCACACATAGCAAAAGCAGGGCTTCCAATCTATCCTGCATCTGAGTTGCTCTTAATTTAGTTTTAACTTGGGTAAGCTTGGAGAAAGCTCTCACACGTGCAGCTTGTGACAGGTATAGAAGAAAAGCGCTGTAGTACAGAGTAGAATGCAGTAAATAGCTTATTTCTCTCTTCTTTCTCAAAAAACTCCTGTAACGTAACAGATGAACTTCCCTTAGGTACAGAGGATTTTCCTTTCAGAAGTCTTACTTCTGCTGCCAACTCGTCGCCTGACAATTTGAATGTTCTAGCTAAGACGGCTATTTCTTCATCCTTTACATTCAAGTCAACCAGATTTCCCATGGCACTGATTACCCCAACAGTTTCTTGACAAAATCTCTCATCAATACCACAAACAACTGAGTCTAAAAGAGGATAATAACAAGAAATTCTCATCTCTTCTTCCTTTGTTTCGTACAAATACTGCGAGCTGACTGATTTGTCAAGAGTCTTTGCAATTTTGCGCCTCTTCACTGGAGGAATTGAAATCTCCAGACTATCACAGACCTTCATAGCTTCGTTGAAGAGTTCCATGAATTGAGATGAATTTCTCATGGATTGCACAGAATTGTGAAGCGATCTGACACTAGATACAGCCGAAAGTAGATTTACATCTGGACTTTGGAGTAACTTGCTAACCTTCACGATCATTTATAGGACTGGATGCAGCATTGTGAGACAAAAGACGAACTCAAACGATCTGACTTGTTGTTTTAGTCCATTCCCTTTAGCTCTGACATCACCCTGATGACTGTTTTGAGTGATTTCTTCCAAAGCCAAAATAATTGCAGAGTAGTTCCTTTTCACTGCAGAAACAGCTTCAGCACGGCACGCCCATCTCGTTGTTGACAAAGACTTAAAGTGTTCTTAAACTTAGACCAATTTCCTGGCATAGACTTTCAAAAACTGCATGCCTTGACTAACTACCTTCAATGAAAGAGTAAAGGAAATGAATTGTTCCAAAAAAATCTGAAATTAGTCTGTTTTCGGGTCGCGAGTTACATGAGTCCACAAGTACAAGATTCAAACAATGAGCATAGCAGTGAACGTACATTATTGAACTGTTCTTCTCTTTGCACTTCATTTCACTCCAGATAGTGTCCCAGACATTGTTGTGACTCCATCGAAGCAAACTGAAAGAACATTTTGCCAATCAACACCAAACTCTGACACTACTAGTGCTAACGTATTAAAAATTGTCTGTGCATCTACAGAAGATAACTTACGAAGAGCCACTAAATGCTCAACGGGTAACTGTTTAATGACATCAAAAAATCGAAAAACTATAGACATCTGTTCATGATGACCACAATCACTCGTTTCATCAGCGATAATGCACACGTTTGTACCAAGTAATGACATTTTCAGCTTCCTTACAAGAACATTTTTCAAACTGCGGATTAGATCATTCTGAATTTGTGGACTTCAGTAAGTGCAATTTTTTGCCCCGTTCACTAATTGTTCTTTCAAAATGGGGTCATATTTGGAAATAAAATGAACTACATCTAGAAATAACCCCCTTGTCGTATGCTTCTTTATTCTCAGTATGACCTCTCAATGGGCGACCTCCTTTTGTAAGACAAAGAATTATGTTTATTAGCCTCTCCATGATTTGTCGATTTTGCAGTCTTCTTTGTTCTTGCTTTGAAATAAAAGCCTTCTTACACTCATCTAATTGGACGTCAATTGGTTTATTTTTATTGTAGTTTGACCAGGAACTTAAGCTTTCCTGGTGCCCTTTAGATTTTTCATGACTTCGAAAACATTTGTTTGCTCTATGCCAGTTTTTAAAACCTCGTGTAATGAATGCTTGATGAAGGTGCCCTCTCACTGATGTATTGTTTGATGCAAAAACTCTGCAGTAAAAACAAAATGCAGTCAACAGCTACACTATATTCCAACCATTTGTAACTGTGAAACCAGCTAGATTAAAAAGCCCTTTCTTTCCCACCTATTCTACAAGGATGTACTGATATGTCAATAAGCTTACCTGGTGTTTGTTCAGCATCAGGAGCATCGAAACAGGATAGTTTGTTACTTACAAGTTCACCGATACCACTACAACTGGCACTATTACAGGCGTTTGAACTTTCAACTGTCTGCTTTCGATCAGGACCATCTTCTTTTAGGGCATAGACTCACTATTTTAAAAAAGTACGGTAAGTTTACACGAACGAAATATTACGTCCACAAGCGGCAATTTTCATCATATAATGGCTCCTTCGATCATTCCGAGAGATGAATTTGCAACAGAATCCGAAAAAGCAAGTACAACGACAGTTGCAACGAAGTAAACTAGTCGGTTCAGGAAAGAGATTTAAATACAAGCCACCAGCGACATTAATAAATAAACTTCCAAAAATATAGTTGCATTGTCAAAATGTTTACTGATAAGCTTTCTGCCTCACAGAAAGCATGCAATAATTAGTTGGATTGTGAGAATAAAGGGGAAGGCGATTGTTGGCAGCAAATATCTTACTGTGACATTGTTGTTATTGTTATACATATTGTATCCCTGTATTATATCAATTTTGTCCTGGAAAAAGAAAGATGCCGCTTATTTTCTCTCTTATTGAAATATCTGTATTTAATTCTCTTTGATAAAGCAGCTCATTGGGGTGTGCCTAGGCACACCCGACACACCCCATAGCTATGCCTATGTTCCCTAGTGTTATCTTAATTATCTCTCATGAACATAACCTACAGAATTTGAAACAGTAATCCAATTATCAGTTCATTACTAGTTTCGCTAATACAGGTTTATTTTATGTACGTTTGATATACATCTGTGCTACATCTGTTGTCTTTAATCAGCAACTCTAACACATTTTAATTGGTATCTCGTATTAAGATGTACTATGTTACCACAGTACTGTATTTTGCAAGGGCTGCCTAAGAGCTGGGCGAGCCCTCGGGGGGGGGGGGGGGTACCAAACCGGGGTGTCCTCTTTGAGTAACGTCAAAACCTTATTTATGATTAAACGTATATAGCCTAAGCTTGGCTATTTGTTTTAAAATGAGTAGATAAGAATTAATTGAATTTTTACTGCATATAATAAGTATATTGCAAACCCATGTAGCAATATAACTAAGTTAAGAGGTTACTGATATTTTGACTTTATTATGTGGGTATTAAATTTGATTGATTGATTGATTTGGATTATTTCACTTCGCTTTTCTGCCACTTTTGGCTAATTGCGAAGATGAAGGTGAATGATATTGTTAAATTGATGATTGGACACTAACAAAGAACACCCATGGTGGGATTTGAACACGCGACCGCTGGAGTTGTAGCACGCTGTGATAGCCACTCTGCCACGGAGGCCGGTTGTGGGTAATAAATAAACATACCTACAATAAATTTGTTCTTGAACAGTAACACTTAAAACATTTAAAAAATATGGCTATTATTTTTCGTTATTAAAAAAAAGTAAATGTACTTGTACAGTGGAATCCATGAGTATTACCATGTAAATTATTCATCACCATGTTCGTGCTCTTTATTTGACCCAATAAGAGCTTCAAGAATTAAAAGAAAACTCAAAACAAGCTGTTGATAACTTCTGTACCAGTATACATAAAAATCTATCGTTTAAAATCGTATAGGAAGTAAGAGAAAAATTAATGAAAATAGTCATGGACAATTTGCACAGTAATACTCATGGATCCCACTGTACATATAACTTGGTCATGTTAATTATTAGAGGAAAATATATAGTAGGGTAAAATGTTGAGGCGGGGAGGGAGGGTGAAAAGTAGGTGGTGCCAAAAATCCATTTTGCTTGATTGAAACTTTCTTCTTGAGCTTCTCCTGGTATTTTGAGTAATGGTTATGCTGTTATTAGCACCAGTAATATGAATAAATAATATTCTAAGTTATGAAAAATGTTCAAAATTCCTCCAATTGATACTCTGGAGGAGAAAAGTCACATGAATTGCATCCATTGTTTTCTGTATGCTTGTTGTGGTTTTGTGTCACGGAAAGTCTGTCTCTTACTGACAATATCTGGACAATTCAAACCACATAAATGTGCTCCAGAATGTTTTAGGAGAAAATCTAATGGGATCTATTTAATTTCCGAATTTAGAACATCCGCATGATTGCATGAAATGATAGAGATTTTCTTTTGTCGTTATGAGGTAAGCCCCCTGGACTATCAAGAACCCCTAGAAATAAGAAAGATTAATAATAATAACAATAACATTCCATGTTCATATGTAACTCATAAGGCCATTAGCTTTGGAATCAAACGGCTGCGATGTGTATTTCATCGAAAAAATGTGATTCATATATTTTTCATACTTCCATACATAATAAACAGTGTCTTGAACTAGCTAACATGCTTAAATATTTCAGCTTACTATAAAAGCCAGATTGTGTGCTTCTTTTTAATGAAGTTATACTCATAGGCTATTTGTTGCTTTTCAGGCACTGCTAATGCTATGGAGTGGGAAATATTTAATGATGATGTAGATCACGACCAACGTTTTGAAAGGACATATGAAGTCAACGCAGATGTATTGACTCTAGCTGCATCAAACGAAACCATCTTTATCCAACGGAACACTGGCATTTTAAATTTGACTGGAAATAGAACAACTGTTGTCATAAATCAAAACGTAGGTATTCTTAAAGTTGCAGGAAATGAAGGTTTTATAATGGTGCTTACAAACACAGGACTAATCAAGATGAATGGTACGGGAGAAGTTAAAGTTCACACAAACTATGGTCGAGTTGATGGTTCTACTGATGTGTCCATAGTGGTACTCAATGAATTTGGTGTGGTGGTGCAATGAACCTGTGAAAAGTATCTTACAAACTATGTAAGAACTTGGGCTTATTTAGTAACACATTTGTATCACATTATTAGCTTTAAAAATCAATTTCAGGGGAAAAAGTAAGAACAAATCATGTATATTAAAATGTTATTGTAATTGAACATTGTTTCAATTCTCTCTCTGTCTCTCTCTACTTTTTTAAATGTATTAAAATGACATTGAATTCACAGAATCTTTGAAAATATAACTGGCTTATGTCACATTGAAGTATGTTAATCAGAACGAAAGGAAACATAATAGAAATACCCCAATCACTTAAATTTGTCATGGTGAATCAAACGATTACTCTTGATTAACAGGTGTTATCAGGAATTTTAGTGAAAAAATAATATGAAATCAACTTTTTTCATGAATATTTATTTATATTATATGTATTAATAGAGCATTATAGCCATCGATAAACTACTAGATTATAGCAAGTGAAACGTCATACATATAAGAATGAAGTACTTGGAAAGTTACCAACTGAAAGCATGATATCCAAGATGGAAGCTCATTGCACTCCATAGAAATAAATGATTCGACATTCATTCTACAGCAAATTTGCAAAATGTGGAAAGTAATGCAAATTTTGCCCACTCCCAAAATATTTGCAAATTATTGATTGCCAACTCATCTTCTTCGGTAAAATCTTTCCAAAATCTTTCTTTACATCTATTTCCACTTCTGGAGATCCGAAGATTGTCCCGTAGTTACGGGTTACCTGGATGCATCATTTTCTCCGCTGAGCTTCGCTGTGCTGAAATTGTTTTCGAGGACTTCTTCCCCTTGACCCTGATTATGCTCTTGTTTCCCTCTACAACAAACTTGGCTCCTCCTCCTTTCACATCGCCAAAAGGCTGTTGTTAGACTCTTTGATTATTTTACCAGCACACTGCGGGTTGCTTGAAACTAATTCTTGTCCGACAGAATCAAGGAACTTTTGGAGTGGGGCATACGCATAGACATGTGTTTTTCGAATTCTAGCTGTAATTTTCTTCACCGATAGATCAAGGAAGGGAACAGTTTTACACTAAATTAGTCGAAGATATGGTAATCCATGGCGGAGTGATGATAACAGAGCGCTACGACACCAGGGGTACATGGTTTGAATACCAGCCTGGGGATGGGTGTTCTTTGCTAGTGTCCTTTCATAAATTTCATCACTCATCCCAATCCTTGCGATTACCCAAAAGTGGCAGAACGGCGAAGTAAAGTAAACCAAATCAACCAATCGATATGGTGATTGATTGATTGATATGCTTTATTTTACTTCACTTCTTGTGCCACTTTTGGCTGATTTGCGAAGATGGGGATGAGCGTTGATATGATGACATTGATAAATGGACACTCACAAACATCCATGCCCAGGCCAGGATTCGAACCCGGGACCCCTGGCATCGTAGCACGATGTGATGATTAAAGAGAAATGTCCACGAACTTATGTAGTACATACAAGTCCAGTGTGGTATACAGTGTTGGGCTAGAATTTTAGTAACTGTCTTTAGAGCATCTTACAGTTAAAATTATATGTATCCGGAAGGTCTGGTACTTCGGGCCTACCTGATGGGGTATTGGTAACCCTGTCTCCGGTATTAGTCACAGGTGTACAATGTGACACAGTGGTCCTATCTCAATCTAAACTGTAGGTCCAGTCTCGATTACCCTAACTGAGCATAAAGATCACTCATAACACTTCACGCTTGAATTGAAACACAGGAAATTACAAGACATAATTTTCTCCTAGATACGAAAATTACAAAAGGAAACTACGGGCTGTCAAAACAGCACATTTCTCGGAACCAGTAGTACAGAAGCACAACCAGATAATTTTTTTTTCCAGAAATGAGGCGCTAATCTGTCAGTTGTGAGAACATACAATAAAACCTCATTAATCCAGACCCCGATAAGCCGGACTTAGCTTAATCCGGACAGACAAAAAAAAACAGAATGCGAGGTTTTAAATGTGTCTAGAACTTCCCAAAGAAAAGGCAATCAACCACTGATGAAATTATATTTCCCACAGACTTTGTACTCTACTGTATAGTGATTGATTGATTTGGTGTTTTAAGTCCACTTTATGCACAGTAAGGCTAATTGGGACTGGACCTACAGTTTAAAGTGGGATACGAACCACTATGAGCCTCCATTGGGTATCAATCCTGGGACCCCTTGATTACAAGGCAACGACGCTACCACTTTTTTTTAATAAAAGGAAAGCCCCTATGCGGAAGCTTCCCCCATCACACTTCATTCACTCATATCATTTCATTCATATTTCAATTTCAGGACTTTTCAAGACAGACAATCACAAACATCCATGTCCAAGCCAGGATTCGAACTCGGGACCCCCGGCGTTGTAGTGCGATATGCTAACCACTCTGCCACGGGTCCGACTACCACTGCGCCATCGAGGAGTCCCTGTACTGTGTAATGTATTTAGACCTATGCCCTTTAAATACACCATAATAAACATGTTTTTTTGCTATAAACGGAGTTTTAATGCACTTTCTACTGTTCTTTAAGGTTATTTCAGTTAATCCGGACTTTCATCAATTTATCCACCCCCATTAGCCTGGATTAACGGGGTTTTACTGTACCTGTCAATTTATTCATCGAATGTTGTTTTCAGTCCACTTTATGCACAGTAAGGCTATTCTGGACTGAACCTACAGTTTAATGTGGGATCCGAACCACTATATGCCTCCACCGGGAATTGAATCTGGGACCCCTTGATTACAAGGCGATAATGCTACCACTGCACCATCGGGGAGGCCCATATACCTTTCGACCCTGAAAACATATCTAGCAAGCAACCCGCCTCCAAGAAAATAACATGCGACTCGTGCTCCAGATGGGAGAAGAAGAAGAGAGAACTCGCAGTCATCTTTGTCGATGATCGGCGGTGGTGACGAAGCCAATATTAAATGTAGTTTTAAATTTATAACATAGTTTCTCAAGACATTTCTAAGTAATATGGTGGAAATGTTAATCTTGTCGTTCGTCAATGTTCACGTTCCAACCATGTTCCTGTGTTCGGCAAGCCTTCATTCCACTTTCAATGCATACCTATGTTTATTAAACTGTGACAATGGCCATGTTACATAGTGACCTCAGTTCCATAAAGTCAATTTTACGCATAGATGGACCAGTCTGTATTGACCTTTAGAGTGGGATCCGATACACAATGTGCCTCCAATGGCTGTCAAACCCGGGACCCCTTTTCAAGTGTGAGGTATATACATATGTTGATTAGTCATAACTTCCAGTTACTGAAACTGAGTTACTTTTGGACAAAGTAACAATAACTCTAACTCTCTTACTTTTAAAAACGAACTTTCCAAAAACATATTACTTGTTTCTAGATTGGCGTGCCCGCTTCAGAGGAAATTAACAGTATGCCTATTTAAAACATATAAATTATGACACTACGTGGATCATAAGGCAGTTCTACAAGTTAGTATTTCTAACTGAACGCTAACTAATCCACTTTCAACTTTGTACAGTCACGGACACTTCTAGTGCTTCGACTGAAAGCCAATGGGGCTGTTACAACTCAGAAGTGTACTTGACCATATAATCATTCAAACGTTTCTAAAATGTCTCCGAAGTAATCATTTGAATAAGCTGATTTTACTTACCACTTAATAAAAGCAATAAACATAAATATTTAAATTTATTAAGAGAAAAAATACATATGACGATAAAGTATATAGAAACTACAATACATAGCTGTAATTCAACGTGCGACTTCAAAACTGTCAAATTTGAAATTCCTAATCTGGGCATTTTATTAAACAATAGCACTTCTACCTGACAATATTCAAGTCAACAATAGGAATGCAAATGAAAAAAAAATTGTGTTAAGTTTCACCCTTTGCTCCTGAAATGTTTAGTAAAAGGGGGATGGCGTCCAACAACAAGTTATCAGTATGGATCATCTTCGTTGTAGTCATTCTCTATTGCAAATTGAATTCCTCGAGTAGTGTCCATTGATCTGTGTATTGCCATTCAGTTTTATGTCGCCCGAATTTGACTGCACCCTGATTGAGCATTCATCTCCAGTGACTTCGATGACTCCGGAATTATTCTTGACAACTACAACTGCTCCCATTCCAATCACCTTTATGGTTCCACTGTTGTTCTTTACGAATAGGGATATGTTAGGTCCATAGATTTGCAGTTTCCCACTGTTGTTAGCTTACCTCAGGTCACAGTTCTGACCATCATATGCTAGGGCTCCAGACAGCTGCAAGTATAACCAACCAAATGTTGGCTATACATCCCCAATACATACAAGCACCACTCTACTCCAACAAAAGTACAAGGCTATTTCACTCCATGTAAAATTAACAGGAGTAGACATTCCCCGATATACTAAAAGTAGCAGGAATTAGGCCTAAGTAGTAAAAGCATGCTGAAACACCCAAAATATTAAGTAAATAATAAGTCCCTGACCAAAATTAATTGGTTATCAAAATGATAACATTTTGTGTGTAGGCATAATCCAATGAGCACATGTTGCATTTCAAGCAAATTTTTTATTAGTAAATATATTTTCAGGATAACATTTGTGCAAGCACAAATTAACTTGCCTTCCCTGAAAATAAGCCCAATTCACAGTTATTAGCACAAATAAACCCCAAAAACATCAAAAAATTGATGTTTTTGACAAAAGACCATCGATCTCACAGCACCAGTGCCACCTGTTGAGAGCCGGTGGAACTATCCCTGACTAGACTGCCATCTGGTGGATTTTTAAGGTACTTGGTGAAAGCAAGTAGCCCAAGGTGCTGTAGACCAATCAGATGGCCTCCTGGGTGTGGCTTCCAGACAATAGAACTGGGATAGTACTTATCATGAGAGGACGCCATCTTGAAAACACTTGTTGTTTGGTTTTGAAGCATTACACATCGCTCCACCAGTTTGGGCCAGAGTAGGCCATTGGAGAGGGAAACAATGGTGCGGCCATTGTTTGTAAAGTGTGGGAAACCCAATAAGTGCATAGAACTAGTCCAATAGTGGATAAAACGGGACAAATTGCAGGGTTTAAAGTGTCCTATAGTGCATGGAACCTGAAACCATGAAAAAACGGAACAATTCCAAACCACATGGTATGGACAAAGGGCCTTCAGAAAACCAAGGTGGTTTGCATCCAAAGGCATCCAAGTTTATTCAGTACATCCTTTGTTAGATATCTCCCTGGAACAGTACATTTGTATTTAAAGAACCGTCTGCCTTATGACCCAGTCATATTTCTAGTGTAAATTCTCAGAAATCCCCCCCCATTCAAAGTTGGAGTGGTAAGTGTGAAATTTCCAAAGGCCCATGTGTGATGAAGTGGAAGCAGACCAAGATGGCGGATGGTAGACGGAGTACGTTTCTTCGCTCCTCAAGTTCAGCCTGTATTCTTGTAGTGTTTTGTGCCATTTGTGTTATTCAACATCATGAGACTGTTAAGTTACACCCTGGCTCGTCAATGTGGGCCAGGGATCCTGTAATCACGAACTGGATACTTGGTTATAGAAGTTACTTTGTTCCTGCTATTCAAATCGTTCCCGAGCTCTCCGCAGCCATGTCTCGGCCGCCGGTACAACGGGAGCCGCACCCTCGAGGTAAGTCAACAACCCTCGCCAGCTACCGTCACTTCCTGTGCCTCGCACTCCTGTGTGGTGACGTTCATCTGAACCCCGGGCCCCTCCAACGGAACTCTACCTCCCTCTCAGTTTATTACCAAAATGCTCAAAGCATAAAAAATAAACTCACCGACTGTACTATTCATCTGACGGAGCTGTTAAACTATGATTGCTTGGTGTTTACGGAGACTTGGCTGAACGACACTGTTCCAGACAATGAATTGCCTTTTGCGAGTCACTTCAATATTTTTCGAAATGATCGGCCAGTTGGAAGAGGAGGGGGTGTGATGGTGTGCGTGAATGTGAAGTGGAAAAGCAAAATTCGAAAGGATCTGAACCGTGACTGTGAAATCGTGTGGGTTGAACTTAACATTGAGAAAGGTAGAAAAATTTTAATTGGTTCGTACTATCGACCGAACAGAAACTCTCCCGTGCAAATTCTGGAAGCCTGCAGGGATTCAGTATTGGCAGCCTTAACGTGTGGTGACGTAATGCTTTTTGGTGATTTTAATCTTTCCATCGATTGGAACACCCCCACGTCTGGTACTCCAAACTGCCCGGCTGATCAATGGTTCATGGACACATTCGTGAATGGTATTGGTCTGAAGCAATTCAACATGCATAAGACACGCGGTAACAGCAACTTAGATTACGTCCTGGCAACCCTGCCTGATCCAGAAATAACCCCGGAAAGAAACATTTTACCATCGGACCACGACTCGCTAGATGTCCTTGTGTACCTGCCCCCCGTGGAGAAGAGAAAGTCTCGACCGCAAAAGCAGCCTTATCGCCTGTGGCGGAATGCACCCTGGGAGGACATTCGCCGAGCTCTTCATTTCTACCCGTGGTGTCTGGCGCAGGATGATGACGTCAACAAATCAGTGGAGATGTTTGTGGACGTACTGCACGCCGTGATTGATGACTTCGTGCCGGCCAGGAGACCGAAATCGACAAAATATCCGTTGTGGTTTGACAATGAAGTTCTCCTGGTGCTAAAAAACAAAAAGGAAGCCTGGAACCTGTGGAAACAAAGCCCCAATGTGCATACACACCAAACGTTCTGTAGTATTAGACGTCACTCCAAGTATTTACTTAAGAAAAAATATAAGGACTACGTAGACAACGTAACAGCACAGTGCCTTACCAACCCAAAGAAATTCTTTACTTTGTTAAATTCAAGAAAGCAAAACCCACGCGTCCCCATGGAAATCAAGTACAAATCGGAATCAGCCTGTGGAGATAAAAGAGTGCACTTATCCAACAGTTTCTTTCACGAAAACTTCACCTCGCATGCTTCAACCAACCCACTCCCCGACGTGCAGTCGGTCTGTTCACACTCTCTATCAACTATCAAAACCTCTTCTCATGAAGTTAAATCTCTCCTTGCCTCATTACCCATACACCGCTCTTTAGGACCAGATGAAATTCCCACAATTTTCCTCCGTAACACTGCCGACTTCTTGGCTCATCCTCTCTCTCTCTTTCTAAATAGGTGCTTCTCTGAAGGCGTGTTTCCTCAGATGTTCAAGAAAGCCAACGTTGTACCCATTCACAAATCTGGAGACAAAAATAGAGCTACATCATACAGACCAATATCACTCCTGTCACCTCTGTCTATAATCTGTGAAAAAATCATTAAGGACAGATTATTCAGATTTACATCTCCGCATATCAGTACTGCCCAACACGGGTTTCTTCCAGGTAGCTCTTGCTTGACTAATCTTTCAGTTCTCCTTTCACATGCCACTAGGGCTATTTCCAAAAATTCCCAGCTAGATGTGATATACTTGGATATTTCAAAAGCCTTTGACAAAATAAACCATGCTCTTCTTATTCACAAATTACGAACTAGATTTAACATACATGGCAAATTTCTCTCCTTAATCCAGGATTATTTACACTCACGGACACAGCGTGTCACCCTTTCAGGCGCCTCTTCTGATTTTCTTCCTGTCCTGTCTGGGGTACCACAAGGGAGCGTATTGGGCCCTCTCTTGTTCATCCTATACATGGACGATCTCCCTCAAAGACTTTCCTCATTTCCTGTCAATTTACTCATGTTTGCTGACGACTGTAAACTTTTCAAAGAAATCTCAACCACGCAAGATGCTGTGATTCTCCAGAATGCTCTTTCCGAACTTGTCACATGGTGTAACCAGTGGAATCTACAACTTAACCCACAGAAATGTTCCTCCCTCACAGTCTCTTTAAAAAAGAAAAAAAAATACATTCTCATTATGTTCTTGAAAACAATTATATTACTACAGTTGCGGCCCAAAAAGATCTAGGTGTTATCATAGATGAAAAGCTGAACTTTAAGGAACACATCGCAGCTACAACTAAAAGTGCAATGCGCCTCTTAGGCCTCCTGTACAGATTCACTGAAATTGATACTCCAACTTCTCTTAGCCTGTTTTTCAAGTCATTCATTTCTCCGATTCTCGAATACTGTTCTCCAGTCTGGGCCATGGCTTTCAATACAAATCTTTCTAGCATGGATTCCGTCCTCAGCTTCTTTACCGCCATTGTTCGTCATAGAATTCCTTCTTTGCGGCATCTTCAGAAACCTGACATCCTGACTACTTTGAACATTCAGTTACTGCAGACCCGACGCGATATGGCCGATATGAATTTTTTCTATAAAATCATCAATGGGAAATTAAGATCTGAATCTCTTCTTACAGAATTCAACTTCAGAGTTCCCTCTCGATCGACCCGAAACACTGAATTGTTCCACACCTCCACAGCTAGGCTTTCCCTTATACAGCGCGCTCTATTCCACAGGCTGCCCCAGTTCTACAATAATTTACCCACAAACATAGACATTTTTGCCCCTGAAAGCATTTTCCGATCTTCCCTAAAAATGAATATGTAAATCTTTGTTTCCTTGTTTATGCCTTATGTTTATATTTAACTTTTCTTGTTTTTACCTTAAACCACCTTGACTTGTTCTTGTTATTTGTTAGAGTTTTCAGTGTAAAATGGCCTTAAAAGTGCTGTATCTGAAACTTTGAATTAATAAATAAATAAATAAATAAGTACCATGCTCTTTGTGGCGAATACTATTTATTTATTTAATTACGCTTCAAATTTGCACGTACCGTGGCTACCCGATACCCAAAATTTTTAAAAAGGCAATATTGAAACGTACAACGTTGTAGAAACGGCTACTGTAAATTGTTAATTCGCCCGGCCCAGTGTAGGACCCTGAACTTCGTGGATCGATTCGTTTTTTGCTTTCCTCCAGGACACAAAAACAACTTAAATCGCCGAGTGCATGCAATCTGGGTTAACGTAAACTTCTTGAGAAGTGGGGGAATCGTCTAGTTCCCCATCCCAAGAAAATTACGTACGCCCCTAAACAACCCAGATAAATTCTCTCCAATCCACTAGATTACGCTACGTCTAGTCATTTTGCAAAGAATAATCACTTAGTCTATTTTTTGAATTGATCAAAATTAATATTCCATTTAAACAAACTTTTATTCATAGACAGATTAGTTTTTGTAAAAAGGGTAACAGTGACTTGATCAGAACAATATTTTTAATATTTTAAATTATGCAAAATGTAACAGTTCAATGAAAATTCCCTAAGTCTATAAATGTTTACAAATTGGAATTAAACGAACCTCCAAGTACTACTTTCACCTTCGCTTATTCCCTACTTTATCCTTTCTTATTTATAGTTCCAATTTAAACAACTTACAATAAATAACAATGATCTCTCCCCAAAATTTAGTTTGTATATATATATATATATATATATGCATTCAATCCCTTCCCAAATCTTCATCAAATATTAAAACAATTAAATATAAATACCTACACCCTGTCATGAAATATTTCTCAACAATTGTGGAAAAAGTATTCGAGATGTTGCCGAAACAAGTCATTGATCAGGTTATCAAATAAAAGGGGGTACTCGCAATGTTCCAGCCGGTTACGGAGTGGAGAGACACACAAAAAAAATATGATTTAATACTACTTGATTTCTTTGTAATAACCAATTCAAAAATAAGTGGCTCAACAATTTAGAAGGATTAATCGGTTACTACACAATTCGCGTATGCATGTTAATACAATGAATTTGACAAAAGCCCCATATCGACCTTCTTCCTTCCCCGTTACGTAATGGCAAAAAGTCCTGATGACTAGGATGAAATGGGCTGCTCAAACGTATAACGTTAGCTACAATGCCATGCCATATACGCCACAAGGGGGAAGAAAAGGTCGGGCTCCTGTTTCGCGAACTACTGTATATACCTGTTCGTCTCTCCGCTCCGGCTGGCGAGTAATCCTGGTCTATCCTGGGTAACGCGTGTAAGAGATGTCTCTTTTGTGTGTCTTTGTTCTCTCAGCTCCCACCGCTGGTCAAACGACGAGTCTACATTACGCATGCGCGAGTGACGAGCCGAGGCAGCGAACGGCCTCTGTCGAAAAACTGCGCAACTTAATACATTACGTAATGATCCATGAATTGTTTCGGCGCATGACATATCTCACTCTCGTAAATAAAGAGAAGAGAGTGACTGTGGCGGGATGATATTTATGTAAGTATATCAACCGTCACATCTTGTTACCTATTTGTTGGTTATCTATGTAAAAACACACCTATAAGTTTGTTCAGTGCTTGTGTATATTTAAATGTGAGAAACCCAAGAAGATTAAATGTGTCATTCCAACATCTTGGTTTTTTAATTCATATTTGGGTGGATAGGACCGGGAAGTGTGCCACTCGCTCCAAATTAAATAGGCTAAAAGTCCCTATGATAAACCAGCAATCATTCCTCGGAATGGATGCTGGTCAGCTGGGGAGATCCTCCATGTATATGGTCATAGGAGGACAGCGTAGAGCTGCACGGGGATAAGTACGTCCAGGTTACATAGCCAAGTAGACTTGTAAATTCAATCAAGCCCAAAGTTGGTGAGTAGGTTAGGTTCACCTATCCTATTACCGGCAACGTAACCTGGAGGCATGGATCCCCGGACCACTTACGGATCGCAAGATTATGAGACTCAGAACCGGCACTCCCCAAAAGTCTCTGAAAGTGTTAATCAGAAACTTGAGGCCCAGGGTCAGAAACTTGATGCGCAGGGTCAGAAACTTGATGCGCAGGGTAGGGAATTTGCCAAGGCATCGGCGGAAGTAAACAGGAAACTTGAAGCCGTAAGGACGGAATTCCAGGCCAGACTGGACTCCATCCACAATGCCACTACGAAGACCTCTGAATTGTTAACCAAACAAGTAGCTTCTAACACCAATAGAATAAACCAAATAGAGATCCAATGCAATGACCTAGAGTTAAGGTTAGGAAGGGATTATACACAAGTGTCAGGCCAGATTTCGGAACTGAGGGAACTCGTCAGCGAAGTGCAAGGCGGTGACAATCAGACCACCACAGCTCAAATTCTAGGGAGGTTGGATGCCTGAGAGAATATTTGCGGAGAGCTCACTTGCAGTGACCACATGGTCACGATCGAGAACAAAGTCCTCGAGCAAGTGAGGAAGGAAATGCCGCAGATCGCATGTATGCATTTCCGAGGGCCAAGTCGCTGAGCAGCACACCTCCTCACAACAAAGGGTTGGTGAGGAGCAGCTGCCAGCAGAACAATGGTCTGACAATGAAAGCTTGATAAGGATTCTTGCTTGCCTGGAAGGGATGGAGAGACGAATAACTCAGTCTGCCCTTCCGCTTACCTCAGCTACCCTGCACGAAATGTGTCTGTACACCATGCCTTGCACAAAGCCAAACGAAGACCTAAAGGCTACGAAAGTTCGGACCAGAGTAGTGGCTATGTGTCCCCACCTAACAAGTACCACCCACTTGGTAACTCCCCGGAGTCCAACTCCGAAAGCTCGGACGCCGAAGTCCGCAGCCAGAGGAAGAGGAAGAACCGGAGGAGGAACAAGAGCAGTGGCGGAGCGTGAGCTTTCCAACAGTGTAAGCCTAGCATGATGAAGGCTATTTCCCGTTGTGCTTATTTTGGGGCTGGCATATTGACCCCCCCCCCTTTTCCATTTTTTTCAGTTCCCTAGAATTGTTCAGAAAAGCCTAATTTTTGCACTAAATTTAACCTTACACCCCTTAAAAACGAAGTGACACTACACCAGATTAAAAGTTCTGGAAACATCCATGAGCGTGGTGTTTTCATTGCTAGGCTGCGTTCTTCTACATTGAGAGGAATGGTTGGTTGATTTGGTGTTTTAAGTCAACTTTATGCACATTAAGGCTAATCGGGATTGGACCTACAGTTTAAAGTGGGATCCGAACCACTATATGCCTCCACCAGGTATCGAATACATTGAGAGGAGAACTAATAATTACGTCAGTCTTATTCCTACCACTATGAGTAACCTAACAATAAAAAAACGCAAAGTTAGATAAAATATAGAACGAAAATAGTTCGATTCAGAACCTCTTATCTAAATGAATTTTAAAATAAACATACCTCTTACATGCTAATGTTCCATTACAACTTGTAGTTCAAATCCAGGCGGCGATTTTTTTCGGCAAAGATGTCAATCCCAGCATCATGGAAGGTAGGGCTCTTCTTTAAATCCTTCAAGAGAGTTCTCTCTATTGCCATCAGCGATAGCTTAGTAAGTCTCTCCTGGGTCTGTGTGCTGCGCAGGTAGGTGTGTATCCTCTTCAAGGCAGAGAATGTTCTTTCAACAGATGCACTAGTTGCAGTATGGTTAAAATTAAGGCAGAAAGCTTTGTTGTTTCCGGAAGAGCATTGCACAGGTTTGTTGAAATTAAATATTTATGGAGGTCTAACACTGAAGGTTTCAAAAACTCCTGCGACGAATAAATAGCAGTAAGTTCGGTTTTCAAAATTAGAGGATCAAAATATCGTCCATATGATTTCAATAATGATTCGTAAGCATTTATTGGAAATTTCAGAGAATAATTTTGAAAATTATCAAAATCTAGCAAGGAGAGCAATTCTAGTTTCTGGATATCGGAGAATCTGTTGACTAATTGGACTTTCATTGTGTCAATAATTTCATAGTAAAGTCTTCGATAAGAAGCTTTCCTCTCATTACTGATGAGAACAATTCTCTGTCTTTTGCTTGGCACCTTTAAGTGTTCTTCTCCCAACCTGGCACTGTCGCTTTCGGACCACACTTTTTCAAAGTCTTCCCTCTTAGTACTCAAGAAACTTTGATATTCTTGTACTTTTCGAGTACAGTAACCGATGTCATTCACTCTGGTTTGCAAGATTTCGAAAAGTATTTTAGCTGGTGGAAGAATGGCCGAAAATACAATTAACATAAAATTGAAATCAAAATCATGGAGAGTAGCAAAATATCCACGAGAAGAGAGACGCGTTTCTCCATCCCACTGCTCTTGGTTCTGTATCACTGATTCAAATAAATTAATTAGATCTGTTTTCAACTGGGAAACAACTTCAACCAATCTCTCTGCGTAGAGCCATCGAGTAGGAGCAACTGATGGCAGACGTCTGCTTACCATTTTGTCCAGCGCTGCTTTACTCTTTGAAGATTTAGAAAAGAATGCTGCAAAAGCCGACAAAGTTTCAAAAAATACTTTACATTCTTTGATGCCCTCCACAGATTGTTTGAGAACTAAGTTTAACTTGTGAGCATAGCAATGGACAAACAGCGCTGTCTTATACCTGTCTCTTATCAACTTTTGCAAACCATTGTGTTCTCCAGCCATGACAGCTGCTGCATCATAGGTTTGAGCGACTAATTTCTCGCCACACTGGAAGTCATTTATTACACCAATAACATGGTCTGCCAGGGCAGCAGCCGTGCGATCCCCACTGACATCCTTAAAACCTATGAACCGCTCCTCTACGTTACCATTTGAAGTTACATAACGTAGCACCGATGAAAGTTGAGATTTCTGAGAGGCGTCTACTGTTTCATCTTCGATGACAGACACAAATAATGCTTCTTTCACTTCACTTTTTATTTTGTTCATCATCAAAGTTGCAATTGCATCAATCAACTCATTTTGGATATCGTGAGAAGTGCCAGCAAAAACTGTAGATGATTCCAAATGATGACGTAGTTTTTCATCATAGCTTGCCCTATAATGAAGCATTTCTACGTAATTACCTCTATTGTTTGAATCTGAACCCTCCAAATGACCTCTGAAAGGGAGCTCTTGTTCCGCCAAAAAAACAAGCAGTGTCGATTAAACAACCAACGATGTATCTATTTGCTTTGACTTTTTCGTTGTGTTTCTCTCGGTTTAATTTGAAGGCAAGGTTTAAACAATCTTCAATTCGCGTAGTTCCAAATTGCAACAATGCAATCTTTAAATTTACGTGTGCTACGGAGATCTCATGTCTTTTCTTTAATAAATGATAATTTTTACACCTTTTGTTGTCCAAGCAATTTTTTCTGTTGAAAAGAGAAGGCAGGGCCAACAAAAAAGTGCTGAATACTTTTTAAAACCACATAACCAAGTATCAGCTTCGTACCATGAGTCATAAAACCTACGCACTTTATTTTTTGTTTCCGTTACTATGCCTGCTAGAGAAGGAGTGGACCTACCTACATCCACAAGTTTCTTCTTTGCAGCAAAATCCTTGCTGGAAAACGGCGTCTTCAACAAGTTCTCCACCACACAATCACACTCGTTTTCTTCCATAATGCACTTCGTATCACACCACAGTACAGGGACAACTGCACCACACCGCCCACTTTTCAATAGATGGAATTCGCCAAAAAATAAATAAAAAAAAACACGAGAAGTTAACGATGCACACAACAAGAAAGGGGAAACAAACCAAACCCAAAAGCAGCCACTGCCCAAAGCAGTGATATTCCGGAGTCAGAGTGAAATATCCCTTTTGGAAATAAATAAATTCCCTCTCTGGCCTTAAAATTCCCTATAATTCGTAAAGAGAGGAAGAAAAAATAAATTCAAAAATAAAATATAAAATAAATGCTCACTAATTGTAGAAGTTTATCCAGAAATTTCTATCAAAGAAGATATTTCTAAGGAGAGTGTAAAAGAGAGACAGACCATAAATAAGCTTTCCGTGCATTTTCGGAGAGTGTTTAAATTACGGACTATGTAATTAATGAATGATATTTCGTTCACATTTGATATGATAATTTGTAAAACTGGTTCAATCTTAAGTTTTCATCAAACATTTAACTTAAAAAAACAACTTTTTGCACTATTTAGCTAAATTACTACAAGCAGAGTTCAAATTAAAAACAGAGATCTTAATATTTCCTATGTATATACTAATCCTACAAGCAAAAACAAGCGTTAAGCACATTAATGTATATATTATTATATTTTATCATTTTCTCGTTTTTTTCTCATTTTAGGTATTTCTCTTTTTCCCATTCCTGTTAATTTCTTTGCTTCAAAATTCCCTTTTCCTGTAAAAAAAACGTCCTTGAAACACAACCGTCTCAAATTTCCTTTGCAACCACCTCTTCATACATAGTTGCCAGATGCTGCAGATGCTGCAGTTACGATAGAGACTTAGAAAGTCGTCTGCTACTCTTTGACTGAGTGCACTGCATACAGTTCTTGAAGTGAGGAGGGGAGGTGGTGCGGTGGTTGCTAGCTTTCTGATCTTTCCTTCAGGGGGATGTGCTTATTGGTCTTTGTCAAGTGTGGTCTTGAACAATGTGAGTTGCTAACACGCCAGCAATATCAAGATCGCCTTACTACAGAATGCACATCTGGCCAGTTTCCACTGTTTCCTGGCTAAAACCCGACAACGCTGTGGCTCCTCCTCTTGCGGGGCAATCGGTGTCTCGCTGGACCGTATTCACGGTTAGCCAGTGATGCCACCCAAGCATAATGGTGCTAAATTTCGCACAAGTTTAAGAAGTCGTTGGACAGTTGGAGATATAATAAAACAAGAGGGCCGCTGTTCGTGGGGGTTGAATTTTCTCAATCTTTTCACGTTAACGTCGAACCCATCCCGTTGGTTGAACCATTCTCATTTATATTATACGGAAGAAATTCCATATTTTACTTAACTATAGTATGTAGCTAATTAATAATGCAATTTTAAAACTCTAAAGTAGATGCATAAATTGAACTTGAAACTAGTCTTAGGAAAATAATAAATTATTGTTTTCTTTATAAATTAATATTAATAATATATAGAGCCTAGAACAATATAGTAGCATGTAGCATAATTTCAGAGTATAAACGACACCATCGATGTTCGGTAAGGGTAAGGAGGGGAGGCCCTTCCTGGAAAATGAATGTCAACCATAAAATTATATATTTCACACATATAATTTCATTTCAGTCACAGCAAATTATGTTAATTATTGTAAGGGCATTGCAGAAAAATGTTAAACTTCAAATTGAATTAGTATCTTTTGAGGAGGCAACTCTATTAAGGGGGAAAATGCCTAGTTTACCCCCACCCCCTGGAAAAAATACTGGTGGAAAGAAATACTGCGGACGTCCCTGAACAACACTTTTTCTAAACATGAGGTTTGCAACGCTGCTGTAAGCCTCTGACCGAAGGTTTACAGACCTAGGGTTCTGGCCCGCTCTTCTCCAAGCAGATAGGGTAGGCAGAGAGAAGGAGGGTAGGCACTGCTCGCTCGCGGTCAGCAACTTGTAAGGCAAAATTCAGAAGGCTTACAGCTTCCCACACAGTGGCGAAGATATAGTACAAGCAATGCAAGCACTGCTTGCACAATTAAAATATTATTTAATGTACTTAACGTTGAGTGCATTATTTATTTTCTATCGCACTCGATTTCGCGAAATTTTACGGCCGCAAATTCTCTCCGCAGCCCGTTGGCAAGCAGCAACCTCTCTGCTTGCAGCCACTGTGCGGGAAACCAACGCTTCTCAAGTATCATATGGCGAAGGGTAGATGCTGGTGAAGGTACGGTCCCCAAACCACTAATAAAAGCTCTGCTTTTCGGAGCTTTTCGTCTTCTCGAAAACAGCCGAGCCAAGCAGACAGCAGACACTACTAGCAGAAAGCATATAAGTGTTAACATGATCTCGAAGATGTATATTTGCTTTATTATAAACACAGAATTATTGAAATAAATTATTATAACTGTTCCAAATTCCATGTAGATAAACTTTAAAGTATTACTTTGAGTTTCAAGATTTGTAAAACGTGTCAATAATGTCGACGTTCAGGGATTAAGACAAACATGGTGTTCCGGCACTGGGGAGCGCTGGAATCTGCAGAACAGCTGGCTGTTGTCCGCTTCACACTTCTCTTGTCTCAAATTACAACGCACGCCAGTGTTGACAACTACCAAATAATTTGCACTATATTTATCGTAAGTTTTCATACAAACAATGAACTGATGTTTTTTTTCGATAAAACGTATGTAAAAAAAAGCAATGAAACTCTCTTCTGAGACCTGCAAATAGCAAAAACGTTAAGTCATAAATGCTATCCAACTCGAAATATTATTTTTATTAATATAATACATTATTAAAAAGAAGAAACAGCGCATGTTCTTCCTATTGTAATGGCCTATTATTCGAAAGCTTAATTAATTTTAAGCTTCAAGTCAGTTCTATTACTCCCCCGTGAACATTAATTTTTACAACGAGGTTGACATCACTTTTCTGTTAGCTTCTGAGCTTTTCGGAATATTTTCCATTTATGTGGGAAGAACGAGTGGTTGAAGTGAGTGTTCTCTTTTGTGAAACAAACATGAATATTTCAAATTTCGTACGGGAAGCTGTAAGTAATAGCAAGTATTTTATTATCAATAACGTGACAAGAATTTTGAACTTAGCAGTATGGCCGTTGAGAGAGGAGTTCATGGATATATTATTATTATTTAAAATGTCCTTTCTTTCCTAGAAAAACTGGGGCAATGGACTGTATAATTTATATAACCCCCCCCCCCCCATTTTTCGGAGTACTGCATTGCTTTCCTTCCTCTTAAGACCACGCTTCGCTACTGTTCCCACAGGCAAAAGGCGGGAGTTCCCATGTGCTGTGCCGCCTAGTGCTGAAGTGTTGCAATCTAACAAACAGGATCTTGAACACTGGTGTCGACCCTAGTTGAACTTTTAACTTGTTTACGAATTTTGCCACATAATTACATACATTTTACTGGATGTATTAAACTGTAAGCCCGGCTTACATGGCTTACATGGACGCTCCGCGCCTGAACAAGAGCAAACCTAGGGTTAGGTTTGCTGATCTGAAACAGCTCCCAACCTTTAATGGGCAGGGGAACAGGCTGGCCTCAGACTTTGTACAGGAGTTTGAGAGAGATCTCACGCTCCTGGAGGTAGATTTGGCTGATGCCCTATAAATTAATCTCGTTCTGTCTACGGAACGAAGCAGGGCAGTGGTACGAGAGGAACGAACGAAAGTTCAAGTCCTACTCGGATTTTAGAAGGCAGTTCCTCTCCTATTTCCAAGGGGATGGGTGGAGAGCAATACAATTTCAGCGACAAAGACATTTGAACTGATTCAGAAGGCGTACGGTGAGTCAGCACTGAGGCTCAATGATGTTAAGATCAGGGGACTGTGGACACCAGATGAGATGTTCTACCTCATCACTTATAACACCATTAACCCTTGTTTCCATGATTATGCAAAACTAAATATGCTGACCAAGGCAGTAATTTATTTTATTAAAAACATAAACTAACGTAACGTTTCAACCTTCTAGCAAGGTCTTCTTCAGACTCTGTATCAAGTACAAAAGTAACCAGATACAACAAAAGGGCAATATATATACACAAACATTACTCCCTCCAGACTATTTAGAAAGTTGTTTGGAACTTTCTAGCAGATGACTTTCACTTGCCAACTTTACTTTCACCTAAAAGGCTAAACTCAATTACTTCCATATAGAATGTGGTTGGACTTTTAATCTCACGCTCTTTCCCCTTCATTTTTCTTCCTTCTCCTCTCCTCTTTCTCTTTTGTCCTTTCCACTCTTTCCAACATCTTCTTTCCATCATTTTCTTTGTTATAAACAAGTATTCTTTGCACATTACATGTAGGAGGAGAGTTTGATCTACATTTCACATTCGTCAGCTGCTTCTACCTGCTTTCAGGAGCGCAAGCTTGTCGGGTAGTGGATAACGTTAAGGATCGTCAACCTGACGGTCGTGGGTTCAAACCCCTCCGGTGGCAGAAAATTTTCATGCGTTTTAGACATATCCTATTGTGCTCATTGTCCACGCCGTGTGAAACGGAATGATTCAGTTTGGAATTAACGATTGGGGGGAGGGGAAATAACAAAATCTCCATTTCAACGAACCGAGTAGTGGAGAAAAATTGGATAATTCTTATAAATATTAAAATTACATTCATGTTTTTAGTGGTATAATCGCAGGTAAAATCAAAGATCTTACGTGGAAGATTTTATCTTGCTCTGACCCAACCAAAAGGCATTTCGCACACATCTAATACATTCTCCAATATATTTTAAAATGTTATTGAATGTTTCATGTCGATAATTTGATCAATGCATCAATTCTTGACGCCGAGACGATATTTTCTGCAACTACATCTTCCCTCCTCTCGTCTCCAGTCTTTTCTGTTCTTCTCTTCTCCTTCTCCTCTCCCCTCCTTCTCCTCTGCTTTATCTCATATCGCCCTCCCTCCATTTCTCCCCTCTTGTCTCCATCCCACTCTTCTCGAATCCTCTTATCTCCTCTCTTGTCTTATATTTCCGACTCTACTGCACTCTCCTCCTCTTCTTTTCGTTCTTCTCTTCTTCTCTCTTTCACTCTATTCTCCACTCCACTCCCCTCTTCTCGTCTCCTTCTCTCCTCTTCAAACTCCTCTTCTCTCATCCTGATTGCCTTCCTCTCTTCTCTCCTCTTTGCTCTATTTTCCTTATCTCTTCTCGCATCTTTTGCCTTTCTCCTCATTACTTCTCCTATCCACTTCTGTTCTTCATTTTCTTCCCTCCTTTGCCTTTCCTTTTCCCCTTTTGCTTTCCCTCTTCTCCTCTCTGTTGTCTCCTTCTGTTTCATCTCTCATCTTTTCCTTTGTGTAGACTCATCAGCTATGAAATACCAGAAAATAGATTTTCTTTCTTTCAGAAAGTATTTCTCATTTGCAACAAATGTAATACTGATTTTTTTTTCTAGTTTTATACAATAATACTTGGATTTCTTTCTTTCGCGTATTTTATAAATATCTATTGTGCATGTGGCAACCCTGAAATTTAGCCTAACTCTACACGCAACCCAACAACGCCTTGGGTAAGTTGGGTTGCCTAGTTTAAAATGTCGTTGTCCTAACACTTTTGAGAGCCACTGTACATCCAACATCTCTAACGTTTGCACAAGGTAGATAGAGATTAGGTAAAGTCATCCGAAGATTGCCGATCTTGCACGAACGCTTGACGTCACCGGAGAAGCAGTGAGCTCGGCTGAAGCAGACGGCCCCTAGCATTTATATGCGAGATTCAGAGAGCGAAAGTATATTATTACTTTTAGGAGGGGGGAAATAATAATTGTCATCCTCCAAGATGATATTGAGGCATCCTTTTAATGATTAGTAACATAATTGAAAACGCGCTACTTTTAAAAGGGGGCAAAGGACATGTGAAAAAATGTATATGGAAAATCCATATTCCTGAAACTTTCTGACCGATGCGAAAGTTACATGTTCCCCTTTAGAATTTCGTCATTTTACAAATCGTAATATAATTTTAACAAAAACGTGGCATGCTAAAGAAGAATTAAAGAGTTAAAAAAATAATTGATTAATAGACTTAGTTTATTTTACTTCGCTTATCTGTCACATATGGCTAATCGCAAAGATGAGGATGCGTGATGATATGATGAAATTGAAGAAAGGAGAGTAGACCCATGCCCGGGCGGGGATTCGAACCTGGGGGACCTTGGCATCGTAAAGCGTTGTGCTAACCACGTCGCCACGGAGGTCAGCATTACAAGGACGTAAACAGAAAACTGCATCTATGTTTTAATATGCGAGAAACATTTGCGAGGAAATTATTGAAGTAACAAATAATTATTACAAGACGTTGTGATGAAAATTATTAATATATCTGAAATATCGAGAGTTGACCTTGCAGTCTCTAAATGTACTTTTAGGGTTACGCAAAACCTTTAGGCTACTCAAAATTGCTAGTGTAAATTTATAAGCTATTAAAATTTAAAACTTATTCCTGTTCGAAAAAAGAAACTGCCAAGTCAAATTTATATTTCGTAGAAATACATATATTTTTCTTTCACGAGGCCAAGAGAGTATTTGGAGGGGACGATGGCTTGGTAAGGCTATAGCCCCGGATCTCGATCTGCAAAGGGGCTTCCAATGGGAAAACATTGCTATGAAATAGTCCAGAAGAAGGGGCGAAATGATTTTTTTTAAAATGGCTCAAGAATACAAAGATATAAGTGGACATTTGTCAAGCTTAGTCTAAAACTTACAACTGATATCGTACGTGTGTGTGTGTGGGGGGGGGGGGGGGGTGGCTACGTGAGGTAACACAGTGGAATATGATTCACAATACTAAAATTAAAATAAATATGTGGGAACAATAGAAATCAAAATATGTTGTAGCTAGTGACGGCGCAATAGTAAAGATGGAGGGGTAAATCATATTTTCCCGGGGCAATCATGTTTATTATTCCGTTACATACGACACAAAAACGCATATTTTGGCTAAAACATCATTCAATCATTTATTTATTTTTGTAGTTTTATTGGGGGCAGATAAGAGAGAGAGAGAGAGAAATTGTCGAACGAGAATAGGGGGGTGTTCCTGCCTCCCCCCTTTAGTGTGGTCACTATGCTGGAGAAAAATGCACCAATTAATACACTATTAAATAAAACAGATACTTTTAAAACTTTTAATCAAATTATTTGTGAACTATGATTTAAATTTAGAGAGAGCACATTTAATTTGGATGAGTTAACTTATGAAGCCTGACATTTCCGAGCCTTCTTCCGGTGTAACTGCACTGCCCTTTGAGCCCTAGCTGCTACGTTCAGGTGGCGGAACGAGCAGAATACTAATTAAAACAAATATGTGACAAATATATATATACAGGGTGTCATTTTAATGGCGCCCACGGACCACAGATTCGTGTAGAGGACATCAAAACAAACAACTTTTCTCAGTAACATTTTTCTCGTTGGTGCGTCAATTCGACGATACAGCCGTTTAAAAAAGACCGTTTTGCCGCCTGGATGCTGGCAACCCAACACAACATTTGATCGTATCTGTGACGTCATTTCCTGCGGCGAAACAGCGCACGGTAGGGTTGCAAGGAACACACAAATTTTGTGAAAAATTACAAACTACCAACCACATTATTAGCTGTAAAACGAAGCGAGAAATGCGTCCAGTAAACCGAACATAATAGCCTATCAGCCAGACGATCAGCAGTCATCTCAGGGGAAGGGGGAAGTGAACCAACGATATGAGAAATGGTAAAAAAACGTATTCAAAATTAATTGTCATTATCGGATTTTAACTCAGCCTACATGTCAAATATCAACAACAATAAATTTTATTGTACTTACTACTTACATTTGGCTGTTTACGCCCAGCTACATGTCAATTATATTTGCTTATCTCGTTGCAAGGTTGATATCTACAGGTTTGCGTCCAGATGCCTTGTGGTACTTTTGTGGTGATAACGGGAGTATCTGAGGTTCACGTTGTTACATTACGACTAAAACACGTACAACCACAGTAACAATCTAATGATGAATCAGTAGCGAATATACTGCCCTGTTCAGAGTTGCAAACTATTACATGTGTATCCGGTGCGTAGATAATTCTGATTAAGTATGATTATTCCTTTATATTTCAATTTATTGATGAGGTAGATAATATTTACTTACACAGTCGTCGGAGAGTTTGTTTTAATACTATTTATATCCCTGTATTTTCAACCATTTTTGTCACTTGCCTCATAATGCCCTGAATATACATTATGTTATGTGTTGCTTACCTTTGGAATTGAGTTCTTTCATTGATATTTTGTCATCTGTTCAGTGTGTCACAGACAACTAGTATCAGAAGGACGAAGTGGATAGACTAAATTGTAGATACCAACTTGGTAACTAGATTTGCAAATATTTGATATGTAAGCTAAGACAAAATTCGATAGATATGACTACTTCCACTTGAATTCCATTTTCTTTCTACCATTTTTCGTATCGTTTGTATACTTCCTGTTAAGTTACAGAACGTGTTTTCTCGTTTTGTTTTACGGTACATAATGTGGCTGATTGTAGCTATGTCATTTTTCACAGAATATGTGTGTTCCTGGCAACCCTGGCAATCGCTTCACCACGGGATATGACGTCACAAATGCAATCAAATGTTGTGTGTGGTTGCCAGCATTCAGGCGGCAAAACGGGCTTTTTTGAACGACTGTAGCGCCGAAACGATGCACCAACGAGAAAAATGTTACTGAGAAAAGTTATCTGTTTTGATGTCCTTTATACGTTTCCGTGGTCCGTGGGCGCCATTAAAATGACACCCTGTATATATTATATATATATATATATATATATATATATATATATATATATATAAACAACGTGTTGAAACTATTGACGGCGCCAAAGAAAAGACAGAAGAGAAACGTGGAGAGTGCAGTGATATTTTACGGGAAGCAGCAGGCACGTATCCAGGGATTCCTTTCGGGGGGAGGCTGAAAACCATTTTTTAAAGGGGTATCACAATTGTATGTTTAAGGCCAGTGGTGGCAATTGGATTCCAAAATATGGGGGGGGGGGGACAAGGAGACAAGCATTAAGAGGCCATAGTGTGATAGTGTCGAGGCAAAAGAATGGGGAGCAACTATCTCCTAAATCGTCGCCACTGTTTAAGACTGTCATTTTAATTAGAACGTGAAATCGGGACATTTTCTACCATTTAACTCCTCTGTTTCCATGCATTAACATTGTGTGCCGGAACCATCTCAGTATGTGTGTTTGTCCATTTCTTCTCATCAGGCATCAAAACATCTATGTACCAGAAGTATTTTTACGAAGGTGTTACACATGCACGGAATGCACAATCCACTCGACAACGAGAGATTCAAACTGTCTGCTGGGAACTGGACGCAGACAGTTCACGAATATTTCTCTCTCATTTAAGCCTGAACACCACTAATGTGTCTTGTCCTCCCATGTTTGCAGCTCTTATAAAATCCGAAACCCACCAAATTGTTCATATTCAGGCCCAAGCACTCGCAAGTGTTCAAAATTGTCTGTTGAGTGTGTGTCGAACCAAGTAGCCTTAAATAAAAGTATTTTTTATGCCATGAAATTCTCGGACTGCATACACAAAATTTGGTCCTGGCACAACCAAATCATCACTCAAAACTTTGATTTTCAGTTGATCTGTGCAGCTTATTTCTTTTTTAATAAATCTCTCCAATACCCAGCCCGATACTGCCGAAATATTCACTTTAGAGAGAGAGAGAGAGAGAGAGAGAGAGAGACCTTCGATCTCTTCGTCTTTCGACCCGAACTACTCGTAGCACTACTCGAAGTTCCGCTGTCGTCAATGTCTTTAGCTTTGGGACCGAACTGGAACCAGGGTTGGCATGTTTAAAACAAAAGTGTTTAAAACACTTTGTTTTAAACGTTTAAAACACACGGCTTTGTTTTTTTTACAAATGTTTTAAACGTTTAAAACAATCTGTTTTAAACATGTTTTTTTTACAAGTGTTTAAAACACATTTTGGTGGTAGATATTTTATAGTCTGTGATACTTTTTTTGTTTGGCAACCCTGTTTTTCATTGAATCTGTGTCAATTAATCCGTTCTTTACAGGTCTCACTTATCGCACAACACTTGAGCAACCTTATGTTCTGACGTCACAGGAGAAAGCTTTATAATTTTAGGCTTTACTGTAGAAATCGAAACCTCTCAGTTCCTTGTTTCGTATCGTCCTGTAAGTTTGAGACTGGTTGAAGCTTGAAATGGAAACTAATATCTAAATACACAATGCGTGATTTTGATCGTGACGTGATTTTTTTTCTTTTGCGATACGATTCATTGGTTTGTATAACTGAATGAAGCGCAGATGCTTACTTTTGGAAACATAATTTTGTACTTTGAAAAAAATCATCTGGAGAATCTATTATGACACTGCAGGTTGTTTTCTGCTATATAAACTGTTCAGGCAGCAGGAAATATTTCACCGTGATTTTTTCAGGACGAGGATAGGAATTCTATAATATTTAGTTTCTTGAAATTTAGATGAATATAAATCCTAACCTACTTCAGTAGTGGCGGAAAAAGGGGGGCTATTACCCACAACTTTTGTCCCTGCAGTCACGGCCGCCGACTTGTCAAAATTATTGGGGGGGCTCTGATCACTGAAATATATTATTGAATGACTCACTCTCTCCCTTTTTTAAGTTTTGGCCACAGTGTTCGGAATCTCATAAAAGTCCGATCCGGACTTCGGGAAATGATTTCCCGAATTTTCGGAATCCCGTGCAGTCGGGAAATACCGAATGCTCATTTGAAAATGTCGTTATTTCTCGACGTTTTCTGCATTGTCAATTTCTGGAACTTACCGTAAATTGTTAGTTTTTAATCCAGAAATCACATAAAATGAAAATGACGTGTATAATTCGAGATTTTCAGAGCTTCGGGAAATTTTGAACATTTCCCGACTCAGTAGGGAAATTGAAAATTTTTCCCGTCCCGCACACCCCTAATAAAAGCCCATGAATTCCTCAAAAATGTCATTTTTTTATTCACAGTTCGAATGCAGAATATTAATTGTCCACGGTTGGATATGTCACAAGTTTCGTCAACCATAATAGCAAAATATTCCCGACTTTTATTATCTGCTACCACGGAGCGCAAAACAGATCTCCCTAATATATCAATGATCTCGTTCTGAATGTCATGCGAGAGCCATTTGTAGCCCGAACGTCCCATCCACTACCCTAGTTCATGCACATCGTCTTTTGAAACTCATGTTTAGTAAAAATTTTAACAATACTCATAATTACATACTTAGTATATACTAGTAATAAATCATGCGTTTTGCTGTCTCTGGTCATAGCCTCCCCAAAGTTGATGGTTTAGCGGTTTTAGTCCACCAAAGTTGATGGTGTAGAAAATTTTAAATGTGTATTAAAGTTAAGTTCATGTGGCACAGTTCAGAGTAAACTTTACAAGAGAAGCAAAATAATACATTAGATCTTCTTAAGCAAAATTATTTGGGTGGCTCAGCCCCCACATTGTTAATATTGGGGGGCTCGACCCCCCCCTTAAGCCCCATGGAGTCGGCGCCTATACCTGCAGTAGAGGTGTGCGAGATCCCGAAAAGTCGGGACCGGGATCGGGAAAGAAAATTTCCGTCCCGATCCTGACTTTCCGACGTTTTGGGATCCCAAGCAGTCTGGAAATTCCGAATGGTCATTTTAAAACGTCGTCAATTCTAGACATTCTCTGCATTGTGGTTTTGTACCAGAAGTGCAAAAACAAGCACTTAAGATGGAAATTACATGTAGAATTCGAGATTTCAAGAGCTTTGGGAAATTTCGAACACATCCCGTCCCGAAAATTTTCCGACTTTTTCGGGAAATTGAGAATTTTCCCCGTCCCGACCCAAAAAATTCTGTACCCCACACCCCTACCCTGCAGTATGGTAAACCTTATCTCCAAAGGTAAATAAACTGTCCTTGTCGCCATTGTACTCATAAAAATGAGTATTTTTTTCTCTTTAACGACTTTAACTATAATTTACTGGGAAAAGGTTGAATTTGTTTTGTTTAAAACATGTTTAAAACATGTTTTTTTAACTCATGTTTAAAACTATGTTTAAAACAAAAAAAACATGTTTTAAACAAAAAAAAAACAGTTTGTTTTGTTCTTTTTAAAAAAAACACAAATTTTGCCAACCCTGACTGGAACTAGTAGTAGATTTCGTTACTTTACGGTATTTAGTCCATTTCATTTTCGAATCACTAGAACTTTTAAAGAAACCAATGGACACTGACTGATCACTAATCGACTGTATGAATTGTCATACTTACCTCTGAAGTCTCCACTTATTCTGTTGTACAGATCAACCGGGAAATTGAAGCCTCGTATTAATATCCTCATTATATTCTAGAACGTTCCGCAGATATAACTATTCGTAAATATTGCCAGTAGTTCGACTCCTTCTCTTTTTCAAGAACGTTCCCTCTCGCGCTTTCCAGAGATTAAAAAATTACAATGAATCCGAATCGCCCTACGTGTGGCGCCACCTTTGTTGTGCAGCTTGCAAATGCTGACAAGTCTCTACATAGAGTTCAAGTTTGCTACGACAACACCGAAAGCGTAAGAAAAGTTTACGTGCAATATTATCAACAGCAGGGTTATAGAACATTCTCCATCAAGCCTTGATAGACGATAAAATTATCGTCATATTATTCAAGAAGACAACAACCTAATTTTATTTAGTGTAAACTGAAAAATTTCCTGGTGGGGGGGGGGGGCACGAGTTACGATCCCCACCTTGGATACGCGCTATAAAGAATAACAGGGTTATAGAACATTCTCCGTCTTGCCTCGATAATTATTTATCGCCTTAAATTATAGTCACATTATTGAAGAAGACAAAAACCTAATTTTATCTCGTGTAAACTGAAAAATTTCCTGGGGTAGGGGGCTCGAGACACCTGATGCCCACCTTATATACGCACTATTAACAATAACAGGGTTATAGAACATTCTCCGTCTTGTCTCGATAATTATTCCTCTCCTTAAATTATCGTCACATTATTGAAGAAGACAAAAACCTAATTTTATCTCGTGTAAACTGAAACATTTCCTTGGGGAGCGGGGGGTCTCGAGCCACCTGATCTTTACCTTGGATACGCTCTATACAATAACAGGCTTATAGAACATTCTCCGTCTTGCCTAGATAATTATCTCTCAAATTATCACCATACGTATTATTCAAGAAGCCAAAAACCTAATTTAATCTAGTGTAAACTGAAAATTTTCTAAAGGAGGGTTTTTAGCCCCCCCCCCCCTGATTCCCACCTTGGATACGAGCTGTTACCAATAACAGGGTTATGGAATATTCTCCGTCTTGCCTCGATAAATATTTATTTCCTTAAATTAACGTCACATTATTTTATTTGACACCACAAGAAACAAAAAAATCTCATTTTATCGAGTGTAAACCGAAAACTTTTGGGGGGCTCGAGCACCTTAAGCTCCCCCCTGGATACGTGCCTGGGAAGCAGTCACTTTTATTACACCCTTACATTTATATACAATATTAAAAAGTTCTGCTTTTAGATCTCGCACAATGCCTTTTTCACAAGAATGGGCAATACTGCATTTTTTATATCAGTCAAGCTGTGATATTTTAGATTTATTCAGTTAGTTTTCTGATAATAGTTTTCACAACTTTCCATAGCATTTAGGCATGATTTCAGTTGACAAGAACAAAATAATCTTATTTAAAAACATAGAGCAAAAAGAAATCCAACGCGCTTAAGTTAAAACTCCCTTACATTGGAAGCCTGGAGAGAACAAAACAGGGGTTCCTTCGTAACACGATTTCTTGAAAACCATTTTACACATTTGAATCAACTTTGTGATAAATTGATTAGAAAGGATGAATATTAACAGTAAAAGTTGTAGCTTTTCCCCTGCTACTATATTTTAGAAGATATTCGTTGTCAAATATCTCAATATTTGCATAAGGAACCAGCCTTTTCCATGCCGAGTGTTTCGATGATGACGTCATGCATCCACGGACAACTGCGCATACGATCTGCGCCGCCGAACGAGCACCCGCTGACGTTTGCACGCCATCGATATCACTTTCCGCTCTTTTTATATTAAAAAACAACTGCCTGCAGTCGAAGCGTCAGTACGTGAACCAGGATCAGACACCAAAACGGTCGCGAATTCCCGATCAGAAGATAAACTCGTATGTTCATCGCGATCAAGTGTTGAACCGTCTTCGTGCAATGGAATTTTCCAGTGATCCTTTATCCGAGTTTAAAATTTGATCTTCGTTCGTGCACACGGCCGTGACTATCAACTTTAGAAGAAAACATTAAAACAAATAAAAAACAATAACGATGTCCAAGGTCGACAAGATAATGCTGACAGGGACAAAAAAAAAAAAATAAGAATCGTACGGGTAGCAGAAAGAACATTGCGGAATCTCGATACTAAATTTATTGCGCAGCAAGCATATGCAGAAGGCGGGGAAGGAAATCAGATGATTCTTCGTGAGAGCAGTGCAGCAGTGTTTCCATCCGGCAAGACGATTGTGTGACCAAAATCGGCAGCGCTAAAGTTTGCAGGTAATCAGCACAGCGTACGCTGAACCGCCCGCTAAATAAAGATATATTATTATTATTTCTATTATTACTGTACTCTCAGGCCCCCCGCACTGGTGCAAAAAGCCGAACAAGGTAAATTTCGGAATTCATTTGTTCGTGCATGAATTAACCAGCTACCAGTCGGCATCACCATCGATGCTAAATCCTAATTTTCTCATTAGAAATTTAGTTTATGTATCTATTAATCAATTATGATCACTTGTACGTGATTTTGTATTTTATTAAATGCCTTTCCCTTCTTAAACATGTATAAGAAAATCGTATTTTTAAAGTCACTACTTCTACATGACGTAACATCGTTCCATATGATCTGTCATGGACGTACACCAGCGTTGCCAGGTCTACTGATTGTGCAGGAGATTTCCTGATTTTCAGCACGATCTACTGATCTCCTGACAAGTTTCAGGAATTTGTGGAAATCTCCTGATTTTTTGCTTCCTTAAATATTTCTAATGAACAAATATTTTTAAAAATCGAAAGTTGATTTAAAATTTACATATTCAGCTGATGGAATGCAAAGACCCATGAATATTCCGCAGAGAGAGAGAGAGAGAGAGAGAGAGAGGTGGGAGAGGATGGTCATACCAGGCTTGATGGCACTGGGAAAGACCCGCGGCTTCTTGAGCCCTTTGTTCATTGGGAACTCCAAGGCGGGTGTCCTAACTTTCCCCATTGAGGTTTTTGTCAAAGGGGAGGAAACTGGTTACAACTAAATACCAATGTTGCCACCCAAGTATTCAGTTTTATGGCAGTGTTTATTGCAAATGCTAGATACAGGTTCAGGTTTTTAACTCTGATAAAAAAAAGGAGTCCACATTACGGATGCAGTCAAAGGATGGTTACAGAAGCTCTTAGCAAACTGTTGATTGATTGATTTGGTTTATTTTACTTCGCATTTCTGCCACTTTTGGCTGATCGCGAAGACAAGGATGAGTGATGATATGATGAAATTGATGAAGGGACAACCATGCCCAGGCCGAGATTCGATCCCGAGACGGGATCCCTGATGTCATAGCTCTCTGCTAATCACTCAGCCACGGAAGTCGGCTTAGTAGACTGCTGTTGCAGACTTATACGTCGCAGTTTTATTTTTCCTTAATCATCTCTTAACTTAGAAATAATAGTTCATGTTTTTATAGCGTTGTTTTTCTTAAGCTATTTCTGAGCGTAACTACTATTACAATTGGTCTTATGTCCCTTTATACTCAGTCAATACTGTGACGGTACAAATTCTCTTTCCAGATTTTATACCAGGTAATCCTCGAATGCAAAAAGCTGATTTAATTAACATTTACATTGTCTGGAGTAACTGGGAAAAAAAGTTGAAGAAAAAAATCTGCGACTTGTCTGATACTGGGTCCCGGATTCTAATCCCGGACTCGGACTGGGATATTTCGGGGGTTCAGGCATGATAGCCCTTCTCCATTACCATGAATGCGAGTATGCTTTGAATGTGTTGTTAAGAAAAGTGTGATCTTTCTTATATCCTGTAACTTTGGCTAGTTTTAAAGAAAAGCAATCTAAGGTGTTATCAGGTAGAATATTTAAAAAATATATCCCCGAATGCGTAGTGGTTTAAGCTCTAGAGCTAGTTAATACAAAAATCACAAGATGTTTCCATAAAGTTTTAAACGCCAAGTACATAAATCCACGCACAGTCACAACTTACTTTAGAATATTTGTGAGAGATGAACAGAAAATCGAGGTCGGATTTTTTCCAGTAATGTCACTGGCTTTTGCAATGTGTAGGGGCAGTGCCGGCGATTGAAGGGGGGGGGGCAATCCTTGCACCACTCAGTTTTGGCACCCGATCATCGACACTGGTTGGGGGAAACTGTACCTTTACCTTAGGTGAATTAAAGGGGTGGGGTTATCGTACCCCCTGAAGTGTAAATTCATAATAAAATTTGTATTAACATAACAGTAATAAATTTATCTTTTGACTTCTAAAATTAATAATTAACGTTCAATAATGATAGTGGAAAGCTTTTCCCATTCTACACCCCCCCCAGAACGTTGATAATCCGCTATTATTAGTTCTTCTGATTTTTTAAGCAAATCTCCTGATTTTTGAGGGGACGATCTCCCGATTTTTAAAAATCTGACCTGGCAACGCTGACGTACACTAACTATTTTAATAAGGATATAGAAGAACAAAAAATAAAAACAATGGCTTATTGTGCAGATTTTTATTGTAAAAACTGTCAGAAGAGGAATCCAGAGCTGTCTTTTTTTCGTGTTCCGTCATATCCTGAAATGTTAGTTATTTATGAATTCTGTTCGCTCTTTATGTAAAAATAATTTCCATAAAGAGTTTCCACGGAGAATAATTCACGTCCGTGAAGTTAGCACCGAATTGAAACGAGAACTAAGCGACCTGAACGCAGCTGAAGCAAAGGATATAGATGGTAGCTCAGGGTTGCCAGGAGTGTAAAAAAAAGCCATCCAATTCAAGAGAGCCGGAAAATTATGCAAATAGCAGTTTATGAATTTATATTTGTTTTCGGGTGGGCGAGGGATACACGAAAGTCACCGATATTACAAAAATGTATGCACGTACGGATACAAATGCAATTGTAATGGGTAAATTGAAAAAAAAAACACCGCAAAAAAAAACCTAGGATTTCATAACTACAACATTTTTCTATAAGCCTGCATACTCAACATCATTCTTCCTACTATATTCTAGCATCTAGAGTACTCCCACCGAATTGAAATGTCACAAAATAACGTATACGAGGGAATAATGAAAAACTTAATGTCCCGCGGTGTCCAACCTGTGGCCCGCGAGGATTTGGTTTCCCAAAGAAATCAAAGCAGGTTCCTTCCCCAAAAACCCTGTATGCTCCATATATTTCTTCGAATCGGATTCTAGGTTCTAGGGCATTTTCAATGTAATCGTACGTACCGAGTATAAGGGGGAAATTTTAAAATTCCCTCATGTCCAAACTGTGGCCCGCGAAGATCTGATAATCTAGGGTGTCGTAAGCACATCCTTTGTTTATCACCCTGTATAGTCAAAATATTTCTTCGAACGATATTCTTGCCTCTAGGGAACTAGCACCGAATTGAAATGTCGCATAATAACGAATACGAAGGATTAATGAAAAACTTATTGTCCCGCGGTACCCAACCTGTGTTCCGCGAGAATATCGTTTCACCTTGAAATCAAAGTACGTTCCTTCGGCAATCACCCTGTATGCTCCATATATTTCTTCGACTAGCATGTGTTCGTATTCTGTATTTTGCTTTATTTAAGTAAAAGGCCATGTGTTAAAATAAACGTCTGTAAGTGTAAAGGTTCGATTTTGTAACTTAATGCTATTTATAAGTTACACAGGACGATAGGAAGCCAACGAGAATAGTAGGAATGACTTGAAGTTTGTTTGAAGTTCAGAAAAGATCATTTGTGCATGTTATAATGCAGAAAGTTGCAAGTTATCCCGCTCGGTAACAGTAGTATAAGCTGGAGACGGATTTCTTAAAATTTACAGGAGAAAAGACGAGAAAGTACTTCCAGAATTGCGTTCTTGAGGACTTTCTGAAGCCGGGGAAATTGTTTTTTAGAATCGTGCAACGTATTTTGCCTGTAAATAAGGTATTTTTCGTCAATCATGCATCTCCGTTGTACGATAGCTTGTGCCGCCATTACCGTCGACTACGTGAATCAAATGTTTCGTGCGTTCGGTTATGTAACCCCCTCACAGTGTAACAACCATGCGGAAGTTTGACAAGATGACGTGTGAGCATTTTTTTTTTCCCAATGTAAGGTAAGAGACTAATTTACGTCCTTTTCCTAAGGAATACGTGTCATATATCGTTGGAAAGCTTATTTTATAAGGAATTCAACTACGTAAATCCCAAAGCGAGCAAAAATTTCCTGAATTAGTAAATCGAGAAAAACCAATGTTGTCCGGATATGCGCAATTGAACATAATGGGGAATTTTTGGTACTATTATCGTATGGGTGAAACACCTACGAATCATATATTTCGGACTTCTTTACATTGCTAACACGTTGCGAAACATTTCTTAAGGCGAAATAATGCATTTCTAACTAAGATAATGTTTATTTTCTCTATTTACGAGTACTTACTGTTACTTGTTGTTTCGAATCTGTAACACATTATGGCCGTGATAGCATACTGGTTTAGGGGGCGTTCTGAGAGTGTTTTGTCGATTTATGCAGTGGTGCAACCTCGTTCACCGGAAAATATCTACTTTCGTGCCCCTATTTGAAATTATGCTAATACGTCGCATTTACTTGTAGAACTTGTAAAATAACCTTGCGATTCACCACGTTTATTGTCCATACACAGCAATTCGGAACCATCTTTCTTTCGCAATTCGTTAATGGTCTTCCTTTACGCACAACTCTCTTGCAACCTTGAATATTGACGTCAGACGAGGAATGCCTACGTGGTTAGGTTAGGCCTGTTAGGTTAGGTTCCATTAGCATACATACAAAGAAAAAATAATATTTTCGCTAAGAGACGCGTTACCTTTGTATTGCCTAACATGAAAAAGGTCTCTCCTGTGACGTCAGAACACAATGTTGCTAGAGTGTTGTGCGATAAGTGACACCTATTCGGGTCGGAACCATCTATCTTTCGAAAGTGGTTAATTCTCTTCCTTTACGCACTAACAATCTTGCAACCTTGAATATTGACGTCAGACGAGGAATGCCTACGTGGTTAGGTTAGGCCTGTTAGGTTAGGTTCCATTAGCATAGATACAAAGAAAAATTATTATTTTCGCTAAGAGACACGTTAGCTTGTATTGCCTAACATGAAAAAGATCTTTCCTGTTACGTCAGAACACAATGTTGCTACAGTGTTGTGCGATAATTGACACCCATTCGGGTCGGAACCATCTTTCTTTCGTAATTCGTTAATTCTCTTCCTTGCAACCTTGAATATTGACATCAGACGAGGAATGCCTATGTGGTTAGGTTAGGCCTGTTAGGTTAGGTTCCATTAGCATAAATACAAAGAAAAATTGTAAAAACAGCTCTCTCCTGTGACGTCGGAACACAATGTTGCTACAATGTTGTGTGATAAGTGACACCCATTCGGGGGAAAATGGCTTGTTCCGAACTCGACAGGTGGTTCTAGTGAAAACACGGCGAGGCTGAAACACTGGCTACGGGGTTGCATCGTCTTAACACACGGAACATTGCACTCTCATGCAAAAAGCAAATGGCGTGAGCAGAAACAGCGTGTCGGACAGAGATTTTCGCAGAAAACAACACGCATTCACATTAAAATGGATCAAATCTACATTCAGGAACTTCCAAAACGCTCAAGAAAATGATTTCCGTAAGTACTTTCTCCTGTAAATTTGAAGGAAATTTGAAGGAATCCGTTTTACCCATACGATAATGTTACCGAATTTTTTAGATTATGAAGCACATATTTAAGGGTGAAATGAGTGCTAGTGGAACCTAACCTAACCTCGTAGGCATACCTCGACCCCGTGAATGGATAGTGGGGCTATCGTGAACAAATCGAGAAAAACCGATGTTGTCCGTATATGCGCAATTTAACGTACTGAGGAATTTTTTAAATGATAAAGCACATATTTAGGGGTGAAATGAGTGCTAATGGAACCTAACCTAACAGGCCTAACCTAACCTCGTAGGTATACCTCGACCCCATGAATGGATAGTGGTGCTATCGTGAACAGAAAGTGTAAAAAGAAAAAGGTACTTACCCGAAGAGATGCCGGGTGCCGCACCGCAAACGCAAAGAAGCAATAACCATGCCGATAAGGACGTAACGTAGAGTCTAGCCTCAACTTTAGCTTAAAAACCTTTTGTGAATAGTTTGTGCGGCATTTATCGGTTCATAAGTTTGGAAACACTGCATATCAGCTGACGATAGACAACGTGAGTCAAAATTTGCCCGCCGAATTAGCAACTACCAATAAATGATTATAATGTTAAAAGTAACGCTTTTTTCATGGAAAAAAAGGGATCCCCAGCTTGAAAAATCTTCCGCTATGCATATGAGGTAAGTAGCAATGATTTTTATTTGAAAACAAACGAGTTTAATGTGTCTCTGGCTTATACTACTGTTACCCTTAAAGTAATTAGCACTCTTTGGATTTTTTTTAAAAAAATATTTATGTTGAAAAAACAACTTGAAAATTACCTTACGCAAGCTTGCAGGCTTCCCAAGGACAATGTATTTTCCATTGACAAGGGACTGTAAGTATCGTAGACTAGTGGGAATTAATGTAGAAGTAAATCGGAACCTTAGTAAAATGAATTTAGGGACTTTTATTTATAATGCTAAGAGAACCAAACCTGGCCTGCCTAACCTAACTACGAAAGCATACATTGAACCAAATCATCAGTAATCACTAGTTTTGGAAACGAAATGAGTGTAACTAACCTAAATGTGCAATGTATGCAAAATATTTTACGAACATTTACACATGTGTTACTGTAAAGAACAATCCTTTCTCACTGGTGCCACGGGAGGAAGATTTTGTGTTTCATATCGCATTTTAATCTATGTGCTTTAATCCAACACTACAGAATTATGGATGTTACTCCTATTATTAATAATAATATATTTTGTTGATGGAATCATCTAATTATACCTGTATTAATATTATTGCTGTAATAGCTCTTGTTGCTGGTCATGGGCTTTGATCTACTAAATGGTATGGGTGATTTTGATTTGTTGACATATTTCCTGTCCTGGTATCTTCTTCAGAAATATGTTGTGTCATAACATTTTTCTTGAAAACACTCCCGGGAGTAGATTTCATGATCCATTCAATGACAAAAATTGCATTGTTAGGCAGTTGTAGGTTAGGCAGAAAGCTTCAGGGACTCTTTCTAAAAGATAATGTGGTAAAACTTTGCTTCATATGTTAGGAAGTTTAGTGCAATATCTATAATATTTTTTATTTGCATTGCCACACACTGTATGGTGACATAAGAATTAGTTGCGATGGGAAATAATGTGAAAATTGAGTAAAAATAAATCAATTGAATGGTGACAAGCTCATAAGATTTTCCGCAATAGTTGAAGGAGCTATCATAAAATGGACCCTTATACATTTGACACTACTTTATTCAACAGATACAGATAGTGATCTAATGCATATTCATTTTCAGTAACTTTTCTTTGTGTTGACACGCTTTGACCTTAGCTCACAAACAACTCTTGCATCATGGAATTATCTTTTTTGAGTGACATAAAATGCAGAATGCTTTGTCTTGCATAGTTATATGTTTCTAAAATAATTTTTCATCTTTTATTTTTCTCGTAGAGCTGAGATATGGTTGGAGAAAATATGGCGAAAGGACTTGAGACACAAGACATACAAAAGTTACAGAGTTTGTGGAGACAATTTTTCAGAGAAAATGTTTATGAATTCTAATAGAAATAAGTTAGTGCATGATGCATACCCAGATGTAGAACCAAGTAAGTATATTGCATTTCTTATGGAATAACATTGTCATCAGTTATGTGGCTCATGCATAAGAAATTGTATTTTCCCTTTTCTGCATTAAAAAAATATATGCTTTAGAGATAAATTTTGCTAAAAGTACATAACACCTAACAACACAATACATTGCTTGAGGATGTTAGAAACAAATGTATTTAATGTTTCACTAAATATTCCAAGCAGGGTGGATAAAAAAAATATATGATTTTCAGCTAAACAGTCCTGTAAAATATTTGAACAGTTTGATTAAAGGAAATAAAATGCACATATTTTTCTGTTTGAGACTGTCCATATGTGAACCTACTATGGAAATGTTTGTTGAGTGTGTTAATGATGCTTTAATAATTTCAGTAACTTTTATTCCAGTGAAAGTCTGTAGGACCTCAAAGAGATTATCATACCTTATGCAAAATATATTAATTACTACTAGTGATTCAATAAATATATATATATACCTGAATAACAATGTGTTTGTTTATTTTCCCTTACATTTGTTATTAGCAATAGAATATAATGTTTTACATTTCCACAGTATGAGTACTAAATCATTAGGAGTAATGTACTTACTCTGAAACTTACTCTGAAACTGAATTTCATTAACAATATTACGATAATAATCAATACAGTGGAAATTAAATGATGTAGGGTTTTAAGGATTTCTTATAGTCTTTTACTCTATATTCCATATGTTTAATGCTAACAATATGATTTATATATGTAATTGGAAGTAAGATGCTTGAAATGAATTTTGGGACTTGTAGGCATAATGACCATATTGGGCCATTCAATGTATGTGAGGAAGAATCCTGAGTTTGAACTGTTCTTTTAGGTCTACTTTATGCACAGAAAGGCTAATTGGGTTGAACCTACCATTTAAAGTGGGATCCGAAACACTATGGGTCTGCACCGGGTATCGAACCCATACCTGAGTTAAAATATGGGTGTGAAGAGCCCCTTGAGAAAGGTTGAAAGTGAAATATTATAAAGACTTGAAAAGGATATACACAAAACTACGAACTTCCTCAGAGACAGTATAAGAGCCCCCCTCTTCTCAAAAAGGTAATGACATTTATTAAAGTGCTGTCATTATCTCCCAACCTGGTCAATAATCTTCCAACCTGGTCAATAATTGGTAAGATCAAAAGTTTGAGGAAAGTATAATCTACTCTTTAGGTAGGAATAAGCCAATCACTTAACATTTAGACATGACATTGGATGGTCTAGCCGTTGCAGCAAATCATCATGAGTGAGACACCTATGTTCAATACGAAGCCAAGTTAAATTTACTTCTTGATGGAAGGGATGGTATGAGAAACATCATGCCCCAATGATCGACCTGATAGTGTGAAGCTTGAAAGAATGATTAGTTATTAATTCTTTATGTTCACTTTCTTTTAGACTGACTAGAAACGTGTGTGACATTATTTAGAAGCTGATAATGAGTAGCAGGGATTTTGTCAATATGGCATCCACTATGGGTGAAACGTTGCTGTTCATTGGTTCATTTCCAAGTGACATATGTCACTTTGGTGTGAAATATCTCTAAATTGCAAAAAATACTGTTGGTTTCTTTGTCATCAGCTGGAAATTTGCACATTTGTTTTGTTTTTTAATTAACTTTAAAATTCATGTGGAATATTTATTCTGAATGCATGGATTGTATTATCTTCAGTACTGTATTAAGTATATGAATATATAAAATGCATATCTGTGCAGGATAAGATCTTTCAGTGGTGTATTTATAATTCCATTATGTGTGTGTTTAGGAGTGGGGGGCTGGGAGTGTGCTTATCTAGCTTGATCATACATACTCCATGACTGCTTTGTTCTGTAATCTAAGACATTCATATTTCGAGTCCAGATTTTTGTGTAACTATGAAATATGTAATGCCATATGATGAAATTGTAGTCAATATGTAGAATGGTTCCAGTAAGTAACTTCGAACAAAACTCGCTTGCATGACATATTCCTACTCCCATTCTAGATTAAAAATTAGGGATGTTTGACGAATACTAAAATGAATAAGCATGCAGTGATTAGTTAATAATATATCTTACAAACATCCACACGTTTTTAGAAATGGGTTGAAATTACTCATGCAAACCAGAAAAGTGAAATTTCATACAACTTCGATTGATTGATTGTTTTGGTGTTTTAAGTCAACTTTATTCACAGTAAGGTCAATCGGGACTGGACCTACAGTTTAAAGTGGGATCCGAACCGCTATGCGTCTCCATATATGTACAAATTCGAGATGAGGTGGTTGCTATATAGGCATTCTAGGTTAACTTGTGTAAGGTGTGACCTTTTCTTACTCTATTTTCCCATAACTATTCTTTATCATCATCATAGTAGTTTTTACAGAGAAATAGACTGATAGAATTAAAACAATTACAATTTTATTCCAGAAATTATTCTGTTTGATAATTTCCCCAATGAGCTGTGTCACTCATAGCTATTATTTTATTCTATTCTCTCATGGCAGATAGCACTGAACTAGTTTCTATGTTGTATTTTCCAAAATATTATTTCATCTACAGAACACTGAATGTAAGTTGTGATAGAAATTAACTGTAGTGTAAAATATTTACTTTCATCTACAGCATAACATAACCCATGGTTCTACAGAATAGTTTCTCAACCTATAGGGTGCGACCCACTCCTGGGTCCTGAGGGGACATTTGGTGGGTCGGGAAGTTGGGCTCGAAACTTTGTTAACTGGGTCTTAAAAACTTATTACCTTAAATTACTTAGATATATTGTTTTAACAATTTAAATTCAGTCTGTGTTGTTGTAAAAGAGCAAATATATGATTATAGACTAGGTTCACACCCTACAAAGTAATTCCGCTGGTTCCCATCTTATGGGTCACACGAAGTGTAATATCCTTCAAGGTGGGTCCCCGACTGTAAAAGGTTGAGATCCACTGCTGTACAGCCCTGGAAGGGCCTTGGCCTATCAACTGACTGCCAGTCTGCCTCCCACAACCCTACCTAGAGGTGTGGAGATCTTCAACCAGTAATGGGGTGACGTGGGGTCAGCACATCAAACCCTCAGCTGTTATAGGACATTTCCCAGACTGGGTTACGCTACTCACTTGTAGGTCCCCAATTTTCTTAGGATGGTGGTTAAGTTTGGAACACAAGTACTGACTATATGTATATATATTTTATTCAAGTATATTTCATACCTACAAGCCGCCAGCCGATTTGTAATGGTTTCGTTAGTTGAATAGCGCTAATGTTCCACGTATAGTTTTATGATTTATTCTTATTTCCTGAGACAAAACCTTCGAATCCTGTCTTTTGTTTCCCTGGTATTTTCAGCATCAAATCTCCCCGCCTCTCAGGGTACTCCACTGATATCAATTGAAGAGAAAGTGGATGCATTTGTCTTTCGTTTTATGAGGCCATAGACAGATGAATGGAATTTTCTACGTTGGTAAATCAGAAGTGTCTACATCTTGCGATTGAATATGGTAGGCCTACACAAGGGAGAAAATTACAATGACGGCACCAGAAACAGTTGCTGATATTAAGTGTTCTCTATCCTGCAGATTGCCACCCACGTTAAACTGTGCAGCAATTGTTATGAAGACAAAGAGACAATTTGGGAAATGTTGCAACATGGCTCGAGCGCCCTTTAGAACACTTTGGGTAGCGCAATGATCCGCTCACCCCACCCTTCCATTCCTGCTTTTATTTTCTGCTAATAATTCGGGACATATCTCGTAAGGTCGTAGTATTTATTTTATTTAAGTGCATAAAAATGTTCTACAAGGATAAATACCATTGTTCAGTTAATGCAGGGGTACTGGGTTCGAATCCCTGTTAGAGCTTTATTTGTGTCATCAATTTTTCATAGCATCGTTGTGATTAGCCTAAAAGTGGAAAAAAACAACGATGAGGGAGGGGTAAAACGCATTGATCTACGAACAAAGTAATCGCCGTAGAGTTTACACAAGATACAATCGCGATTTGCCCAAAATGTCAGAAAAGCAACGCATAATAGGGAGAATACGAAATAAAAATACTTATTACCACAGATAATACACGGACCATTTTTCATGCACAACGGAATGATTTACGCGCTGGAATTTCAGGAACTTGAAATTATTTTCCTATGTTGTGCTTCTGGGCTACTAATTCTGTATATCTCGTAACTTAGATGTAGAAATCATTCAAACGTAACATGCATTAACTGAACAATGGTATTTATCCTTGTAGAACATTTTTATGCACTTAAATAAAATAATTAATTCGACCTTACGAGATATGTCCTGAATTATTAGCAGAAAATAAAAGCAGGAATGGAAGGGTGGGGTGAGCGGATCATTGCGCTGAGACGCATTCAACTGTCACTGCCAATAGTAAGATATGATTTGCGGAGAGGTTGCTATGACAACGCTTTACGTTTCGAAACAGCCGTAGGGTGGCTCCACATGCCCGGTTTGGTATACGCACAGATTACAAAGGAGAGATAGGAAGTAAGCGATCTTATTAATCTGTGGTACTGTGGTAAGTATTTGAATTTTTCATTTCTTAATTCTTATATATTTATATTGTCGTGTCGTGTAAATAGCCAGTAACATGTATTTTCGTAAATTTATACAATCATATTTCCAACACTATGTAGCAATATCGTAAACATTGCTCTGTTCTAATTTACCTTGCACGTAATATATACAGTGGCGTACGCAAGGTGGGGTTAACGGGTTTAAACCCCCTCCTTGAGCTTTTGAAATATTATGGAAAATGCTGTAGAAAAACAATAAAAATTGCTAATTTATCACAGTCAAGAACAGTCTGCGACAGTAATAATAATAATTATAATAATAATTTGAATCATTATTCCCATGCAGCATGGAGAAAAGCACAACATTCCAAACACACGCGTCTTTAATAGTGAATGCCTAGAAAATAAACACGAATTCTTGAAAATTAAATATGAGGGCAACTATGATTTAAAAGAAAAAAAGTTGTTTTATATATCAGCTGCAACAATGTTCAACGAACATGTATTTTTTATGTGAACAATGAGCATTAACTAAATAAAGTTCTTGGTTCGTTGTAAGCTGCTAATGTAGACAAATGCTAGGCCATCAAGAATACACATTCACCAGTCTGCCTTCTCATTGTTTAAGCGGTATGTTTGAATTTCTGAATTCGAATTACAATAAGCTTAACAATTGTGAAACTTTTTGTTGGTAAGAACAGCGAGACAATCCAGATGTGAATTATCGTGCACGTGCATAGTAGATTTTGAGAGCGGTATTGGCGTATTTCTCATAAATCTTTACAGTGTAGTTTGGGATCCGTCGATATGTCTAAACAATCTAAGCAGCCGCAAAGTTCAAAGTCTACATACACATCATTAAAAAATGTTGAAGTGCTTTGTTAATGACCTAGAAGTGATAAATTTTTAGGAATCTCTGTAAACTTACTTTTGAATGCAAGAATAAGACTCAGTGAAATTTAGCAACATGTATTCTTCGTCGTGCCTCATCATCCTGGGTGAGTTCCATAGGTAAAGGTAATGTGAATTTCCTCATGCATATAGCACCATGCCATGAAGGCACATGTAGTGGTGTGGTGGAGCCCAACATATTCTAGATCTCGTATATTTTGGGGGTGATATTTTCAGCACCATGCTCCGGCAGCCTTTATCCCCCAGGATTGCTCTCGGGTACCCATTGATATGAGGCTGGGTGCGGGGACAAACCTGGAAAAATTCCAGCCAATTCCGGGAATCCAATTCAGATTAAACCATAGCGGCTCCTTGGATGAGTTTCATATTTTCATTATTTCAATTAATTTAATATATTTGCTTGTTTTTATGGATTTTCTTCACACTTAAAAAGTCCCACCTAATATATACAAATAACCGTTGACTAGACAATCATTTCGTAACAAAGAAACAAAAAATGCTCCTACAATTTGTTAGCAATCGAATGACTAGAATGTAATTTTGTTCTATTGCTTTCAGAAATATATTTATGTAGATCTCTACTACTTAATAACAGTTGTGATATTAGTAGTAACAGCAGCTGCATTAGTAGTAGTATTAGTAGTAATTAAACTAATTAATTAATTAAAGTATAATAAAACAATGGTAATGTGAATTTGGAGAAAGTTTTAGTAATAACCCCTCCCTTGATAAAATCCTGCGTACGCTACTGAATATATGACAATTACATTTATATATGTTTTGTGTTCTGGGATAGAAAGAACATTATTTAAAAACATTACGACTTTGAACCACAAATTATTATTATTATGTTGGCAGTTTTAGTTTACATAGTTCTCGAATTATCAGCATTGTACATCCAACATCTCTAGCGTTTGCATGCCCTCAATATCACTTTCCGCTCTTTTTATATTGAAAACAACTGCCTGCAGTCGAAGCGTCAGTATCGTGAACCAGGATCACACACCAAAATGGTCGCGAATGGCCGATCAGAAGATAAACTCGTTTTGATGTTCCTAGATCACGATCAAGTGTTGAACCGTCTTCGTGCAATGGAATTTTCCAGTGATCCTTTCCCGATCAGAGTTTAAAATTTGATCTTCGTTCGTGCACACGGTCATTAGCTGTGTATATCACCTTAACACATTCTGTTACATTTCTAACCAATGCACTCCAAAATTGCAATGTAAATACACCACAGATTGTGTAAAGATAGTGTACCGGGAGATCAAGACTGCCCATGGGCCTCACATGGTACGTACATGTCATAGTTGTTCTGTAAAGAATGGTATTCATTTAATGCCTTTTGATGTGTCTATGATATGGCTTGAAGCAAAGGACCACGTGACAGATTGTTACTCTTGCCGCACCTTAAGAATAAAAGCATGTGCATGTGCCGATGTGCCCTTCGCATTGAAGTTGATAGCACATAGCGAGGGAATCCCAATTCCGTAAATCACTATCCACCACAGTGGAATTGAACATTTCTCGTGACCAGGAACGTTCTTCAAATATAAAAGATAGAAGATATAAAATATATGTTAGATAGAAAAAGAAGGGAGGTTACTTTCGTGCACGATAAATTGTAATACTTTTATTTCATCTGGAAATTAATTGAATAACATCACCAGATGTCGGCGCACCTGGCACGGCACTGCACTCCGACACGACCAATGTTGCCAGTACACTTCGTAATTTAAAAGAAAACAAAAACATTTTTTATGAATGTCATAATTAACCCCATAAATCATCTGTAGTGCACAGAATTACTCCCACATCCCCTAATGTACCTTCATGGCAGAGTACTACATGCACGGGGAATTTTTCCTTTCCTTTTTTTTTCCTTTTATGCATAAAAATGTATCGTTCTTTATCAATTCGATAAATACCCATTGAGACCATCGAGATACATCAAATTTTATTGCAAGTGACTCTATATCTGTCTTTTATCAATGTTTTTCTTCCCTTCGTACAATATTTTTTTTACACCTTACAAGCTTTTATTCCAAACTGAACTTTCAGGCAGAGAATTATTTTCATGTGTAATGTTTAAAGAAAATTCATATAGATAACGTTAATAACTAATACAAGATTCATGTCTCTATCGCTTTTTGTACAAAAATTAAGAACGTTCAAAGTCTGCTTGCGTGACTTTTGGGACACCCTGTATATCTCAGGAATGTTATGTGATACATAAATTTTGAGACTTTCTCTGAATTCCTTGCACCTCGAAATTAGTAAATAACACGTTATTTCATCCAGGATACAGAACAAAAAGTTGAAATTTGTTCCCTATCATAGGCGTAGCTAGAACTTTATATTTGGGTGTGCACAAAGAAAAAAAACGAGGTCTTGTACCTTTTTAAGAGCATATTTTGCAATACAATCACTTGGTTCTTTAACTGCACTGATCTTTGTAAAGGAATATAAATTCACTAAATGACAGTGTTGAAAATTTCTGAATATATGTAGAAGAAAAAATCAAATTGCATAGAAATGACACACACAAAAAAAATGTTCATAAATGTTACAAAAAAATTCATCAAAATACACGTCATCTATAACAAGAGATGTCTATCAAAAGGTACAGTATTCTTAAACTCACCAATAACTTCATTTACATCAAGACTAAGCTTTTTCCTGTTCCACAAATAGCAAAAGCAGGGCTTCCAATCTATCCTGCATCTGAGTTGCTCTTAATTTAGTTTTAACTTGGGTAAGCTTGGAGAAAGCTCTCACACGTGCAGAAGAACTTCCCTTAGGTACAGAGGATTTTCCTTTCAGAAGGCTTACTTCTGCTGCCAACTCGTCGCCTGACAATTTGAATGTTCTAGCTAAGACGGCTATTTCGTCATCCTTGACATTCAAGTCAACCTGATTACCCCAACAATTTCTTGACAAAATCTCTCATCAATACCACAAACAACTGAGTGTAAAAGAGAATAATAACAAGAAATTCTCATCTCTTCTTCCTTTGTTTCGTACAAATACTGTGAGCTGACTGATTCGTCAAGAGTCTTTGCAATTTTGCACCTCTTCACTGGAGGAATTGAAATCTTCAGACTATCACAGACCTTCATAGGTTCGTTGAAGAGTTCCATGAAATGAGATGAAATTCTCATGGATTGCACAGAATTGCGAAGCGATCTGACACTAGATACAGCCGAAAGTAGATTTACATCTGGACTTTGGAGTAACTTGCTAACATTCACGATCATTTGTAGGACTGGATGCAGCATTGTGAGACAAAAGACGAACTCAAACGATCTGACTTGTTGTTTTAGTCCATTCCCTTTAGCTCTCACATCACCCTGATGACTGTTTGGAGTGATTTCTTCCAAAGCCAAAATAATTGCAGAGTAGTTCCTTTTCACCGCAGGAACAGCTTCAGCATGGCACGCCCATCTCGTTGTTGACAAAGACTTCAGTGTTCTTAAACTTAGACCAATTTCCTGGCATACACTTTCAAAAACTGCATGCCTTGACTAACTACCTTCAATGAAAGAGTAAAGGAAATGAATTGTTCCGAAAAAATCTGAAACTAGTCTATTTTCGGGTCGCGAATTACATGAGTCCAGAAGTACAAGATTCAAACAATGAGTATAGCAGTGAACGTACATTATTGAACTGTTCTTCTCTTTGCACTTCATTTCACCCCAGATAGTGTCCCAGACATTGTTGAGGCTCCATCGAAGCAAACTGAAAGAACATTTTGCCAATAAACACCAAACTCTAACACTACTAGTGCTAAAGTATTAAAAATTGTCTGTGCATCTACAGAAGATAACTTACGAAGAGCCACTAAATGCTCAACAGGTAACTGTTTAATGACATCAAAAAATCGAAAAACTATAGACATCTGTTCATGCTGACCACAATCACTCGTTTCATCAGCGATAATACACACGTTTGTACCAAGTAATGACATTTTCAGCTTCCTTACAAGAATATTTTTCAAACTGCGGATTAGATCATTCTGAATTTGTGGACTTAAGTAAGTGCAATTTTTTGCACCGTTCACTAAGTGTTCTTTCAAAATGGGGTCATATTTGGAAATAAAATGAACTACATCTAGAAATAACCCCCTGTTGTATGCTTCTTTATTCTCAGTATGACCTCTCAATGGGCGGCCTCCTTTTGTAAGACAAAGAATTATGTTTATTAGCCTCTCCATGATTTGTCGACTTTGCAGTCTTCTTTGTTCTTGCTTTGAAATAAAAGCCTTCTTACAGTCATCTAATTGGACGTCAATCGGCAGTAAAAACAAAATGCAGAGTCAACAGCTACACTATATTCCAACCATTTGTAACTGTGAAACAAGCTAGATTGAAAAGCCCTTTCTTTCCCACCTATTCTACAAGGATGTACTGATATGTCAATAAGCTTACCTGGTGTTTGTTCAGCATCAGGAGCATCGAAACAGGATATGTTACTTACAAGTTCACCGATACCACTACAATTTGCACTATCACAACCACTACCACTTGAACTTTCAACTGTCTGGTTTCGATCGGGACCACCTGGTGTTTGTTCAGCATCAGGGGCATCGAAACAGGAAGGTTTGTTATTTACAAGTTCGCCGATACCACTACAACTGGCACTATTACAGGCGTTTGAACTTTCAACTGTCTGCTTTCTATCGGGACCACCTTCGTTTCTTTTCAGAAACGATCCATCTTCTTTTAGAGCATAGACTCACTATTTTAAAAAAGTACGGTAAGTTTACACGAACGAAATATCACGTCCACAAGCGGCAATTTTCATCATATAATGGCTCCTTCGATCATTCCGAGAGATGAATTTGCAACAGAATCCGAAAAAGCAAGTACAACGACAGTTGCAACGAAGTAAACTAGTCGGTTCAGGAAAGAGATTTAAATACCAGCCACCAGTGACATTGATAAATAAACTTCCAACAATATAGTTGCATTGTCAAAATGTTTACTGATAAGCTTTCTGCCTCACAGAAAGCATACAATCATTAGTTGATTGTGAGAATGGAGGGGAAGGCGATTGTTGGCAGCAAATATGTTACTGTGACATTGTTATTGTTATACATATTGTATCCCTGTATTATATCAGTTTTTAATTTCGGGGCCTCCACCATGGCGCAGTGGTAGCGTCATTGCCTTGTAATCAAGGGGTCCCGGGTTCGATACCTGGTGGAGGCACAAGTGGTTCGGATCCCACTTTAAACTGTAGGTTCAGTCCCGATTAGCCTTACTGCGCATAAAGTGGACTTAAAACACCAAATCAAACCAAACCAAAGTTTTTAATTTCGAGCGTTCAGTAAAGAAAAGAACCTATTTCCACAAATATAGGTAAGTTTTAGACCAATATTGAGGAAGGGGGGTGGGATTCGGGGATAAACTCAGTGAGATCAATATTTCGAATATTCTCTACTTTTAATAATTTTGTTCTGGAAAAAGAAAGATGCCGCTTATTTTCTCTCTTATTGAAATATCTGTCTTTAATTCTCTTTGATAAAGCAGCTCATAGGGGTGTGCCTAGCCACACCCGACACACCCCGTTGCTACGCCTATGTTCCCTAGTGTTATCTTAATTATCTCTCATGAACATAACCTACAGAATTTTAAACAGTAATCCAATTATAAGTTCATTACTAGTTTCGCTAATACAGGTTTATTTTATGTACGTTTGATATACATATTTATATCTGTGCTACATCTGTTGTCTTTAATCAGCAACTAACACATTTTAATTGGTATCTCGTATTAAGATTTACTATGTTACCACAGTACTATATTTTGCAAGGGCTGCCTAAGAGCAAGGCGAGCCCTCGGGGGGGTACCAAACTGGGGCGTCCCCTTTGAGTAACGTCAAAACCTTATTTATGATTAAACGTATATAGCCTAAGCTTGGTTATTTGTTTTAAAATAAGTAGATAAGAATTAATTGAAGTTATTACTGCATATAATAAGTATATTGCAAACCCATGTAGCAATATAACTAAGTTAAGAGGTTACTGATATTTTGACTTTATTATGTGGGTATTAAATTTGATTGATTGATTGATTTGGATTATTTCACTTCGCTTTTCTACCACTTTTGGCTAATTGCGAAGATGAAGGTGAATGATATTGTTAATTTGATGATTGGACACTAACAAAGAACACCCATGGTGGGATTCGAACACGCGACCACTGGAGTTGTAGCACACTGTGATAGCCACTCCGCCACGGAGGCTGGTTGTGGGTAATAAATAAACATACCTACAATAAACGTGTTCTTGAACAGTAACACTTAAAACATTTAAAAAATATGGCTATTATTTTTCGTTATTAAAAAAAAGTAAATGTACTTGTACAGTGGGATCCATGAGTATTACCATGTAAATTATTCATCACCATGTTCGTACACTTTATTTGACCCAATAAGAGCTTCAAGAATTAAAAGAGAACTCAAAACATGCTGTTGATAACTTCTGTACCAGTATACATAAAGATCTATAATTTAAAAACGCATAGGAAGCAAGAGAAAAATTAATGAAAATAGTCCTGGACAATTTGCACAGTAATACTCATGGATCCCACTGTACATATAACTTGGTCATGTTAATTATTAGAGGAAAATGTATAGTAGGGTAAAAATTGAGGCGGGGAGGGAGGGTGAAAAGTAGGTGGCGCCAAAAATCCATCTTGCTCAAGTGGAACTTTCTTCTTGAGCTTCTCCTGGTATTTTGAGTAATGGTTATGCTGTTATTAGCACCAGTAATATGAATAAATAATATTCTAAGTTGTGAAAAATGTTCAAAATTCCTCCAAGTGATACTCTGGAGGAGAAAAGTCACATGAATTGCATCCATTGTTTTCTGTATGCTTGTTGTGGTTTTGTGTCACGGAAAGTCTGTCTCTTACTGACAATATCTGGACAATTCAAACCACATAAATGTGCTCCAGAATATTCTAGGAGAAAATCTAACGGGATCTATTTAATTTCTGAATTTAGAACATCCGCATGATTGCATGAAATGAGAGAGATTATCTTTTGTCGTTATGAGGTAAGCCCCCTGGACTATCAAGAACCCCTAGAAATAAGAAAGATTAATAATAATAATAATAACATTCCACGTTCATATGTAACTCGTAAGGCCATTAGGGCCTCCCCGATGGTGCAGTTGTAGCGTCGTCGTGGTTCGATAACCGGTGGAGGCACAAGTGGTTCGGATCCCACTTTAAACTGTAGGTCCAGACCCAATTAGCCTTATTATGCATAAAGTGGACTTAAAACAACAAATCTATCAATCAATCGTAAGGCCATTAGCTTTGGAATCAAACGGCTCCGATGTGTATTTTATAGCAAAAATGTGATTCATATATTTTTCATACTTCCATACATAATAAACAGTGTCTTGAACTAGCTAACATGCTTAAATATTTCAGCTTACTATAAAAGCCAGATTGTGTGCTTCTTTTTAATGAAGTTATACTCATAGTCTATTCGTTGCTTTTCAGGCACTGCTAATGCAATGGAATGGGAACTATTTAATAACAAAGTAGATCACGACCAACGTTTTGAAAGGAAAGATGAAATCAACACAGGTATATTGACTCTAGCTGCATCAGACGAAAACATCTTAATCCAACAGGACACTGGCATTTTAAATTTGACTGGAAATAGAACAACTGTTCTCATAAAGCAAAAAACAGGTACTGTTGAAGTTGCAGGAAATTAAGATGTTATAATGGTGCTTACAAACACAGGACGAATCAAGGTGAATGGAACGGGAGTAGTTGTTAAAGTTCACACAAACTATGGTCGAGTTGAGTGTTCTACTGATGTATCCATAGAGGTACTCAATGAATTTGGTGTGGTGGTGCAATGAACCTGTGAAAAGTATCTTACAAACTATGTAAGAACTTGGGCGTATTTAGTAAAACATTTCTATCACATTATTAGCTTTAAAAATCAGATTTCAGGGGGAAAAGTCTGAACAAATCATGTATATTAACATGTTATTGTAATTGAACATTGTTTCAATTCTCTCTCTCTCTCTCTCTCTATTTTTTTAAATGTATTAAAATGACTTTGAATTCACAGAATCTTTGAAAATATAACTGGCTTATGTCACATTGAAGTATGTTAATCAGAACGAAAGGAAACATAATAGAAATACCCCAATCACTTAAATTTGTCATGGTGAATCAAACCATTACTCTTGATTAACAGGTGTTATCAGGAATTTTAGTGAAAAAATAATATGAAATTAACTTTTTTCATGAATATTTATTTATATTATATGTATTAATAGAGCATTATAGCCATCGATAAACTACTAGATTATGGCAAGTGAAACGTCATACATATAAGAATGAAGTACAGTGGCCGCGGTGGCTCAGTCGGTAACGCGTCTGACTACCATGCTCAAGGTCCCGGGTTCGATCCCCGGCCGGTTCAAATCCGGGAACTTTTCTAACGGTGGAAGCGGCCCCGGCGCCTACCCAGCGTCGAATAATATGGGTACCTGGGGGAAACCCTGGGGGGTAAAGGCGGTCAGGGGCGTGATGCTGATCACATCACCCCCACTCACGACCGGATCAAGAAAGTGTGGGGCGTTACCCCCACACCCCCTATACGCCTTCATGGCGTGGTGCTATGCACAGGGGAACACTTTACCTTTACCTTTTTTACAGTAGAGCGTCGATTATCCGAACGTCGGTCAACCGAACGACCGCTTAACCGAACTGTGTACTCTCTCGCACCTGTTACTCTCCCACCCTACCGTCCATCATCCCCTCACTCCCAAACGAAGTTTCCCACAGTAGTCGCCGCACTGAGCCACCGCTGGCGGAACATTGCTTCTAATGGGCCAAGCTGCCAGTCGCTGTGTTTCAACAATCAGCACACTTCTGTCGGTGTATGTATTGTTCATGCAAAATGCGTATGTAATATGTACATATTTTTGTTTAATAAACTGTACCACATACTATATATTCCTACTAAAGTTGCCTTTGTACGTTACTTTGTAATACTTAAAGAGATGCCTGTTTTTATGAATAAATTTACTGTACAGTACTTCTTTTTGGCAAATAAACATGTACAGTTCGATTATCCGAACAAACCAGTTTTCCGAACATCCATGTCCCCCAATTACTTCGGATAATCGACGCTCTACTGTACTTGGAAAGTTACCAACTGAAAGCATGATATCCAAGATGGAAGCTCATTGCACTCCATAGACATAAATGATTCGACATTCATTCTACAGCAAATTTGCAAAATGTGGAAAGTAATGCAAATTTTGCCCACTCCCAAAATATTTGCAAATTATTGATTGCCAACTCATCTTCTTCGGTAAAATCTTTCCAAAATCTTTCTTTACATCTATTTCCACTTCTGGAGATCCGAAGATTGTCCCGTAGTTACGGGTTACCTGGATGCATCATTTCAGTGGCGGCTGGCAGCTAGTATGATGGGTAGTGCCAACGTGATCAAGAAATCGAAAAATTTTCGCTAGCATATGTCATAGAAATCTAATGAAAGAGGTAATTTTAATGAAACTTTGTTTACTAAAATTGCAGACAAAAATTCAGAGTTCCTAAGATTGGTTTATTTTACTTCGCATTTGTACTACTTTTGGCTAATCGCGAAGATAAGGATGTGTGAACACTCGCAAAGAACACTGATGCCCAGGCCGAGATTCGAACCCGCGATCCCTGGCGTCGTAGCATGCTGTGTGGAGGTCGGTCAGAGTTTCTAGGAAATAAATGCGACTATTAAAATTTCGACGCCTGTCACCTTTACCATTTTTTAAATAGAATTGATGTTTAAATCTGGCTTGGGACAGACAAGTTGTTTAACTTTTAATTTAATATCGTATAGTACCTTGGAAAATGGTGTATGTAATAATTCTCTAATCTGACTCATCTTTACTAACTACCCTTCCTTTCACACACCAATGGACACTTTCACTTCACTAAAAAGAAAAACACTGAACAATTAGAGACACAGAGTCGATCACGGTATTCTCGCCTGGCTTTGTTTATAATTTGCAACCCCAGCACGACAGGCGGTAAATCAACGATCGGTGTTACTAACAACTGAAATATGATTATCTGCTAAATGAACTGTAGATCTACAATTTTTAGAATTCAATGCAAGAAATTGAATTATATCTGCAAGTGAAATTCTTATACTGATAGATTTTCCATGTGATTTTTTACAAACATTAAAGTAAAAAATTCCCTGGTGATGCGAATTCCCTTTGATATTTAGGCAATTCTTTTGTACAGTAAATGTCTTCAATGTTGTCAACGTCAGTTGCAACACATGAGTGCCTGTGTGCATGAGAGCAAGGGATATATCTTTTCTTAAGGAAGAAATCGATAACAAAAAAGTCTGGATGGCTCTTTAGACGCATCTATCTAAATGGTTATATAAATTTGGGGAAGATATTACGTTCGTTCTTGCCAAGTATGCAGGAAAGTATCTTTCTTGCGAATTACTTCTCCAACGAGTATTACAAATCGGTCAGGATTAGTCACTTCTCTGTGAAGTTTGCAACTATGTCAACACACTGCGAAAGCTCTCGCGTCGTGCCAGGATGCGAGCTGGCATGGCTGGTTGTCTTGTGGCTGCCTCTGGGCTACCACTAGGGGGTATCGAAAAAAGCAAATTTTTTATGATGCTTTTGCGGTAGAGCGGAAAAGTTGCCTCTATACATAAGTAACTTCTGTTCAAAATTTCACCACCCTAGGATAATGTCTTCTGTTCTGGCAAGGGACGTGAAATTTCAAAAATTGAGTAAAATCGGCAATTTTTTTTTTATTTTTGAAATTTTTTTCAAATTTCACAGCACTTTGCGGTAGTGTGCAAAAGTTGCACCTATGTATGGTTAATTACAGTGCAAAATTTGGCGCCCCACGGACAATATGTTCTGTTCTGGCAAGGGGCCTAAAATTACCCAAAAATCGACAAATACACTGTTTTTTCATTATTTAACTAACATTTATTAAACATAAACCAGAATTGTCATACACTCGCATACTATTAGATATAAGAATTAAGAAATAAGTATTCAAAATTAAAAGTACGAAAATGTGTGTTTTGTAGGTAATAATAATGTAAAATATGTGTCTTTAGGTTTTGTACTGTCTCTTGCACCTAAATTCAGGCATGGCCTTTCTCGATTTCAGAGTGCAGCGAATAAATCCATCCCGTTTTTTATGACCACACACTTTCTTTGAGGCCTCCGTAACCAATTTTACTGTTCTTTCCACAGCTTGTGTGTGGCATGGGAACTTTGTAAAAGTCCAGTCAATTGGTATTGGTTCTTTCAGCATACTTTTCAAATCTTCTGTAGTCACATCATCGAGTATTGGTGATGGAGTTACTTCGCTGGACGACCAGTCAATTAGTTCGATATAGTCGTTTGCTTCGAAGTTTATTTTTGGAATATCGAACTTTCTAATCCCAACGTGTCCAACCGTCTCACATGATTCTCGTGCTTTTATGACTCTTCGAATGCCAAGGGCTCTGATATGTGTTCTCTTATCAGTCAGCATCGCGAGCAGAATGTTTTCTCGAGATGCGAAGTAAGCATTCCGAGAAATCACTGGGTCGATGACGTTGCGGTTAACTTGATCCAAGTATCTAGATGACTGAATGAAATGGTAAAGATGCCGAGCTCCATCCTTAATTGAATGATGGATTTTGATGCGGAACCAAGATGGCACATACACCCTGATAACGAACTTTACTATGGTACGTAAGTTGTCTGATGGTTCCGTGGTGGAAACATACAGTCTTAATATCCTGTTGGCTGTTGTCAACCAGCGGGACATGTTTAGGGGACCTGGATCGCGCTTAGCAAGACCTGGAGGACACATGCCTGAGCTAACGGCGAGAGCAATATCCCTCAGATACTTCTGGTCCTTACTCAAAGTGGAGATATCATCTGATGGCAAGGTGCAGTTAACTGGCTCAAATGTTACCACTGGAAGCAGCTCACACGCCTTCAAAGATTTTCCAATGCAACCAGTGTAGGAATTGGGTCCGGAGGTGGGACCATCGAGGGACTCGAACAAGTGGCGGAGAGGCAATTCGTTGAAATGTAGTTGACAAACAGCCCATTGCACAGCTATCCCGATCTTCAGTTCAAGACGACGCAGTACCCCATTGTGAACTCCAGTATTTACGACCGTTCCATCACACCCTAGAACAAGAATATGGTTTAAACCTCCGGGCACTTCTGCTGTGATATAGTCGTAAATACTTTCAGCAATGGCCAGACTTGATCCTGAAGCTGGTGTAACATGACCAACGTAGCTAGATCCTGGTTGTTTCACCAAGGAATAGTGTTCCTCTACAATTGTTCTTTGGTAGTATTTATCATCCTCCTTTTCTGTTGACAATGTTTTGTCACGTCGGCCATCGAAGTAAAGACCTGTTAAATGATCATTGTCAATGTCCGAACTCTCACTCTGAAATCGAGAAAGGCCATGCCTGAATTTAGGTGCAAGAGACAGTACAAAACCTAAAGACACATATTTTACATTATTATTACCTACAAAACACACATTTTCGTACTTTTAATTTTGAATACTTATTTCTTAATTCTTATATCTAATAGTATGCGAGTGTATGACAATTCTGGTTTATGTTTAATAAATGTTAGTTAAATAATGAAAAAACAGTGTATTTGTCGATTTTTGGGTAATTTCAGGCCCCTTGCCAGAACAGAACATATTGTCCGTGGGGCGCCAAATTTTGCACTGTAATTAACCATACATAGGTGCAACTTTTGCACACTACCGCAAAGTGCTGTGAAATTTGAAAAAAAATTCAAAAATAAAAAAAAATTGCCGATTTTACTAATTTTTTGAAATTTCACGTCCCTTGCCAGAACAGAAGACATTATCCTAGGGTGGTGAAATTTTGAACAGAAGTTACTTATGTATAGAGGCAACTTTTCCGCTCTACCCCAAAAGCATCATAAAAAATTTACTTTTTTCGATCCCCCCTAGCTACCACCCCACCTCCTTGCTCGTTAACTGCGAAGACTTTTTCATGCCTCCGCTCAGGCTAGGTATGCTGGCCCAGAGCAAGTGAGAGAACAGCTGGGAATGCGGCGAAGGAATTGAGGCGGCCATAAGCTGGAACGCTTAAGAGATTCGAATTTCCTCGTTCGTAAATGTATTAATTTAACTATATTTTGGCAAAGCAAGTGCTATTTCTTTTTCTGAGGGTAGAGCCATGGCATGGCCGCTGTATCGTTTTCTCCGCTGTGCTGAAATTGTTGACAACTTTCGAGGACTTCTTCCCCTTGTAACCTGCTGGTTGAGTACGTGGAAAAAGGGGGCAAAATAGCCTCGTGGAAAGAGTAGGAAGGTCCGGGATCAATTTAGTGTACGCGCTTAAGATTAAGCTACAACCAACAGTTACAAATTCGAATTGTTGAGGGTCATGGCCTGCGTTTAGCGCTGCCGCCTCAGTCTCAAAAAAGAGAACCAATAATTATTGTTGTGCGAACTTAAGGAGAATAAAATGGTTATTGTCCGCAATTCGCACAATCAAAGGAGAATTATATACAAAAATATGTGGTCACGAAATATCGTGGAAAATTTCACTCAGGCTTGATCAATTCTTAAGAGATCCTGCAATTTAGAAAAATACGCACAATAATCCAATATAAACACATGTATAAATCTACATCACTCCATATACTTCGTCACTAGTTTTTTCTTACCAATAATAATTCTGTTCCTTCTCCTTTTCCTTTGCGTGAAGTTTATAGGCAAAAGGGTGGCACAGAATAGTACGCAAATTTCGAAGATTGTTTTGAGTCACAAATTTATTATATTCAATCTTGAAAACAAGAACAATTAACTTCTCAAATAACAACAACATGAAGAATATTCTTATCATGTACAAATCTAGTTTTACGTATCATTTAAGAATTCATCTCAATTGTAACATTAACAACTCTTACTGTCGTTCTTTCATTTCTCATTTGGCATGACGATAATATATACATACACTTATGCACGTTACAAAATTCTAACAAGTACTAGAACACGCACGAGTTCCAATTGAACCCTCTTAATTGACCATTTTAAAACTTAACATGCCAAGAATTCAAACATTTACAATTTATCAATAAATGACCTAGTTTTGCCACATATCGTTCCTTTTGACAATAAGTAATACTATGCTCCCTACTCCTATTTGATGCTCCCAGTATTTTAATTTTAACTTGTGCCAGCCTCGTTATTATTAGTATTTCAACATTTAAAAAGTCGCAATGGTGCAATTCAAGTGTCTCGCATACGCCTTGGGAAACATTAATAATTCAGACAAACTCCGCAAGTTCATTCGCGTTATTATTGACACACAATCAGTATGGCTACTCGTTGCTATTTAATTAGATAAAGTACGTTAATAGCAATTTAGAACAACTAGTGTTTTAGTCGGTTCCACTTTTACTCCTTTTATACTCATTTAAACCTTTGACTCAATTAAGTTAAAGATATGCCAATCTATCACAGTTCACGATCTTTGGGTTTTTGCAGAAATAGAGGGGGAGAAGACGACACTGTACATACCTCCATTAAGTTGCACATGAAGTACCAGACACACCAATTCAACACTGCTAAGGACCATTGGTCAAAAGAAGTCCTGCCTTCCTTCACATTCCGTCATCAGAACATTGGCGTCACGTCTAGAAACGTCCATGGATTCATTCTCAGTCACAAATCTGGATCCTGATTCGGGTTATGTGAAAAATACCCAAATCAAACTGGACGGCGATAAAGTTCACGCATTCGTCAAATGCAACTTTCCATTTACGCGTATAAAGTTAATGAGAAAAAATGAGTTGTGCTTCGCGTGAATCGTCCAAAACTCAGAGAGAGAATATATCGTAAAGTGCGTGCTAAAAATGAAGTCAGAAAAAGAGGTTAAGTCTCGCCCGCGAGGCAACTTGCACACTTAACCATGCAACACACTGAAAGGCTCTCTCCCACCCGTGACCCAAGTCACGTCGTTGTTATCGCGAAGCTTGTGGAATCGGAACTGCTGTAGCCTTCTGCTCGAGAAGCGAGCACGGAGCGAGAGGTCGGTGGAGACCTCTAGCGGAGACTATTATAAACAACCAAAAAACATACAAGATGCAAGGCGTATGAAGAAATGAGGAATTGTGATGCTTTTCCAAGCGAAAATACAAAAGCGTAGGAAAAACGTCACACCCTTGACGCTGATTATGCTCTTGTTTCCCTCTACAACAAACTTGGGTCCTCCTCCTTTCACATCGCCAAAAGGCTGTTGTTAGACTCTTTGATTAACTTTACCAGCACACTGCGGGTTGCTTGAAACTAATTCTTGTCCAACAGAATCAAGGAACTTTGGGAGTGGAGCATACACATAGACATGTGTTTTTCGAATTCTATCTGTAATTTTCTTCACCGATAGATCAAGGAAGGGAACAGTTTTACACTAAATTAGTCGAAGATATGGTAATCCATGGTGGAGTGATGATAACAGAGCGCTACGACAGCCTGGGGATGGGTGTTCTTTGCTAGTGTCCTTTCATAAATTTCATCACTCATCCCAATCCTTGCGATTACCCAAAAGTGGCAGAACGGCGAAGTAAAGTAAACCAAATCAACCAATCGATATGGTGATTGATTGATTGATATGCTTTATTTTACTTCACTTCTTGTGCCACTTTTGGCTAATTTGCGAAGATGGGGATGAGTGTTGATATGATGACATTGATAAATGGACACTCACAAATATCCATGCCCAGGCCAGGATTCGAACCCGGGACCCCTGGCATTGTAGCACGATGTGATGATTAAAGAGAAATGCCCACGAACTTATGTAGTACATACAAGTCTACTGTGGTATACAGTGTTAAGCTAGAATTTTAGTAACTGTCTTCAGAGCATCTTACAGTTAAAATTATATGTATCTGGAAGGTCTGGTACTTTGGGCCTACCTGATGGGGTATTGGTAACCCTGTCTCCGGGATCGGTCACAGGTGTACAATGTGACACAGTGGTCCTATCTCAATCTAAACTGTAGGTCCAGTCTCGATTACCCTAACTGAGCATAAAGATCACTCATAACAAAATTTCAGTCCTCGCACTTCACGCTTGAATTGAAACACATAAAATTACAAGACATAATTTTCTCCTAGATACGAAAATTACAAAAGGAAACTACGGGCTGTTAAAACAGCACATTTCTCGGAACCAGTAGTAAAGAAGCACAACCAGATATTTTTTTTCTCCAGAAATAAGGTGCTAATCTGTCAGTCATGAGAACATACAGTAAAACCTCATTAATCCAGACCCCAATAAGCCAGACTTAGCTTAATCCGGACAGACAAAAAAAAAGCAGAATGCGAGGTTTTAAATGTGTCTAGAAGTCAACAAGAGAACTTCCCAAAGAAAAGGCAATCAACCACTGATGAAATTATATTTCCTGCAGACTTCGTACTCTACTGTATAGTGATTGATTGATTTGGTGTTTTAAGTCCACTTTATGCACAGTAAGGCTAATTGGGACTGGACCTACAGTTTAAAGTGGGATACGAACCACTATGAGCCTCCATTGGGTATCAAACCTGGGACTCCTTGATTACAAGGCAACGACGCAACCACTTTTTTTTGATAAAAGGAAAGCCCTTATGCGGAAGCTTCCCCCATCACACTTCATTCACTCATATAATTTCATTCATATTTCAATTTCAGGACTTTTCAAGACAGACAATAACAAACATCCATGTCCGAGCCAGGATTTGAACTCGGGACCCCTGGCATCATAGCACGATATGCTAACCACTCTGCCACGGGTCCGACTACCACTGCGCCATCGAGGAGGCCCTGTACTGTATAATGTATTTAGACCTATGCGCTTTAAATACACCATAATAAACATGTTTTTTTTGCTATAAACGGAGTTTTAATGCACTTTCTACTGTTCTTTTAGGTTATTTTGGTTAATCCGGACTTTCGTCAATTTATCCACCCCCATTAGCCCGGATTAACGGGGTTTTACTGTACCTGTCAATTGATTGATCGAATGTTGTTTTCAGTCCACTTTATGCACAGTAAGGCTATTCAGGACTGAACCTACAGTTTAATGTGGGATCCGAACCACTATATGCCTTCACCGGGAATCAAATCTGGGACCCCTTGATTACAAGGCGATGATGCTACCACTGCGCCATCGGGGAGGCCCATATACCTGTCGACCCTGAAAACATATCTAGCAAGCAACCCGCCTCCAAGAAAATAACATGCGACTCGTGCTCCAGATGGGAGAAGAAGAAGAGAGAACTCGCAGTCATCTTTGTCGATGATCGGCGGTGGTGACGAAGCCAACATTAAATGTAGTTTTAAATTTATAACATAGTTTCTCAAGACATTTCTAAGTAATATGGTGGAAATGTTAATCTTGTCGTTCGTCAATGTTCACGTTCCAACCATGTTCCTGTGTTCGGCAAGCCTTCATTCCACTTTCAATGCATGTCTATGTTTATTAAACTATGTGACAATGGCCATGTTACATAGTGACCTCAGTTCCATAAAGTCAATTTTACGCATAGATGGACCAGTCTGTATTGACCTTTAGAGTGGGATCCGATACACAATGTGCCTCCAATGGCTGTCAAACCCGGGACCCCTTTTCAAGTGTGAGGTATATACATATGTTGATTAGTCGTAACTTCCAGTTACTGAAACTGAGTTACTTTTGGACAAAGTAACAATAACTCTAACACTCTTACTTTTAAAAACGAACTTTCCAAAAACATATTACTTGTTTCTAGATTGGCGTGCCCGCTTCAGAGGAAATTAACAGTATGCCTATTTAAAACATATAAATTATGACACTACGTGGATCATAAGGCAGTTCTACAAGTTAGTATTTCTAACTGAACGCTAACTAATCCACTTTCAACTTTGTACAGTCACGGACACTTCTAGTGCTTCGACTGAAAGCCAATGGGGCTGTTACAACTCAGAAGTGTACTTGACCATATAATCATTCAAACGTTTCTAAAATGTCTCCGAAGTAATAATTTGAATAAGCTGATTTTACTTACCACTTAATAAAAGCAATAAACATAAATATTTAAATTTATTAAGAGAAAAAATACACATGACGATAAAGTATATAGAAACTACAATACATAGCTGTAATTCAACGTGCGACTTCAAAACTGTCAAATTTGAAATTCCTAATCTGGGCATTTTATTAAACAATAGCACTTCTACCTGACAATATTCAAGTCAACAATAGGAATGCAAATGAAAAAAAAATGTGTTAAGTTTCACCCTTTGCTCCTGAAATGTTTAGTAAAAGGGGGATGGCGTCCAACAACAAGTTATCAGTATGGATCATCTTCGTTGTAGTCATTCTCTATTGAAATTGAATTCCTCGAGTAGTGTCCATTGATCTGTGTATTGCCATTCAGTTTTATGTCGCCCGAATTTGACTGCACCCTGATTGAGCATTCATCTCCAGTGACTTCGATGACTCCGGAATTATTCTTGACAACTACAACTGCTCCCATTCGAATCACCTTTATGGTTCCACTGTTGTTCTTTACGAATAGGGATATGTTAGGTCCATAGATTTGCAGTTTCCCACTGTTGTTAGCTTACCTCAGGTCACAGTTCTGACCATCATATGCTAGGGCTCCAGACAGCTGCAAGGCCATTGTTGTTATCCCTGAAATAAAAATTAGAGGATGACGTACACATCGCCGAAGAAAGACGAACTAAGAGGAACCATACTGGGTGTAGGGAATTTTAAGAGGACTGTAAATGAAAAGTGGAAATGAAACTCCTTCTCTACAAAGGTCTTTTTCTAAGGAACCGCGATGATTGTTTCTAAGCGGGCATTGTAAAAAAATGAGATTCTTCTTTGCATTCACAGAAGGGGGAGTTGTCATGTTGATCCAGTGTGACCGCCTACCAATTCTCGTAGCATTTCTGGCAACTGGAGAATCGCAGGGGACCAACTTCCTTACTGGGATTTTTACCTTTCAGGCTTAAACCACATACGCTTACTCATGCAAAATGTCAAAAACAAGTCTGGGGTTATTAATTTCAGGTTTTTATTAATTTTCACACGCAAACATGCTTGAAATTTGTTAAAAAACAATCCGATTGACATGCATCGCAGAATCTTACAACCACCGCTTCCATTCAGCTAAGCCACAGATTATCAAGGTAACTTAATATATAAGGTAGCGCCATCCGAAAATTGCCGATCATGCACGAGTGCGTGACGTCATGTGGGAGGATCGGTTATGCTCGGTGCCCCTTCGGTTATGTTCATTCGGGGCTTGGCCGAAGCAAACGGTCGCATTTCTATGCGAGTTTCAGAGAGGAAAAGTGTTTTATTACTTTGAGGGGTAAATATCAATTATCATACTTCGGGATGGTATTGAAGTATTCCTTTAATGATTAGTAACATAATTAAAACATGCTACTTTTAAAAGAGGGAAAATTGCACATGTAAACGTATTGTAAAAATTCATGTTTCTGAAACCTGATCGATATATTACAAAGAAGGTTGTCCGTGTTGTCATTAGAATTTTAGATTTCATCATTTCATTATGATTTTAATAAGAAACGTTGCATGCTAAAGAAGAATTGCATAGTGAAAGAGTTACAAAGATAGAATTGATTGATAGATTTGGTTTATTTTTGCTTTTCTGTCTTTTTTTAAATTTGAAAGGAAAACCCATAAGAGATAGTCCCCCCCTTTCGATCTCTTTCTTTGTTTCCACAAGCCGACCTCCTTGGCATAGTGGTTAGCACATCGCACTTCAACGCCAGAGGTTTGGGTTCGAATCCTGGCTTGGGCATGGATGTTTCTGAGTTTTCATTCATCATTTCATCACTCATCCCTATCTTCGCAAATCAGCCAAAGGTGGCACAAGAAGCGAAGTAAAATGAAGCAAACAAATCAATCAATATTTGTTTTCACATACACTATCACATTTACTAAATTCTCAATTTTTTCATTAAGGACAAATCAATGTCTTACCCGATTGAATTCGAATCCGGGACCCCTGGCGTCGATGCGCGATGTGCTTACCACTACGCCAAGGAGATCGACAGAGCCCTCCGATGTACTACGGCCTCACAGAATGTCACAGGAGTACTACCGGATTATAAATTATGGATATTAGAGTTTATATAATTTATTTATTTATTATCCAATCTATAAATAAAAAAACACCTGTTCTTTATTTACAGAATCTCAAAGAGAGCGATAGTTTGCCAAACTAAAAAATAATCCTATTTTGTTCTCACGATGATAAAAATAGAAGGCATAATCAAAAATAAGTTGGTAACTATAGATTGACATAGAATTGAATAAGCTGAATTTTGATGTAACTCGTTTTTATGTGGTTCTACTTATTAACTTTTAATTGGAGTCCAAACTTGAATATCCGTAATTTTTAATCCGATAGTAGTCCGGTATAATCTATTTACAACATTTAACACAACGCAGTACAAAAGCCTAATATTTAGTTTTCTGACTGAATAGTTCCTTCTTATTCATTCAGAACATTGCAATCATTTCCAGGAACATTTCAAATTTTACACAACATCAGAAAGTATTAAAATTATACTGATATACTTAAAATCCAATCTTTACCATTCTCCATAATGGAACTTTATTTTTGTAATTATCAAGTGAAAGAAGCAATATACAATCTAGAAACTTACTCTAAATTCGAAAGAATTCCCAACCTTCTTCATATATTTATTTACTGTACAATAATTTACGTACGGATCAAAGTTCCACAAGCAAAAATATTTTGGAAAGTTTTATGTGGAGGAAGAATGATGAAATAGTTTGTAAGATAGTAGTTTCAGACTTTGAAAATGCAATTCCAGTTTGTAATTTGCAGATATTTTTAATTTCTCTGGTTCAAATTTGGATGCAAGTTATCGTTGTCATAGTTCTAAAAAGCATTTTTTCGTATTAAGAACTTTACATACAAACGCGTGCAGAAGACGAGCCAAAGTGTACAAGTACTAATTTAACTAAGTTAACCTACTCGAAATACTTGATGAGTACTAGGAACATGAAACTTAAATGTCTTAACCTACTAATTCAAGCCTATAGAAATAGATTTATGATCACACGGTAAATGAAACGCTTTGAGAATATTGATGAAAATATCTTAGTTTAATTAAACAATAAAGGAGAAAAGTTACATGAACTCACAATGATTGACCGTGCAACTGTACGAATCATTATTCGTTAAAGGACTTTGTCCGGATATTTTCCATTTCCATGTGTGTCTGAGTTGTATAACCGGAAAATATACTCCAAGGCTGATATGCGACACACAATTGTACATTAACGAAGTAACTTGCATTACACTAATCTTAGATCTTGCTCTTTTTGACAGAAATGTACTACAAATAAATAATGTAACATCCATTGGTTTATATTGAGTACAAGGGTACAAAATTATTCACAATATATTTGTGAAATACCAAAATTGAACAAAGTTGCAAAAATTTCAATGAAAGGTGTAATATTCACTCATGCAATATTTACCATCTTGCATACAACGCTATGCAACTCGAATTGAAGATGTACTAAGTGCATTTCATTTCGAAAAGCGTGAAAGTTAGTACGCGATATTCGAAATGCCCATTTCCGACATTTTTCACAATGTGAACATTGTCTGTGTTAAATGAAATTGTTAATAATTATAAATCCGACTTACATAAAATGTACATAACAAATCAGTTAGGCTCACTACGTACTTCGAACTTCGTACCAGTTGAACACATTTTCAAGATATTGATGGCTTTTCTTGTGGTACGTCCCCCGAATTTCAATGGAAAAAACATAAAAATCTGGAGTTTGCCCCTTCTTCCCCAGCTATTTTGGGGAGAGGGTGCGAACTTTAGTATTCTTTTAAAAGAATGGACATTTCTCAAGAGAATGGAACATGTTCATGTTCTTTGGTGGCATACAAGTTGAATAATAAGCCAAAATGTGATTTTATTATTTATTTTTTTACATAAAATAGGTAATTTGCATTTTTGGAGGAAAATTGTTATAACTCAGAACGCCGAACCAAGGAAGGGGGTTTGGGGGCGCGACCACCGAATTTCAATGAAAAAAAATTAAAATTTAGAGTTTTCCCCCCTCTTGTCCCGCTCTTTTGGGGAGAAGGTGCAAACCTTAGTATTCTCTTCAAACAATGGACGTTTTCAAAGAGATTGAAACATGTTTCATGTTTCTGGGTGCCATACAAGTTGAATAATGAGCCAAAATGTGAAACTCTGTTCGGAAAAGTGGCATGGATATGTTGTGGAGAGGGTGGGAGGTTGTCATCAATATGAATTTCCCAGGCTTGCTCCAGACCTGTGTCAGAGTTTCCACCCAAACATAAGAGTATGAAGGTCCAAAAGCACATTCATTTCGTAATCAGCACCATGATACCATATGGTATCATCGGGCCAGTACGACCTTACTCTGATGATACCATATGGTATCATCGATGGAGTAAAGGTTAAGCCTCTAAATATTATGTGGAAAATGCATTGAATTATCATTTTTTCTTGTCCGTATGGGAGTAGTAAGGGGACTTGTCAACAGATAGAAGGGATAAGAGTGGGTGGGGCCGTCCGATAGTTGTCGGACGTCGTAGTAAGGCATTTTGTTGGGCAAACTGAAGGAACATGGAAACAAATGGGTTTCATTGATACATACGATTTTTGTCGAATATCGCCACCCGACAGAGTATCTCAGTACAACTCAGACTCCATCAATACCACCAAGTATTGTGTCCATGGCTCTTTGAAATACTTGAGAACTTATTTTAGTTCCAAACGGTAAACGTTTATGTACATACAAATGACCTTCATTTACAATGGTAAGAACACGTTGAGACTTTTCTTCGACTAATAATTGATGAAAAGCTGAACGTAGATCAATCTTCGTATACCACTTATGTGAACCTAACTTATGATAAAGTTCGTCAAAAGTTGGAAGTGGATATTGTAAAGTATCTACATTTGGATTTACAGTTTTGCTATAGTCAGCACATACACGAATACTTCCATCTGCTTTTCGCACAGGAACTACAGGACTACTCCAATCACAACTTTCTATTTCTTCTAAGATTCCTTGCTGGCACAAATCTTTTATTGCCTTGCCTACTTCATCACACATAAAGTAAGGTAGATTGTAACCTTTCCTTTTCACAGGTACAAATCCAGGCTTCAACGGAATTCTAACATTAATATTTCTTATAGGTTCTGAAATGTCATTATTGAACAAAATTTTAAATTTTACAAAAATATCAGATTTCAACTTCGCTGATTCCCCATTTGATGTGTCTGTGTACAAGCTCCTTGTAATACTATTCCAAAATACGAGGGTGGTTTGAAAAGTTCTCGGAATCACCACCAGATGTCAGTGCTAGGACGAGGTTCCCGCATAGTAATAAGCCATCCATTATTAATAAACACGTGGCGCGTCAGTGTTCTGGGTAGAGATCTGTGGTGCGGACTTCACTTTGTAGTTGTTCCCGTGCAGTGCTTTGTGAAGATGGAAAAAATCGAGATTCGAGCGGTGATTAAGTACTTCGTAAAGAAAGGTATAAAAGCAAAGGAAATTCATGCCGATTTTCTGAACACACTGGGGGACTCTGCTCCTTCATATTCAACTGTTGCAAAGTGGATAAACGAGTTTAAATTTGGTCGGGACAGCTTAGAAGATGATCCACGTAGTGGTCTCCCAAAATGTGCTACTACCCCAGAAATTATTGAAAAAGTGCATAAATTGGTCATGGAGGATCACCGACTGAAAGTGCGTGAAATTGCTGAAGCTATAGGAATGTCATCAGAAATGGGCGTATCACATTTTAACAGTTGAATTGGATATGAGAAAATTATCTGCAAGATGGGTGCCGCGACTTTTAACACAGGACCATAAACCCATCAGAGTGGACATTTCCGAACAATGTTTGACTCGTTTTAAGAGAAACCAAACAGATTTTTTGCGCCGGTTTGTGACGACAGATGAAACGTGGGTCCACTACTATACCCCAGAGACAAAACAACAGTCAAAGCAGTGGAAACATGTTGATTCACCACCACCAAAGAAAGCAAAGGCAATACGGTCGGCCGGAAAGGTAATGGCGTCAGTGTTTTGGGATGCGAAAGGGATTGTGTTGATCGATTATCTTCCCACTGGTCAAACAATTACGGGACAATACTACGCTAATCTCCTCGACCAACTAAAGCATAAGATACGGGAAAAGAGGCCAGGTTTGGCAAGAAAGAAAATCATCTTGCATCAGGACAATGCGCGGCCTCACACAAGTTTCGTTGCCATGGCAAAAATTCATGAACTTGGTTACGAATTGTTGCCACATCCGCCTGATTTGGCTCCCTCAGACTTCCATCTTTTCCCCAAACTCAAAAGTTTCCTCGGTGGACGGAGATTCTCTTCAAAGGAAGAACTAATAGCCGAAGTTGACACGTATTTCACAGGCCTGGAGGAATCTAATTTTCGAGATGGGATCAAGGCATTGGAACATCGCTGGACCAAGTGCATTAGTGTACAGGGAGACTACATTGAAAAATAAGAAAAAATCACTGTTGTAAGTCGTTTCTTTCTATTCCATTCCGAGAACTTTTCAAACCACCCTCGTATTTTGTCCATTTGCCCTTGTACAGAATCAATTACCAAACTTCTACTCCAATCGCCAAAGAGAATACGCAATCCTGCTCGACCAAGTATAGGTTTTAAATCATTTAAATCTCCTACTATAAACGGCATTTCAAAACTCAGTGAGTTATACTTTACAGGTAAGGAAATTCGACCCTCAAACTTCAACTTTTCTCCTGTGATAGTACCATAGCCATTTTTGAGTGGATTCAATCGTAAAACGTCGCTGCTTTTCCATACACTACTCTTAGGTAGAATATTAGCATAACTTCCTGTATCCACTATGAATTTAACTGGTTCATTGCAGATATATACCTGAACATGTAAGGGTTGAATCTCATTGCATAATAACTCCTCAACATGCTTGCTACTTTCTTCACTTTTATGCTGTACAGTATTTATTACATTTATACTGAATATATTGTGCTGGCTTCCACTGTAATCAAAATTATTACCTCGGGTTTTGTTTATCGCATCTTCCTCCTCAGAGGGTGTAGAAGAAGATCTTACATTAGATGTAGTCTTATCAAAATATTGCACAGCCCTTGAGGTGTAGTTAGGTTGTTTTTGATGCATGAAATCTGCCTTCTTCCCAGATGATCTTTTATCTACATCCTTTATTTCATTCTTGTATCTACAAACATTTGAAAAATGATTTATCTTGCCACATAATCTGCAAGCTTTTCCCATAGCTGGACAACCTTCAGCTCTGTGTTTTTGTTTCGAACCACATCTATAGCAAATCCAGTGAACATTCTTTGGACTGTCCTGTTGCAATTGTCCTTTATAACATTTCTTTACCTCTAATTTGCTGTTGTACATACTTCTTGGTGTGTATGTGTTAACTTTGTGGATGTTTGAGTCTTGCTGAATATGGCTACCAAATCTGTCTAGTACTTCATGATTCCTAATGTAGTCACAAACATCTTTGTACGTCTTTGGAGTCTCCATAATTAACTTCCTTTTTAATGTACCTTCCTCAAGTCCAAAAATTTTTTGTTGCTTTAATTCATTATCAAAATCTTCTGGCTTACACCCACATGTTAATGACAACTTTTTAATTCGTGATATATATATAGTCATCCATTGATTCACCATGCTCTTTTTTAGCATTTTTAAATTTATATATCTCAAGCAACTTGTTTGTTTTAGGTTCATAAATATCAACGAGTTCTGTCAGCAAAACTTCGACAGGAAAACTACTTGGATCATTTGGAGCTAATTTAATATACAATGCCTCATACGCATTATTTCCAATCACTGATAACAATAAATGAACCTTTTTATCTTCTTTAACTTCTTGTGCTTTTAAAAATGAATCAAATCTTCGTACATAAGCTTTAATATTACTTCCTACCTCATAGGATTCGAAGAATGGCAACGTATTCATTTTTCAAACTTCTTACAGTAGATTTGAATCTTCTATTCAACTACAATAATCTTATTAATTGTTCAACTCACAAATGTATCCCATCCTCGTCGCCACTTATCATGTATTGATTCAAAGAACTTATTTAATGAAACACTTGGGTTCGAACATTTTTCTATTAACTCCATAACACATGTATAAAAAAAAATCAACAACAAGTAACTATAACAACAATAATATATATGGCTGTTTCAGCCCATGGCTTCATAACTTAATATATAACAAGAACAATCTCACAGCCACTGAATACGTCGTGCACCTACAAGGCAGGTAACAGATTTTGTAGCAAGTTTGTGTGGCAGTCATGATTGGCCCATGACGTAGTATCAAATGGTAGCCACTGCTATCCAGGCATATCTGCATATACCCCCTCCCCTTGATTTTAGAACACATCCTATTAAAAGTAACTTTGCGATCTAACTGAACTAGAAAATGTACTTGAACATTGTACCTGCCTCAATGGAATTTTAATAATGAAAAATGTAAACTTAAACTTTTTAAGTTTTTGGTCAAAATGCATCTACCGTACTACAAAAATCTTGGGGGGCTACAGAGGGGGGTGAGGTCAGTGAACATATGTTAATATGAATTTTAATCTATCTTACCACTACACAGTAATATATGAAAATGAAATAGTTGACTGTGGGCTGGAACTACCAATGTGGATATTTTACATCTATGTGCCTATGATGACAAATAATTATTTGTCACATGAAAATGATTTTGCATTGTATATGCTGAAGGGTGGGAGACTTGTATGAGTATGAGCGAGCAAAAGTGGTCCCATGCAATAATCGAATGTGTAATAAGGAGAATTGCAAAATCAAATAAAGCAGCAACAGTGGAATTCTGAAAATAGAAGGGCCCAACAAATCAGTGTCGTGTGTAGGAAACAACTCTGGCATGTATCCTTTGAAGGAATTCTATGGTCATCGTGAAGAGTAACAGCAGAGCTATCGATGTTATGAGTGACCATGGTTCAGTTAGGATTTATGAGAATTCAAGAATAATTAACTTTAATGGAATTAGAGGAGGTATCCTGCCTAGAACCCTGGAATGATATCAGGTGCTGGGAAGGCAACAGTATCTGTGGTGTATGACAGCAGCATGATTTTTTGATAACGACACGATATCTCCATTGATTAATGTTTTTAAGAGCAGCCAGTAACACCTAGTATTGAATTGAAATAAACATTATGAGATTAAAGTGAATGACGGTAATTATCTTCTAAAGCCTGAGTTATATGTTGAAATATCTATGGAATTTGCAAATTGCATATTGTCGAATGAGATATGTACATTAAGTGGACTGCCTTGCCATTCAGGAATTAAACATTTCTAAAACAAAATAATTATTTTTTTCAAGTTATTTCAAAACCATTTTTTATGCTTCTGTAAAATATTGATCGTAGTTCCAATTATTTTCAGTGTGATGACAACCCTACTGAAAATTCTGTCTACTGTTTTCAGTACATCAATGAGTATTTTGAAACATCTAGTGTTTTCAATAGATGAACTGTAATGCTACTGTCTTCTACTGTTTTCAGTAACTGAACTGTACTGCAAATGCTTTCTACTGTTTTTGGTAGTCCAACTGCTTCTCCTATCTTAAGTAGTTGAACTGTACTCTTAATGTTTTCAATAATACAATTGCACAACTAACATCTTTTATTGTGTTCAGTATATTGCTGTCTGAAAACAGTACTCTTGTCAGTAATAAAAATTTTCTTGTCTATATAACTGGAAATGCAATGTAAAAATCGTATAAACAACTAGAATGAATGTATGGTAAAGCATGTTGAATTTGCTACTTAGGAATGCATTCACACAACAAAGAAGTCAAATATAGTGAACATGTTTTTAAGTGTGTAGCTTTACTGTGGTTAACGCACTTGTACAAAATTAAAAAAAAAACATACTCCCTTATAGATAAATTGACATATTGTTCTTCCTATATTCACACGAAAACAGCAAAAAATCAGTTTAAATGAAGACCTGACCCTCACTGAAAATATGCTGTCAAGAATTAATGTCTATTCTTGGAGTCAATAAATGATTTATAATGTATTGTAGCAAGTATTATGCATAATTATTTGGCCACAGGTTGAAGACCTCTGATGTACAGTGTGCACTACAAGAAGATTTTCATTCAAATTCTTTGAATTTCCAGATATAAGTGAGAACTTCGTCACCAAAGCAGGAGGGGGTACTGACAAAATGTTGAAGTTGCTAAGGAATCTGTTGTTAGGTAAGGGACTTTTGTTTTTCCTATTCTTGCAGTGAATGCCAGCAGCAAAGCATTGATATTAGCATAACAAAAGAGCATCTTTTGACAATGAAAAGTCTGTTCCTGTGTTTGCAAATAGTACAACAAAATGTGTTACTAGGTAATATACATGAAATAAACACAACGTAGTAATTTATGAAATATAATTAGCAAATAAGTAGCATTCACTTCTTATCTGGAGTCAGCAATTGAAGCTGCTACTGAACAACTGAAATTTGCCATCAGGTATGATTTTAAATTATAAATCTAAATAAAACTTTTTCCACTAGTTGATTCAAATGGCAAGATACAGTAAGTTAGTTTATAAATTAAACTAACAGGGGTATATGGGGCGACTTTTCCTTAAGCAGCCAAATGTCAATCTCACTTCCATGTAGTATACCCCAGTAACTGCAATGTTGCAGTTGGCATTGGACCTATGGGCTACTGTAATGCTGTGTGTTGTCCTGTGTTTTGTCCTTATATGTGCTGAGCTCTCCTTTACAGCCACAACTTTTAACTAGGTAAGGATATTTTAGTCCTCAAGAGACACGTGCTTATTTTAGATATGGTAAGGGGCTTGGAACTAAGTAATGTCACAGGTGCAAAAAACTTCAGTGTTAACACACCATAATTTTTTTGCTTCAATCAATCAATCAATTACACTAACAGTAAGGCTGGGCCCCATGGCAGAGTGGTTAGCACATCATGCTACGATGCCAGGGATCCCAGGTTCGAATCCCAGCCTGGATGTTTGTGAGTGTCAGTAAGTTTGTAATGTAATGAATTGTGAGCTTCATATATGGGAGAATTGCAGCATTCGAACATAATTTTACTGCATTATATGATAATTGCCATTCTTTAATTATGTTACTCATGTGTGTGAGTGTGTGCACATTATTTTGGTGGGAGCCTTCCCGATGGCGCAGTGGTAGCATCGTCGCCTTGTAATCAAGGGGTCCCAGGTTCAATACCCGGTGGAGGCATAAGTGGTTCGGATCCCACTTTAAACTGTAGGTTCAGTCCCGATTAGCCTTACTGTGCATAAAGTGGGCTTAAAACATTAAATCAATCAATCAATCAATCAAATTATTTTGGTGGGTTATAGTGGAGGGTTCATTAATAGTAGACTTTATATCACACAACACAAACACATTATCCAACTGTAATGGTTCCAGCAGATTCTTTGTGGTCACCCCAATGTTCTACTCTCAGTACACTCAAAAGTGAGTTCGGAACTGGGTAGTTAGACAATCGGATGATTCCATGGTGTAGAATCTGCTAGTGGGATGCGTGGGTGGGATTGGTGTGGTGGGTGGTAGTCGCGGAAGTGTGGAGAGGAGGGAAACAAGTCCAAGACGAGACTAAGGCTGGATGAATGCTCCCAAGTATATCATCCAACCAAATGCACCCAGTGGTTTCTTCGGGTGTCCCTCGATTTTCCTATAGTTCAGTTCTCTCGCTGCCGAGTTGGAAACTGAGCTGTTAGGTGTCAGGCGATACACTGGTTGATTCCCTGGTGGGAAGCGTGGGTAGGGATTCGTGGCAAGTGAGTGGATGACAGCAATGCAAGTGGATGGGGAGGGCTCTCGTCTAGTGGCAAGCAGTTGGACCAATTAGGTTCTTTTGGACCCGTCAATTTAACATGCATAGTTTCCCTGTTTAGTATCATTTCGGATTGGTTACACTTGAGGTTGGGTTTGGTGGTGGGATTTTACAGAAAATATAAAATTGTAATTTGTACATGAAACTTGTTCCTAACAAGTACACCTATGGGAGTGGTAGCCAGTCATCAGTACAGTGACTACGAAAATGACGCTAAGATTTTGAGCTGACTAACTGGCGTAGGGCAGTTTTATGCCCCCCCCCCCTGCAAATAAAATATCGGTGGCCCCCTCAGTGAAAAAATTGTTGAGAGTACTATAATGTATATACCATGGAATATGTGCAAAAAGTAGCCACTCCCTCCCCTCCACCAACGTACACACAACTATAAGGTTGTATAGTTGAAGTATTTGTCACCTAATAATCTGAATAGGGGCGTAAAAGAAATTAGCTGTTACCCCAAATACCCGGCGTTCAGTTTTCATTATTGACTAATGTATCAGTGTAGTAGCTTTTCAATGCACTGGCGCAGACAGGATTCTTTCTTGGAGACTGAGAGGGGAACAAGGGAGGCTTCATGTGGTCAAATATGTAGCGCATGATATTTTGTATTTTTCGCTTCATATTTGTTAAAAAGACAGATAGGTTAAATGTGTACATATACAGATATTTTTAAAAAAATAATGTTTTTGGGAATTGTTCAAAGGATAGTAAACACTCCTCTTTGGACTTCGAGGTGGGTGTGACTTTAGTACCCGTGGCTGTGCTAGTTCAAGTTTTGGGTGTTGAACTGGACCTCTAGATTGTCGGTGTTGATCCAAGGTCCGTTGGAATCTAGAGAAAAATTCTCTTGGACTCCCAAGTCTTGAGAGAAAGGTAATTGAGTGCCGACGGAAATGTGTTAATCGAAAATGCGTCACTCAATGAAAAGACAAGTGGAAGGACTTAAATCCAAAAAGATTGTTGTAACCTAAGTTTAATGTTAAGGGACCTCGATATTATTTATCATAATGTTTAATGCAAGTTTCGATATACCACTGAAAATATATTTTTTAGACTTTTATATTAAACAAGGTCTTTTTTAATAGATCATTACTGGGACACAGGGAGGCTGTTGCTATGCCCTCCCCCTATTTAAGAAAATTTTCATAAAGCATTCCCCCAGCTAGGATAATTTGCATAAGCATCTCCCACCTACTGCAATATCTCCATATTGATTCAAATAGCTATTCTCTCTCCTATGCCCAATCTCGATCAAGCATATTCTCAGCTAAAAAAATTACACTTCGAGGACTGTAGATCGTTACAAAATCATATCAAACTGGAAAAGAACTGATTCGACAGAAAATTTCAATGCAAAAGTAAAATGAACTTCACAGAATAACCTAAAATAACAGTGACACTTAACTCGTGTATTGTGCGACAGAAGATGCAGTACTAGTCCCTGGAGTAAGAGAATAATTGTCCCCTGGGCCCCACATCTTACTTAGTTTTAGGGTTCCTTTGAAGTGTTGAAAAGAAAAATTAACAAACCTTTAAAACTATAGCTAAGAATCGAAAATAAAGTGTAACACTTGGCAGGTGTGCATATGTAGGAAATGCACATTAACTCTTATAGAAAATATAGAAAAAAGTGTGTGTAAAGGTATGGAGTATGGAAGTTGATTTTTCCAATCGTTGGATATTTGTAAGTAAATTAATTCAGCCTTTTGGATTCAAGTTACCCGAGGCCCCTCTGCTTATTAACGCAGACATTGTCTTATATTCTACAGGAAATACATTCGACCACACATTAAAAATTAATAATACAGAACACTGAGTCGTGGAAGTTATTTATGGTGCTCGTTGACTCGTACAATAGTGCGAAATATGTGGATACATATTCTAAGTTCACGAATTGTAAATAAATAAATAAATTCTCACTTGGGTAGTTTGAATTTTTATTGTTGACTCACATCTGTTTCGTAAATCCGTAGTTCTATCTATTGAATTTCTGGGATTATTAAAAATTTCAAGACCACAAAGATAGCATTGCGGCGCCCCTACACCTCAGGGACCCCCCCGCACCGCAGGGGTTACGGGGGCGGACGCCACATTTGTAGATATCTATTACATAGAGTTTAAGATATCTATATATCCAATTTGAGTCTTTTCTGGAAGTGAATAAGTGTTCAAAATCAATATTTTGCCAAGAGTCCTATCCTGAAGCACTGATGCACTCATCAGTGGAAGGAAATAATAAAAAAACAAGCAGCAACATGTAGAAGTATAGCCTTGAAATATGCAGCAGTTAGAAGAAAATTCTTTCATTATTTTGATCAATGAATGGCATCACAAAAACAAATGCAATGAACTTGTTGTAGCTTTTTGAAGCACAGATAAGGTAACAGCATAAGAGAAAGATAATTTTGAATGAAAGATGTAGCGCATGATGTTATTTTCAATATGCCAAATGCAAGGTATAACAAAATGAAGACTGTTGAATTCTGCAGTAAATTTGAATGAAAATTGAATAAATGTGTCCCATCAGTGCATGTAGCAGACAAAACACATACCATAGATAGTTTCTTCCCTGCTTTGGCATCAACTGGGTATTTTGAAAACAAAAATTTGCTGTGTGCCTGTTAGATAAATCTCATTGAAGTATGAATTGTGTGATAAAATTTACAGTAATTATGCAGACACTTGCTGCATACAATCCATCGCATCTTGAATCATATTCTACAGACAAAATTTTATGGAAAGTTCTCAATAAATCAATTCCACTAACTATAATAAATCACCAAGAAATCAACCTGCATAAACATTGTATAAAGCAATGAAAGATAGATTTCCTAGGAATTTATATTTCCTGCAACACTGGCAGACCGATCTCAATGACATGCTGAACTTGCAAAATCACAAAAATGGATAAAAGTAAAACTTACTGTGATTGTTACATTCAGCAAACATACTTTGGCTTTTCCAGTGAAGAATAAAATTTTCGAACAAAATTAAAGAAAACCTTTGAAATTACAAACTTTTAAAGGAAGTGAGTTTGCAAACAAGACTGTTCAGAAATTTCTAAAAAAATATACAGTTCACTACAAAAAAAATCTTGATATCAAACCTAGCATTGTTGAGGGTTTCAATAGAACTTCGAAGAAGTACATGTGAAAATATTTCACCAAGGAAAGAACATGTAGATGTACTTCCAAAGCTTTTCCATGATTACAATCACAAAATTCATTCAAGCATAAAATGACTCCAGTTGATGTTGCACATTACCAAGTTTTAAAACTGTCTGGTTGAAATCATAAGTAAATAATCAGTTCGTTCTAAAAAAAATAGTAGCAGGGATGATAAAAGAGAATACTGTAATAACTTTGACAAGTATCGAAAGGGAGGAGTGGGGGGGAGATGTAATGATGTAGCATACTGCAATACTCCCAGTTCATATATCCTGCCACTGGTCATTTTGATGGGAATAAGTCAATGACCAGTGTTTCAGGATAATATTCCTAATGGGTCAGTTGTCTGAATAAGTAAAAGTAGGTACATAAATGAAGAAGTATTTCTGACATTCCTTCAGCTCTTCCAAAACCATCATGTTACAAGGAAAGATGGCAATTCATCTCATGCAGCACTTGAATACTACCAGTACAACAAATAAAAATAAGATAAATTTGGAATACACATTTATTACATAGCACTTCTAAACATAATAACCGCAAATTGAGACATTTGCCATACCCATATTGATGCATAAGCTTTTTGAATGCCATTGACATGGAATGTAACTGCCTCGAGGCTAAGCCAACCATGTTCATTTTAAATCTTCTGATACCTTTCTACACCCACCCATCACTCATGAAGTTTTGTCCATTCATAACACATATCCTCTGAGCACCAGCCACACTATGTCCATGTGGCAAAAGTTGAATCACAGAGTGAATATCACATTAGGCATGAGTGTAGCCATGTCTACTTGCTTGCTAGAAGGAGTAGCGTTGATGATATGGAATGACTACAATGGCTTCACAGGTGGTGTAAACATGTGGCATTGACCAATTCATTATTAATCATGCCTATGTAAACACTGTATTGCCATAGCAACTCAGTTTTGTTTTCTTAACATGCCTGCAGGAAGATCTGATGAACGTCATTCAAAGTTGGCAGAAACTTTCTATGATGAGGGTGTACAAAAGCTTGTGCATCTCTATGACAAATGTCTCAATTCATTTTGTGATAATTAGACCTCGGATTTTTAAGTTCCTATAATAGGCTCTAAAAATCCTAAAATAGGTTCTAAAAACCTTAAATTAGGCTCAAAAAATCCTGAAATAGGTTGCAAAAAGACTTAATTTGTTACAAAATTCTTGAAAAATACTGATCAAATACAATCGTTAAGAACAAAATTTCACAAGAACCGCAATAATCAAATATTAATTTTCATTCCTTTATATCATTTTCAAAATTATCTACAAATTATTATAATACTGCACTTGTGCTGTTAGAAAAAGTTACTTGTTGATATGAACAATGAGTTACGTATGTATAATTTGCTGCACAATATCAGGGTGGCTATTCACTTGGAATTCCTTGAACTCCAGGAATTACAGGTGAATTATTGGCTCCGGAAATTATGCGTGAATTATTGGCTCTTTAAATTATTCATGAATTTTGGCAAATCATGAAAAAGGTACAACCGGATGTTTTCTCTATTCCAATTTTTTGTCCGTAGACGTGAAAAATTGCAATATTTATTAATCCAAATCCCATTAAATTTATACAAGTTTATAAATGCCCTGAGGCAAGTTTCTCTCAGTTTAGCTTTTATTTTATTTTATTTTTTTAGGAAGAAAAAGAAAGCTACATGGAAAATAAAACAACATTTTCTCAATCCGTTTACTTTGTTAGTGTCTTTCGCAGAACAATCTATCTGACAGATGGAAAGATTATTACAAAATAATATATCTTGAAGTTGATTAGGTAAATTTTTTGGTACATTGGAATCATACAAACCCTTTACATTGTTAATATTTTTATGTGTGGAAGGGAGGGTGAGAGTCTGTAATACGTACGGTTGGAATAGAGGAAACATCTGCTTGTATCCTTGAATTTTTGGAAAGTTCCCTTTGAAAACAAGGAATTATACTTGAATTTTATCATGGTCCTAGTGACCACCATGAATCTTTTTGCGTTATCCACACTCAAATTCCACCTTTGTCTGTGAGAATCATTTCATGTGCTGAAAATTATCTTTCAACAGAAATATAGTCAGTAGTGTACTTGTAATCAATGGGTTCCAGGTTCGATACCCGGTGGAGGCACATAGTGGTTCGGATCTCACTTTAAATTGTAGGTCCAGTCCTGATTAGCCTTACTGTGCATACAGTGGACTTAAAACACCAAATAAATAAATAAATCAAAGCAAATTTGAATGCTGAAACATTACCTTGCGACACGTGAATGCTAAAAAGGACCAAACTGACAAGAGAGTGAGCAAGGCTCAGAAGTTTTCACTTGGGACTGTGCAGGCAGTAGAGACGATTAGGTGCCAGAACTTAGAATGGGGAGGAGGGGGGGAGGGACAAGGACAGTTTACTTTATCTTAGTAGGCAAGGCTTAGCATTAAAAGTCTATAGTGCAGGGGTAAAAAGTAGGGGGGAACTGTCCCCCTTCGCCAACAATGTCTGCAGGTAACAGTGACGTCAGACATTTTTTGTTTTGTTTAAAGCTTTGATAAACATCATATACTTGGAGGGAGGAAATCGACAGAAAACATGTTTCAAACACACCAGTCAAACCTAGTAAATATCTCTGTGAGATATCAAAATCCTGTAAAACCTAAAAAAAAAGGTTTAATTTAGGCACATAAACCTAAAATAGGTTCTAACAAGCAAAACAGGTTATTTTAGGCACTATAAAACTTCGTCAGTTGTTTCGTTTTTTAATGAAATGCTGATATAACTTCTTATTTCTTATTTACCTGCAAAGCAAACAATAGGTTAAGAACCTAAAATCTGAGGTATAGTGATAATGTTAAGATATAGCGTAGACGTGTACAAAATAAATGTATATACTACCTCCCCCCTTTGGTTTTGTTTCTTTTTGGTATATCATGTATTAATGTTTATTTACTTCACAAAAGAAGTGAAAACTAAACTTCACAGATAAAGGATGTACAGTTAATTCTGAAACATCAGATGAATTCACTTGAGTTCAGACAAGTTCACCAGCAATTACCGTAAAATTGGTAAATTCAGTGATTCTAATTGATTACCTCATCTTTGCAATTAGCTAAAGGTGGCAGAAAAGTGAAGTAACCAAATCGATGAATCTAATTGATTACTGCTATTACATTTGCACGATTAATTATCGTAATGCCAATGAAATGATCATAGACGAACATCACAGAATTGTATTTCAGTGTAACACACATCAACAAAACAAACAACTGAAGAACAAAAACATCAAAAAATACCTTTTATGTACTTACAAAATGCAGAAACTAGCATTGAAAACTGAACTTTTTCATCATGTTTGTAAGAAGAAAAAATTGGACTGTAACAAAAATCAGATTCCTCTTCTTGACCAGGTTCAAGAGCTAGATACATTACAACGAGAATAGTCAGTAGTACCATATTCAATAACATCCACTTCATCTCACTGTGATCATGAAACCACTGACATATATCAGACCAGTATCCTCCCATTTCATCAATCTGGAAGGGAAAGAAAAGTTGTTGCGTACCTTCCTTATTCACTCACTTAACCGTAAGCACACTTGCATACATAACATTCTTTTGTTGGGTAGTTTTCCATGACAACACCGATGCAGGCTACATGTTTTGCACACACACCAACACAATTGGGGTTTTCGCCAAGACCTTGGAGGGAGCACACAAAAACCTGAAAGCACAGATGGCTCTTGCCCTGCATTGCCAACGTCATGATAAGAAAAACTGTTTAATCTTTGAAATTTTGCTAGGGTCTAAATAATAATAATAACGATGAATTACTATTATTGATAATTAGTAACAGTAATTTATTATAATTATTTTTCAGATTATTGTAATTTTAAGTTATGCATCTATTTTCCAAGATGAGTTAAACATTGAACTTGAGAAAGTTTGAGTTGCTTCGTCGATTACAAAGCAGAATATTTGTTTTATTTGTACTCCACAACTTTCTAGCAATTTCTTGCCATGAAATGTTCCTCGTGAGGTAAACTGGGGAAAATAAAGAAAAGATGAAGAGGAGAGGGTGTGGTTGGAAAAGCATGTCCCTGGACCAGAAATAAGATCTGGCTATCACTATATTTTTAATTTCTCAAAATATTGTTCTTTGATGTGTATTTCTCCCTCCCAAAGGAGCAAGTTCGCAAATTATGCTACATTTTTCCATTATGCAAACACAGAGTGCTAGGTGCAGCATCATTATGCTAGAGTTGGTATCGCTGCCTGCTTCAAAACAACTTCCAGTCAAACTTTATGGGAGAATTCACACCGAAGAAACATGCAACATGCGACACGAGTGTTTCACACCGAAGAGACAAGAGCACGCGACACACGGCAAGCGACACTGGTTTCTTTGTTCAGTTTGCATGATGGTACAAATATAATTGCATGAATCAGTTTATTAGTCACCCAAAAATAACATAACAAGAAAAATTGTTACATGTAAATTGCGTGGTAAAATTTGTGCAAGTTATTGAGACTTGGGAGAGGCATGTTGTGCGTGAGAAAACTGAGAAATAATATGCACTGACCTCAAACTGTATACGCTAGACTTTTCAGCCTGAATAAAGCGAATACCTAAACACTAGAGAAATGGTTCTCAACCTTCGTGAAACCATGTCTCGGTATTTTTTTTTAAGTGAATGCCCTTAGCTGAAGAATTTTCCTCGTAAATCTTTACAGTATTGAAGATTTTATGCATGAATTAACATGTACCTATGAAATTAAATATTGATAAATAAATTCTAGCATAATCATAAGAGTAATAATACTTTGATTATGTGTGTAGGACTGTGGACAAATATGAACATATGGAAGACAAAGTGGTAACGTCATCTCCTTGTAATTAAGTGATCCCGGGTTCGATAACCAGGGAGGCACCGGATAGATCCAGTTCTGATTAGTCTATTTGTGCATAAAATGGACTTAAAAAATGAAAACTCACAACTCAAATATGATATTGGGATTATGATAGTTGTCAACCACTTTCAGCAGAACATTTCGATGCTCAGTATAGTTGATATGAGGGCATGGTATTGGGCCGCAGCCCGGCGGTTGAAAAACAATGCACTAGAGTACTTTACCATGTTGACTAGTATATTTTGGACTAAAGTGCCTCCATAAGCGGACTTTTTCAAATAAAAGCAATCAGGTAAATGGCCAAAACAGGGCCTCTTTATACGATGTTGAAGGCAAATTATAGCCGATACATAACTGCATCAAAAAACTTGATAAAGCAAAATGAACGTTGTGTTTAAATCTTAAAACATTGTACATATCGATACTTTATTATATCAATTACAGGTTCAAACATAATGCCAGTTGGGCTCTCTTCTAGAGTCTAAATACAGCTCGTTGGAATGAAGCATTTGCTGCGCATGCGCGAACAACAAACTGAAGCAACACGATACACGGTATTGGTTCGAAAGGTTGCATTGATTACTGAGTGTTGGCTTTCAAGCGACACGTGTCTCATGTTGCATGTTTCTTCGGTGTGAATTCTCCCTTAGGCTTGGGTCTGTGTCCTCTTTTTCATTACCCTGACTGTCGATGTATCGAGGGGAGCTCCGGTCGCATACCCACCATCGAAGGGTCCTTCCAGGAAATTTGTCGTGTATGGCTAAGTGTGGAACTGTCTCATTTACCCCTGTTGCTTTTTGATGCTCATGATAGCATGGGTGGAGATGCTACCAATACTGTTGCTGTGTGTGTAAACGTGCTATGGCAGCTTTCAGACCGAAATGACAAGTGACAGGCAGACATGTCATACAGGGGTTTCACACCAAGGTGGCAACTTGCAACACAGGGGAATATACCTGTGATCAACAGATTGAGGCTACACGATGCACACTATTGAGAAAACAGGCAAGTTTCCCTCCCCCCATTTCCTATATCAGATGTTGGGAAATTGGATTTGTGTTTACTTATCCAAATTTCTCTTGGGTGGGTGTTTTCATACTTATGGGAAATTCTATATAGTAATTATATCTAAAGTATTTTATATGATACTCACTAGTTGCTGATCATCTAACCAAGGAACTGTATGCTCTGGAGAGAACTCATAATCCTCAGACCTTGATGCATGAGCTTCTCCTGGTGGTGAACTTGCGAGCTAAAACAAGGCAAAATCCTGTCTATTACAGATCCGAAATTACAATATGAAATGTTTTCTGATTTGTTCATATCCTACCATTCCAATAAAAATTACAATTGTTTCATGAAGACACTGAATGATTCATTCATCTCATTAATTAATGTAGGAGGGGAATTAATTAAATATGTCACAAATTGGTGTGGGATAGTTGAAAATAGTAGTGAGTAGTTTCTAAAGGTGTCATTAGGTGGCAGCATAATCCAGCTTCAGCTTGATGATAATCAGTTAGAAATTGCTAGATAGCAGATGCACGCATGGACAGCTCAGTTTAAAAATAGCGACCATACTTGAGGACTGTACATGGAGATGGTACGGGTGGAGGAGATGATTCGAGCTGACAGGCGAGTGACAGTAGATGGCGTAGCAACTGCAATAGGCTGTTCTCATGGTTTAGCCTACAGTATAATGCATGATCTGAAAAGTGTGCACACGGTGGGGGCAAATGTTTCACAGACAGGGATGTCAGAACCAGGAGGGGCAGGGGGGTAACTTGCCCCACACCCATCATCGAGGGGGCACGATAGTCTCTTTGTTCCCCTGGTCACGTGCTAAAAATGAAACTATATTTTTTCCAACTTATGTTTAGTTTTGAAAAAAATAGTAATAATATGTTGGCTTTAGTTAAATGAACATGGACTCAAGTTTTCACTACCAACAAGAACTACATGACAGAAATATCTTTGTAGAGATGAGAATCGCAACCATGCCTCCGCAAATCAAGTGTAAGGTGGAATTGTCCCATTAGGAATTCACCGCTTCGGTTTTCAGTTTTCCTTTTAATCTACCAGATTTTGTATGTAGAGGTGCGGTCGATGTGAAACAATAAACCCAGCATACCCCGATGGGAAGGGGGCAGAGAGCAGCTTAATTTTCAATCTCTTCTTTTTCATCTACAACTACATTGCATGGATGCAAGGACTCCGAACCAGGGGATCAAATGGAACTTGAGACTTCTAGGTAAAATGTTGATGAAAAAAAAAATTGACGAATGCGGTGGCCTAGTCGGTAGTTTGTCTGACTGCCACACAGAGACCTGGGTTCAATTCCCAGGGTGAGTGATCTAAGGTCGGAATTTTTCTGGCCTTTTCCCTGCATAAAGCGGCTCCGGGGCTCACTCAGCCTACAATGAATGGGTACCTGGGGGAAATTCTGCCAGAGTATGGTGCTGATCACATCACCTCCAAAATGTCAGAGATTGAGAATGTGTGGGCCCTACCCCCACAACCCCTAAATGTGCCTACATGCCACAGTGCTATATGCAAGGGTAAAAAAAAACAAAAAAAAACACGTGAACATAAGAATGAATGGTGTTACCTCTCTCTCAGGTCTAAAACTAAGCCATCAGCCCTGAACACGACATTTAAAACAAACAGTAAACTTTTAATAAATCTAAATTGCCAAGAAATGAAAGTTCCTCCCATGGTTGTTCCGCCTCTACCCACAAGTGCTTTCAGTATTGCCTGATATGATGAAACCAAAGTGGAAGGGCAAGATTGTATTTTTGTTCCTCCTCCCCCTAAAACCCCTAAAAAAATGAGACTATATATATATATTTCAACTTATCTGGGTTTTGAAGAATATTTGGAAAAAAATATTTTTGCACTACATTTGTCAATGTGCACTCAAGTTTCCATTAACAGCAAGAAGCACGTGACATCGCAGTCAGGTCTCTGAAAATCAAGTATCCCCCATAGGAATTCGCTGCTTCTGTTTCCAATTTTGTTAGAAGCCTGCCAGGTTTTGTACCTACAAGTGCGCTCACATATAACAATACACCGGTGGAAGGGGACAGAGGACAGCTTAACTTTAAATCTTCCAGTGCACTTTCCGAACACGAGCTTTCTTTAAGAAACCCTTGCTGTCAAAAAGGTCATCGGCCATGAGAATAGGTAGACCTTGTCAGTTCTTGGAAATTCAAGTCTAGGCTAATCACCCCTTTCCTTTTCAAATTTAGACTTGGTCAGACAACAGTCATTGTTCAGAGTAAATAACTGCAGAAGGCATGTTTCGGCATTTACTCTGGAAATTGTAGTGATGAGTTTGGATTTTCTTCCGCACCAAGTGATATAACTGTGCATATACATGTAAATCATTTGCAGAAAGTACACAGACTGCAAGATTGCTTCGGAAAATCACTGCACTGGACTTAGTTGCATAATATAGAATCAAAAGACTGGTAAGTTTTACTTCTCTCCTTAAGTTTTCTTTACTAATTTATATTTTCTGTGTGAAAGGGCAGAAAAAGACGAGACTAGACAGACAAGTATCGTCTCAATACACCATCAGTTCTCTGCCCTTTCTGGCTTTAATGCTGCAAACTTTGGAAAATATGAACCACCTCCTCTCGTGGGAAGAGAGGAACTTTTATTTCTTGGCCATTTAGATTTATTAAAAGTTTACTGTTTGTTTTAAGCATCATGTTCAGGGCTGATGGCTTTGTTTTAAACAGAGAGAGGTAACACCATTCATTGTTATGTTCACGTGTGATTTATTTTTACGTTGGGAGGAGTTTCGTTTAGTTCTAGATGGCAAGGTCTAGGCATGATCAATATTTTAGACTTCTCGGTGAGGGTGGGGGTTGCCCCTATTGCCTTCAATCTTAGGTTCTTCTCTCAAATCTGAAACATCTGAGAGGGGGTATTGATCTGAAAAGACAAGCAAATTCAGACTGATTTCATTCAAATGCAGTAGGTACCTAGGTGCTGTGCTAATAACAGATCAAAATCTCTAATTTTAAAGAAGTTGGCGTGGCATGGCGACTTGTGCCATATTTGACAGCTCGGCCCTCTCCAACCATGCACTATATTTTAAAGTCTTCATTGCAAAACTGTAGCCTAACAAATGCTCTAAAATTACTGATAGTTCAATTTCTTAATCTCAATCTCTGAATAGCAGTCTGAGATTTGAAAATATCAGTAAAAGGTGAAAGGGTCGTTTTTGTATGCCAATTTAGAAGCAGAAATGTTTTATATGTTAAAATATGAAAAATATAGCACTTACAAAATAAAATATACCATATTGCCCCAATATCGTCGACTGCCTTCGCGATTAGTCAAAAGTGGTAGAAAAGTGAAGTAAAATAAACTAAATCTATCATTAAATTATTTCCCTTCAACTCTTTCATTCATGTAATTCTTCTTTAGTATGTGACGTTTTTGATAAAATTATACTAAGATTTATAAAGTGGTAAATGAGAACAAGGCCACATGCAACTTTCTTTGCAGCACATCGATCAGAAAGTTTCAGAAGCATGGATTTTCTCAATATGTTTGCTTGTGTACTTCGCCCCTTTTAAAAGTAGTGCATTTTCAGTTATGTTAGTAATCATTAAAGGAATGCCTCAATAGCATCATACTTCACTGCATGTGAAGATCAAGTACCAGGCAGGTAATTATCGTATGACCTAAAATTTCAGTTTTCATGTATAAAGTGTCGTTTAATTGAATTATAAGTAATAAAGTGATCAATAAAAGTGGACTCTGTGCCTCCTCTTAACTCATATGAGGCCTTCGTCACCGTGGCTATTCATATATTCAATAACTATATCTTTATTTTTTATGTAATAAATATATAAATATAACAATAAAATAATCTATTTAATAATAATTACTATATATATAGTCAAGAGATTGTAAAAACTGATTGATGGATTAGAAAACCTGCCCCCCCCACTCCAAAATAAGTTCCGACATCCCTGTTCACAGAGGATGAAAATGTTGAAAGTGAGATGCGAATGTGGCTGGAACAGTAGCCCAAGTCTTTTGTGCAGCAGGTTTTGGGGGACTGATAAAGTGATGGGATAAGTGTATCGATGATGATGGAGATTATGTTGAAAAGTGAAATCTGTTTTCAAGTCAGTATCTCCCTTAGTACTTTTTTAATAAATATTTGTGACCTATTTACAGACCTGTGTATGTTACTATTTGTTTGCAGCATGTTTTGCCATAGAAAGAGAAACACTCATTTGACAAAGTAAATCTGGTTTAGAAAAAAAAGATATGAATCATATCTACAAGTTTTTAAATTAATAGAAAAATAGCAAAATTTTGCTCTAAGCTACAGGTTATTTATGGAAAGATCAGAATTGCAAAATTATCAGCAATTCTACTCATAAACCAATAACCTAATACGCATTTATAAGTTGATTTTCATAGATTACCAATTATTGCCTCACATCTCTAATTTATATTCATGGTACAAATATGGTTTTAAATTCAGGAATCATGTTCAACATTCTCGAGTAGAGGTGATACATAAAAACTGTGCACTGGTCATATTTTCCCCACCAGAGTTGTCTTAAGGAGCCATTGATAAGAAGCTGAGTGAGTCTCAAAACTACTTATGCAATGTCATCAATAGATGACATTTTTGTTGATTTTGTTCGTTTTGGTTTATTATACTTTGCTTTTCTGCCACTTTTGGCTAATTGCAAAGATGAACATTGTTGACATGATGAAATTGATGAAGTGACACAAAAACGTGCATGCCCAGGCTGGGATTCAAACTCGGGATCCTAGCATCATACCATGCAGTGATAATCACTCTGCAGATTTCTCATGTGGCCCACTGACTGATCTACCACAGCTCTCGGTCACTTGGTTACCAGTGGCGAAGGGTGACATTTTTACGTAGTCATCGCAAGACTTGTCAACCGTCAGGGTCGATCTTTCCAACCTGGAAGAGGGGAGGGGAGGACAATATTTCTCCTCAGTAAACAACAAAAATATTCCAAGTTTTCGATAGCTAACGTCACTCTCACTTCTACCCTAAAGATGAGAGTGGCGTTAGCTCTCGAAAGCCTGGAATCTTCTCCACAACTCACCTGGTCGATAACTCGAGAGAAACTTTTCATCAAAGGAGAAAATGTCTCAGTATAAAAAATATTGTTTGAAATCATTGTAAAAAGTGCACAAATCCATACTCTGGGCACACCTGCTCAATCCATTTCAGTTGTCATCAAATATTAGAAAAAAAGTTAATTATTGGCTCCCTGTACTGTTCAACTGTGTTAATTAAGCATAATTTATAACACCACCTGGGTTGTGAAAATGATGGGATGGTTTTCATTTAATGTTCTTGTGTGGCAAAGTGGATAAGAATATATGGTATTTCATTCATTCCCTGGAACAGCACTAAATCTATACTTGAGCATAGAAATGCGTAACTAACACCTTCGGGTACTCATCCTGGACCATCTTTTGCAAATCCGCTGAATGCCCCAACATAACTGCCGACCCGTCATAAGTTTGAGCAATAATAAATTTATCCTCCAGTTTCTACTTATTGACAATTTTTACAAGAACAAATAACCCGTCAGATATACAATCAGTACTCACTTCAGTAAAACCAATAAACCCTCCTCCTTACAGATCTCAAGACAGTTGACAATTGAGACCTACCATACTGTTAACATTAGATGGTTCGTCTAACATAATTGAAAGAAAGTCTGATTTTTCAGTTTATTTAATTTCTTTTTTACTCACGACTTTACCAATTGCGTGTATTAGATCATTGCATTGAATGCTTTATAATGATGGAAATAGCACTCGAAAATTTTTTTAATCCTGATGACGCCAGAGAAACCCTGCTGTAAACATGAGAGCTGAAAGAAAAAAAGGCCTTCTATGACCAGACCTTCAAGCTGTTGTTGGGTGTCTTCCGAGCAGGTGTAGAGATTCACACATTTTCTGCAATGACCTATTCCAGCGAACACCATAGCGTGAGTGTTGGCCACGGGAAAGAGTACTGGGCTCTTATTCCGATGTGTTAAATTTAGCAAATCCCTTTCGTATTTCTAGTTGTTTCATGGTGTTGTTCTGCTTATTTCGCACAAATATGAGAATATTCTGACTTATTATTCACTTCTTGTCTAAAATATTTAAAATGCAGTATTTTTATTATTTTGCTAAGTCATCGCCGCATCTGACGCTTCACCTCCGTTGGTTACGTACATTAAGAAGATGAATAAATATTCAGGATCTTCACAGAACATTTGTCATTTTATATTGCATCAGTAGAATATCAGTTATCTGTATTGTTAAATTTTATATTAGTATTTGCTGTGTATGAACAAAAAAATCATATCTGTTTATACATAATATGTACTGCAATAAATACAATGGCATAAAGTACTAGCTGTGCATTATGAAAAGTTACTTGTCATGCAATTCTTTCAAAAAGAATATCATACTGTAGAGCTTTCATTATAATTTTCAAATATTAAATTATGATAATATTATTTGGACCATTAGACTTTGATTATATATTTTTTAGAGATCTGTAGCTAAAAAATAGGAAAGGATTATAAAATAAGGTTTTTCACTGTATTACCCATCATTAGGTCACATTAACATTTAGCCACTCGAGCCTCTTTCGCATGTAACCCCCTTGCTGCCCAAGCCGATTTTCAGCAAAATGCGGAGTTTTATAAAAATGACTGTAGATCGGATGCTAACGTAGACAGACATCGGCGTATATATGGAGGGAGGGGGGAGGAAACTGAAAATTTCAAAAGTTTTGAAAAAAAATGGTGGTTTCGCTCCCCCCCCCCCACCCCGACAAAAAGTACAAGACATTGTAACAATGTACATAGAAATAATCGCTAGAGTTTTAGGAACATGAAAATAATTGCACTATTATTATACGGCCAATAGAACACGAGTTGTACCCCCAAAACGACATGTGTGCACGTCACTGACTCTTTCAGAATATATGTAAGTGCACATTTGGTCAAAAAGTCATTGGAAAAGAAGAGAAGCCATGATCGACTATAAGCCTTTTGGAAACACTGCAGGCACTATTAGCACTTGAACAGCTTGTTCCCACAAACGCACACACTCACAAACTAATTGATGAGGTCGTATAACAAACTTCACACAAAAAAAGCCAACTGATGCATGCACGAAACCACCACCGCTGAGCTACAGGATGTTGCTAGAACGATAGCCAGGAAAGGGGTGATGAAAGCCCACCAAATCTTCCCCTTTCTTGCATCTGCGGCACCTTTCTATTTTTAGACAATGCAGGTCACATTACAGCAACTTGAAAAACATGTGCTTGGCAACAGACCTGTTTTTGTCTTGCTTTCGAACTTTTCTTTGTAATAGCACAGTTTTCCTCAACCCCTCTTCCCCCCCCCCCCCCCCGCTTGTGGTGACACGGGGAAAATTCCTTGTAACCTTGGGTACCGAGAAGCAAACTTTTCACCCATCTAGTTTCCAGTGGTGGAAGAAAAGAATTGCTAACAAATCCAGCCTTTGTTTGTCGGAATTCTTTTTCCTTTATGAGAAAGATGCACAAAAGAAGCCACCATTTTCCTGCCTTTTTTGTTTGACACCAAGACGTGCAAGAGTCATAATTGTTTAATACGTGTGTTAACAATAATATAAAAGAAGAAAATCGCAAATCCAGTCAAAAATAGCGACATTATAACGTAAAAACTACGATCATGCTAGAGGATCTCGATCGAGATGCTCAGGTTGCAAGGGGTTACATGTACGAGGCGCATTCGGAAAGTAAGTACCGGAAGGGTGTAAAAAATAAAGTAAAATAGTTTCGAACCTTTTTTTATTTGAATTGCATTCTACAGACCTTAAACTACTTTTCTACGTAGTTTCCACCATAGTTCAAGCATTTGTCTTAGCGTGGCACTAGTTGTTGTATCCCATCATCATAGAATGTTCCTGCCTGTTATGATAACTATCTATCATTCATGAATTTCCATGTTGACCGCACACACCAAATCCACGGTTGCAACAGATGGCCAACTGCTTCTTTAAACATCAGGACCCATTCCCATACCATCCCTTCACTCATTGCACCCTCCCCATAGACCTCACACAGTTGACGGTGGATGTCTACCGGTTTCACGTTTCTTGCATTGAGGAAATGAATCACAGACCGGACTGCACAGTCGGCGAGCAGATTAATTATCTTGAACATTTCAAACCTTCAGAAAACAATGAAGAAAAAGCATGACCTGCTCCCACGCGTGCTGTGGCTTACTAATGGATGAAGGACGTCAGTGAGAACTCACAAGGTCGCGACGGCAATGCTACAACCGCAATATTTGCAAATGGTACTTACTTTACGAATACGCCTCGTACGATCTTGATCGAGACGCTCGGGATGTAAAAGGTTAAAGTCATTTATACTCAAGCATATACAGCATATTTTCTCTTAAGAATTTAAATTTGTGTTAGAACTAAAATAGCAGTAGAAGTTCAACTTACTCTAGACTGTGATCTTGCACGAAAAGACAAAGCAGCCGGTCTTGTTGCATCACGAACTCCATAATGTCTTGGTGGGGTTGCAGACTGATGTAAACCTGCTGCATTTTCCTGAAATCACCAATTCTACATTTTAGCAGAGGGAAGAATCGCTGGTATATTGTACCTCTGGAAAGTCCAGAACTTTGAGGGTTTGGGGATCAAAGCAAGTTAGTGCTGCCACACGCAAACCCTATGCTACGTGTGGTGTTATCTGAATAGCAGCGGGTGTCTCATGGGAGGCCCGCTAGCCTACAGAAGAACTTAGAGCCAATTCTTTATCGGTAGGTCAGAGGGGCATCACAGTCTTACAACACACAAGAAATGATGACTAGATCGGTCACAGTGAAAGGATATATTAATTTTGGTGGTGTGGCCACAACCAAAAATCCTGGAATATATATAACATCAGTTATTAGATTTCAGCCGATGAATACTATTCTATTTTACCTTGGGCCTACACATTCACAAACACTCCACACATCCCATTTTTGGTTCCTCACTGGAGAAGAAAAAAGGGGGGGGAACCTTGTGTCACATACACATGTGAGCTTCCTACAGCAGGATCTTTGGAATTGGAGCTAGTATTGGCGGATTTCAGGGCTCCCCCGGATGGATGCCTGATGTGGGTAGGGATCATGGTGGATACTGCATGGATGGTTAACACAGTCCCAGCAACTAGGACATATGCCCTTGCTCATCGGAATCGAGGGTGTAAAAGACAGTTTTTCACTAAAGCCATTGTAGGTCACTTTGTGTATCTTTTTTGTGAAGTTGGCTTAGAACTACAAAAGTTTTGGTAGTCCCACTTGCCTATGTTAGGCAGAACTCGGATGTTAGGCAACTTTAAATTATGCCAATCGTTTGTTCTTGGCCCATGCAGCCATTTGCCCACTTGTTTTCACAACCACAACTCTCCATGACCTCCTCTGAGGCAAGAAAGACAGAGAACTGAATTGGAGAGGCATACTCTCAGGATGATAAAGGACCTAGTCACTTTCTCTGTGACGTCCCAGCTGTGGAAGCCACTGATTGGCTGGCTGAGGTCGAATATGGCTGTGGCTAGTCTGTGGAAGAAGTTGTAAGCCTGCTTACCAGAGGGCAGACTTCCATGGGTGGTTTTGAACAATACCTAGACGTAGACTTGGAAACATTGATATTTTCTATTTTTTCTGGCATATTTATGCTAAACAATTGAAATGAGTTGACTTTCCAGGCTTTGAGCACTGTTTTGCATATGCACAAATATTATCTTTGAAATTTAACATAAAATAAGGAATTTGACTGACATATGACTTGGGCCAGGTGGTTCACCTGCATCAAACATGGCCATTGTTTGTCTAAAACAGTTTCTTTTACTGAATAAAGAATTTTTATCTAGACTATGAGTGTTGCATAAGGTTTTCATGCATTGTCCCAGGTGCTGTTTGTTAGGATATGTGAGAATGTGAGAAATGGCTCTCACTGGGTTTTCCTACTTGGAATCTAATGACCCTTGCACTTAGATGGGATATGTAGGTGTCTGTATTTGGGTATGTATGCCCAATACTTGATTGGTCATAAACTGAATGCCCTGTTATTGTGTAATAACAACAGAGAAATGTAAAATAATATACATTGTTACATGTATAAAATCAATTACTTGGCTGGTATATTGGTTTATCTGTGATTTTTTCTAATTTTAAAAATTCACTATTTATAGAAAAAAGTGTATCTTAATTCCATTAATTTTTAAATTCTGATGTTCCTCACAAGTAGTACTACTGGCATGCAGTGACATTCATTCTTTAAGCAGATCCAGAAAAATTAAGAAAATGAAGAATCTATTGTTTCTTCATGTTAAGTTAAACAAAAATGTAGAGCACTTTGTGATGCAATACAGGGTAATTCAAAATGAATGGTGCAACTTTATACAGTTATTATGACATAACTATTTATGATATAGAAAATCAAACAAGGCCTCAATATAGTGAAAAACTCTGGAAGTTTTCTTCTCACTAAGTGAGCTTATGCTGCTTTGCCGCTGTTCCACCAGGATCGCCAGTGTAGCAAAATGGCTAGTGACCAGTAGAAGGTGTATTGTGTGTTGGAGCCAGTAACAGCTTCTGCCTATTCGCAGGTGCACACCCAAATAAATCTGCAATGCAGTTAATTTTTATTATATTATTCACTGGACACTATCTCCTTCAAAACATCAAACGTTCCAAAGCCCAATCACCCCATCAGCTTCGCATTACCAGTGCCTTCTGCTTAGATACGTTCGCTCGGAACACAAGTCGCCCTGTGCTTGTTTGCCTCTGTTTACAGCACGCAAGAAAAGAAAAGGGACTGTTCTTCTAGATCGCAGTATTATGGGCTCCACACACACTGCTAGTGTTGTGTTCATGATACAGCAGTGTTGCAATCCCATTTCATTCAAGATCATGTAGCGGAGTAGAGGCAACTCACACATCGTCGTAAATCGAGAGATTTTTTTGAAGAAGGAAAATTCTATGATATCTTCGCCACACTGTTCCGAGGGTTCCGAGCATGACATGCCAAGAAAGAAGGGAGGATGTAAGGGATGGGGGGCAACTGAAAGTGAAACGCGTGCATTAAACAATGTCTTGCATTGTCTTTGCTTAGTGCAGCTTGGTCAAAATAAACTGCCATTGTGGTGCTGTAGTCGAATTATCAACCTGCGCAGGGGAACCGTGGATCAGTCAGCTGTGCCTGCTCGTGTGTTGCAAAATTGTTGCAATGTCAAAAGCTCGTTCCTGTTTCAGTGGAAAGTGTTTGCTTTCATAATGAAAGGAAAAACTGTGCATAGCGAAAGCAGAGATGTAATATTTAACATTGTTGAATTTTTGGAAGTTAGCCACAAAGCGTGCAGCGACTGCAGTAATAATACGGATACGGTGGAAGGGAAAGGAAAAGTTTGAAGTACGAAGAAGGCAGTGTGGAGTGGACTAAGTTCTGTTATTTTCTTTAATATTTATTATTCTCTTGATTTCGCTTGCTTCTGTCAGTCATTAGAAGTAAACAACTGCTAGATAGATTACAACTGATTTTGTGCATGTGGTCGTTGGATCTGCTACCTTGTTTGAAGGAGGCGCTAGATAAAATTTTCAACCGGGCGAGGCGGAATTTTGGCTCCCTCTACTTTCCACCTTCCTCCAATATAAATCATAACCATGTTATAGATTTATGGTTTTAATGACGAAAAGTAATAGCCATATTTTAAAAATTCTTTAATACTGTTGAAGAACATGTTTATTGTAGGTATGTGTTTAATTAATACCTACATAATGACATCAAAACAACAAAAATCTCTTAGCTTAAATTGTTTCATGATTTTGCAATATACTTATTAAGTTATTCAGCAGTAACTTCAATTAATTCTTGTCAACAATAAATCCAACTCTTTTAAAAACAAATAGCCACGGACACGGTGGAGGCACATAGTGGTTTGGATCCCACTTTAAACTGTAGGTCGTCTCTATTTGTTTTTCTGTGCATAAAGTGGAGCTAAAAAATACATTCAAAGAAAGAAAGAAATATCCACGGTTAGGATTTCCCTCTAATCAAGAAGGATCCTCGGTTTGGCGACCCTACGAGGTCGGCGCCCCGGATAATCACCTGGCCCTGCTTGTTTGATGTATGCAAATGTTATTATTCTTGTTCACTATTATCAGTGGAGGGGGGAAAATGTTTACTAAATATTTTGAAAATCGACAATAATATTGAATATTGTATTGGTATTTCTATGTTTATAGTGATTTTGTCAGGTTATCGAATGTTGAATTATCTATACCCAATAACATCATTCTTCTCATGATGGACGGAAAATTCACCGAAGTATTTCCAAATTATATATATTTGGTCTAGGAATTAATTCGTGTGCCTGGACAAGAGATGGCATAACGAGCGTATCATCCCACAGTTCCGTGTATCCACACATGCGTTGAAAATGCCTGTCAGCGCTCATCGTTCATAGTATAGGGCAGTTGATTGACGTGTCAACAACAGAATTTTGTAGTCAACTGAACATGACGCAGTTCATGCCAGATAAAGTGTTTTTGCGGGGTGTTCTGCTTCATTACTTTAACATGCAGAAAGGTGCTACCGAAAGTCATCGTATTTTGGTGGAAGTGTATGGTGACCATGCGCTAGCTGAGCGAACGTGTCAGAAGTGGTTTGCATGGTTTAGAAGTGGTGATTTCGGCCTGGAAGACCAAGAGCGACCTGGACAGCCAAAAAAATTTGAAGACGAAGAATTGAGAGCATTGCTTGATCAGGATTCGTGTCAAACGCAGGAAGAACTTGCAGAAGCATTAGGCGTTGATCAAACAACAGTTTCCAAACGCCTCAAAGCCATTGGAATGATTCAAAAGATGTCACATTGGTTTCCACATGAATTGAAAGACAGAGACGTTGAAAGACGAAAAACCATTTGCGAATTGCTGCTTCAAAGACAGAAAAGAAAGGGGTTTTTGCATCGCATTGTTACTGGTGATGAGAAGTGCATCCATTATGAGAACCCGAAATGAAAAAAGGCCTGGGTGAAGCCAGGTGAACCAGGTCAATTACAACCGAAACAAGATATTCACTGTGCAAAGGTTATGCTGTGCATATGGTGGGATATTAAAGGTGTGGTGAACTATGAGCTGCTGCAACCGGGTGAAACTATTAATGGAGAACGTTATCGACGACAATTAATGTGTTTGAAGCAAGCTCTGGCCAGGAAACGACCAGAATGGGAGAACAGACATGATAAACTTATTTTTCAACGTGATAACGCTTGCCCACATGTCGCAAAACCAGTCAAAACCTATTTAGAAAATGTCGGATGGGAAGTTTTACCCCACCCGCCGTATTCACCAGATGTTGCTCCTTCGGACTACTACTTGTTTGATTGCATGAATAACGATTTGATTGGACAGCAGTTCACTTCTTCAGAAGATATCGAAAAATGGGTCTCTGACTGGATCGCTTCAAAGGATGAGGACTTATTTCCACGGAATCTGTTATACATCTCCAGTCAGAAGTACAGACCCACAGTTAAAAAATAGCATGCCATCTCTAAATTTTATAACTTACATAGCAAGTGTATAAACTTACATGTTCTTCTTGTGGTTCAGAAAATGAACTGAAATCACCAGCCTGGAGTAAGTCTTCAATGCTTCCCTGTAATACATTTTGAAGCCTTTTACAAGCAAATAAGCCACAAATACTTAAATACCAATGTCTATAAAAGTTCATATTATAATAGAACTTTCTGACTGTGTGCTCTGGTTTATCATTTAACAACCATAAAAATATACAGATTGCTTTTGCAATACGAAATTTCCAAGATATGTTGTCAGCATCATTTATAAATCTTCACAGTTTCATTATGAACACAATTCTCAAGATTTCAAATGTTGGTTAAGGTAATCTATATCAAAACTGGAAAATAATAATAATAATAAAGTTACTTCACTGGTATACACACTCAACTGAATACCAAGAAATGTGAAATCAATACCTGTATTGTGGACACCGCCCACAAAAACATCACATTGAGAAAGAAAATTAGGATTTTCAACACTTTCAAGACAAAAATATTGAAAACTACATATTGGTAAGAATTTATAATTATTGTGCAACAAAAAAAAAAGTAGCCAGGAGGAATGTATTTTTATGTATTTTTTTTAAAAATGCACTACAATTGAGCAGCTTGAGAGTAAAATTTGCTAACCTGCAATCTGTTCAAAATCAAGTTAACATTGGATGATGTTGCTGCACAGTCTCCAGTTGCTGTACAAAAGTGAATGAAGTACTATCTTCAGTAGCCGCTGCTAACCAGAAACACAAGGGAACATCTGGGTAACCCATAAGCCACAATGTAATGGACAAACTTTCACCTGCATTTTTTCTCCATTTCATACTCTTGTAGGTTATCAAGTTTTACTACTGAGCCACTCAATTTATAGTCATGATAGACAGAAAAACTACAGCTTGACTAAGGTCAGAACCACCATTGCAAATTATTGAACTAAAGTGCACAGTCATTTGTTTTCACATCTTGTTTTCCCTTAGCTTGTGTTGTGTCCTGAGTTTGCCATATTTAGAGCTTCTCTTCCTTGACTCATTTCCAAAAAAAAATCGACAATGTTAAATATCCCTTTGTGATACATTTGGCACTAAATGAAGGCAACAATGATGCATTATAGAATGCCCACATTCTGGCCCAAATGCAAAGGAAGTTTTCTGTGTAGCTAAGTGATTACAGTTCCCACTTTTGGAGTGAGATATCCAGGTTTGATCCTTGGTGGAAATCGGGACAAATTTTGAGGACAATATCGTAAAGGAAGAATCAAAAGATTATTATCTAGAAAACCAGTAGATTCAAAGTGGTTGGCCGTGCATCACCAAATGAAAAGCCTTTTGTCAAGACTTAGACCTGGAAGAGCTGTTGGACCACAGAGTATAGTTCAGTTATGGTAAGCAATTCATTTCTTTTCTCCATCTCCTGTAACCAATCTGCTAAAAAAGTGACTTTTTTTAATGAATGACCATGCTACATATGTCTCTTTTTGTGATTGGTATGGTCCATTCATCTATCTCTATTTAAACTCCTCTTTAGTTACACAAATTACAAATAACTGGCTTCATTCATGATTGAAATAGAAACTTACTTGAAGCGAAGTTTCTGAATCAGAAGAGACTAATAAATTTTCATCACTTGGTTGTGGAGAAACCTAAAAATAAAAACAATGTAATTACCATTAGCAAGATACGACATTAATTAAGAGCAATTTACTCAGATTGTTGCACGGAAAAATGAAAAGTAAGCTTATCAGAGTAAATTAATTACCTATCTATGCGTAACCGCAAATCAGATATCTTTAGATACAATTAATTAAGAGGGTAAATGTATTTTTCATGAAATGTGTGGTGTTTATGTCAACTCTACATCACTTGATGTAGATATTAGTAAATTTTAGTCCTATTAGACAAAATAAAAAAATCCATATCAGAATACACTTCTTACACTGAACTTCGGTTTGTGTGTGTTTCTATGTGATGTGCACCATTTAAAAAATATTTGATGCAATTTCATTAAGTAAATTACCTATCTAGAGATAAGACTATGATTTACAGATAAAAAATATTCCTAGCATGTGTATGTCATCTGGTCTTTACATACATAACATAAAAATAATAATAAACATGTAACAAAAATACTTTAACAAACTTACATTGGGCAATGCTATGTCCCTTGCACCACCAAAACTCACAGGCCATACCTAAAATATCAAAATTACCATTCATAAAGCATACTGATATATATTAAGTCTACACAATATACTTTATTTTTATAGTCTTCATATATTGCTAAATACTATATTCTAAATATTTAGACACTGTCGCATGATATACATGGTATTTTACAGGCTTCACAAGAGAATCAGTCTTTCAAAAGTACTGTTTCTGATAATGTCAGTAATTAAATTAAAATCAAAACTTTCCAATACATTAATATCAGTATTAGATCAACCCTCATCAAAATCAATATCTTCAGTTTAAAAAGTACATACATATATTTGGAATCAAAACACATAATAAACAAAGAACAAACAATGATGAACTTACTAATGTGTTTGTATTTTTGATTGGAGCTTCAGGAACCTCGTCTTCGTGAGGGATACTTGCTGGCTTAATTATTTTCTGAAAAAGTACATATGGAAAGAAAGGCAGAAGAAAAACCTTTTATTTGAATTAAAATTATGCAGATAAACATGTACTTCCAAAACAAGGGAGAGTGAGGGAGAACAGGGGTATTCCCCAACTCTCAACAAGTATGTTTTATATATTACTGTGACTACTGCTACAGCATCTGCAAGCAATGTTATTGTCAGTGACAACATGACTGGATGGGCACCAGAAATGATGGCTACTACTTAAAACTAATAACCTCTTTTTATGCCATTGCTTAGTCATAAGGTTAGCAGCTGGAGTTTGTATTCCATTAATAAATGAATATTTATTATTTTACTGTTAATGCAACACCTCAGTATGCTGTGAAACAAAGTTATATAAGAAGAAAGAGACAAACGTTTAGACAATAATTCCAGACGACAAGTGTCACATATGCTTTTCATTAACTTCACCATGACCATAAACATTAACTTCATCATTGTGAGGGACATTTCATTTCAAAGGAAGCACCACACTGCAATTGTTGGAGACAACTTAACTTTCATGGATGTATCTGATTAAAATTATGTGCAATGGCACATGGAACTTCTCGCCCTACACGTCAGTATGATCTCAATGCAATACTGACATGTTAGAGGCATTTTAAGGTTTTTTTTCTGACACCTAGAAAAGAAGGAAATGGGTACAAGCATTCATTGATAACTCTTTACTGGTTAAAGATACGTTGAAAAAACCTTCACCATTTCATTTCTCGGGAAATTCTAGCCTGATTTGATAAATCACATCACCTCCTTCCTCTCTTATAATAAAAATAAATGGAAATAATTCATTTTAGCGAAAATATTTTAGCTAGTACTAAAGAAAACAATACTCATAAAAATATGATAAATAAAATAAAATCAAGTAAAAAAAATAAAAGTAATAACATAAATATTCAGCTTGTAGAACGAAAATACTATTCCCAGCAGGCCACATTGAATTTACAATTATCTGCCCACAGAGTCTTACAAAACATTATACATTCAAATTTAATGGCCACTTGACTGCTGGCAGGTCAACTGGCCTCTTTGGAAAACACACACCTGACCAGATGGTGGTACAACTGCATGTACTGTAGACAATTTGCTAAAATGCCCGTGGCAGCTAAAGTGTTAATATTCACAAATTCAACATGGTCGTATGTCTGAACACTAAGTTTCCCATTTTTTTGTTCAAGAACATTTGCACAACCTTCTGTAAACTTACGATACCACTGCCTGATTTTTTCTTCACTCATTACAGTACACCCTTCAATTTCAAACACTTCAAGGTTAATTTTGGTATCAGTAATTGAATCACAGATCGAACTTCATAACTTACAGGGTTGCTTATTCCCACAGCCATAATAAACAAATGTGTCTGAAAGTTGTAAACCATAAACTCACAACAACCTAATGAAGCAGTAGAAGCTTCTGCAAATGCATGGTCTTTCAAACTATAAAAACACTATTTGTTATGAGCAATTCACCTTTACTTTTGAAATGTGCCTCATAATAGAGCACGTTCAATTTAAAATTGTACCACACTCCACACATTGACAAATACCTAATGGAATGCAATTACACTCCTCACAAAAAGTTTGGAATATTGTTACGCTGGACAATAGGTGATAGACACGGCCTTGGAATTCAACAATGCATGGTATCTGTCTGGTGGACATTCTCGTCTTTTCACCGACATATGCCACCATGCCTATCACATATTGCCTAACCTAATACTATTCCAAACTTGTATAGCTAATATAACAATATTCCAAACTTGTTTTGAGCAGTGTATTTTGTTTGTAATGGTAACCCGATGCAGAAACATCATTTCCAACACTTATTGTAGCCAAGGTATGCATTTTCCTACACCTATGCACATTAATACTTACTCTCATGATGCTTTTCTGGTGGATACAGTTTTCAATTGAACGCACTGTACAAGAAAAGAGGAGCTCAGAAATAAAAGTAAAAACTAGAGGTTCATGTCTATGGTACGCATACAAGTATCACTTTCTTCAATAACTTACCACTGATTCTGATAACTGTGGAAGTCTTCGAGAAGATGCTCCATATACTGCCTTCTCATTCAGTTCATTTATCTGAAAGTATGAAATGGAGAAGATAAATGTTTGTCTTTGGTGAGTGGTAAATTCATGTTTTCTTTGTTGACTGACCCTCGTAGTATAAGTTTAGAAAGAAGCCATCCAGGAAGTCTGTGAAGAATGTCCAGACTGGAGACACGAGAACAGGTGGAAAGCCCACTGGACCAAGAAGATACTGTAATGGGGAAGTTCCAAACAAAGGTAGGTTTAAAGAATAATAAAACACGAGATTCTTCAATGAAAATTCCTATTTCCGATTACGGCAAATCCCACTCAACATCAACAGTACACCAGAATTCGCATATTCTAAGACTATGTGGAGACTTGCATTGTGCTATGCCTTTCAAGCAGTTTCTGTCTGCTCTTCAAAGAACATTAAGAATAAATTAAACCCCTAAAAGAATTATATATGTTTTTGTGTACATGAGCATGTACGTAAATATATATTTAAGTGCATTCATGACGGACAACTTTGGCACAACTCTGTTCAATCCTACACGGCACAGACACTACCACTGCCTGCAATGACTCGACACCTATTGCTAACTGCTTCCGTACTTGGCCGGTAGATGGCCTGCCTGACAGTTGTACAGCGCCAACTGTCTTAAAACTTAGTAGACTGTAGACGACTGTGAACTTCTGCAAATATAATTTATTAAATTTATGCACTGTATAAAATGTGTACTAGTATTCCTTAAGCAATTATTAGTATAGTTGTGTTTTCTTTCCTTTCTTTTTCTGTTGTATTGTTACAATTGGTATTTTTGAATTGTTATTACTCTATGTACTGTTACTCACCTGGCCCCCCCACACTTTACCTCCGCACTCGAGGTTCGGTGCACTTCGTACTCGGCTCAGATTTGTCTAGGGGTATCTTTCTTTGTACGACAATGCACGTGGGTTGCTACAAGTCAACATAATTATATAATTAACTACAAGAGACAACGGATAACCTTTTCGAAACCTTATTGCTATAGGGGATAAATTACCTTGTCCAGCATGTGTGAAATTAAAAACGGAAATTTTGGATAATTTCTATAAGTTTAATTAACGTAAAATTTAAAGTATATACAAGTCGTATCCGAACGTTCATTTCTCTAATTATCGGGCCAAAACTCTAATTTTGATGTTGGAATCTCTATTGTTTGTACCTGGATGCTTTACATTGCATGAATTACATCGGGAGTACGCTTGTCACAAGGTAGACTCGCGTTACTCCAAGAAACGTCTTAACAGGCGCTAGGCCGCCCGACGTGTACATTTCTCAACCACCACGGTGACAAGGCACTAGGCTGCCCGGCGCACCGTAATTACTTCAAAATAACATCCAGTACAACTACCTTTTTACCTGTAACCTGGACACCAAGGCACTAGCTTGCCCGGCAATCCAATCTCTTACAGCATCCGTTTCGGGAGACCTGTCCTCCGGTCCTAGCTAACCGAAGCAAAAACAGCCTCTCCCTTCCAAGTCTCAGTTCCAACAGCCGACCTCCCCTACTCTCATCTGGGAGTTTATATACGTTTGGTTGGCGTCTGTTGCCAACCGCCCTTCTTTCAAAAATTTTTAATCTATAACAGCTAAACTGCCCGCCTTTCTTTTGAACGTTCGAAACACGAAGCAAGAACAGAGAGCTACTTGGTATTTATACATGGAATAATACGAACCTAAAAATGCATAATAAATTGATTTACACTAATCACACATATATATGTTTATACACTTGGTTACCCAATTAATTAACATATTAATAAATATTTCAATAAGAAAAAAACACTGTTGCCCTGACACGGGGTCAGGGTAACAGTACACCTATTGGAATTGGAGCCAGAGCTCTGTTACAGGCAATAAATAAATAAATAGAGCTGCTTAGATTTAAATTCTGTTGTAAACTTACCAAAGGCAGCCATTTGTCTCTGTCTCTGCTCTGAGCTTCTGTTGCAAGAATGTCTTGCTTCTCTAGACTTTTCTGAAAGAATTAAATAAAAGTAACTTCTTAAATACAGGCAATTACACAAAGAAATACAAAGTTTTGTTGATGATTTATGAAACAAAACTTATTAAAAATATTGATCAACACTGATAAGGTGCAATTTTGTGTGGCCAACAATACAAAATGCACACAGAAGTTCAGTCAACAGTAAGATCAAGGCAAACATTCATATTATTCTGGTAATTGAATTATGTGGAAAAAAATTTATAGTCGTAATATGAAATCGAGATGGACTGTTCATTTATTAAAGCTAAAAATTAATTATCACATTATTACTTAGTGAAAAGCTAATGTGGACATTGTGGCTTCATCAGGGACCAAATGTCTGTATTTTGTAGTCTATGTCAAAGCTTTACTACTGAGAAAACAAGTCAATTTCTACTATTCACACAATTTCTACAATTGCATATCTGTGTTAGAGGGAAGCTTGGTAGCTCAGTAATAGGCATTGGTATAGAATGCCTGACTCACCCTACTTGAATGCCAATTTTCACATAGTTTTTCGATAAGCCATAATACAATGGTGGTGCTATTTCATGCAATTCTAATTATCATGTTGAGGATGAAAAAGGACCAAGAATGGTGAAAAACTGAAATCAGGATCTTGTTTGGATTTATGTATTTACAACTTGCTTGGTTTAAGCATTTTAAGTGGTCAACTTTTGATCTGGCCAGTGAAGTTCCCATAGGTGCAAGTTTCGGAATTGACGTGGGTGTTCTTTGCAAGTGTCAATTCATCAAATTCATCTAATGGTCACTCATCCTCATGGGCTTAACTTGTGGTCTAATTTTGGTGGGGTAGAATCAAAGTTTGAGCTTAATTTGATGGGGGGGACAAAAAAAAGTTTTCGATCCTATAAAAATAGTGTCCAAAATTATTTGCTAAATAACTGTGACATTTGTGAAATCACAAATACTTTGCTCCTCTGTTTCAAGGAGGCTGAAAAAAGTGTAAATTTTTACCAAACCTAAAAATTTTGAGGGGACAAGCGCCCACCTTGGCCCGCTAAGTTAGACCTATGCTCATCCTCATCATTATGATTAATCAGAAGTGGCAAAAAGAAATGATAAATAACAAAAATACAAATAATTTCCATTTATATTATATTGATTATTACTATCACATTTGTTCATTAATGTGCAATTAACAAATTATATGTACAATTTTATTACTGTTACTAAAAAGATACAATGTCAATATACTCATAGTATGAACAACTGACACAATTCTTAACACATTGGGGTCTCACGACGGGCATAGCCCGCAGTGCACTTAAAGTCAATGTGGACGAACGACGGGCATAGCCCATCCTGCGGTATGCAATCGTTTTGCCGATTGAACGACGGGCTATGCTCGTACTTTTTCTCATGCGCGTGTTCATTCAAGCCCCTCTGTTGAAATTCCGACCGCTAGGTGACTCATGTGCTATTTTTATCTCGCACCTGCGACTGTTTGTTGTCGCGTTGATGTACTGTGCATTGATTAGAATGGCATCGTTAGATCCAGACTGCATATCGGAAATTTTGGATTCTGCCTCAGAGTTTGAAGTTAGCGATGATTTTGATGATGCAGATGAATTTGAAGATTTGGAAGGTATAGCTCGACCACAAGGAAAAAAACCTTCCGTCCAAAGCGTTCGCGCAACTTCCCTGCCGTTATCGGTTTTCGGGGCAGTGTTGCCAGGTCAGATTTGAAAAATTCGGGAGATTGTTCCTTGGGAAACCAGAAGATCTGCTACAAAATCCGATGATCTAGTAGTAGCGGATGAAGGACATTCTTGGGGGCGGCATAGGCGTGTGCACTGGGGGGGGGAGGGGACGTTCACAGATTTCTTCCAGTGAGGGGGAAACAATGTATATTTATCAGGCGGGTGAACGAGGCATATTACCCCGTAATAATGTTGACCTCTCAGAAAACACCACTTGAGTTTGAAATTATCACGTTCCTACATCCCTATTATAATAATGGATGTAAATTACTGTGACTAAAATCAACTCATACGTCTGAAATAATGGGTACTTTTGTGTCAACATTCATTTTCCAGAAGGGGAGGGGGTGGCGACCATCCTTGCACTTCCTTCTGGACGTCCATGAGGCTATATAATTTTGTAGAAAATTAAATATTTAAGTATAGAATAGTATATTAAGGATAGAAAACTAAGTATTTTCAAGCCCATGAAAGTTCCAAGCAACTAATTGTAATTGAACTATGCCGCTTCGTTCTCTAGCAAATTTCTTGTTATTAACACTCACATGCTTTATTCGTTATTTATGCTGCCTCTATGTTGCTGCATTTAATATATATATATATACATTATACACACACACACACACACATATACGCACCTAAAATTACACTAAGGGAATTTTCGATGGTACCTGACACTATTTACGCCCATTTGGTACCCACCAATACAATAAAACAGTGAGATGGAATGAGTTATTTCTTTACCGACTGAACATTTATCAAAGCTTTTGCTCCCCTAATCAGTGTGTCTGCGCACGCGTATGATGGGGGGGGGGGGCATAGAGTGGGGAAAGCTTTGCAAAGCTGTCAGTCTTCCACTATCTTCATTGAAGATTCATGATTACATTTAGATGTTAAAAGATAAAATAATAAATACTACGTACCTTTAATGTAACTTTTATACCATATCTGCATCGCTTGTTTCCGACTCCGAGCTGCTGGAATCCGAATCAGATGATTCCCCGTTCAAAGATATAATGAGTTCATCAACAGCGTCGTCCATTAAAGCGTCATTTCTCCAGTACTCATTTTCAATTTTAATTACATGATCGCAACACTTTTTCCACTTGTCCATTGAATATTCTAAAAATAACTTTTCACAAAGTTGACGTTTAATTAGCAGGGATTCAGATAGGCACTCACTGACTCTACCTTTTATGTCACCCCAAACAAGTTCGATAGGTGACAAGTCCGGATGATACGGTGGCAAACACACAACTGTATGACCGGCATCAACGAACAGTTTGTTTATCTTGTAAGTTGGTTCTATTGGTACATGCTTAACTAATAGCATGAGCTCTGCCTTAGTTATAGGTTCTTGGAACGCAACATTGTTATGCCAGTCCATAATAGTTTGTTTAAGAGATGATGAGGTCGGTTTTTTGTTATCCTGCACATTATGGTAACTTGCATTGTCAAGAACAACTACAGAATTGGGAGGCAAATTCGGAAGTAGTATGTTTTGAACCCATTTTGCAAAATTATCATAGTTCATGTCATCATGATAATCTCCAGTTTTATTTTTTGATTGAAAAATCAAGAGACTGTTTTCAACGAACCCACGTTCCCCACCTGCATGTACTATAATTAATCTTGGGCCCTTTCCAGTCGCTTTTACATTTCCAATTTCTATTGCGGACTGTCAGCAAGATGCAACAGATAGCGTTGAATGGATATAAGTTTCGTCAAGGTAAACTATATTTCTTTTATTCTGTCTGTGTTTCCTGATATCTCTCAAATATCTGGCTCTCCACGTGACATTTGCCGGTCTTTCGATTAAAATCTTACGTGATGATTGACACCTTTTCCACTTAAATCCCATTCCTTTCAATAATTTTCGGAGATATTCTTTACCACAATGAAGAATGTTTTCATCTTTCAAAAGTTTGTTAAGTTTGTTTAGAGAAGGTATTGTTTTCTTGTTAACGTAACATTCGTGTATTTTACGTCTTATAACACATTTTGTAAATTCGTCTACAACTATTTTCTTAATGTGACTCGTCTTTTTTCCAGTTGGTGTAGAAAATTTAAGTTTACCTCTTACCATGGCACTTTATCCTTCTTCCAAAATACACTTCACACACGACTGAGATATCCCCGTCGCTTCACTGGTCGACACGACAACGTTATACGTAAGGTTGTGAAGATTTTTTTGCTCTCGTAAATGTTTTGCAACATTATAAACTATTTCCAGCGCTTGGCCCCTTAAAGGCCTTCCAGATGCACTAGACGAGCAGGAAGCCATTTAATAACTAAAACTATATGAAGTTCACAACACCTACCAGACAGAGACGAGATAGGGTGTGAATAAACTAGAGTCGCCAAGCAAAGGGTCACAGAAAAAGCCCCCTGCTGGAGTGGCGCGCATTGTTTACGGTGTAAACGTCACAGATACTTTTGTAACAATGATGCTAAACCCAGAAATCTGTGCTTGGCGAAAATAAACCGAAGATCTCCATTTCAGGAGTGGACATGATTCAAACAAAAGAAAGTAAACCGCCCGAGGGAACCGACCAACATCTTTCATCTCTTCTGCATTTTCCGGTTAGAGGGTGCGTGGAAAACACCCTCAAATTTGCCGTTTCTCAGCACCGACACAAGGGGTTTGCGATGCCTCTATTATCGCGAAGAATTTTTATGACAGGAAATGGTAGAAAGTTGTGTTCACAGATGAAGCTAACGTGCCGCCTTTCGTTGTCGGCGATTTTCCACAATCTTTCAAGTCGAATGCTAACAATAAAAAATCAATTTGTCTTCTGCTGGTGTTCGGTGTACAGCTATCGATAGGAGCTATCGATAGGGGTGGGCTCGCGTTCTGCACCATAATGAGAAAATGCATTACGTATGTGAAATATATTTGGTGAATTAGACAGCATGTGTTCCTCAATAATTCAAGATAGCAACGCTTATGCTAGGGTGCCACCCATCCTCCCCATCTGCTAGAAATACACACACACAAACACAAACACAACATAATTTGCCCACGCTACGAAGTCAGTGTTTCTACCTCGTAAGGCAAGTACATTTCACTGTGTTTGTGTCACTTCATCCATTTCATCAGTATTTCATTCATCCATATTGTCGTACTTACCCGTAGAGGCACAAAAGCGACGTAAAATAACTAAAATAGAAATAGAGTTTTGGGGTGGGATATAATACAGTCATCTAAAAATAGTAATGTAGTAAAAGTAATAAAATAATGTCCTAGCACAATTGAGTAGCGTTTGATTTGATTTTGATTTGGTGTTTTAAGTCCACTTTATGCACAGTAAGGCTAATCGGGACTGGACCTACAGTTTAAAGTTGGATCCGAACCACTTGTGCCTCCACCGGGTATCAAACCCGGGACCCCTTGATTACAAGGTGACGACGATACCACTGCGCCATCGGGGAGGCCCGTGAGTAGCGTTTGACAATTTCACAGTTCAAACAGCACTTTTCACGGCTGATTGAAGTTCCACTCCACATCTCCCCTCCATGTTCAAGTAAGATGAGCAGGAAACGTGTTTTTAAGCTGGCCGTTGGAGGTTCCGTAGCAATAGTTTATTATGGAATCCTACCGAGAAATCAATAGGTCTGGCAACACTGACGTTGGCCGCTCTGAAGGCTCCTTCCTCCTGTCTTTTTCCCCCACCCGCCAGCGCGATGGGGTCTGCGCAGGTTTCTTTCCTTGTGGTTCCACTATAGGTTATATTCGTAATAATTAATTGTTGATAATTTAAACAGTGTTGCAAACTCCAGTATTTTATGAATGAAGTGAGAAGAGGTAATTATTCATCTTGCCTCTTGCTTGATTCTCCTACATGCACTAATGTATTTTTAGTTTTCCATTTATTATTTTGTATAGTGTAAGTCAAATGAAAATTTATTTTATTTATTTAGTTTATTTATTTATTTGTTTAAATTTTACAGATGACGCAGAACCAACTGATACATCATCTGGTCCTGACCTGCAGCCACTTTTTCATACATAAGATAATTACTTGTAATTTGTAATTATTTTTTGTTATGTGCACATAAGAAGTATTCTTATGCGAGATTCAAAAGATGTATTGATAGAATATGTAGTTAATTATTGAAATTTCCAGATTACGAACTTAAAATATCTCTATATTAACATTTGTTACAATGTTGTACTTTTTTCTTCTTCACAAAACATTGCTGAAAAAAATAATAAAAAATGTCTGAAAATGAAAAGAAAATTTAACAATTTTTTGTTCATTGAAAAGAGGAAGTTTTGTAGTTTTAAGAAATATGTGGTAAATAAAAACAAATTAAAAATATTTTTTTTATGATTTTTTGAAAAACAACCTAAAACCGCAGACCAGAGGTAACAACGCTGTATTATGAATCCAGACCCGAATGTGTTAATAATGCACACAAGCAGTGGCATATGCAAGGGGGGGTTATCGGCTATAAACATTTCCCCTTGAGCTTTTGAAATATTATGAAAAATGTTGTAGAAAAAATTAAAAATGGCTAATTTATCACAGTCAAAGATCTGAGACAATAATAATAATAATACTAATAATAATAATTTGAATTATTATTCCAATGCAGCATGGAGAAAAACAACATTCCAAACACAATCTAAGCGGCCACAAAGTTCAATTTTGCAATTCTTTTGCAAAAAGTCGCGCAGTCTCTCGCAGAATTGTGAAAATTCCTTGCTTTGTCACAGTGTGCTGACGTTATTGCAATCGTTCTTCCCGGTACTGATTTTGCATCCCCTTGTGAACTCTAAAGTCATGCTGAGTCTACATCCACATCATTAAATAATGTTGAAGAAGTGCTTTGTGAATCACCTAGAAGTGATAAATGTGTTGGAATGTCTATAAACTTACTTTTGAACGAAATCATAGACTCAGTGGAATTTGGCAACATGTATTCTCACGCCTCATCATCATCCTGGGTGAGTTCCATAGGTAAAGGTATTGTAAATTTCCCCGTGCATATAGCACCGTGCCATGTAGTGGTGTGCTGGGGCCCACACATTCTTGATCTCGGCCATTTTGCAGGGGATGTGATCAGCACCATACTCCCACAGCCTTTATCCCCCATGGTTTCTCTCAGGTACCCATTGATATGAGGCTGGGTGCGGAGACAAGGCTGGATAAATTCCAACCAATTTCTGGAATCGAACTCAGATCTCCCACGAGATTGTCAGACTAGACCACCGCGAACCCTTGAATGAGTTTCATATTTTGATTATTTCAATAAATTTCATATTATTGCTTGTTTGTATGGATTTTCTTCATACTTAGAATGTCTCACCTATCATATACAAATAACAGTTGACTAGACAATTATTTCGTAACAAAGAAACAAAAATAATGTAATTTTGTTCTATTGCTTTCATAAATATATTTATGAAGATCTCTACTACTTAATAATAGTAGTGATATAACTAAGTAGTAACAGCAGCTGCATTAGTAGTATTATTAGTAGTAATTAAACTAATTAATTAATTGTAAGTATTATTAATTATTATTATTAATTAATTAAAGTATAATAAAACAATGGTAATGTGAATTAGTAGGAAGTTTTCGAAATAACCCCCCCCCCCACCTTGATGAAATTCTGCGTACGCTACTGCACACAGGGTACCAAATACTTTCACTCATACTTACCTCATGCATAGCTAGTAATTTGGCCCTTTCTTTGGAAGTAGGTATGGGCGACACATGACTGATTGCACTCCCTTCCTGTAAATACAAAAGCAAAATGTCATAATAATTGAAGTCATCATAATTAATTTCCTCAGCTAAGCAACATAATAATGATCACATGTAATAATTACATTGTCTTCATTTCTTACCAACTACTATATGAAGTTGATTTATGTATGTAAAGTTATGTTTAACTTTCAATATTTACAACTTACAGTTCATACATTATTGAAGTACAGCATTTATGTTTATTTGTACCCAGCCACAGTGAATCATAACATTCATTATTGTTACTACTAATATTGTTATTGTAGTTGTATAATGTTCTCTGGTATTTCTAATATTTAACAGTAGTTGAGATAACGCATTGCTGCTTCGTTATGCAACACTTGCAATCTTATATATTACTAAATACAGTAAAGGAAGAATGTAGATACTGATTAGGAAATTTTTCAGATCATTATAGTTCAGTCTTGTTTGGTTGAATGTTGAATTAACACACAAAAATGACTATTAATATTATTGCTGTGCTAAATTATTAGTACTCTTAATTATTAGCTATAGAACAAATTAATCAGCACTCTATTGGTATCAGATTATAAAGGCATACTGCACATCATATTGGCTAAATTACAGATTATTTTACTGGCTCAATATTTGGCAACTCTGTATCTTCTCTGTATCCTAAAGTGAAATAATTTTTGTGGAATCACCTAAACCAATGAAGCTAGGATTCATGCATTATAAATCTAGAACATCCACACTTATTGAAATTTTGCCATTTGTAATTGCACGTGAAGACTTCAGTGTTTACAGCATTTTTCTCTTCTTTCTCATTCATCACCTTGGTACCCAGGGTGAACATCTCCACCCCTCACCTTTGTACCTATGACTGCCAAGCCAAATATCTGATATGATAACATTTCAGATAATCAAAATATCCATTTAAGGTAAATGCTTGTAGTGAAATTTAATATTCTTAACATCATTGATAGAGCATTGGCATAGAATGCTCGAAATGTTTGTACCCTAGGTGAGCAACAAAATTATTTCACCTTAGCATCCTGGAATCTGCCTGATAACATTTCGTCCAACGTCATGTCTGTTTGAAAAAAAATTCTGTATACAGGGCACTGGCTTGTCAATAAACTAGAACCATTCATCTAATTAAATTAGTTGCAATACAATTAAAGAGTCACTTATTACATTTATCTTCCTTTACAACTCTCTGTGTTACTCAAATGTTTAATTCTAGAAGACCACCCACTCCCTAGAGAAGGGTAGCATGTGTTACCATTAGGTATTTGGAGGTTGACCACTGTTACTCACCCTGGAGTTCCTGTGAAGACTAGTAGATATAATAAGACTATGGTCTTTCATACCCTCTGTTGACTTCATCAAAGTAACTTCTGTTGACTTCTTCTGGATTCCCTCGGCAGACATCCTCTGCATACCCTCTGCAGACATCCTCTGCATACCCTCGGCAGACATCCTCTGCATACTCTCAGCAGACATCCTCTGCATACCCTCGGCAGACATCCTCTGCATACCCTCGGCAGACATCCTCTGCATAGCTTCTGCTGACGTCTTCTGCATAGCTTCTGCCGACGTCTTTTGCATAGCCTCTGCAGACTTCTTCTGCATACTTTTTGCTGACATCATCTGCATGCCCTCTGCTGACTTCTTCTGCATACTTTTTGCTGACATCATCTGTATGCCCTCTGCCGACGTCTTCTGCATGGCCATTGCTGATGTTTTCTTTATGCCCTCTGTCGACGTCTTCCGCATGCCTTCTGCCGACGTCTTCCTCATGCTCTCTGCCGACATCTTCCGCATGCCCTCTGCCGACATCTTCCGCATGCCCTCTGTTGACGTCTTCCGCATGCCCTCTGCCGACGTCTTCCTCATGCTCTCTGCCGACGTCTTCCTCATGCTCTCTGCCGACATCTTCCGCATGCCCTCTGCCGACATCTTCCGCATGCCCTCTGTTGACGTCTTCTGCATGCCCTCTGCCGACGTCTTCCTCATGCTCTCTGCCGACGTCTTCCTCATGCTCTCTGCCGACATCTTCCGCATGCCCTCTGCCGACATCTTCTGCATGCCCTCTGTCGACGTCTTCCGCATGCCCTCTGCTGATGTTTTCTGTATGCCCTCTGTCGACATCTTCCGCATGCTCTCTGTCGACGTCTTCCTCATCGTCTCTGCCGACATCTTCCGCATGCCCTCTGCCGACATTTTCTGTATATCCTCTGCCAACCTCTTCTGCAAACCCTCTGCTGACTTCTGCATACTCTCTGCTGACTTCTTCTGCAAACCCTCTACTGACTTCTTCTAGAAAAAAAAATTAAACTTAAATTAATTTAAAACTTAAACCAAATTCCTTGATGCAACAGTTCATTGAGCTGAACACCTGCCACAGAGCATTTCATTGGGTGAAGTGTGTTAAACCACGGCCTGCCATACTTCTAGTGATGCAAGCAACATTTGTTTGTAAGAGTACACTAGAACGAATGTGTGATACAGAAATTGTTAACATTTTCAAAAGATAACTCATGACCTACAAGTGGTACAGAACACAAACTTATTCATATATACCAGCAGAGGTGTAATTCACCTTGGTAACTAGGTAGGCTCTAAGTTTGACAGGCCAATGGTCAGTTTTGGAGTGTTGTGGGATCACTATGTGGATGAATAATGCAACTTCCCCTAAAAATTTGTCAAGGTGTAAAAAATGTATTGCAAATTATAAGTTTTTGTTCCCTTTCTTATATCTAGTGACTTCAGTTCAGTATCTAGGAACTCCAGCTCTGATCAAATGTTAAGATTAGTTGGCAAGCATACAAGCAGCAAAACAGCTTCTTTTGAGCCTGTTTTTAGCACCAAAATGACACACAAAACATGAAAAATTGTTTGTTTTGATATCTTCTAGATGGTTGTGTGGTTTTCAGGTGTCATTTTAATGACACACTGTATAAAAAAAGTGATTGGACTACTCTGGTTCCATTTGATACTGGTATCAGTAAATTTAAGTTGCTACTTTGTCAGAATCAGTTATAATTTCATGTGAGTTATATCCCTACATTCCAGAATCAACATAACCTCAATATCCGTAATCAAAAATACTTAACTTATTCACAAGATTAATGCAACATATACTAACTTCACTTGGTTTCCTTTGAAGACCAGCAGAGATGAAAGAACTCATAACCACATCGTCTTCTGACTTCTGAAATGAGAAGTTAAATGGCTCATTAATATTGGTACATTAAATGTAAAATAGATTTAGGAATTGGAGCTTCCCTGCCAACTTAGTTTGAACAAGTGCTCTTGAGTTACCAGCAAGGTTAAGTCAGTGTGATATCTGTATCTGCAGAACACAGAATTACCAAGGGTCACATACTTTTATTTTGTAAGCACCAAGATCATAGACAAATGCATTGGTTACTGGAACAGAAGAGTAACAGAAGCCATAGCTATTGCTTGAGAAAGCATGAAGCTCAACAGGGACATGGGACTCCAACTCAGTCATGCCTGGAATCCACTTCTCTGCAAAAGCCACTACATCCAGCGATAAAACATTGGAATACAGAACGAACCAATCACAGGACAGAGCCTAAGCTCCACTTCCTCCTACACTCATATTTAACTTCACACTTGGTCTCAAATCAACTTTCCCTAGTATACAATTTCTTAACTACGTAACAAACAAACAAAATCATTCGTGTTCATTAATGGTCCAGTCATCAAATAAAGGGTGTCCCAAAAGTAGCGCAGGATTTTAATTGTGCACAATTTTTTCCTCTCAGGATTGGCAGCATTCTGTGAAGTCATATGTTGTAGTAAAAACATTGTGGTTAGTCAATATGGAGGGCTACATGACAAAAGAGCGAGTGACGATCGTTAAAATTCATTGCAAGTATGAAAACTGTGGAATAATTACCTGACATTTTCGATAGGAGAAGTGACCCAAATGAAGCAACTGTGCGACCTCACACCATGCAATTTATCTCCTCTGGGGATTCATTAAGTCCAAAGTTTATGCTGCGAAGATAAGAACAATTCCTGAATCGAAAGCAGAAATTCAATGAGCTATTGACGGAATTGAGCCACAGTTATGCGAAAAAGTGATTCAGAATTTTGTCAAAAGAATTTGAGTGTCAAATGCATCGTGGAGGGCATTTGTCAGATATTCGCTTCCACATTTAATGGCAATATTCACCCTTTCATATAATGTAATAACTTTGCCAACTAATAAATATATGAAACATTTTTCTCTTAAATTAAATCCTGCATTTCTTTTGGGACACCCTTTTTTTCATAAAAAAGTATGCAGCCTTATGGATCAAAGGACACCATTCTGAAAATGACTTCCCTTACCAAGTTGAGACAACAGTAGGCTGTTGTCCACTTAAGTTTACATGTCATAGTGCTGATATTTTACAAGTATAAAAGTGTTCACAAGAAACTTGTGCGTAGATTAATGGCCATTAAGTTTGAACTTGGCAATAGAAATTTTGCCACGTTTTCGGTGTTACTAGTTCAATAGCTCTTTTGTGTACGAGTTTGGGATTTCTCGCAATGTAAATATACTGTTTTAAAATTACATGTAAATGCTATCATAAGATGCAATGGTCTAGGTTAGAACCAATTTTCTAAGGTACCAGGTGTGCCAGTTAATAATTCTTAATTTCGTCGATGGATGGTGCTGGAAGCAAGGGTTGGTGCACAGTCTCAACTGTTACGTCAGTGTGTTGCCAGGACAGTACCTGTCAAAACGTCGTGGATGTGCAACTGAGTGCGAGTGATTGTGATATTGGGTTTTTGTGGTAAACATGTCGACCTTCAAACCAAATAAGGAGCATGTGCAGCACGTCCTGCTTTTCTTGTTCAATCAAAAGAAAAACGCAAGTGAAAGCCATTGTATCCTTGTGGAAATGTACGGTGACAATATCCTAACACAAGACACGTGTGTGCGACACCATTTCTGTACATGGCTGGGAATTTTTGCCCCACCCGCCATACGCACCAGACTTAGCCCCTTTGGACTACCACTCGTTTTCATTGATGTCTCACTCACTTTCCCAGCAACACTTCAACAATTACGAAGATGTCGAACAATGGTTTGCTGACGATCACCTCAAAATGTGAACGATTTTTCTGGAAGGGCATCCACAATTTGACAGGTAGATTGGCACAATGTATAGCTAGCAATGGCACATACTTTGAATAAAGCATTTGTTACCTTTCTCCCCAGATACACTTGTTTTCTTTCGGATCAATTAAGAATTATTAACCGGCACACCTGGTACTGCAATACAATAGTTTAGTTTACTGACTGGTAACATGCACAAATTTGCATACGCAAAAAAGGAATCTACCTCCTGAAAATAACAAATTTGCCACTGAGTGGGCATCCCGCCCAAAGTAAAGAGCTTAAACGCACAGAGGTATATTTTTTATTTAACAAAAGTTGGGATAATATTATCAGTCTATATGTTATTCAAGGTAATCTCCATCTATATACAGCCAAGTGACCTTTCGGATCAGAATATCAATTATTGCCACTTTCCTAGGAAAAATTAAAATACATTGGGTACTCACCTCAGCTGAAGATTTCCAGGGAATACCATATGAGATTGGAGAACAAGTTGCCACATTGTCCTTGGATCTCTGCAAAGTATACATAGGATTTTAAATTAATCAACAGAACTAGCGAATTGCCCATTACTGTAAAATTAGTAATAACAATAAAAACAACACATGTACTCTTAGGATTTTTATTGAAATGAAATATCACTATCTGCAGATTGCTTTGTGCATTAACACTTGTTATCATACAGGTACATAGAATACTTTAAAAAAAACTTGAAATTAACACAGAAATACAGGCCCAAGAGGGAGGGGATAACAATCAACTCTCCCTCAAAAAGATTTTCACTGACCTAATTAAACACTTCACAATATCGAGCATGCAGTTTTCATTCATATTTCAAAATAGTAGAAATTGGCACTAATGTATGAGTTTCGATACTAATAGTACAGTTTAATGTCATAAAAACTGATGCTGTAAGCAGTGTATTGCATTGGGGCATTTTTTTTAATGCAGACAGAACATTCGTTTCTATTATTGGCACAACAGTTAAATAAAGATAAAATTGGGGAAAACGTTAATATATCACTTATCACAATAGCTTATAAAGTAAAACACGTGTTCACTAAACCCACATATGCAACAGGGGGCCCCAAGATAGCATTGCGCCTTTTCAGGCTTTCAAGAGATTTATTAGAAAAATAACTTCAAAAGTGTGCCAATGACTTCTCAGTAAGACTCAAGTTTCTTTACGTCATATACTCACAAAACTGGAAATTATTCAAAGCATCACTATTTTGATTCTAAAAAAATGGCAATATCACTTCATTCCAATTTTTTACTGCTTATTTTATCTTACTCATTTTACTCCTGACCAACAGAATGCGAATCAGGCAAACAGAACATCTAATTGATTGATTGATTTGCTTTATTTTACTTCGCCTTTTGTGCCACTTTTGGCTAATTTGCGAAGATGGGGTTGAGTGATGATATGCTGAAATTGATTAATTGATACTCACAAAGATCCATGCCCAGGCCAGGATTTGAACCTGGGACCCCTAGTGTTGTAGCATGATGTGCTAACCACTCCACCACGGGGGCCGGCCAGAACATCTAATTGTCAAACACATTGTGAGGCAGTCTGATGCAAGCAAAAATTTTAGTTTTCTTTTGCAAATAATTATTTTGTGCTGAATTTACTATTGTTATTTATTCCTTGAATCTTGATTGATATGTGTCAAATGCACACTCATTGGTTATTTTGATGTAAAATTCATATATTTTTTCAATAAACATCAGCTGTGCAATGTGAATTATCCAAGTTTTAGTTTGCTTTCTTAACTTAAACAGGGACTTAAAAAAGAAAAAAAAACTTTGTAAGAACCACTTTGTATTAAATTCATGATTGCAATACCATCCTCACAGCACAGAACATACTGTGACTGGAGCAATGGCATGAGGAAGGAAGGAGGATTAAAATTATGACACACGCACCTGAGCTTCCAACATTTTACTTATGGCAGATGTTAGGTTACACTGTTATCAGTGGCGTCGCATGGCTTTTGAAAAGGTCTTATCGGCCATCAGTATGACAATTATTCTGCTAGACGTTATCATCTACACCCCCCCCAAAAAAAAAACTGCCTTCGACTTAGATTTTTGTTCATTTTTTTCTTTCTTTTTCAATCCGCTCAGTGATATAGCCACAAACACTCCTAGCAAGAACTACCACCCATGAGACAGTTATCATGAAAATCCAATGAATAGTGGTCGAACCTTGTCATTTGTTTCTTTGCAAATGAGGTGGAAAGGGGAAGAAGAAGAACGACACATTTCTCGGGTCAGTTTGACGTTTGTGCGGTAAGCAGATGACAAAATTCTGCTCCTTCAGCGGAACTCCAGCTGTATGTACTACTGTTACCAACTTAGTATTTTGAAGCAAGTTTGTTCAAAACACGAATCGCACCAAGAAACTATATTCTCATCCAGTACCTAACCGGTCTCAGTTGTATTTAAAGCCAGCTTTGGCTTTGCAGTCTAGTTCTAGTTGCTTCAGAGAAATAGTATCCCCTTTTCTGCCAATCCAATGTGACAACACTGGCATATACCGGCAGGCCTGACTGGTAACTGGGCCCCTGAACAGGCATATGAATAGTCCCATAGCACACTGTCCCAAAGTCATCACCTGCTCTTCCTTTGCATTGGTGCCCTCTCCTCTTATTACCTCTTCAAGGTGGCGGAACTGCCACCCTCTTCGCTTCTGTCGGCTGCAGAAAAAAATATCCTCTGGGTCATTCCATATCAAATCATCCAGAATTTTGTGAAAATGTTACCCACCATCCCCGATTCTGATGAAAATCGGTATACTTATAGAACTTTTAATGCTGATTACAAAAATGACATTTTTTTTAGATTGGTCAAGGGGTTCAAAAGTTACGTGCTTTTTAAAATCTCCATGTACATCACTTTCAGTACGTCACTTTGAGTGACACACACTAGGTTATAAATGATAGTATCTTCCCTCAGGTTTGCAGTAGAAACTTCAAGTTTGTTTTCTTTGTTCAGCATAGTGTAAGCTTTAATTTAAATAAGGTTTTAGATGAGTGTATCAATAACCATGTATTTTTATGTATGGTTTCATGTATTTTTTTAGAAAAATAAATGATTAACTTCACTTCAAGATCGAATTTCATGCAATGCCCCCCCCCCCCTTTCAATTTCCCTCGAATATGTACTAGAGCCTGATGGAAAAATTGGGATGGGCAAATCAGAGACAGGGTGATAAAAAATAATTTGCATCAAATGACATTAAAAGTTAATCTAATTAAAAATGCTTATGTATTTATCACAATGCCTGAAGTACAATATGTTTTAAGGTATAATATTCAGATTTTCTGTTCACTATGTGTGAATAGGTGTAACCTTCTGTGGCAATGGGAAGCATTTGCCCCCTCCACAAATTTATAGATTAATTAAAACATACAAATAATAATTGCAATGGAACCCCGATTTCAAGTTCCTCGATTTTACATTTTGCTGCATTTTACATTCAATCTTGGTTGTCCCAACATAGCAAACTGCTAAGAAATTTACCTCGGTTTTACATTTTCTCGCATTTTAAGTTTTTTGCAGCTTGGTCCCCTGAATAACTTAAAATCGAGGTTCCACTGTATCTAAGTTAGTTTCAACTGTCTTTAATATTTTAAAAAATTATATTGATTGATTTGGTGTTTGAAGTCCACTTTATGCACATTAAAACTAATCGAGACTGGACCCACAGGTTATAGTGGGATCCGAACCACTATGTGCCTCCATCGGGTATCAAAAGTCCCTTTATTATAAGGCGACGACGATTTTAAAATTATAATCATCACTATTAGTATTCCCAAGTTTAGTAATTTTTCTTTGAGAACATTCTTTTTGTGCATTTTATCTCAATGTGGAAGTTCTTTTTTTGCATATGGTAGTATGGTAATATGGTTTTCACAGGGACATGTAATATGAAGTAAGAATTAATGGTACACATTTGTGCTGATTGAAGTTTTTCCAAATGGACTTTTTTGCCACATACCACAGAAAATCTCCTTGTGACGGGGTGGTTGGAACAGTTAAAAGACTTGTCTAGACTTCTACAGTATCAAGTAACAAGTGCGGCAATGATGTACCAATTATAGTATTCAAGGCATCAAAATCTTATTAAGCACGGAAGGTGATATCACAACAACTATATATACTATACAACAGCACCAGGAAGATTAAGTATGCATTATACTGAACTTAGGCTACAGGCTATTTACAGTTGTAATGCCCTGGACATTACACTGTGATTCATTGTTATTTAGTTGAAATGTTGTGTTTGTTCACTTTTTAATTTGGCAAATATTAATGACGTCATAGACAACTAGTGTGAGATGGACAGATAAACTACTCTTGATGTACCAGGACCTGGCAACATTTAAAAAACTGAGATTGATCAACAAGCTAAAATCACGATAGCAACAGGTTATTAGTGGCAGGAAAATGTCTAAATAATTATAATATGTAGTTTAATGTTCATTTGATTGCTGTAAGTGTGTGTTTTCAAAAATAGAAGTAGTAAGTTTTCATTTCCACGCCTTGTGATCGCTGGAGTCTTTTGACACGACATGAGGAGCGAAGGGAAAATTTCAGGTTAGACTGAAAGATACATAACAGTGTTCCGTAAGTTACTTTTTACAAGTAACCGACTTCCAGTTACTCACTTAGAAAGTAACTCAGTTACAGTTCTGGTACTTTGAAAGTACTTTACAGTTACTGTGAAACTAACTTACAATTAATGATCATTGACTTGTGTAAAAATTACACAAATCAATGATCATGAAGACTTGCGTTTCTAGTTGAGTTTACTTATGTTTCTGGTACATAATATGTCTTCATATATTTACATTACTACTGCAAATAAATGATGAAACACAGAGTCAGCTTTGCTTGAATGATTTTAATTAAGAAATCATTTGTATGCTAATCACAGTATTTTAATTGTGGTGTTATTGATTCCACTTACACCTATTTCTTTCTCCTCCATTCCAAGTTCAACAAGATACAAAGATCCACTCCTTCGACAATGACTTTTTCCTAGCTCGACAACAACATTCCAAACGAAAGCAGCAGTTCACCAAAAACACTGAAGTTTTCACATACAATTAGAAATGAATTGAAGTAAAGCATGGATGTTCTAAAGTTACCATGCAACAAAGCATAGCTTCCTTGCCAGGCCAGCAATTCCAAGAAAATCCTTTTACGTAGCATCCAGAGAAGGTACATATATTTATGTTATAGTTGGGAACAGAATTGTCAAATTTAACTCTTCCCCTACTACAGAAAGTAACTCTGTTACCATTGTTAACGATACATCTATTTACTTTAAAAGTCGCTAGTTGCAGTTAGAATTTCTAAATAAAAAGTAACGGTTACTTGTAACTAGTTATTTTGAAACACTGGTTGTTTAACAGTCGATGCAAAAATAATAAGTGCTGATGAAATATGTTTCGTATAACTGTATGGTTTGACTGTTGTGAAGAAGTATTTAGTAGCATGTGTGTGCGACTCAAACTTGTTTGTAGGATTGCTTCAAAAGTCCACGTGGAAAAAGGAGATGCAGCAATTAAATTCTTGCATGTATCCAATTGGTCCATCAACTTCCTACTACTGGCCACAAATTGCTCTGTGTCCAGTGGACATTAACAACACAAATGGAAGGGCATATGTACTTAACGATAAGTCAAATACTTTTGTGTGTTGAAATGGTCAAAATATTCTTCTAAAATGTGAACAGCACAATTTATAGTATTTACTATTTACATGAAATTTTGGCAATGCATAGAGTACAATAGAGTAAGTATTATTAGGTACCATCTTCATGAACATAACTTGGGAACTATCTTTGGGTTGAGAGAATCACAAAGTTTTCCATCCCATAAAAATAGTGTCCAATATTATTTGCTAAATGCATTTGAAAAATCACAATTATTACCCTTTACAGAAGGTTGTTCACTTTATATCCGACCATTTTCGATTTGGTGCTGCCACCTGGCGTATCATGCTGGAACTATGGGTCTGCTGGCGGGAGCAGTGTTGTGTCTGACCTTGTAGGTGTGTGTGTTGGTAGTGAATGTTATCAAATGGCGCCGAAAATCAACCAGTATTGAGAGGGTTACGTAATAGCCCTTTTCATGCTAAGTTTTCATATGTACGCATTGTGAAACAGTGTCGGGAGAATGGGTTAACACTCGGGGTGACTACTGCGAAAGCTATTGTGGCCCGTTACACACAACAGGGATTCCTTGTGAAACATTCACCCACAAAAACCACCAGGAGAATGGCTGCAAGCAAAGTGTCACTGCTGGTGGTCACATTCGGGCGATGACATACCGTGACATTGACGGCAAGGGGCGCAGCAACTTTGTTCATCAGTGCAGGGAAAGTTTCCCTCATGGCTTTATGGTTGTGACGGGATTCAGATATAAGGGTAAGTTGATGATACGCAAGGTGGACAAAAACGTGAAGGTGAATGCCAGATACATCCAAGATGTCGTTCTGACACCTATCTATCGGAGAGACATCCCACAATTGTATGGAATGGACGCGAACCAGGTGATGATCCATATGGACAAGGCTTCGAGTCACACCGCCAGAACATCACTGTTTTTATCAGGAAATGGCAGAGGAATTAGGAAATCGTGTCATTCCGTTTGAAGACATTCCTGTGAAAAGCCCAGATGCCAGTCCAATGGATTTTTGCGCATTTGGACTGTTGAAACGACGTCTTCAACATCGCCGCCCATGCACCCTGGATGGTCTATGGAGAGCTTGCAGTGATGAGTGGGACAGAATTCCCATGCCTGTCCTGCGCCGGAGCTTGCTGCAATGAAACCTGTGATGCCAGGCGATAGTCCACAATACTGGGGGTCCAATAGAACATGATCGGTGGTGGCGGCGCGGTATCTCTTAAGGTGAGTACCCATCAAAAATGGTCGGATATAATGTGAACAACGTCTGTATATGTTTGTTCCTCAAGTGCCAGGAGGTTCACAAAATATATTTAACTTGTAAATTTTAATTAATCTATAAATTTGGGCAGGGGCAAATGCTTCTCATTGCCCCCACAAGGTTACTCCTATGCTTACCTTCACAGATATTGAACAGAAATTCTGAATATTATACCTTAAAACAGATTGAACTTCAGGCATTGTACTAAATACATAAGCATTTTTAATAAGATTAACTTTTAATGTCATTTGATGCAAATTATTTTTTTATCACCCTGTCTCTGAACCTCCCATCCCAATTTTTCCATCAGGCATTAGTACACACTCTGAGCTACGTATATATAAAATTTGGAGGAAATTGAAGGGGGGGACGCATTGCACGAAATTCGATCTTGAAGTTAGTCATTTATTTTTCTAAAAATACATGAAATTATACAAAAAAATACATGGTTATTGATACACTCATCTAAAACCTTATTTAAATTAAAGCTTACACTATTCTGAACAAAATAAAGCAAACTTGAAGTTTCTATGGCAAATCTGAGAGAAGATATTATCATTTACAACATAATGCATGTTACTCGAGAGTACACGGAGATTTTAAAAAGCACGAAACTTCTGAACCCCTTGACCAATCTAACAAAAATTGTCATTTTTGTAATCAGCATTAAAAGTTCTATAAGTATACCGAATTTCATCAAAATCGGGGATGGTGGTTGACATGACCTGGATGAATTGACATGGAATGACCCCTCGCAATATCTACTTGACAGCAATGCTATTGATTAATGCATTTGACAATGTTGTTATTTTATTCAAAAAAACTTTTTTTAATTCTTCACATTTTGCTGTTACCTGTGGTAACACCAGTTACATGCATGTCACACCATGCCTCTGACTGTTACGTAGAAAATGCTGCAACAATTTTGCTGCTTTTATTTACAATCCACACCTTCACCCACACACATATATCCGTAAATTCTGACATTAAGCCTATATATTCCAAAACGATATTAGCTTACCTCTTTTGATGATTTTATTTGAAGGTTACTAGACATGAAAGGACTGAATTGAATAACCTCTTCCGGTTTCTGAAATATGAAAATTAAGTTTCATATTTGAGAAACGAATTGGCAAGCTCAGAGATTTAATACAAGGATTCACCAAGAAGAAGGTGTGCTCTGGATCTGCTTAAGACTTTTTAAGGTCTTTTACTTTAGTTACAGTGTTAAAAATAAGTGTGTGTGTGTGTGTGAATATATATATATCAATGTATGTGGTAGTAAAAATTTTGAAAGCTAGAAACTGAGAATTTTGCCACTTTCCGCCAAAATTCTTACATTGTGTGACGAATTGGAAACACAATTGGAAACAGACACACACACCCAGAGAGAGAAAGAGGGAGAGGGAAGGGGAAAAGTGTGTGTGTGTGTGTGATTATAATCAGCACAACATGAAATAACTTACCCACATTTCATAATTAGTTAACCTTTGATGGGCAGCTGTTTCTGACACTGACTAGCCTCTCAAGATGGGAGATTTTCAAGCCAGTGTTTTTCACATGTGCACTGCTGACAAACAAATGCTCAGAATAGAACTAATTGTCACAGAAAGATTATTATTGTTTTGCATTTACAGTACTCTCAGCAGTAGCGAAATTTAAATATTTTATCTCCCAATAATGAAATTTAAGAAAATAATTTAAAAAGTTGAAATTTTACAAAATATCTTACTTGAAAGGTAGCTATGGTCACCACAGTAAATAAAAATACCTTGTATGTAGCACTGTTATGTTCCCACACTTCAATACTTGTTTAAAAATAACAATGCACTGAAAAGCATTGTATCAAAATTTTCTGGGATATTCAGTTCTTGCACCCAACCTATGACATCAATGGCAGGTGTGGTGACTGCATATTTCAAGTGATTAGCATCCATAGGGCCAATGTGACAAGTCTATTTTCAGAAACAATGCTTCACAGAGCATACTTTTCACTGAAAAAAAAAATCATTTTTTTTTACAAAACTGCTTACAAATAATACTAGCACTAAGTGAATTGTTTTGATATTCAGGATGTCAAACCTTTGTATGTTTACTAATAAACAAAAGAATAACAGAACTGAAAATCTTGATTAATTTAAGAGAAATAAGATGTTAACAGTTGTCTTGTGTTACTGGGACAACTGTTCATTCTAGGGGGTTACAAGCACTGCCGGCCTTAATAAATATTATTTGATGTGTATTTTTCATACGTCAAGATATTTGTATTCGTAAGTTCATAACTGTTGCAACATAATTAATACTGAATTAAAACTCTATGGTAGAGTGAAATAAAACTGAGATCTCTGTAGGCTTCGTAGGTAGTTCACCTAACTTAGGCTGACTCCTCTCCTTCCCAAAATGTTCTTTTCTCTCTCTGTTCAAAACAAAAAGTGAGTCCCTTGCCAGTCTGTCCATCCCCTAAACCCCTGTCCGTGGAGTCTCCTCCACGCTGACACGCGAGTTTTCCTTCCTAGTATTCTACACAGCTAGCTGCTTGTCAACCTTTTGTCAACCTTGCAGCTTCAATACATCAGGAAGTTTGCTTGATACACGACAGTGCATATTTCACATACCTGAGAGGAATGGACAGCTGGTAACTAACAAGTGAATGACCTGATGAGTTCGAAGCCTCTAGAGAAATTTTTAAGTGAAATAAATAATAATCCTAAGGATTGATACGGTATAATGAATAAGTAACTTACTGTTATTGATGATTTCTTAATGATTCGAGGACTATAGCTTCTAGTGGAAACATGTTCAACCTTTTCCTTAGGTGTGATCCTCTACAAAGGAAATGTCGATAAAAAGTTAAAAAAAAGAAATTAAAGGTTTTATTAGAACATAAAATTTCATTTTATGAAGTACTGGGTATTACGCAAATTCTGTTTTCTCAAGAATTTTGTGCTTGTTGAGCATTTTCTCAATATTGGGAAAGGGTTCAAAGAGTTCATGAAGATAGAAACAAAGTGAGAATTACACAATGTAACAAAAAAATATTTTCTTTCTGTTCCTGGGTAATAATTGTTATTTCCTAATTCCTTGTGTTCCAAAAGTATAGAAAATGGGTATTATTCCTCATAAACTTTGTTTTTGTAGCCAGGACAATGATGTTTTGAGATTTACCCTTTTCCAGTACACGTTTTTTCTCATTATGAATAAAGAAGATAAATAACGTGTCATATTGCGCGCTGTAACAATATACTGGTCTCTCCTATAACTGAAATGGACAGGTCTTGGCATTCTGCCAGCAACAATAGTGCAAATCATGCAGTTTGAAGCGGTTCATTGTCGTCCTAGCTTAGATACACGTTTACAATGGCATCAAGAGGCTGCAAGTATATGGCAGACGAATTTTGTTATGTCTGTGGCCATTTTATCAAGAAAAGAGGAAATAAGTACTCTGTGAAAGCATCTGCTAAAATGTGTGAAGCATACAGAGCATATTTCGGCATGTCTGTAGGAGAACAAGACAAAACCTGGGCACCTCATTTCACCTGCGATAACTGCAAAAAAAAACTCTGGAAGGTAAGATGGAAAATTAAAATATAAAATTTTAATAATTTCAATTATATATTAAATATTTAGGGTTTTCTTGAAAAGGCCTAGAGTTTTTTATTTATTTCAAATGTATTTTGAAAAATTACTTTTACTAACACCTTACATGTTTAACATTTAATAAACTACCATATACTTTATTTTTACCCACATTAATGTTGAATTGTACATCCTGTTTTGTAAGTTGCTTGTGCACCTAACCAATAGTAGTGCACCTAAGTCACAAGGTTTGGGTGCAGTTGTGCACCTGATTGACAAAGTTAATAAAGTATATAATTTTGTGCATACTAAATATATATCTACATATCTCATATGTGAAATATGTTGTGAAAATACACATTAGTTTATTTTTGTCTTTTGTCTTTTGCAGGATGGTACAGAGGAGAAAAGAGAGCCATGAAGTTCACTATCTCAAGAATTTGGCGGGAACCCACTGACCACTCAAGTAATTGCTACTTTTGCATGGTGGATCCTTCCAAACGTCGGGCTGGAAAGAATGCGCAAGCTATTATATATCCGGATATACCTTTGTCCATCGCCCCTGTGCCACATTGCCCTGAGTTTCCCGTGCCCACTCCTCCGGAGAAAAAGCTGCCCTCTTCAGACGAGAGTAGTAAGTCAGAGAGCTAGGAAGACATTGATCTTGATACTTACAATTTTCGAGCCGAGGAGAGAAACCTGTACGATCCCAATCAAAAAGATCTTAACGACTTAATAAGAGATCTTGGTCTCACCAAGTCCAATGCAAAACTCTTGACGTCCAGGCTTAAGCAGTGGAATTTATTAGATGAAAGTGTGCAAATAACAGATCAGAGGAAGTGTCATCAAAGTTTTTCCAGCTTTTTCATAAGTCAAGATGGACTCTGCTTCTGCCACAATGTCACCGGTCTGTTTGAAGCAATTGGAATTGACTTCAGTCCAAATGAGTGGCGCCTCTTTATAGACAGTTCGTCCAGAAGTCTTAAAGCCGTGCTTCTTCATAATGGAAATACATACCCGTCTCTTCCACTAGCTCACTCAGTCCACCTCCAAGAGGATTACAACAGCATAAAGCGATTGCTAGATACCTTGAAATATGATGAGTATGGATGGGAAGTCATCGGAGACTTCAAAATCATAGGATTTCTAATGGGTCTCCAAGGCGGTTTTACCAAGTTTCCTTGTTATCTTTGCCTATGAGACAGCAGAGACACCAAAGCGCACTACAACACGAGGTACTGGCCACAGAGGACCGAGTTCTCTGTGGGAAAAAACAACGTCAAGTGGGAGCTACTGGTAGACCCCCACAAGGTGCTAATGCCTCCACTCCATATTAAATTGGGCCTGATCAAAAAATTTGTCAAAGCTTTAGATAAGGAGTCAGCAGCCTTCAAGTACCCTCAAGACTTCTTTCCTAACCTGTCTGATGCAAAGATCAAAGCCGGTGTCTTCGTCGGCCCACAGATAAAGAAGCTTTTGGCATGCGAAGAATTTCCCAAGAAGCTCAATGAGAATGAAAAAGCATCTTGGAACAGCTTTGTTTTAGTGGTTAAGGGCTTTTTGGGCAATCATAAGTCCGAAAGCTATGTGGAAGTGGTTGAGACTCTGGTGAAGAACTACGTCAAAATGGGCTGCAGGATGTCCCTGAAAAGTCATGCCCTCGATGCTCACCTTCATACATTTAACGATAACATGGGAGCGTACTCGGAGGAGCAAGGCGAGCGTTTCCATCAAGATATAGCTATTGGAATTCGAACGTCGCTACCAAGTCCAGTATAACGAGAACATGATGGGAGACTATATTTGGGGACTGATTCGTGAAAGTAATGTACAGTATAATCGTAAATCCCGGAAAACTACTCATTTTTAAATCTTTTGCAATAATTTTGTTCACAACTAGATTGCAAATATATGTCACTTTTGATGTATGTGTGTTTGTATTTTTCTTTATGTAAATGAAAAGCACGAATTCGTATATTTTCTCATTGAAAACAGGTAAAATTTAAAAATAACACTGCCCTGGTCACAAAAACAAAGTTTGAGGGGAATAATAGGCATTTTCTATGGTTTCCAGTCAGAAGCTTTTAGAAAATAAAACTTACTACACAGGAACAAAAATCATGTTACAGGGTGTTATTAGCAAATTTTTGCTTCATTAAAATTTTGATTGTGCATGCTTATTTGTTTGTTATACAAGGGGGTGCTGAAAAGTTCATGGCCCGACCACGTTCCCAAACAATTTGAGGAAAGGTCATATTATGTCTTGAAAGTGCATATCCTTGTACGTTCAAGTAGCAAAAGTCAGAGCATTAATAGAAGCCTTTCCTTTTTTTAAGTCCTATGAAGTTAGGGTTACCAGACATGTCCTACATTTTATCCTTATGTCTGGCATCCGGGAGGAAATTGAAAAATGTCATAAATGTCCTACATTTTGAGCGTCACATAATATTAATTAAATTAATTAAATTAATTAAAAATTAAAGGTTTTATTAGAACATAAAATTTCATTTTATGAAGTACTGGGTATTACGCAAATTCTGTTTTCTCAAGAATTTTGTGCTTGTTGAGCATTTTCTCAATATTGGGAAAGGGTTCAAAGAGTTCATGAAGATAGAAACAAAGTGAGAATTATTAGCAAATTTTTGCTTAATTAAAATTTTGATTGTGCATGCTTATTTGTTTGTTATACAAGGGGGTGCTGAAAAGTTCATGGCCCGACCACGTTCCCAAACAATTTGAGGAAAGGTCATATTATGTCTTGAAAGTGCATATCCTTGTACGTTCAAGTAGCAAAAGTCAGAGCATTAATAGAAGCCTTTCCTTTTTTTAAGTCCTATGAAGTTAGGGTTACCAGACATGTCCTACATTTTATCCTTATGTCTGGCATCAGGAAAATGTGTATTTCAGTATAACAAAGAGAAATCATACAAGTTACAAGTCTATGGACTGCGCTCCCAAACTCAATAGTGAAATTTATTTTGATTCACTCATTGCTCAAAAAGAAAATAGAAGTTTCTGCTAGAACACTCGGGTCACATTCTGATTATGATTATTATGATGATGATGTCACTGTTCAGTGCCTGAGTGGAATTTCTTGCCTTGGGGTTTATACTGATGGAACAAAGTGTTTCCCATTCTTAAAGCAGGGAATATAGAGAGCAAAGTTATTGAACTAGAAACTACCCTAGATGAAACTTCTGGAACCATTTCAAATTATGGTAATTGCTGAATATTTGTTCACCATTCCAGGTCATAATGAGAAAGTACTTTCATTACCATCAGCAGAACGGAGTCATGAGAGAAATATTTTTTTAAAAAGTCTGTAAAAAGTTGGGTACAGGGCTTCAGTATAATTTTACAGCGTTTAACTGTTCAGGGTCTCATAAATATATTTTGACTTAACCTGAATTTTTAATAAAAATTGACGTTTCTGAGAAGTATCAGTTAAAACAAGTAGTAAGAATGTATATTGTGTAGCACTGATTACAATTTTGGAAATTTTGCATTTAGGAATTAATTTTTTAAAAATATGAAAACTGTAAATTTTAAATTAGAGTTTTGGAAATGTGTATTATTTATTGTGAATGTTTTGTGTCCTACATTTTGACTTGAAGTTCTACATTTTGGGACATTATGTCCTACATTTCCCTTATAGCGATCTGGTAACCTTATATGAAGTGAGCATGTCTGACCAGCAAGCGAGATTTATGAACACAGAAACCAGGGCTGTGATGAAGTTTTTTTTCCACTAGAACAAGTCCCCGAAGGAGATCCATAAGGAAGTGGGTAACATCCTACAGGATACGCAACTGTGAACAAGTAGGTGGCAAAGTTTAAATGTGGTGAATTCTCAACAGATGATACTTTCTGTGCAGGAAGACCAAAACAATGACCTTTCCACAAATAATTGATAAAATTCATGACCTGATTCTTGAAGACCACCACATATCAGTGAAACGTGTGGCAGAGACTCGGGGCATTTCATGGGAACACATTGGTGCCACAATTCACAATGATATGGGCATGTACAAACTCTCAGGGAAATTGGTACCAAAAAATCTGTTTACAGATACCAAAAGCACTTAAGGATAGAGGCATCCAGGAAAACCATGTCCCATTCTGAACCCACTGAACAATTCCTGTCAAGATTCGTCATTATCATGGACGAAGTCTGGTTATATCACCATGATCGGGAGATAAAAATAAGTCTATGGGATGGCAGCACTGTGGTTCACCTTGGCGCAAGAAGTTAAAAGCAGAAAAGTCTGCACGGATGATGTTCGCTTCATTTTTATGGGACAAAGACAGCGAGCTACTTATAGATTATCTAGCCACAGTCCAAAGAGTTAATGCAGAGTACTACACATCATAACTCACCCGACTGAAGGAGATTCTGAAGCAGGGACATCATGAAAAGCTCAAAAAGGGGGTCCTGTTCCTTCAAGACAATGAGCCTGTTCATCGACCATTGCAAACACACTTGAAACTGCGTGACTTGAGCTTTCAATATCTTGATGATCCCCCTTTTCCTCAGATCTGGCTCCGTCAGACTACCTTTTCCTACCAAAACTCAAAAAACACCTGAACATCAGCAGGTGATCACTGCCGTGGAACATATTTTTTAAGTGGTCTGCAAAAGTTGTAGCACTGTGCCAAGAAGTGCATCGAGCCTCGAGAGGAGTACATTGAATAACTGTAAAATTCCATCATTCCCACTGCATTCCTTTCTGGGTCGGACCATGAACTTTTTAGCACCCTCTCGTATTATGACCTTACTTTCAACACAACTTTAACAACTACTAATTAAAACTGGTACAATGAATTGCAAATTAGGATCCATATTATTACCATCTTCAGGATATGTTCTTTTAGAACTTCTTATAAAGTTTTTCTTGACAATTGAACAATTAAATAGCATATCTCTTGAGCTAGGGTTGGTCCTTAAATATAATTTTCTTCTACATGCTGTGTGTGCAATCAACTCAATATTACTGTTACTTGTGGAAACATATGGAATAGTATATTATTACACATACGCAATGCCAACATTCATGAAGGATGGAGTGAAATTTCTGATGTATTGATATATATTGGGTTGATGCATAAGCTTGTAGCGTTTGTGTTCAGTATGGCAACACTGTGGTGTTAGTAGTTTGTTTATCGAACATTCATCAATTGGGAGTGCCCATGTTGTGCTTGTGAATATAAATTGAATTATGCAGATTTGAAGGAAGATAGTGTCATTTTTGGGCTAAAGAACAATAAGTGCAAAGTAGGAAAAAACGAACACTTCCGGCATATTCTCCTGTCCGAGTTTAACAGAGGAGCAAAGTCAGCAGAGGGGACTCTAAACATTTGTGCCATGCATGGGAAGAAATGTCAACTGGGGAAAGGGCAAAAGAAGGGCAAGAAAATGGTTTTGTCATTTCAAAGAGGGCAATTTTGACTTGAGTGATTCTCCACGTTCAGGAAGGCCATCACACTTTAATGAAGACCATTTAAACGCTTTAATCCATGACGATCCACATCAGTTGACCCGAGAGGAAATGTGATGAACTGTGACCAGGGTTGTTAAAGTTCCAGGAACCCATAAATTCTAATGGGTTCTAATGGGTTCCGTTGCAGGACCGGAACCTTTTTTCTCGCACAATTTAAATTCGGTCCAAGTTGCGTATTGTTACATTGGAAAAAGGTTCCTAGACCGTATTTACATTGATCGGGAAAAATTGTTCTTGGACCGAATTGAAATACTTTACAGATAAAAAGATTCTTTACGGTCCAGAACCCATTTACGCTTGCTGATTTTCTCTCCTGGACCGGAATTGAAATTATTTAAAATTCCTGAACCTTTAACAACCCTGACTGTCACCATTCAACGATAGTGCGACATTTGCATACCCATTTGCGATGGGTTTGTTTAGGATACACACACTTTAAGTGAAAACAACACAAATCAGCGAGTGGGCCCGGAATACTACATCAAGTGCTGCTGAAACATGATAATGCATGCCTACACTCCGCTAACATGATGAAAGCTGCTATCCAGGAACTTGGTTGGGAGGTTATTCCACATCCTCCTTACTTCCGCGATCTTGCACCCTCAGATTTCCACCTTTCCATCTATCAATCCAATCCCAAAAGGTGAATAAAGAAATCGACCAATCAATCTTTTTTCAAGGAAACTCATTTGATAACAAAAATTCTCTTCCAACTTGGCTTGACAACTTCTTTAACCACAAATCAGCTATTTCTTCAGTCGTGGAATCTAAAAACTTCCCCACCATTGGTAGACAGACATAGACAATGAAGAAAAATATATTACAGATTAATTTCTGTCTTCTGTACATCTCAAATGAGTACCAAATAAAAGGAAAAAAAAAAACTTTTCCCACGGGTGAAAAAAACGCTATGAACTTAGGCATCAATCCAATATTACTTTCTGATACCGGTAACTAATATTCTACCAATCCAACATATTAAAAATTTTCCATAAAGAGCATGAACAGCTCATGCATCTACTTAATTAAATATTTTCTCAAGACTTTCAAATTTCATAACCTAACTGTTGCCACATTCTTGATATTTAACTAAAAATCTATTGTATAATAAATGAGCAACTTACTGTTGTGGATGATTTTTTAATGATTGGAGCACTAGGACTTTCATTAGAAATTTCTTCAACCTTTTCCTTGGGCTTGATTCTCTACAAATAAAAAGTAGATATTAGGTTTTAAAAATGGAAATGTTCTTTTAGAAAATAGAGTTTAATTCAATGAACTACAGGATATTATCAATTCTGTTTTCTCAAGACTTTTGTGTTGTTAAACATTTCATTAATATTGGGAAAGGGTCAGAATGTTCATGATGTTTATCTTAAGACAGAAATAAAACATAGGAATGAGACAAGAGTGCAGTTTACCACAAATCTCTCACTGAAGAAGATACTATTTGGGGCAATTCGGTCTACATTAGAACCAGGTAAGTTACAGGAAGACTGACAAGGGCTTGAAAAAACAGGCAAAAACTGAGATTCTCTTCTTACACAAAAGTATAACAATTCCATGTAACTTTCACACACACAAACAGAAAAAAAACTTTTTCACCTATCGATTTAGGTTATTTATGGTCAACAATCACTGAAGGCTGTGACATTAAGTTGCTGAAATCAATAAGTGAACAAAGTAAGTTTTTCACAAAAGTTACATGGAATTATTATACATTTGTGTAAGAAGAAAATTTCAACTGTGTTTGTGTTATGAATATAAAAAAAAGAGTGAGATGTTGAATCTTCTTAGAAGAGTTCACAGAAATCCATAATGTCTGAGAGAAGGAAAGAAAAAGGAGATAAAAATAAAAATATGTCAGTGTTTCATATGATAAGACCTCTGGGGTCAGTACGAGAATAATGCACAATAACTTTGGTTTACCAAATGTACACATTGACTTTAAAAAAGAAAATCATGCATAATGCCCAATGCTGGAACAGCACTTTTGCAAGAAGTAATATAGGAACAGCATACAGAATATACACAAATAAAATTCAAACAAGAATTTTTGACCCTGCCTCAAAAGTTGTCATGAGGAAGTAAAGTAGGTGAGCTGGTAGAAGCAAGTGTTTCACTAAATGCACAGCCATGAAAATAGGCAACTGAGCAGAATTCTGCTGGTGCCACGTATGGGAAAAGCAAAGCAAGACGGGGACAAAAGTCACTGGTTCCCATGCACTGTGTGGCAATGCCAACTGGACAGTGTTGCCTAGTTCGAGTGTCAGACCGACCTCTCTCTCTCTACTGGGGCACTTTTGTGTCATCCCTGACCTTTAGAGCAAATACTGTCAGTTTGTATTACATGGCTTACAAAGACCCACTCTACAATGAGATCTTTCATTCTCTTAAACCTCCAAACACACGGAGTTGTGCTCCAACGTGGCAACAGTACAAACTTCTGCCACCCGCCTAATTTCATGGTTGTGCGTATAAGCATCTGGTTACAAAGAGCTGAAAACTATCCGGAGTTCTGCATCATGTATCCTTCTGTGAAATATCCATATTATTACCCAGTGTATGCAGATTTCATGTGTTGAAGTCAGAATACGTTTTTAGATCGTATTGTGGAATACCATGTTACATAAAAATTGCTGCTAATCCACACTGAATATTTCACTTACCACTCTATATGATTTCCTCTTATATGTCTTCCTTGGATACTTACTATCTGTCTGCCTTTCTGGACTGTTGGATTTCTGTAAAATATGAGTAGAAAATTAGTCTGATAGAAGATTAAGGGGAATTTGGTCTTATAGCCACAAAACATTTGGCCTTATATTTATGCACATACACCCTTTAAAAGTTACAGAAATCATAATAATATTAATCTCTTTAGCAGAGCAAACTTCGAGAACCATTTACTGTGCAGGAAATCGGACCATTGTTATAGTATGCACTTAAAAGATTGATTGATTGATTTGCTTTATTTTACTTCGCCTTTTGTGCCACTTTTGGCTAATTTCTGAAGATGGGGGATGAGTCATGACATGATGAAATTGATGAATGGACTCACAAACATCCATACCCAGGCTGAGATTGAACCCGGTACCCATGGCATCATAGTGTGATGTGCTAATCACTCTGCCACGGGGGCCACTTCACTTAAGAGAAACAAAACTACAAGTATTTGCAGTATGGGAAAAATCTCTGTTAGGTTATAAATCAATCAATTTGTGTGTGTAAATGGGCAATTAAAAACACATAGTTGGCAAGAATTGTGTTTTGTCACTAATCTCTGCAAAAAAATCAGGATTTTTCATAAAATTTTACAGAAAACCTCACCAAACTTCATATTTCACAACAAACTCTGAAAAATTTATATTTTTGCATTACAATTTGTAAAAACTAATTAAATATCATGAAGCATGTTTGATATGTATTTAGTTTGATATAATGATACATAAAAATACATGAGTGAGTGTGGATGATTTTTGTGCATTGGAGGGGGTGATGCTGGAAAGGGTCAAAGCTGTGTGATTGATTGAATTGGTGTTTTAAGTCCACTTTATGCACAGTAAGGCTAATCGGGACTGGACCTATAGTTTAAAGTGGAATACGAACCACTGTGTGTCTCCACTGGGTATTGAACCTGGGACCCTTTGATTACAAGGCAATGAGCAAGGTCGATCAACTTTGTTGAAATCAATGGATGTCCCCACAGAACTGTGCTGTGCAGACGTGAATCAGTCGATTTCCATACCTAGTTGAGTCCTCCCCGATGCTGCAGTTGTAATGTCATTACCTTGTAATCAATGGGTTCTGGGTTCAATACTTAGTTGAGCACATAGCAGTTAGGATACTACTTTAAACTGTAGATCCAATCTTGATTAACCTGTGCATAAAGTGATCTTTAAAACAAACTCAATTCCACACATAGTTGAGCACACATGTGAAAATCTATGACAAGAATGAAGAACTTTTAGCAGCAGCATCTGTGCGTAAATACAAATGTGATTTTTATGCAGAAAAAATTCTTGAGAAAAATCTTCATTACTTCTGAATATACACTATGATTTTGTACATTTTAGACAATTATGCATGTGAAAAGAATGGAGTGTGTGAAATGGACAAAGTAAGAAATGAAACTGTCTTGGATAAAGTTGGAGAAAGAAGGGAAATGCAGAAAGTGATCATGTATAGGAAAAGGAATTGGCTGGAACGCTGGCCTGCACTGGAAGGAATGGTTAATAAACAAAGTGTCTAGGGAAGAAGAAGTGAATCAAATGCATATAAGCACACAATCTGCATTTAAAGGCAGAGAACAATGAATGAATGAATGTTACCGAGCTCAATACTATGAACGGTATCCACTTTAACCACTCTTAGTAGCCAAGTGCGTTCAATACCTCAACGTATAATCTCAAATTCAAAGGTTCTGGTTTGATTATTGGTAAGTTCATAACACTTAGAGAGTGTCTAATGAATAGTAGTATTCAATTATGTATGACCTGCAGAATAATTTCTGCATTTATTTTCAATATTTTTAAATAATGCATTTTCATTCATGAATAGTAGTATTCAATTATGTATGACCTGCAGAATAATTTCTGCATTTATTTTCAATATTTTTAAGTAATGCATTTTCATTGCTCCCCATTAATTTTCACCATGCAAATACCCCACCTTTTCATGTTTTTAGGCATTATGTAGTAAGCTTCTATCTGATTATTTTATTGTATTAAGGGGAGGAGTTAGTTACGTACCAATTGTGCATTTATTTCAATATCATCAGAATGGGCACTGCTACTAAAAAAAACCCTGGGTGTATCCAACGGTATGAATTTCTCTCCATGTTGCAAGTGGAAGTGTTTTCTTATGTTGATTATTAAGCTGGACATGATGTTTGAAAAATATGATGAATAAGAATTTTCAGAATCCCATGTATTCCTTATGGGGAATCAACTTCAACATCAAGTTACGGCTAATCAAATGGAAGTTTCGACTTTTCCGCTGGTAAAATGAATCTTCAAACAGCCTTCTTCCCATTGATATTTTTTTCTATTCCATCGGAAGTTTGATATTCCCAAGAGAACAAAACAAATAATACCCCCATAAGGCCAATGCATTTCTCATTGCCTCCTATGACCATCCTGGCAGTGTTGCCAAACCTGATGTGCATAAATGAGCTAAATTTCACCTTAAATGCTTAAATGGAGTTAAAACAGACTTTGAAGGAGCTAGATTTACGAAGGCTGGATAAAGTGCTTCCTAGGATAATGTTAGTTGTCAAAGGGGTGGGGCACTACTATTACCATTAACTCTAAATTCATGATAATTTATGCTTAGTTTTCACCATCTAGATCCGGCGGCATCACAGATCTTAATAATCCACCGATGGTCATATGAAATTGAAAATAAAAGATTCCCCGATATCAATATTACGTCAATTTCACATCAACTCGGTGCTATAAAAAAGTAGCTGGGGATGTAAGGGAGTTGGGTGATGCAGCGAATATAACAATATCACGTCATGTGCAAAATGTATAATCATGGCAAAAGGTGGTTTATGTGGGCCAGAACCAGTGGGGCATCATAGTGGAGCATAGGGGCAGGCGCACCAGTTCACAGCCAAATGAGTGCACTAGAGACCCAGATCTGGCTCCAAGAGAGCTAATTTGGCAACACTGCTACAGGGGGAAGAGCCCTGTGGAAACTGTCTCGCATGCCCTTAACTTACTGTACTTTAATATGGTTTACAACTGTGGCACCAACTTTCTCATAGGGAAGGGGAGGGAAGGAAAGGGAAACAAGATGGACAAACATTTATATGTACATAAAGGCAAATAAAATAATATTTAACACATTGCGTAGATTGAAATACATCCATATGCTAGAACATGTGACATTTTTCTACGTGGATTAATAATAAAAGCATTACGTTATATTATCACGTAGAAAAACCTCACAGTTTTCCTCATTACTTTGGTACGCATTGCGTCAGTCTTTTGTAAAGTTTCTAGTTATCTGAATTGCCGCTAGAGGCCCTCAGCTTCATCACTTGTTTCCACGATTATGCATAGACAGAAGCAGCAGTTTTGGGAAACAGCCTCGACTCAAAAGAACTCAGGACACGTTGGTCATGATATACTTCCTCCTCCTCCTCTTGTTCGACCTTCGAGAACAGTGCCTACCTTTAACTCCCACTCTCGGATCACAGCAAAAGAAGTTCTTTCGAAACTGTATGGTGAAGAATACCCGAGAGAGTTGTTGCTGTTGAGAGGGAATCAACGTGGTACTGGGACTATACAAAGTGTTTGACTGTTGCCCATTTTGATTCCTTTTTTTTCTCGAAGTTGGCTACGCAAGAGGCGAGCATAATTGACGATGTTCGAGGGAAGGATACAAACTGTCGTTCAGGAAGTTACATCGTGTGAAGTCTGGTTAGAATGCTGACGTTGGAACAATTGCAAGTTTGAACTATTCACCTTTTTCTTCACTGCTGCAATGTATGGACGTCGTTTTGAGAAGGGACGTGTTTGGTCATAACAATGCTTAGGGAGAGGATGATTGACTTTTGATGTTACGATTGTTCAAGGAACCACACAGTCGGATGACTTGTCGCTGAGGTATGTACTTTTTGTGGTAGTTGGTAGTGAATAATGAAGTGTCATCATGGAATGTACATAGTCATGGTGGATTATTTCTCCATTTATAAAATGTCGCTGATGATATTTTGTGTTCTCTTAGTACATGTGAATTATCAGGAAATATTGCAGAGTGTAAACGAAAGGCTTACATTTTTCTCTTCGCAACTGTCAAGACGAACGTCACGATTGACCCAGAGTGACGAAGTGCGACGTTCTGCTCCCCTTCTTGCCCACTTATGCCTAATTTGGCGAACTACATGTGTACAGCATTATCGTAGTGTTACACTTTATAATTATCAAGGAAACATGTTCACTACGAGTCAGTAAAAGGAATTTAAATGCACTTACGTAATTTCACGCCGATGTATTGGGAAGAAATTGATATGCAATGTACCTTAGAAAAATACCTAGTAAGAGCACCAAAGAATTGAGATTTGTGTAATGTCGTTTAAAGGCCAAAGATTCATGATTAGGTCTTCATAGTTTATAAGAAGAAACAGTTTTATAGGAATCGCTGATAATCTAATTTGTCAAATTAGCATTGGTTTAATATGGAACACATTGATGCCATTTCACTTTGAAGTAATTTTAAGAGATTGATCTAATCTATTGTTATAATTCCGTGGAAGGTTGAACTATTGAATGGACGCTGAATCGTCTAATTGTTATATTGTTGTATTTGATGTTGGGAAAACAATAGTCATTCTTTGTTGTGGGACTATTATAATAAACTTGACCACGTGTCGCAAATCATAAATTGTGTTACCTATTTGTCCTAGAAAATATACTCTTGATCAAACTTGGGTAATTAGAATTGTACGTATTTGGACACGGAACGAACCCTCAACTTCGGTTCTAGATTAAAGTGCCTTTTTGAGAAAATAGCATCTCTTTGCATTAATACTGGTGGTATTCCTTTTCGTTTAATCAATTAGGTTGTCCCAATTTGTGGTTCTCTTACGAGACTGAGGCGACTGTGTAAAAACACGTCATTAGCTTCAAACAAAATGACTTTTGTAATTGTTGGGTTTGGGTATGTTTAATTTTGATCCCACGGCCTCAGTTCACGACTTTCCCCTTGTAATATTATTTAACTACCCACCTAATTAGTTACAAACACAGGTGCAACAATAAAGAAATAAGCTTTTTGAAAAAGAAGAATCCACTTAATTTCTTTAGTTGGTCTTGCCTGCCTCATGTTCTATTTTATTCCAATTAACCTTTAGTATGCTTAGCCTCGCTGAGATTATCTAATACATGAATAGACATTTAAAAGAAGGAAAGTCTACCAATGTTTTACATATATACTGTATTTCTTCATATCCATATAAAATAAAATTCTCAACTCGGAGTGAATATTGAGGGGGGTACAAGAGTGCTCCCCAAAGTTGGTACCTATGGTATGCAGTATATTAGTAGTGTGCAAATATTAAAATACTGAGCATACAGTGGACTAAAAGAGAAACAAAGCACTGGCTTCAATCTCGAGAGGCATCATTTACTAAACATACATTCATAGAAACACCTGCTATAGCTAATTACAAAAATTACAAAAATGTGGAAAATTCATATTTAAAAAAATCATAAAGTTCTCACCAGATATTGGCCATATAATTTTCAAATAGGCTTCCAAGTTTTGAGAGCAAAGACCAGGAACTGAATTCATTTGGCAATAAAGAAATTAGAAAGAACACTGGCCATGTAATAGGCAAATTGAAATATGAACAAAGTAAATACTACATTATAGAAATAACACCAATTAATTAAAGGATAAATACTTACAGAAAGTGATATGGGTTGAATGTCTTTCACTTTTCTCTCTGCAATCTTCTAAAAAGAAGAAAGAAAAAGTACTTTGTATGTGCAAAATCATGCAGTTTGTTATAAATATCGCTGGCTGAATACTGTGTTTTCGTATGTCCATTTGCACTAACTTTTAACGAGAGCTGATTTGCGCAAACATTTTATCATTGTCAATAATTCACACTAGTTGACATCCAGATATGTTGCTTCTGAATGTGGATTCATCAACATTTACGGAACATGGTAATCATCAACTGATTTCCGATGAAAAGTAGAGATACGACAAATCAGCATTCAGCTAGTGATATGTATTTTACAGGGATATGACAGAAAAATTGGTAGTGTACTGGCAGCTGATCAATTAATATCAGCATATGGCTAAATTTGCAGATAATTTGACCAATCTGGTACTGTATTCATCAAGGAGAGTGTAAGAACACAAATGGGCAGAGGAACAGGAATTGGGGTTGTTACAGTATTCCCAATTCTTTTTCAGAGGGAGACAGTACATTTTCTTCAAGTTCTTGGGAGAGAACACCACAATTTAAAAAAAATACTGATGCTAAAAATGAGAACTTAGTCACTAATTGCAAGAGGTAAGATGCCAAAACTAATGTACGAGTATTTGAGAAAAAAAGAAGAAAAAATACTTACATTTCTACACTCTTATGATGAAGTAACAAGGAACAAAATAAATGAAGGTAAAACCATCTTATCAGCATGTTCCAAAAATCTGTTGATAGATCACACCTAATTGTTTTATGTGATGGGGACATAAATTGACTGGTTCTTTGCTGGTCTTTGATACAAATCAGATCTAGACATTCTTTGTGGTTGTTCTATACTGGATTCGTATTTTTGTTATTTTACTAAACTAGCTGCCCTCTATTGAATTTTATCATGTATTAATTTATACCCATAGTAGAAGCAAAGTATAAAATTGATTGAAAAAAATGTGAAGGAAATTTCCCAATGCCTGATAATAAGGTTCAAGATTGCATTCAAAATTATCATTGTGGATGGGATAAATTAATTGTATTCAATTGGTATTGGCTGATATAGACACATCAATGTATCAATCTATTGGTAAAATTACCAATATATTTACTGATCTGATACATGTATTAATACTCTCTAATTTAATACAAAATTCTGCCATCTCGTTATGAATTTTATCAATATATACATAGAAATCTAATGTCCTGGTTTTGTAAAGTAAATGTTCAAAGAAAAAACCCATTGCAGTCACCTATTACATACGTTTATATTAAGTAAGAAGATTTAAAAAAAACAAAAAACAATCAAGTTCTTTAAGAAAGATTTACAGCTTTATATTGCATTGGTAGAATACTGGTTATCAGTATTAGTAATTTTTGTATTGGTAGTTTATCAATGTAGGCAAAAATTTCATATGGGTCCATCCTTAATTTCCACAATGTTTTAAGATTCATAATTGCACAGTCAACAAAATTTTTGATTTGACAGATTCAGTTAGGAACCAAATTGAAAATATTTCATTTTTCATTCATATCTTCAACATGTTATATCACTCTTATAAACATTTACCTTACTTATCAGATAAACAAATACAAATGGACAACATGAAGAAACTTTATCTTCAAACTCTAGGTTTGCAAAATTTTGAACAGTCATCTAACAAACACTTACTAGAGGCTTCTGGAACATTCCAAGGGTACCAAAAGTAGCAGCAGTATGTAATACATGTCCAGTTGTTATTTGTTTCTGAAAATACAATGTCATTCATCATTTGTGTACTTTCATATAATAAATATATATAAAACAATAACTTCATATAAGACGTAAACGAGTTACTAAAGATATATCCGCGAAATTAACTTGTAATGTTCTATTAATTTCGGTGGCCTCTGCCACCATCCACTTGGAAACTCGATGCTTCACTGATAGGTTGACTTCCGGTTCCTGTTGTTGTTTCCTCAACTACCACTAGGGGTGCTGGTGTAGCCATTTCCTCTGCTGCGCGTTTGAGCTGTTGTAATAGAGGGAGCCAAACATGATGAGCCTGACCGTAGTCGATATTCAGCTCGTGCAGAAAGTGCATAATTGCATGCGTCCCTTTGTTTTTGGTTTCGATTAGGGTGTGTGATGTGTGCCTAACTGAAACTTTTTGGATCCTGTGTTTATTGAACTTGAGGTGCCTTGCTAGCCAGGTAGTGGGTTAGGATTTTTTTGCATCCGCTAAATGCTGTTGTATACACTCGTTGACAGATCTGATGGATCTGCCAATGTAGTGTGAGTTTCACTCACACTGGGTGTCATATACACCTGGGTTATCTAGTGGGGAAAGGAATAATCTCTTGTGTTTGCTTAGGGAACTGGCTATTTTGTTTGTTGGTTTGTGTGCGAGTTTTATGTCATATTGTCTCAAGGTCTTGGCTAGGCACTTGGATGTAGTCTGGTGGTAAGGGAAGGCAATCCATTTAGCTTTATCATGCTGGCTGGGTGGAGTAAAACCTACTCCATACTTGCATTTCTGCTTTCCTGCACCATGTAGAGAGTTGATGTACTGTGTATCCATTTTGAAGTCCTATGTCCGTCACTATGGTAACTTCTTCCTTCAAATCTTCTTCACTTGAGCAGTGCGAGAAAGCTCTTCTGTAGAAGTTAAGCCATACATTGGCTTTATGCTGGGGTGGGTGGTTGGAAAGGGAGTGGATATACTGGTTCTCTCCCCCTGGTTTTCTATAGACCGTGGTGGTGAATTTGTTGTCCCTCCTTTTGATGGTTAGATCTAGGAAGTTATCAACCATTAACTTCCTAACCAGGCTAGCAAGGCACCTCAAGTTCAATAAACACAGGGTCCAAAAAGTTTCAGTTAGGCACACATCACACACCCTAATCAACACCAAAATCAAAGAGACGCATGCAATTATGCACTTTCCGCATGAGCTGAATATCGACAGCAGTCAGGCTCATCATGTTTGGCTCCCGCTATTACAACAGCTCAAACCCATCACGTGCAGCAGACAAAATGGCTACACCAGCACCCCTAGCGATAGTCGAGGAAACAACAACAGGAACCGGAAGTCCACCTAGCAGTGAAGCATCGAGTTCAAGTGGATAGAACATTTACAAGTAAGTTTCGTGGATATATCTTTAGCAACTCATTTACGTTTTATATTACCAACAGCGTTGTTTATACCCCTCAACATGAAATAATTTCATGTTCGATTCTTATATTAATGTTATCGATGAAATACCCCTTTTCAAGTTAATTAATTTTCAAGTGAAGTTTTAAAAGGTTTAGTGTAAAATAAGTCACAAATCAAATTTAAAATGTGTCAACTTTATTGTTTCATTCTGGTGGAAAACCCTCTTTCCATTGGTCATATATAATTAGTTTGTGTGCATGGAGAGAAATTTATTTACAGATACTCCCCTTAATGTGCAACCTTACTTGTTTTAAAAAGTTACAGTGATTCAATTGGACAGGAGGACATCCGACTGTGCACGGAATATTGGGTTTTTATTACCAGGGTGGGAATATTTCCAACAAAGTCACTGAATTAAGCCGTTCTGGGGATCACTTAGCCTCTAATCAATGATTATCTGGGGCAACCACGAGGCAAAAAGGTGAAGGGAGTGTGTTGCTGATCACATCACCTCCATAATCCCCAAAGCAAAATTGGCTCAGTTCCACATCTCATGGCATGATGCAATGCATGATAAAGCATGATAGACTTACCATTCAGATTTCCATGTTTTATAATTTATCTAGTAATATTCTGTTAGTGCAAAGCAATCCAAGGCTGCATTCACAATTAATTCAACACAAGCATGTCAACTATACTCTATCCCAGGAATCTTTGGAGCAAGTGAACAAAAACAAAACAAGAGGGCTCAACTTAGAAGGGTGCAAAAGGGCATACATACCGAAGCACATAAAAATTTTAAATCAATCAATTGAGAGGGCTCGACCAATGAGCACGTGAGAGAGAAAGTGAGTACATGAAGAGAAAAATGTGGCTGCAGCAACTATAGTAACCTTAAGCAGTAGCAGATAATGCTTTGCTCTACCCACTCATTTTATCCCCTTCTCTACTGCTATGCACAGCCTTGCTCTACAGATTCCCTGGACAGAGTATAGCTTCCTTGTGAAGTAATATAAGCATATATAATATAACCTGATATCAGGTTTACATTAAGCAAAGAAAAAAAATACAGAATAAATTGATAACTTACTTCAGGTGCTGATTCAACTGATGAATCTGATTCAAGGCTTTCTTCAATACTTCCCTGCAATAAAGAAATACAGTAGAAACAGTAATTTAAGTTACTGAGCATATTCATGAAAAACACCCATTTAAATATTTATAGGCTAAAATAAATCCAAACATGTCAGACACGTTTCAATTTGTTTCATCTTACTTCTCGACAACATTTTGAATGAGGTCCATCATCCCAAAGGCTGTCAACATGCTACAGTATCAAGAAAACAAAACATATACTCTAAATAATTTCTGAAGAAAAAAAAAATATATATATAACAATTGGGCTGAAAAGTTCGTAGGCTAACATAGTAAAAAATATTTTTTTGACAAAATTCGATTTTATTATTCAATATAGTTGCCTTCGAGGGCGATACAACGATTATAGCGGTCATACAATTTTTCGATGCCATTTTTATAGTTCGATTTCTCTTTAGCCTCAAAATAGGCCTCAGTTTCGGCGATTACCTCTTCATCAATGCTAAATTTCTTTCCAGCGAGCATTCTTTTAAGGTCTGCAAACATGAAAAAGTCACTGGGGCCAGATCTGGAGAATATGGTGGATAGGGAAGCAATTCGTAGTCTAATTCATATAATTTTGCCATCGTTTTCATTGATTTGTGACACGGTGCATTGTCTTGATGAAACAGCACTTTTTTCTTCTTCAAATGGGGCCGTTTTTTCGTGATTTCATCCTTTAAATGCTCCAACAACGCTATGTAATAATCGCTGTTGATGGTCTGGCCCTTTTTGAGGTAATCGATGAATATAATACCATGCGCATCCCAGAATACTGATGCCATAACTTTGCCAGCCGACTGTTGCGTCTTTCCACGGTTTGGATTCGGTTCATCACGTGCAGTCCACTCGGCTGACTGTCGATTGGATTCTGGAGTGTAGTTATGGAGCCATGTTTCATCCATTGTAATATATCGAAGGAAAAATTCGTGTTTATTACGGTTGAATATCGCTAAACATTGCTCCGAATCATCAAAACGTTGTTGCTTTTGATCGATTGTGAGCACGCGCGGCACCCATTTTGCACACAGCTTTCGCATGTTCAAATATTCATGCACTATATGTCCAACACGTTCCTTTGATATTTTTAAAGTCTCAGCTATCTCGATCAACTTCACTTTACGATCATTTAAAATTATTTTGTGGACTTTTTTGATGTTTTCGTCGGTAACAGCCTCTTTGGGGTGTCCACTGCGTGCATCGTCTTCGATGCTCATTTCGCCTCGTTTAAATTTAGCAAACCACTTATCAACGGTTGATTTTCCTGGTGCAGAGTCCGAATAATGTTTATCAAGCCAAGCCTTGGCTTCAACAGTATTTTTTTTAGCCAAAAAGCAATGCTTTATTAACACACGAAATTCTTTTTTATCCATTTTTTCACAATAACAAAAGCTGCTTCACTCACAATGCTATATCTCATGAACTAATTATCCGGCAGCTGTGAAATTTATACACGTATCTTTAGAAGGTTAGTACTAAGTAAAAATCACATGGATTTAATTCTAGTAACGCCATCTATGAGTCAGCCTATGAACTTTTCAGCCCAACTGTTATATGGCACGTTACAGTTAAAATATAATTAATTACTACAGAAGGCACACAAGTTTACAATATAGCAATAGCCACAATTTAGTGCATATTATACACAAGTCTATAATATATTTCTGCCATTTTTTATCTACAATTGAATATGCATGTTATTCATACACCCACACAAATACATTTTCTACATATATATATGCAATATCAATAATCATTCTTTTTGAAATTTCATTTGAACCATTACCAGCAAGAAATACAGATATGGCATTCCCACATGCAGGTTTTTCTTTACATAAAGTAGATTACAATGAAAGAAATACTCATAATAGAAATTTCTGAATATGCACAATACATCATTGCTTATAAACACTACAAATATACTATCTTCATATATTTTTCAGCATTTAGTAAATAACTTACTGTTGGTGATGACATCCTGTCTTGTTGGTCCACATCAATAGATGTACATGAATCAAGTCTCTCTGCAAGGCTTTCCTGGAAAATGTTTTAAGTTACCAGTACAACAATGCTAATAGCACTGGTGCTCAATATTAAAGGATGATAATAAATGAAACAGTGAAAAGTCATAGCAAAAATTCATTCTTATGGATGATAGCATTGAACTTATCCTTAATCTGATTCAGTAAGTAAGGGACGACTTAGGGAGATGTGTTGGAGATATGGCAGGCTTGTAAACACTACGATGACTGTTCATGTATAATCTTGATACACAACAGCGAGACAGACATTTTTGTTTCCAATGTTTCCAGAGGTGTCGCCTGAAGGGGGTTCACAGAACACACGAACCCTCAACCAAAAACAGAAAATTTTCAATTTGTTTTCTTTTCTGCAAAAAAAAAAAAAACACTACAGTTCAATACACTTATTTTACAAAGCAGCTATTTTTGTTCATAATGTGTTCACAATGCTTAAAATTTCCCAATATTCCCCTACAGTTGACAAGAAAAGCTCACCAGGTTAGGCACGGATAGCCCGGGGCACTTCTGGCGCAGTGAACTCCCTCTGCTGTATTCTTCCCATGTTCTATCTAGCTCGACGGAAGAAGCCGAAAAAAGCAAGAGGGAAAACTGGGAATCAGAGCACATGCCCTTCCGAAAGAACACTCAACAGATGGCAGCAACTGTTCGGAGAATGCCGAAAGCGGCCGAGGTGCCAGGTATTTTATTTTTCGTTTTGTTTAGCTTCTGTATTTTGGAAAAGTAAACAGTCATTAAGATATTATAATGCAAACACTGTTTGCATGTATTGTTATAGTAATTCCTAAGATCTTCGATGATTTAGCCTAATAGCCTATCTTTAATTTCCAATACTTTTCGCCAAAAATTAAGGGTGCAAACTTCCTCAACAATATTACAAATAGTTGTCATGCACCCAAACCCTTGCATGGCAAAGGTTTTATGATTTAAAACACTATCACCAAAATGAGCAGATTTACACTTACGAGTAACATCGACATTTAAAATTGTTGCTTAATCCTTCAGATAATGTAGACAAGTCAAAAAGAAAGAAGGCAAAGACACTGCTAGTAGAAACTAATATTTATCTTGCAACACATGTAAGCGAGTATTGATATTTAAAGGAAATTATAATTGTTATAAACTCCTACAGGTAAATTTTAAAACAACAATTTTAAGTTTCACGAATTGCTTGATTGATTGATTTGCTTTATTGTATTTCACTTTTTGTGCCACTTTTGGCTAATTTGCGAAGATGGGGATGAGTGATGATATGATGAAATTGATGAATGGACACTTTCAAACATCCATGCCCAGGCCAGGATTCGAACCCGGGATCCCTGGCATCGTAGTGTGATGTACTAACCACTCCAGCATGGGGACCGGTTCGCGAATTGCAATTTGCGTCATGAAGTTTGAGCATTGCCAGAGACTTACTTACCAAGCTGCTGTGAAATGACAAATTATTGAATTTTTTTAAAAAACATCAAACACATTCGTTGATATCATGATTAGTGGAAATGGTGGAGGTTAATTCTTAGGAACAGGCAAAATAATTTCCAATGAGGAGAGAAGTAAGGCATTTCAATAATTTAAACGGGGAAAAATGTATTGTTCACCTTAGTAATGTCTCCTTGTTTTTGAGGATATTGACGGGCGTGGGGGGGAGGTGTTAAGCGCAAACTATAATAATTCACAGTAAATGAAAATTGGCCTGTGTTTTGTAAATGGATTTTTGGTGGACGTTCTGGCAGACTAGCTAGCACAGTACAAGGTCCCATGTTCGTATTCTTCATAAAACATGAATTATTATAATTATTCATATTTCATGTTTTACTTTAGTTTATTATTTTTCCTTGTACTCTAAAATTTATAAAGAAATATATTCTGACTTCACTAGAACAGATCTGTACTGTTCAAATTTGTATAACTAAATTATAAATAATATTTATACAATAAAGGAGAAAATGTTTATATAAAAAGCAGAGGAATCCTTAAACAATCACAGAAAAGACACCCAAGGTTTATTTTATTTATTATATATACACTATAACCCGTGGTGCGACAGCCCTCGAAGGGCCTTGGCCTATCTCCCGACTCCCACAATCCTACCTAGAGGTGTGGAGTTCTTCAACTGGTAATGGAGTGACGTGTGGTCAGAATGCCTTCTTTCTGAATTAGTGGTTGATGTATCAATGATTCACATTTGGGAGGTCGTGTGTTAAAATTTCATGGCTCGACATTCTGAGGTTATCTGTGGCCTCCTTCAGTCACTCCCGATGGATGGTGGGGTGATACATTTGATGAATGCCGCTTACTACTTTCTAGGGCTTTCCTGCATTCTGTCATCTTCTGCCATAACGTCCAGATGAATGACGTTAATCAAATCGATCAGCATAGGTTTTTGTAGCCTTGTTTAAAACTTGGTAAACAGTGATATGTTTTTGCGAGTATTGACACAGAATAGTTGATAGTTGTTGATCATGTCAACTTGAAAAGTTTCAGCTCTTAATGTTTATGAAATTTGCTTACTATTTTTGTCCTCAAACTCTAGACTAATATCGAGATAATCTTGTAACTTGGCTAGTGTAGTGTACTCTAAAAACGGAAGTCATAGCTTCGATTCTTGGCTCAAATTTCACCCTTTTGTATGCTCAATTAATCAGTTGTCCACATTTACAGTTTTCTTCTCTTTGTGATCAACAAATTGGTTCTCAATGTGTTTGTATCCACCCAGTCTTCGGGGAGAAGTGGGGTAATTTTTTTTTGTGAATTTAGGCTGGGTGTGAACATGGGGGTGGGGGTAAAATTTTCTCTGAATTTAGGCTGGGTGTGAACATTCCACACACTATTAGTTGTTGGGTAAGAATTTGAGCCTTTTGTTTTCAAATACCCCAAAGAAAATAATCATAAACTGACAGATTTGGTGACCTGGTGGCAGAAGGAATACCACCATTGTTGTTTTTATAATACGCTTTTACAGCGAATACACACTGTGTGCCATTCTAAAACTCCATCATAACTAAATCGAAAAGCAGGAGCTTTACAAATCACAAATTCTCAAATTCTCATGCTGATAAAATCAATGTTCTCAGTGCAGAACTATATAGAAGAAAAATGTTTCTTTATTTCTTGAACTGATTTCATCCTATGTACTACACTGTTGAACTTACTGCAAAAGATACTGTCTCAGTCAAACTGTTTGTTTCAACAGAATCAGATTGTGAATGAGCATCTTCCTCTCGGAGATCCTGAAAACATTGGAAAATGCATTTCAGTACAATAAAGCTGATGCATGTATCAATTTTATTTAGTATACATACAGCTCAGTTTAATAAATGAAGTGAGTTAAAATAGAACAAAATGTTCAATATATTCTTATCAGCCATTGAATATCTGGAACAATATGAAGCTAACAGCAGGCAATAAAAAAAACTTAAAACTGAAATATTCCACCAATTTTGTAAAAGTATTATAAAAAAATAAATCAAGATAAAGAAATTTTGAAAATTATGTCCAACTAAATAACAAAATGGCATCATCGCTGATGATGGAACCAAAAGTTATTGGAGATGAAGTGTATCACTGATAACACTGCTACCAGATCCATATATACTCCGTCCCAGGCATCTGGGGAGCAAGGCCATGCACACATGTTGGTAGAGAAGGGGAGACAGCGAGTTGGCAGAGCAAAGCAGTTCATGCTTCTGCATATGGGTATTGGCTGCACTCACTTGCCCTCTCATGAGTTCATTGGCCAAGACCTCTCGAGTCACTACTTGCGAGGACTTGTTTTCATTCGCTCACTTCAGAAATTCCTGAGATAGAGTGGTGTTTTTTTTTCCACTTCTTCATATTCAAAGTTTCATACATGTTTAACAGTGTACAACTAGAATAAACCATGTCAACACATTAATTCTCCTTGAGATTTTTTAAAGTTTTATTATTATTGTTACTGTAATGTTTTTGCCTATCCAGCTGTCCTTCTGTTCAAACAAGAAAACAAACAACTGGTGAAAAAAGTAGATTGTTTTTCAATAATACATTCATGGGAAACCAAATGTTTCGGACTACTCAATGAATTTATGCCAGTTTCCAGGGTGGAGTTGTTAGCACATTGTGCTACGATACCAGGGATCCCGACTTCAAATCTAGGTCTGGGTATAGGTGTTCTTTGTGACTGTCCCTTTATCAATTTCATCATATCATCAACCATCTTCCCAATTAGCCAAAAGTGGCAAAGCCCTTGAAAAACATAATATTTTATCCTGTGTATATGAAGTGATGCACTACAGATTCATCACTGCAACTAATATTAATTTTTTTTCTGTCAGGTAACGTATTACAGATGTTAGAACTCCACAGTAAAAGGCCATGATGGCAGAAAAAAAACAACAGAATGAAACCTCTCAGATAAATCCTTCCACTCAGTCCATGCATTGTTGCTTATTGTATTTACATTAAATACTCATTGAGTTTTATTGAGACAAATTCATATCGTAGAGGCGATCCTTTCTCATATGTCTAACAGGAAAAAAATGCTAGTGACACCATAAATATATGGTGCATTACTGAATGTATACATGATAAAAATACTGTTTTTTTGATTGCTTGCAGCATCATAAAACTTCAACATATAAAATGTTACATAGGTAAGTCAGTAAGTAGGTCACAAATGTATATTTACTGACTTGAAAACCATTTTTATTTTTCAACATAATTTCCATACATTTATCCCATCACCCATCTCTATATCAATCCTCCAAAATCTGCTGCAAAAAACTCTGTCCCAGCCACAGTCGCACTTCTCTCTCAACATCTTCATCATCCATGAAACATTTGCTGCCACTGTGCACACACTTTTCGGAAATTCAAACAATCGTTCATTATGATGCTGTACATTGTCAGTTACCTGTCAGCCCCAATCATCTGCTCCACCTGTATCATCTCCATGCACAGTCCTCGAGTATGGTCGCCATTTTTTAACTGAGCTGCTCATGCGACTGCTAACTGAATATCATCAAGCTGGATTGTGCTGCCACCTAATGACACCTATAGAAACTACTCACTACTATTTTCTGCTATCCCACATCAGTTTGTGACCTATTTACTTACTTCCTCTCGTATTAAAAGAAGTTTTTCATTGTAGTAATAATGATGTAGATAATTGGTTGATTTGAGATTGTTCTTAAGTTCACTTTATGCACAGATAACTAATTAGGACTGGACCTACACTTTAAAGTGGGATCGAAACTACAAACTACTGGATATCACCCCAAAGCTTATTGATTACAAGGTGTCAATGTAACCACTATGCCATCAGGGAGGTTCTTATTTCTTTAATTATGTGTATCTGTTAATACTCTTAACAAGGAGTTCTACTGGCTAATTGACAAGAAGTAGGAATGGTCATTTTTCACCAAAGATAAAAAAGAACTGATTACATAGTTTGTATCTTCACTAAAAAAGGTAAAGTGTTCCCCTGTGCATAGCACCATGCCATGAAGGCGTATAGGGGGTGTGGGGGTAACGCCCCACACTTTCTTGATCCGGTCGTGAGTGGGGGTGATGTGATCAGCATCACGCCCCTGACTACCTTTACCCCCCAGGGTTTTCCCCCAGGTACCCATGTTATTCGACGCTGGGTAGGCGCCGGGGAAGCTTCCACCGTTAGAAAAGTTCCCGGATTTGAACCGGCCGGGGATCAAACCCGGGACCTTTAGCATGGTAGTCAGACGCGTTACCGACTGAGCCACCGCGGCCACTAATATGAAATAATAAATATAAATTGCAAGAAATTATTATTCAAACTTACAGTTTCACCTTCAGTCTTAACTTTCTTTGGAGCAGGCGAATTCACATTGCTTGAAATTGCAGCAGCTTCATGTACCTAAAAGTATAACACCAATTACATGCTACACCTTACATTAATCAGCATAAAGAATAATATTGTACGAGTATTTAAGTTAATAACTAACTTACAAAAGAAAAGTAATTGAAATTAACCTTTTAAGTCCCGATCGGTCATGTGCTGACAGATGGCATTTTTGGCCACAGTCCCAGTTGGTCATACCTTGACCGATGGAGCAGAACCTTTTTTTGTCGCCTTGCAACCCTGTTCATTTTCTATGCTCATGACTCTAAGTGCATGGAACTTGAAACCAAGAGTCAATATGCATCGACAGCGACATGTTGCCAACCCTTGTCGAAAATAACTCGTGCACTTAGTTTTTTCATTTTTTTTTGGGTGGAAAAAGGCATTAGGAACAAAATAAATATTGAATTATAATGTAGGCACGTGGCTGCAAATAGAACATAGAATTTGTTCCTGTCCCATGTATCAACAGGGAGGGGGAAGGGCAAAATGTTGTCTTTTTTTCTCTTTTCAATTTTCACGTTGGAAGCCACGAATAATAACAAATGCATACAGATAGCAACACTTCGTCTTTTCTATGTCAAAGTACATTTTATTCTTAGTAAAATGTTTCTTGTTTCACTACATTATTTGCCACAGGAAGGAAGCTATAATGATTTTTGCTAAACCTTACAAAACTCGTTTAAATGGCCTGGGACAGAGATAAAAACTGCATAAGCGCCAAGGGACTTTAAAGGTTAACCAAAATAACCTAGCAGTTAGTATCCCATACAGTCAACATCCAATGTAATATTAGGAGATTAGTTCATCATAAACAAACAAACAAACACACACTCACTCTCTCTCTCTCTCTCTCTCTCTCTCTCTGAATGTGAGGACAATGAATTAACATTTTAAAAAAATGCCAATAAGCATAGATAAGCATAGTACAACATCTGCTTCCCTGTCAGCACAATTCCAGTCTTGACTACAACATAGGATGTAGAATAAAAAAGAAAATAATAAGTTTGGACAACTTGCATATTATTGTCTTAGTTGCTGATTGCATTGTACAAAAGTATAACTTTTCAACTCTCATTAAGTAGAGGTTGTTTATTTTAAAATAATGAAATAGGAGGGAACAATTTATCTTCGTTGTAAGTGCATCTGTCATAGATAAACACACGATCTATCCTTCCATACATGCACATGCCCTCACATGCATACTAGGACTATCTGGAACATTGCCAGCCATGTTGGATATCTCAAGAAACTTGTTACACAACCTTGTTGGAACTTGGGGTCAATCTGATACCACCACACTATGGGTGATCTCCCATTGGGCTTTTCAGTTGGCACCGAGATGCTGGTGTGAGTTCATGAGCTGTGTGAACATTACATTCACATGACCACATCATCCATACACATGAGGGGAGCTCAAATATGGACAGGAACACAAACAATTCATGGAAAAATATGCACTATATAATGTTAGCACATATTCCAATTTCTCATCAGTGCTAATCAAATTCTGTCTATTGGTTTGGTCTATGTACCATCTGGTGTTGTGCACTGCTTGCTCATTAAATTTTGGATGAAGGATAGTGTTCTACCAAAATTTTTACCAGGTTTAGTACACTTTGGTGATTAATGTTTGTGTCATTGGCATACAGTGTAGAGAATATACCTTATGGTCAGCAGCCAAGATGATCTCTGTACAATGAGATTTGCTCATACCTGTGAACAGCAGGATGTGTGGTGTGCAACGTGCCACCACTCGTAACTCCAGGGTATGGAGATTCGAATTGGCAACACACCGCTCCTTGCTCCGGCTGGTAAGTTGGGAGCACCAGTTCTCACCCAGGGATCGGGATTGAGAAGATCCACCCTTCCTCCAGGAAGGAAACCACCGAATTGCGACACGTGACAGTAAATAAAATTCCAAATACTTTATAATTAAAATGTCCAAAATCTTTAATCATGAATCGCGCGCGTACATACTGATTCGCACAAGTTAAAAGTTATAATTTGTTGGGTCATGCACGCTCGTAGGCAGTGACAAGCAATCTATTTAACACGAAAGTCCGCGCACCGCTTTCACAGTTAATAGCAAGACCTCAACTGCTACCTCAAGCGCGAGGCGCAGCATAACAGATTGTTCTAACTTACAATACAAACTCATAACATAAAATAACCCAAGAAAAACTGGTTATTTATACAACACATCAATGTTAATTAGCGATAGTAAGCTAAAGTTCAGGTTGGCAACAATTAAAAATGCCAACGTGGAAGTTTTTACATCGCCAAGAACACGAAGCGTGGTTCCCCCACTCCTAACATAAACAGCCAATAGAAAAACGATATTTTATTGAAAACGAGGGAGAAATACTTTGCTATAATATTACAATATTAAACTATATAGAAATAACTAAATTGATTTTATCAAATAAATCATATTTGCCCTTGCACATAAAAATGATTAAATAAAGATTTAGTTTATAAGAAAGACAAATTACTTCAATCTTGTTCATTGTTGAACAAAGATCGATATTAAGAAGAGATGTATTTAACTTGTGCTTGAAAAACAATGAAAACGTTGCATATATTATTTAGGATAATCATTAGCCTATAAATTCTGAATAAATGTTGCAAAAATACGCAAATAATATTATAACATAAGACAAAACGTAAATATATACATGAATTATAAAAACAATTAAGTATAAATAATTTAATCCAAGTTCTTAACTTGAAAGTATACGAATAAAATATATGCCAATATACAACTGAAATCTGCCTAACATGGCGGTCGTTACAATTTCATGCATGCAACCCCCCCCCCTCCCCAGTTCATGAAAATTATGAATACTTCTCCCGAGATTTATTTCTGGGCATGCTCCTCTATGGTAGGATTCTGGAGGACCCAAGTTTCCTTGCTTAGTTGTGGAAGGTTTACTAGGTGTGTGTTTGGAGGAGAGGGAGGGAGGAGGGAATCTAGAAATATATTTGGGTCTGTATTCCTGGGCAGATACTTACCTTAATTTCTCCAGAATGTCGCTTGCCAAGAACAGTTTTCTTATTTTCAGAATCATCACTTAACACCACCAACTGCCCATCCTCCGATGGGTCTACATCCATTATATCTCCTTTGGATTCCTGTAAAGAATACATAAATGTTTCATTGAAATATTATTTCCTCCATTTTATTGCATTAAAATATTGTGCTATAGGGAACGTCATGAAGGTATGTAGGGGTTATGAGGTACAACTTGAAACATTCTCAAATCAAGCCTAGCCAGTTCAAGTCATTGAAGTATTGTTACAAAGCGTTTCCACATGATAGAAGGGTGGGTAGGTTTCAAAGCCATGTACATTAAGTAACCATGAGAAAAGCATCCCTCATAGATTGAACGATTGTCAGCCAGAAGGTAGTCAGATGGCAACTAACCTACTGGAGGAAATAAAAACTCTTCCACACCATCAACTACATTAAATGTAATGTTACAGTAATAACACCATTAAGCCTTGTTTCCATAATATGAAAAACTCAATATGCTGACCAAGGCAAAAAAAGTATTTTATTTTAAAACATAAACTAAACGTAATGTTTCAACCTTCTAGCAAGGTCTTCATCAGACTCTGTACCCAGTACCCAGTCTGATGAACACCTTGCTAGAAGGTTGAAACGTTATGTTTAGTTTATGTTTTAAAATAAATTTTCTGCCTTGGTCAGCATATTGAGTTTTTCTGTTACAGTAAGCTTCAAAGCTGATATCATGAAACGTATTAACTGATTTTATTTAAATACAATACTTGGCCAATCCACTGAAGCATAGCTGTTATGAAAATTTCAACTCAAAAGCTCCATAATTTTGTAGCAGTTATGGTTGTAAAACTAATGAATTTTGTCCCTCTTACTCTTATTAACTGTACACTGCACTTCATAACTTTGTATTGCCAAATTGAAGTGCAAGTGATGCTCTACTATCGATCTGTAAGCTTGAAATATGTAGTATACACAGTATAGAAAATGGACTCAAGATGGAGACATGCACACTCAAGTATATGGTAGGACATCAACTTTAGAAAACTTTAGATCTTCACCTTTGTGAGTTTTTAAGACATTGACAGCTCATTGTACATCAATAGTTGTTTCACATGGCCAAGACAGGCCAGGCCATAATCGATGTTGCCCTTAACTATCACATTTGGTAGGCATATCAATCCATCACAGCATGTCTTTGTAGCCAGGTAGTTTTCAAGATACTGATAGTTGATACAAATAGATGACATAACCATCTGATAAGCATACTTTCTTCAGGTTTTGTTGATCAGTGGCACATTACTTTGCAGCATTTTTGTATCTTTAGTATGTTGCATGGGCATCTGGAAGGGGACATCCATCCTCCTTGGAAAATGAATGTCAGCATAAAATTATGTTTTCTCAGATGTTTACAACTATGAAATGCAACTTCTCAAACCCCTGCAAAAAAAAGGCATTAAGTACCTAGAAAAAAGTCCTGTGGGAGTTCATGTGTGCATGTGTTGAAGGTATGCAATTTTAAACAATTATTTTTTTCCATATTTTCTAGTGAAAGCTTTGCAATTTTATGTAATAAAGGTATGAATTCATTGAACATGAAATGATATATATCTGATAGCAAAAAGGAAGAAGCACTTTGAAGAGAGAACAATATGAATTACTATGCCGTGGTATCAATACTTTCTAAAATTTTATGGGAGATCAAAATTACTTACATTCTCACTTAGTGGAAGCCCACTCTCTGACTCAACATCTTCATCGGCCATTACACACTTCAGAACATGTCTCTCTAATGCGCTCCTGTCAACACTCTTTAGAGAAAAAGCAAAAATATAAATACGATGGAATAAATTACCTGTAATTTACAAATTAATTAGTGGTTGTAAATCAAAAACTACACATAATCTATATTTATCATCTGAGGTATGCACGCATTTCTTCCTTGAGAGCCATCATAGTAAAGTGGTTAATGTTGTGTGTTATGAAACTAGGGATTTGAATCCCGGGTGTGGTATGAAGGTTATGTTTGTCCCTCTGTATACCAGGTACGTATATTCTAGGCTACCTAGGCTATCGCCAAAGCCCAGATTAAATACAGAAAATAATCGACTATCAAATGTGACTGATGCTTCACTCTGAAACAACGACCGCGGGAAAAAATGATAGTATAAAACCCGCAACTCACGTGAGGAGAGGAGGGGGAGAGTGGACCATGCTTTCTTATGGCCCGAGCTGAATGGAGGAAAAGGCTGCGCTGGGATTTTTCATCCAAGGTTTGTTTCCTTTGTGTTCACTCTATACATGGGGATGGACTCCTTTCCTTTAAAACTACCACCAGACTTCAGTGGTTAAATTCTTCCCCGACCAGCGCTGGAGGCAGTCGGTGACGTATTTGTTGTGGCTTCATAGACAGGGAACTCTTCGTTTTACGGGAAAAGAGTGGCTGGCATGTGATAGGGGATTTGTCCTCTAGACCAAAACAACACTGTCCCATCAAACACATGCAGAACTCACAGGCCGCTGACCTTCAACCAACCATGCTTTACGATGTTTTCAAACCCTCTGCTGCTTTGTTTATGCCTGGCTGGGGTAGACTGACTGGCAGGAGATGACAAAGGGCATTTTGCAAGTGGAAATTGCATTGAAGCAAGTTTAAGAAAATTAGGTTTCTTACTGTGTGGATTTTCTTAAGTGTATTGAGTGAGTGAATTACGTATATATGTTTTGAATGATCTGAGCTGCGTCATGTAGTGAACGAAAATGAATGACATAATTAACAAACTATTGCCGAAACAATTTACTCTGCTTTTGCAGGCTTGAAGATATGCAGGCCTCAGGCATCGCAAAGAAGAGAAGAATCGATTTGATTTGTTATTTTGTGTTGCTCTTCTGCCACTTTAGCTAATTGCGACGATGAGAATGAGTGACGATACGATGAAATTCATGAAGGGTGAAATTCACAAAGAATACCCATGTGCATGCCTGGATTTGACCCCGGGACCCCTGGCGTCATAGTGCGCTGTGTTAATAACCATTTTACCACACAGGTTGCCAAGAGAAGAATAGAGTTCCTGTCCAAATTAAATATTCAAGGTAAGAAGTTTATTATACGCGTATATTTTATTCTCACGTAGGCCTACATAAATATTTCACAATATGGGCCTCTATATTTTATAAATAACCATTAAATATTTTAAGTGTTTTCCTTATTGTTTTTATATTAATGAAACAGTGATATTTTTATAATTATTAGTAAATTTTAATGTATGTATTTTAATCGCAATGTCACATCACCTTAAAATCCAATAAATTGAATGAAAAACGAGCCTCCCATTTGAACATTATGATAAAAAGAGATAATCCAGGTTTTCAACCCAGCATACGCCACTGCTGTATACTTCATCATTTCACTATTCATCTTCATCATTGGTTCTAACTTCTTGTAGGAAGGAATTTCCAATTGAATCACAAATAAATTACACTTCAACCATGCACTAAAAAAATAGAGCCACACTGGTCTAGTCTGTAGGGCATCTGACTGCCATGCTGAGACCCAGGTTTGATTCCTGAGGTGGTTGATCTAAGGTTGGAATATTTCCATCCTTGTCCCTGCATAAAGTGGCTATGAGGCTCAGTCAGCCTCAAATCAATGGTTACCTGGGGGCAACCTTGGGGGGAAAGGGGGGTAAAGGCAGCTGGAGTATGGTGCTGATCACATCACCTCTACAATTTGCAGAGATCGAGAATGTGTGGGGCCCTACCCCCACATTCCCTACATGTGCCATGGCACGGTGCTATATGCATGGGAACTTTACCTTTTACTTTACCATACACTAATATAAAAATTAAAAGGTAAAAGGTAAAGTGCTCCCCTGTGCATAGCACCATGCCATGAAGGCGTATAGGGGGTGTGGGGGTAACGCCCCACACTTTCTTGATCCGGTCGTGAGTGGGGGTGATGTGATCAGCGTCACACCCCTGATCGCCTTTACCCCCCAGGGTTTCCCCCAGGTATCCATGTAATTCGACGCTGGGTGGGCGCCGGGGCCGCTTCCATCGTTAGAAAAGTTCCCGGATTTAAACCGGCCGGGGATCGAACCCGTGACCTTTAGCATGGTAGTCAGACGCGTTACCGACTGAGCCACCTAATATAAAAATTAATGAATCAAATTTATTTTTGATAACTACATTAATTGATGCAGCAGAATTTTCATATGTTCTACGAATGTTCGTGTCTGTGGAGAGTGGACATGTCACTATATTTAAACTAACATAGAGCATATATTAATCTGTCATGTTGCTAATATGCATGGTACATGAAACATCGAGCAAAATATCAGAAAATGTTTTAGGAAACAGAAATTAGGTGTCTTATGAGTTTAATAAGAAATACATGTACAGAAAACATCAGGAAAATAAACACAAATGAGGTAGTAGTGTATATGCCTTTGAAATTAAGATTGAAGGGAACTAACAAAGATTCCAGACAAGATGGAAAGAACAAATTGTGAAAGAAAGTAAAATAATAAGTGTGGTGCAAAAGGATGGAAAAATTCAGATATTTGACCTACGTTGACCCACTCAGAGAAGAGCAATGACAGAAAATGGTGGCACATGTGAAAGCAGAAAATTTAATTTCACATTTCAAGTCCCAAATATATAAAATATATTTTCTCAACTGAAGCTTACTTTTGTGGTAAGGAACTTATAAATTTACAAATTCTAATTGTAAAGGCTGTAATGTGAATAAACATTAAACATTTGTAAATATATTTTATTTTGCTTTAAAAAATATGACACTACAGGCACAAATGCCCATTTATAGTTATGTTATAAACTTTGTTTTAAGACCAAAAAAATCAAGATGCAACTTGCCTTCCACATTTCCTCTGCTATGGTTCTATTAATTTCTGTGAAAGGTAAATCAAATGCCAGCAACCTAAGCCTATCTTCAGTTATGCAGGTTGTTGGATCATTAGATTTCAAGAAGAGATGCACAACTTTTGACTCTCCTCGCTGTAAGACATCCAAGCATGGATTTGCTTTATATTTTTTCTTAGTTGAAGTCTGAACCTGGAATTACAAACATTATTCCATTTCATTATGCACTTATGTGAATGTTCATTATAGCTAATCAGTGATGGTTGTATTTGTTTTATTACACACACATCATTTGTCGGTAGTCCCTGAACACAAGGTGTGTTTTGGGGAAGGCATTAATGTGAGACAAGGTGAAGCCTTGGTCCTTACATGTATTGTGGTTTCTCTTCCGTTTTGCTCTCTGATCACTTCTCACCCAGATAGCAAGGCAGACTTAGCTCAGATTCACATTAAATTTGAAATGCAAGTCACATGAACTTGCAGGAAATTTTCTGAGCAAGTCTGCAAATTTGCAGCAAATTGATAGTAAAGTAACTAATTACCAACATTTGAAATTGCAGCAAGTTCTAACTGTAACCTGCAGCTAACTACAAGTACATGAATACCAAAATTTTGGAGCTTGCACCAGGGTTTTATCCCAAGCCCATGTGACAAAAGAGCCCAGAAGTTCAGGCATTTATTTGGTTAAAATAGGCAGGCAGAAAGGCATTTATAATGTGAAAAATATGCACCAATAGCAACCTTTTTACCTTCCTTTGTTGCCTTGATTGCACAAACAAAATGATAATGACCTCTCTGCTTAGACAGAAGTACAGTAATTGTACCATAGATGATAGGATGGCCACGGTGGCTCAGTCAGTAACACGTCTGACTACCATGCTAAATGTCCCGGGTTCGATCCCCGGCCGGTTCAAATCCGGGAACTTTTCTAACATTCAAAGTGGCCTTACTGTTGGGGGGTAAAGGCAGTCAGGGGTGTAGTGCTGATCACATCACCCCCACTCACGACCGGATCCAGAAAGTGTGGGACGTTACCCCCACACCCCGTATACACCTTCATGGCATGATGCTAAGCACAGGGGAACACTTTACCTTTTTTAATTTTATTTTTATTTTTTAGATGATACAGCCTATTGTAATTGGATTCATATCAAGGAAATAATTTCAACCTTTAAGAAGATCACAATTGTTTTCAATTTTTCTGAGTCCATGTTTGCACTTTTAATCCCTTTTCTCCTAACACTTTGATCAGTTGCTGCACCAATTCATTGAAGACTTTCATGGATGCTGTAAGTTTTCACTCCATATTTTCAGCTGGGTATTTTTTCTGGCAACATGATAATGTGCTGATAAATAACATTTTTGAAAGCAAAATAAGTTGCATACAATTTTTAAAACATTTGAAAATTTCATTGAAAATGGCAAAAAAATACATTTAAATTAAAGATAGGTAGTAGGGTTCAAGAGAGGCAAAATGAAAAGCTTCTAAAACATTAGCAGTAACATTAAAAATGTGTTTTGTTATAAAATAATTTAGCAGGGGGAAAAAGGCATTTTTCCAAACTTTCGAGCTCTTCGGCTAGACAGAGGCTCTTTTTATTAACAGGAAAGATCATATTACCAAGCTGTTAGCATTATTATCTAATTTGATTTCAGATTATCAATCTTGTAACACACAATATTTGCTATTTAAGCATAAAGTAATAGAAATATGTATAATGTACATGTTTCAGATGTATACAAAATTAAGTAGAATGATCCAGGAAACTAAGTGATTTCAAACCTATACATTCATACTTTAAATAACAATCTACACTTCATACATTTTTATGGTTTTTGATTGATTGATTGATTGATTTGGTGTTTCAAGTCCACTTTATGCACAGTAAGGCTAATTGGGACTGGACCTACAGTTTAAAGTGGGATCCTCCACCAGGTATCAAACTCGGGATCCCTTGATTACAAGGCGACAATGCTATCACCGCACCATCGGGGAAGCCTATACACTATTATGGATAAGACTTCTAAATTAAATACAAATCAAGATTATGACTGAGATGATACTGATCGCAATATATTTGTATTAGTCAATACAAGCGATATATGTATCCGTTGGATTTAATAACTGATATTGGCTGATACTTTCTGAAGCCCACCAGGGGTCCTGAGTTTGAATACTGGCCTGGGCATGGGTCTTCTTTGCGAGTGTCCATTCATCTTCATCACTCATCATAGCATTGCTTTTTGGCTAATCGCGAAGTATCAAAAATTAAATTAAATTAAACTTCCAGAGTAAAGATGTATCATGGAGTTCACAAAAATGCCACACAACTTTTGTGGATTTAATTTTGATTTTTGTTTATCTAACCATCACTTTTCTGCCACTTTCGTCTAATTGCGATGATATGATTAAGTTGATGAAGGGGCACTCACAAAGAATGTTCAAGTCAGGATTGAAACCGGGAACTCCTGACATCGTAGCACACTGTGCTTACAACTCTGTGGAGGTTGGTAACACTCTTGCGGAATCTGACTGTCCTGGAAATTATATTAGCTTGTTTGAATTGTTGTTTGAAGTCTGATTTATGCACAGATAGACTAGGAACTGGACCTACAGTTTATAGTGGAATCCAAATCACTGTGCAATGTGCCTCCACCAGGTGACAATGTTACCATCATGGAGGCACCTGGAAATTATGTATTGTCATTATTTTTGCAACCACATTGGTGGGGAGAAATGGATTTTGGGATTAAATGATTCTTATGTGAGGTTATGAATATTTTTCAAGCAACTGCTAGATAGTTCCAATGGAAACTTAGTATGTTTTGAATTGGTACAATTTTCAAATATCAGTATTGGTGAGAATCAGTAAAAAAATTGGCAATGGTATCAATTAGGTACAGGGTGGTATCAGTTCAACTCTAAATAAGATTCCAATGGTAACTGATTTGTATTAATAATCATATAATCATATTATTAAAAGTCTAACTACAAATTATAGAATACAATAAAACACTGAATACACACATTTACAGGAATTCATTGGAGTAAAAGTAAAAATTGTCAGTATACATGGAAAATTTGTTCGAATTCGGAAATCTTCACCAACTTTAAAATTTACTCAATGAAGATTTTGAAACTCAAGAAACTAACCAAAATAATTAGATAAGGAAAGAAGTTTAGAAAACAAGAAAATTAAATGAGTTTGTAAAATGTAAAATAGTAATTATTAATATGAATTTTATGATTGTTTTATTTCTCAGGCATTTGCTTCTTTCATTTCCTAGTTACCTTGAAAGTAAGAGGTCTGTCAGACACATTTTTGCACACTAAATTAGCAGTAATGACACCTTCATCCCTCCTGAAGAGAAGTGTGTCTGATGGCTCAAGCTGCAAATGATCTAGAATAGCAATAGACAAATTAAAAATCAGATATAAAGAACTCCATACATAAATGTACAAGTATATTTGTAGCACTTCCTTCATTAAATATTTTAGCTTTTGCTTAAGCATTTCATAATCAATCAGGATTATTTACCTAACTTCAGTCTTAACATTCCCATCATAAAAGAAGAAAACTAAAATAATTTAGGAATGAAAACACAATGTATAACTTTTATATGATCAAATGCATATATGTTTGGTTGGATTGCAAAGTGTGAAGCAATAAAATTATGCAGTAATCCTTAATTTTTATAACTACCACACACCAGATGCCTTGCAGTGCAGTACATTTAATTTGGATGTGATGATGTATGTGATAAATTCAGTGGTAGAATTAGACTTGTTCATTTACAGAAGCTTTGGGCAATTTCATTAATGAGAATTTTTATAAATAATGAACAATATTGAACTTTTAGTTTATTGGAATTTAGTATTAATGATATGATTTTGTTAATTTATTAAAAGTTAGGAGGAGGGGGGGTTTCAGCACTGGAGGCTATTCACACTAGTGAAGGATCCAGAGAAATGACATTATTATTGAAAGATTCAACCTAACCAATTTTTTAGGCAGATATGCAAAAGAGTATAACAGGATTAACTACTGAATTACTTTGCTAATAATTCATTACCAGTAATGTTCATCACTTCAGTTTAATAAGCTGCTAATCTACATTACCTTCTCTGGTACCACGTGAACCTGCTGCAATTTCTCTAGAATGTATTTCTTCCTGCGAGTTCTCCCACATTTTGCCTTCAGGTATTGGAGAAAGTTTCCTATAGAACATCACATGGTCTTTCTCATAAAGTTCACTTGCTGGATCATGTAACAGCTCAGTATTAGGATAATCAAATGCATTGCCATCATCAACAGCAACAATAGATGCTCCATCCTCTTCATCTTCCTCATGTGTATGAACAAATTGGTTCTCCATTGCCTTTTGATACATTTGCTCCTCTTGTTCTTTTGCAGTAGGTTTATGGATAATTACTACCTTATTTGAACTGACACTTCTTCCAGTTGCTGTGCTTTTTTCTTCTTGTTTTCTTTTCATTTTTCTTGTATTAAAAGCTTTTTTATTTAGCAAATGTGCATATTCTTCATTAACAGTAGGCAGTTCAGTTTTTTAGGTGGCTCTTCTGCTATCTCGACACAGTGTAACTTGACTTCTTCCTGAAGAAAAAATGACAGACATACCAGAATTGGCCAAAAATTATCATTCACTCTAATTACAGTTTCAATATTTAAATTAGTGACAGATTAATTAAATCAATAATTTCATCTAAATTGATTATGGTACAAGGTGTCGAGACTAGCTCTGTTTACAAGAAAGTACTTTATGTATCTACGTTTACACACTATCACCTTCAAAATAGTGCCCTTGAACAGTGAAACAGCACTCCCAGAGTTCCTGCCACTTCTGGAATGTGTCCTGGAAGTTGTCTTTTCAAAGTGTGTCAAGCACCTTCTGCGATTCCAGCTGGATCTCTGCAATGGAGTCAAAAGGTAACATTTGAGCTGGATCTTCATCTTTGGGATATCAAATGTTTAGTGGATATTCAGATCATCAGCATTAATTTCCAAAAGACATCCATTAGATGTCCTTTGTACTTCTGTGTGCTGCATTGGCTATTGGCAATTTTAAAGTTATCTAACAATATACAAGGTGGTATCAAAAGTTTCGAGACTAGTTCTGTAACATGCCAACAGATTGCAGCACAAAACTGCATGCACAGTCACAGGGAGCATGGACTTTCATGAGTCAGTGTGCCAAGAGACATAATCCTGTGTACATCAGGAGCTGACATTACCACGTCTGCGATTTCATTATGGACAGAAAGTTAGAACAGAGCGAATGTGAAATTCTGTGTGAAACTGGGCAAATCTGCCACAGAGATGCTTGACATGATTTGGCAAATTTATGGCGATGCTGCAATGAGTCTTTCGAGGTGTTGAGTGGCACATGTGCTTCAAGAGCAGAAGAACATCATTGGAAGATGACCAGAGATCAGGAAGACCTTCAACAAGCGCAATCTCCGACAATGTTGAAACCATTTGACAACTTGTGCATGAGGATCGTCGGAGAACAATATTTCCATCCAGGAGACATCCATAGGATATCCAGGAAGGATATTTCATTCTATGTGAATGGGATGTCATCTGGGCAATCTCATTTTATTGTGAATAAGAAAATGATCTATTTTAGACTAGAATTGGACTTAATCTGGACATTTATTAGGCATTGTTTGAACATAATCTGGATACCATGCATATTTTTGATACAAAAAGAACATTCATATTGAGGATCACATGCACACACAAATTTAAAACACATATTCTCACTCTCTCTCGTTCACACACACACACACACACAACTTCTTCTCAAATTAAAGCACACTTTATATCCACATGCATCATGATCACATACAGAAGCATGCACACCAAACAAAGAAATCAGTAGAAAGTTAATAATATCCTTACATTTGCATTATGGAAGTGAATATGATGGAGCATATGTTGTGGAATCCATAAAAAAAACTGAGCACATACCATTTTGCAGCCTATGCATATGCAACCCCCTCATACAAACACACTGTATTTTATGCTTAAATTAATTGAAAAGAGAGACGTTTATTGCATCTTTCATGCAGAACATTTTAATGGGCATATTGCATGTACCTAACCTATTGAAAGTACATGTTTTAGAGAAAATCCATGGTGGCAGAACATGACCTCTCCAAGAATGTAATCCTAGCACAAAGTAGCTAATTGCCAGGGATTAATCCAGAATTTTCCATCTGGCTGGAGAAGGCTGTAAGGGCTAATTCAGGGGGTGTAAAGGGATATTTAGCACCAAAAGAAAAATACATTTGATTTTTGTGAAAAATTTGAGGGGTTTCAGAAAAACTGGAGGGTGTTGAGGATGTATGAATAAATAATTGGACTTACTTGTTATAGGGGAGACCGGGGTAATTAGAACATGGGGTTATTGGAACATGTTAATATAGAATAATTTAAAACGAAAAGACTGGTGTAATAACATTTCATACCTATGTACCTACACTAAACCTACATGCAGAAAATTTGTTATTGGAATAACTACACAAAAGTAAGTTTTATTTGACTTTTATTATACACCTGCAAAAAATGATGTGACGCATGCTTGGTGTTTCTCTGCTTCTGCATATACTGGATGTGAATGAAAGAACCCTTTCAAAATTTTCTTCACCCCTATAATAAAACATAAGGGCACACATCTTTTCATGTGAGTTTGGTTGTCTATGGGCAATTTGCCTGGTTTTTATAAGCAAAGTTCTTATTACCCCAAAAATTTCTGCAAAGGGGTTATTAGAACATTGCGTAATTTGCTTGATTTTGCTTGGGGTAATTAAAACAGTCATGGGGTAATAAGAACATCATCTTGAAATACCATGAATATGACAATAAAAATAATACATTGTCATAACAACATTTGAAAATGGTTAGGCTAAGTTCAAAGTTCCACATTTGTGCAATATTTATAATAATTTAGTCATAACAGTTATTTTTGACTGGCAATATGAAAAACAAATATCTTCAATCATATGTGTTCTTTCAGACAAGAAAGATATGATACATTCAAATTTATAATTAAATTTATTGAAATTGTGTACATTTGCATTGGCATCAAGGTTTATATACAAAGGTCAACTCTTTAAAATTGTTCAATGTATAATATGATGTCATACTTGGTATTTTGTATCAACATTCAAAAAATGGTAATTGTAATCATTAGATAAGTATATTGTGATATACATAGTAAAATAGAATCAGAGGATGACGATGTAGGCCTATTCAAACTGGAAAAGTACTACGCTGTATATTACGAGCGAAAGTGGTATGTTGGTAGAATTATTAAAATCTCTAATGGCCAGTCTAAAGCAACAATCAAGTTTCTGGAGGAAAAAGAAACTGGCAAGTTCGATTGGCCACGAAGACCTGATGTTGAGGAAATTGATAGGAATTTAAAAATTTACGGACCTTTGGAGTTAAATGGAATCGGTCCATTTACCCTTCCATTGTATGACATCATTAAGAGCAAGTATGAAGCTTTCAAAAAAGAAATCAAACATTCAAATCAGTAGATCTACTGGTGCCAAACTGACAAATGTTAATATGGGTCAAGTGTTCTTTGGTGTAGCTTTTGTCATGTAGCCTATATTTTATGGTTTCATATATAATTGATTTTTGAGACTGATAAGCTTAATTTCTGGATATGTTAGTTTTTCACGACAGTTAAACCTGTTAATGTAAGTTATCTTAAGTGTTTTCATAAGTATTAGCACTACTTGTTACAAATTGGAGTAAGTTTTTCTCCAAAAAAGATGCTTTTTTGTACTTTTTCTAATTGGTATACTAGATTGTACATGTAACTATTAGAAGTTTTTTACTACATTGTAGAATGGTCTGTAACCTTTCAAATAAATCATAGAACACTGATTTTCATTCACAGATGTTTGCTTCACAGCTGGGAAATTGAACTTTATGAAAAAAGACGTTAACTTGGGATTTTATTTAAACAAGCATTGATAACTCCAGAAGAAGTAGAGCTATTGTGTTCAAATTTGCAGGATAAATGAGACATTTATATATGATGTACTTATTACCCCAACAGCAATCTAAAGCTATTCAGTTGAAATTTCTAACTTATGTTCCATTAACCCCAAATGGGGTAATTGGAACAATTTTATGGTGTCATGACAATTTTTTTTTTTGGATAAGTATTTGCAATGCAGGTATGGTCATTATTTTTTTCAAAAATATACAAAAGATGTCCTTTTAAATGGTAGAAATTTTTAAAAAATCCATCAGTAACTTTCTGAGTAATTTACAGTGGAACTTCTACAGGCTGTTTCCTGTTCTAATTACCCCAGTCTCCCCTAAACTGAACTGATTTTGTATCATTGAATTGATGACTGCATCATTATTTTTTATTTCTACTAAAGTGCTTAACCTAGTAATAGAAATATGATACATTAGAAAAACCAATAAACAAAATAGTTTTATATTTAGAATTCATAATTAATTGAATAAAAGTAATTTACCTTCTCTCTTTTTCATTACAAATATAATTTAAATTTACTCTGCAAAGATGTTAATGCCATCTTATAAAGTTTTTTTTTAATTACTCAGAAGTGCTTTGTCTATCATTATCAATGATAAGTTAATAAGTCTCATCTCAAACTGTACTATGGATGCATATTTGCATCTTCTTTAAAGCAGAGAATGTCCTTTATACTAATGTGCTGGTACCAGGAATTGTTAAAACTAAAAATTAAACTCTCTCTCAAAAAACTGTGGACAGGATTGTTGAGATTAGATATTTAAAGTCAGAAAAGTTTCAAAAACTCTCATCAAGAATAAATAGCAGCAAGTTCAGTTCACAACAAAGCAAAATCAACATATGGCCAATATGACTTCAAAAACAATTTGTAACCATTTACTGAAACATTCTCACAGTAATTTTGGATATTGTCACAACACAGTAGCAAAAAGTATTTATTCTGATTTATGGAAAATCCATTACTTAACCAAGCTTTATGTCTGTCAATAATCTCACAGCCCAGAACAGTCTACAATACAAAGCTTTCATTTTATTACTAATCATAGTACTTTGCTGTTGTATGCTTTGTTACAATGCAAATGGCAAAAGTAACAGTAAGCAAATTATCCATCACCATTTTCATTCATTCTGTTTCTCGCAATGTGGTAATCATGATTTGAAATAAAAACGTCAATAAGCAGAGGACAACAGCTGCTTCGAATCAAGAGAATTCCATTTCTTAAAACAACACAGGAAGTAGAATAAATTAAGAATTAAAAAAATAGTGATGGATAATTTGCATACTGTTATTTTTGCCATTGGCTGTACATTTAACTGCCAAATCTAGCTTCAATGATTTCTTCAATCCTGATGCACAACATTTATTTCTTGAATGTCCTATTTTATTAAATCAACAAATCAAACACTCTAAAGGTTTTCAACGTTTAAAAATGTAATTTCCTATATCTCTCTCTTCCCTTCTATCAGAATTATTTCCTCCATTAATATGGCTTCTCTATGCATATGCTCGAAAAAGTAAGTTTGAATTATGACTTTTATATAATCGCATATGATACTGGTGAACTAGTGACTAATTTCATAAGGAAAACATTAATACAAATTCAATAGCAGAAACGATGTCCAAAGTCGACAGGTCTTTGTTGACAGGGTCATGATAAAGAAGAAGAATCAATGATTTCTTGACTAAATTCTTTTTATTATTGTTTTTAATAGAAGAGCTGTGTTATTCCTTTTTTTTACTGTACAAAGTGGCTACCCTGGCATGTAAATACTGACTAAGTCTCTGCCAATGTTTGGCCATTGCTCTTTCCTCAGATATATTTTATTTGGGCCAGGGTCTATTAGGCACACATGAACAGGGTTTATAGTTTTAAGTTGATTTTATGCATTTTTGTGACTTGTATACGATGTGTTGCAGTTCTATTATTGTGTACAAACTACTACAAGAAGGCTTCAAGCTGGATTCGGCAGTCTAAACTCTAATATTATAAATAAGAAATACATAACTAACATTTAAACTCCTTAATACTTCAGTTGAACTCTAAATATGCAAATAGACTTAATACGTTTACTTACAGCATATGCTTTGAAAGGAACCTACAATTAGGCAAATTATAATTTTTAACCTAACTAATTGAAGATTAAGTTTTAAAGCTTCTTTTCTTACTGATAATTTTGTAACTGAGAAGAATGCCCAAGGATTACATAAATTTCAATGTATGTGTGAAAATTACAAATATTTCACCATCGTTGTTCAGGTACAGGCAGTAGACAGTACCAACCAAACTGTCCATCACCATATTGATTCACATAGTTTTAGGCAAATTGATTTTCAAGAACTGAAAACAAAAGTGCTAATATTGTAGTGGACAACTTATGCATCCTCAATATAATTCCATTTCTTAAAACATACAAGATGTTAGAGGAAAATTAATTGACAACTTAGTGGGTAATATTGTGCCCCTACCTGTTGTAATTGACATTCAGTTTAGGCTTAGCAACAATTACAATCCTTACCAACAAATGTAAAATATTACAACATATATACAATACATACATTAGTACTGCATAGAACCACTTTCGCTCACTTGCAATCATTGAAGTCTCCCATCCTTGAGCATATACCATTTTAACGGGACAATAATCTTAAGATACATATATGTAAAATAACCACCCTGGCAGTTTCAGCCCACAATCATCTATTTCATTTTCATATATCACTGTGTATTGGAAAGATAGACTGAACTACATTTTAACATGGAACTGATGGCTATGTTCACTTAAGTTTCAATTTTACTGCATCTTCACTTCACAATTGATATTTGAGAGCCCACTTGCACAATGATGGTTATACAACTTCTACTAGGCTTCGAGTGTATGCCACTTATTTTGCTTGTTCAAGTGTAATTTGCTCATGTAATGGTGAGCAAAGAGCTCTCAATTCCATCCTCTATCTATCATCGTCTGGGAGAACTATTAGGTGCTCGAGCTATTCAGTTTCATTTTATCATAGATGCCTACTAAACGTTGTTTGGTATTTGATATAGTGGATAAAGTTGCATGCGTATTTCATGATTTCTTTATTTTTTACATCACACTTCTTTAATGTCTTTCCACATCTCCTCAACACCTCTAGACGATTAATCCTGGTGCAACCACTGCAAATGAAATATGTTTTTCCACAAAAGTTGCATGGAATTATTATATATTTGTGTGTGAAGTGATTTTAAACCATGTTTGCACTGTCGTTTAATGTAATAAAAATTTAGCAATAATTTAATAAAATTAGAGTTGAATTAAAATCAACTGAAGGCAAGAAGGAGAAAAATGTTTGAAGATTTCTTGGCAGAACAGTATTTAGATCCATTTTAAACATTTAAATATTGATAATTTCTAACTGCACAAAGAATATACTCATTAAACCCATGGCCATGAAAATAGGCAACTGGTGCCACGTATGGGAAAAGCAAAGCGAGAGCGGGACAAAAGTTGCTGATCCCCACTCTCTGTGTGGCATCATCAACTGGGCTGCATTGCCTAATACAAGAGTCAGACCGACCTTTCTCCAGGACACTTTTGTGTCAGCCCTGACATTTCAAGCAAATACTGTCAGTTTCTATCACATGGATTACAAAGTATAACTTTGTATAACTCTCCAATGATGGATCAAAGCCCGCAAAAGGAGTCTTCTATCTTCTTTGAGTTTTTAAAAATTACTTGCTATGGAAGAGATTTGGCATTTGCAAATTACCCATTTAAGGGGTTAAGAGCCAGCTGCTCATCTTTAGGACCAGCAATATGTGACTAAATTCCTCAATTTCTCCAGCACAACTCTTAATATTGAATTGTTTGTTTTTCTTTTATATATATATATGGATATCACACATTGAATTTCAATTAAATATGAGTATTGTAGGCTTGTCTTTTCACAGATATAAAGGCATGAGAGGGGCTCATGAAATTAGTGGACACAATACATTCAACTACGTAAGGAAGTACGATTTTCAACACAAACATAGTTTATTTTAAATAGAAACCCCATTTTATTTTTAGCTCATTTGAAAGTACAGAAAAATTCATTAAGAATGGCATTTCTTACATTGTAATATTAGTCGAGTAAAAGTAGGCAAAATGTCATAAAAGAATGGAAAAAATTCCAACAGAAATACAAATTGGTAGACATCACCAGTATGGTATTTCAAACAACATACTAAAAGTCCTCGACAATCCGAGTGTGCTCTGTCCGCCATATTGGAAAATGGCGAATGAACGGTGACGTTTGATCATAATTGCTTTATTAACTAAAAATGGTGAAGGTTGAGCCGAAAATGTGTTCAGACATAAATTAAAGAAATTAAAATTTCCAATAACTGTAAGAAGATAAATGTTTTTGATTTAACCAACCTATCTCATAATGTAAAAAATAAATTTAACTCTGTGGAAACTTTTCCCATTATTTTGTAATCAAATTTGCCTGGTGTTGATTGAAGTTTTACACTTTTATTTCGTGACTTGTAACGAATAATATATATTACTGACCAAGCTTCTTCCAATCTGCTTCCCCTCATCATATATCCTATCGCTCCCTGCTTCCCCTCATCATATATCTTATCGCTCCCTGCTTCCCCTCATCATATATCCTATCGCTCCCATGTACGACATAAGCATGTGGAATCCACCTAGACGAAGGACAACTGACGACATATCTCCGTTGTCTAGAGAAGCCGCAACAATTTCAGAGGCTTTCAGATATAGAGGTTGGTCGAAAGTAACAATACATGTCTTTTGACTATGTTTCATGCATTCTTCAACTGCGAACATAAGGGATGAGTATATGGCATCTGGACTTGTCGGCAGCAGCTTTATAAATGGTAATATACTTATTTCAGAATTAAGCCTTGTTTCCATGATTATGAAAAACTAAATATGCTGACCAAGGCAGTAATTTATTTTATTAAAAACATAAACTAAACGTAACGTTTCAACCTTCTAGCAAGGTCTTCTTCAGACTCTGTATCAAGTACAAAAGTAACAAGATACAAAAACAGGGCCTTATATATACACACAAACATTACTCCCTCCAGACTATTTAGAAAGTTGTTTGGAACTTTCTAGAAGATGACTTTCACTTTCACCATCTTTACTTTCACCTCAAAGGCTAAACTCAATTACTTCCATATAGAATATGGTTGGACTTTTAATCTCATGATCTTTTCCCTTCATTTTTCTTCCTTCTCCTCTCCTCTTTCTCTCTTTTCCTTTCCACTCTTTCTAACATCTTCTTCCATTCTTTGTTTAACTTCAGTCCCCCATTCCAGTTCATTGTGTCTTCTTCACCTTTCTTCTCTATTTCCTTGGCTTCCTTCCATTTTCTCACTAGCATTCTCTTCTCCCTTCCTATCTGCTTAGCCTCATCCCACTCTATGTCATGTCCTGCTTCTCTCGTGTGTTTAAATATTGCATTTCTCTCTCTCTTAAGTCGTACATCATCCCTATGTTGTTTCAACCTGTCTTTCAGCCTTTTCTTCGTTTCTCCTATGTACACACTCTGACATTCTTTACATTTCACTTCGTAGATAATCCCTTCCTCTTCCTCTTCTCTGTTTTCCTTATTCTTGTTAGCATTCCTCGCTATTCCTAAGATGCTTCTCCCTCCCTTCCTGTAAGTTTTAATTCCCGCTTTCCTAAGCACTTTGCATATCTTTTCTGTGGTCTTCCCCATACTCCTTATTCCCAACCATTTCTCTTTTTCTTTCTCTTCCAATTCTTCCATTCCCGTTTTCTTCCTTCTTCTGTTTATGTCCAGTCTATCCTGCTTCTCATAGCCATTCTTTTCCAGCTGTTTCCATAGGCTATTTATTTTGCCTTCTTTTTCACATTCTTTCATGCATATTTTCTTGATTCTTCATCTCATTTAAGACGACAATGTTTAGCTTAGATGTGAAAAGTATGTTCCCGAGCATCAAGAGGGGACACGTTTTGGATATTATTAAAAAGAGAATGGGACAAGAAATTATAGGAGAATGGGATAGTGAAAGGGTAGTCAAGGCGCTGGAAACCATTTGGAATAACGGTTACAGTATAATGGGAGATAAAATAATATTCATGAGTGAAGGACTGAATATAGGTTCCAGTCTAAGCCCAGCATTGGCTGAATTGGTTATGAATGAATGGGAAAAGAAAGTGATAGAAAAGGGAGGTGACAAAATAATTCTGTTTTGCAGATATGTAGACGACTGTTTTGGCATATGGAAGGGAACGAAGAGGCAGCTTGACATTTTTGTCAAAGAAATTCAAGATTAAGAAAGAGGGATATTATTGGAACTTGAAATAGAAGAAGAAAACAGGTTAAGCTTTCTAGATATAGTGATGAAAAGGGATAGAGGACAAGAAATTGAAACCGTTTGGCATCAGAAAAAGTGTGCAGCAATGGTATTCTGCCACAAAAGAAGTGATGTAAGTGAGGTGACAAAAATAAATTTTATAAAGAATATGGAGGACAGAATCAAGAAAATATGCATGAAAGAATGTGAAAAAGAAGGCAAAATAAATAGCCTATGGAAACAGCTGGAAAAGAATGGCTATGAGAAGCAGGATAGACTGGACATAAACAGAAGAAGGAAGAAAACGGGAATGGAAGAATTGGAAGAGAAAGAAAAAGAGAAATGGTTGGGAATAAGGAGTATGGGGAAGACCACAGAAAAGATATGCAAAGTGCTTAGGAAAGCGGGAATTAAAACTTACAGGAAGGGAGGGAGAAGCATCTTAGGAATAGCGAGGAATGCTAACAAGAATAAGGAAAACAGAGAAGAGGAAGAGGAAGGGATTATCTACGAAGTGAAATGTAAAGAATGTCAGAGTGTGTACATAGGAGAAACGAAGAAAAGGCTGAAAGACAGGTTGAAACAACATAGGGATGATGTACGACTTAAGAGAGAGAGAAATGCAATATTTAAACACACGAGAGAAGCAGGACATGACATAGAGTGGGATGAGGCTAAGCAGATAGGAAGGGAGAAGAGAATGCTAGTGAGAAAATGGAAGGAAGCCAAGGAAATAGAGAAGAAAGGTGAAGAAGACACAATGAACTGGAATGGGGGACTGAAGTTAAACAAAGAATGGAAGAAGATGTTAGAAAGAGTGGAAAGGAAAAGAGAGAAAGAGGAGAGGAGAAGGAAGAAAAATGAAGGGAAAAGATCATGAGATTAAAAGTCCAACCATATTCTATATGGAAGTAATTGAGTTTAGCCTTTGAGGTGAAAGTAAAGATGGTGAAAGTGAAAGTCATCTTCTAGAAAGTTCCAAACAACTTTCTAAATAGTCTGGAGGGAGTAATGTTTGTGTGTATATATAAGGCCCTGTTTTTGTATCTTGTTACTTTTGTACTTGATACAGAGTCTGAAGAAGACCTTGCTAGAAGGTTGAAACGTTACGTTTAGTTTATGTTTTTAATAAAATAAATTACTGCCTTGGTCAGCATATTTAGTTTTTTATTTCAGAAATGTGATATTCCTTGCTACCTTCAGTGGCAAGCTCCATATAACCACTCCAACTTGGACTTGGTGACAAGGTAAGGTGATTTCCACACATCCATACAAAATCATGAAGTGATGCAACATGCACTGATGGTGCTACCTGTTTGGTGTATTCAATTTCTTTAATCTTGATTTTCCGCAGGCCACGGACAGCAGGCACAACGTATGTGCGTAATGGAACATTACCAAATTTGGCAAGGTAACATTCTGGTGGTTGCTTCTTCAATCGAACATTTTCTTTTCTGGGATGAACAGATCTTGCAGGAGTAGTGCATATAATGCTCCCCATATTGTGGAAAGTTCCTATTCCGTCCAAGGTCCAAACATTGACGTCTGCATTATCAAAAACCAAACCGATTCAATAATTCCTTGTCAGCAACAATTTCCTCATCACTTAACATTACAGAACTAAGATACAATATGGCTTCATTGTAGGATGCACATAAACCCATGCTTGATAACATATCAATAAGATTTCTTAAACCAAAATGTCTATGTAGATGAACTGCAAGTCCAATCTGTATCATTGAATTGAATGACCGTGGTCTTATTGCTGATATAATAGCATGCTCAATACACACACATTTTCTTATGATGGAGTCTTCATTTCCTTTTATTCGTTTCACAATCACACCCTCTGTAAAGACCCTTAATGTCTCTGCAACCATATCATCAACTGTCTTCAAGCATTCATGTGGACTTAGATACATATCTTTGGCATATGTTTCAGATCGTATATCTTCCCGAATTATTGCGGCAGCAGTTCTAACAATTCTAAGTCTTTCGTTCAGTGGATCTTCTTCTTTCTGTGTGTACCAACTTTTGGATAATATTTTATATCCTGTATCACGGAAACATACTGTAGTGGTTTGCCCTTTACGTGTTGTTATTATCATGTCTTCTCCATAGTGATCACATAGGCGTTTCCTAAGAATTTGTTCTGAGACATCAGTATCTTGTGGAAGATATTCCTTCATCTTCGTCATAAGTTCATTCATCGAGTACTGACACTCATCGTTATCATTATCAAGGTAGCAGCATAACTGCAGAAATGCTATAGAAATACACTCATCTTCAGGCCTACCACATTTTCCCGATGTAGGTGAGGATGTGTAAAATTTAGTGAAACAAGGATGGTGGTACCTAGCCTCAACTGCAACTAGATCAATAACGGTACGAATTCGATCAAGCACTGTCCTTCCCCAATCATCATTCCTCTTGATGGCAGCTTCAATGATTTGATCCTTGAATGTTAAGGATCGAACTTCAAATATTTTAACTCGTCTGTTCACATTTTTTTTCGTTCCTGCTTGAAAATCACAAACTTCACTGCAAAACAAGCAATCGCATTTGAAGTCAAATATATGTACTGCTGATCTAAGGAGTATTGAATTTTGTGGTGAACGATTACTTGCAGCAGTAATACTACTCTCACGAGTATAGTCTTTACGGCACTTAATATGTAACCTCACATTCGTCTCATTTTCCAATTTCTCAAATATTCCATTTTTTCGACATAAACTGCTGCTCTTTATAGCATTTAAGCCTTTTATCACAACCACAGTGTCACCTTCACTCAACGTTTGTTCACAAATAATACAATATTGGGTTATATCCATTGTTGCCTTGCCGAAAAGGTTATTCAGTTTGTTTTCCGATGATCACATGCATTACATCCAAGTTCCACAACGGGTAGCATGTAAAGAAATTACATATATTATTAACAGTGAAATGGTTGGTTAAATCACAAAAATTTATCTTTTTACAGTTATTGGCAATTTTCTTTTCTTTAATTTATGTCTGAACACATTTTCGGCTCAGCCTTCACCATTTTTAGCTAATAAAGCAATTATGATCAAACGTCACCATTCATTCTCCATTTTCCAATATGGCGGACAGAGCACAACTCGGATTGTCGGGGACTTTTAGTATGTTGTTTGAAATACCATACTGGTGATATCTACCAATTTGTATTTCTGTTGGAATTTTTTCCATTCTTCTTTCTAATTTGCCTGGACTATATGTCAAATAGTTCTCAAGTAATTGTAACATGAAGTTGATGCTTGAAACAAACATTCTCACAAGTTGATTCGTGGTGTTGTAACAAATATATCCCCCTTTTGATGCCATTCGGGTATCGTAACAAACATGTTACAAACTATGCGTTGTGCTTAGGAAAGTTGTTACGTTCCAAACTGCAGGTTACAATAAAATGTGTAGTTTATACATGAGTAAGCTTTGACAAATTATCTAAAAGGTTCTGATACATCTTTCCGAGTTAACAAAATATTTGTTAATTAAAAAGTATAAATTTTAAACATTCCGCCATCAGTTACATACATAAATATTACTACATTAATGTCTTTCTAATTTTTAATTGGCCCGACCCTGTGGCCGAGTGGTTAACACATCGTGCTGTGATGCCAAGGGTCCCGGGTTCGAATCCCGGTCGGGCTTAGTTGTTTGTGAATGTCCATTCATCAACTTCATCATTTCATCACTCATCTCCATCTTCGCAAATTAGCCAAGAGGCACAAAACGCGAAGTAAAATAAACTAAAATCAATCAGTCAATCAATCAATTTTTAATTGGCATTCATTCATTCATTCAAACTTTTCTCGTTTGGTCATGACAAATCTTTAAGTTTTCAACTATTAAACTTTGCACCTTATACATTTTTTCTTTCTTCCTTCCCTTCTTTCAAATTGATTTATCAAATTTATGAAATAAAGCGAGGGCGCAACAAAGTACACTGATTAACCAGACGTTTGTGATAGTGTACTTACGTCAGAACTGTTGCTGAGAAAATAGTATTTTCAAACTCTGAAAAGACCGAGATGATACTTATCTATGACAAGTGTAGGAAAAATGCAGCACAAGCGTGTGGGCTGTATGCACAACGGTATTCACATTTGGCTCTGCCGACAGTCATAGTGGGGATGTGCCTTCACGCTCAACTTCACGTTACAATTACTTGAGAACTACATGATGTATTACAATGTACCAAACGCCATTCTTAATGAATTTTTCCGTACTTTCAAATTAGCTGAAAATAAAATGGGGTTTCCATTTAAAGAAACGTAAGTTTGTGTTGAAAATCGCACTTCCTTACGTAGTTGAACGTATTGTGTCCACTAATTTCATGAGCCCTATATATTCCTATATATCTGCGAAAACAGTTTTTCAATATTTATTGTTGTTCATGAATTATTTCCGATGGTAATTTTAGGTGACTCACCTGGTATATATAAAAAAATATGATTGCTCCACAAAAACCCGCACATTGAAGCAACGCTACAGACATTCCTGTATCATCTCAACAACCAGCACCCGAACATCAAATTCACCATGGAGACAGAGGCCAACAGCAGCCTTCTGTTCCTGGACATCCTCATCACATGCAAACCAGACGGGACCTTAGGACACAGTGTATACAGGAAACCTACTCACACAGACAAACTCTTCATTCCAAGAGTTTTCACCATCCAGCGCAGTGATCAACCATACTCTCGACATTGTTTCACTGGGCCATCTCCATGAGCGACACAGAGTAATAAGACACCTGTGCACAGCTTTCAGACAGAATTGACACACTGAAGGCATCATCAACAAGACACTAGAGTGAGTAATGCATTATCCAATACACTGGAAACATCTCTTCAATGATCACCCACATTCTTTCAACATTAAGACGATCCACAAACTGACCCCAAAGTCAGAAGCCAACTTCGAAATCCGAAAAACGACCTAGGACAGAAGACATTCGGGGTTTACCGTATCATTTGTTCCTGCAGTAAAGCCTACATTGGACAAACAGGGAGGATAATCGAACAACGTTGCAAAGAACATGCCAGCTACATCAAGAATTTTCATCCAAAAAAATCAGGGTTAGCAGAACATTCCATCCAGGAGGGCCATAGAATTGACTTCACAACCACTGAAATCATCAACAAGTCATCCAATTACTGGGACCAAATCATCAAAGAAGCATAGCCATACACAGGGAAAAGGAAAACGTCAACAGCAACACAGGACTATAACTGGACTCAGCCTGGTTAGTGACTGGGAGCGAGGATGTCATAGAGATGCCACCTGATTCACCCACCACCTACACCGGACCCCTCCCACACCAAATAAATATAACCTTACCCTGACATATCTCTGACTATCCCTGAAGATGCGAGTGATGTTAACTCTTGAAAACCTATCCAGAAATCACGGTGAGGACTTTTGCACAAAGAAAAATTTTGAGATCCCATATTCATACATTACATTGGACCACACTGACTTGACAAAGTATATACATATAGCTAAAATTTTTATTTTTATTTTTCTTCTTTTCCAACTATGCTTGTTGGGGGAAAGGATGAACACAGGGTGAGTCAAAAGTCACTGACCACCCCTCATAAAATGAAAGGGAGTGTAGATTGCAGAAATTGCTCATGGTAGTAATACGTTAGGCCTAGGGGGAAACTTTTTGGTGCATGTCATGACAACGTCCGCCATCTTGGATCCAACTTCATTTCTTTAAGTGGGAAGGGGGGCATGTGGGGTATGGTTTTGGGCTAGAATTGCACCAGGAATTCAGTGGCGAAGTCAGATTTATGAAAACTTTAATGATAAGGAAGTTATGGACATATAAAAGTGATAATTACCAGGGGCGGCACGTGCCTTTCCAGGCAGGCAGGGCACATTATTGTTTTGGGTGGGGAGTGGGTGGGCAGTTAACCTCTATATTCCTCTTTAAGGTTTTTGAGGAGAGTTCCTCGACATAGAGTAAGTAAATTGTTCAAACAATGGGTCACTATTTGGAATGAAATGTAACAAATTTGGATCAAGATATCTCTCCAAACAGCATTAAATACTCACTACGCAGGAATACGAAAAATCAGCAAACATATGGAAGAAATTACATGAATTGAATAAAAAACTCTAATACTGAGGTGGGAACCCTATACTCTTGCAGTAACTAACCTTTGGGTAGATACTGGAATGATTAGCAAAATGTTACACTGTTAACTCTGCTATAAAGGGCATGAGAAAGGAAGCAATGCCAAACGTACATTCAACTACGATGTTAAAATCTGTGAAATGGTTAGCACCCCTCAAAATTTAATGCAGTCTATAATAGTTGGTTGAATTTTCCTGTTCTTGTCAACCATATCATTGTGCCGTTTCACTGCTATTCGATATGATGAGTCCAGTTGTTTAGCAATGCTTACATGACCCAGTAATGCAAGATCCGTACATGCATTAATGTGCAATTTGGAAGATTCGTGGCTTTTTATCTTTTCTGACAAATGTTTCATGTCCTTTATACCTGTACGTGTCCAAGCAAAGTTGCCCCCAAGCAAAATACAAGGAAAGTAAAGCGCTGTATTTATCACAACCACAAAGCCACACTTTTTGTTGATACCAGTCCATGATAAAATTCCGATTTACTTGCTTTGCCTTACAACTTGTTGAATGCTCAATTGAAATACTTGGTCGATGTGGTCCTATTCACTTTATCTGCAGTTTCCATTGTCAATGAATTAATTGAAAGGTGTAGATATTGAAGTTTCTACATGATTCAATGTCATTTTAACATGGATGCAAAATGTCTTCCAAAGTAATGAAAATAAATTTCTATATTCACCAAGTATCCACTAATATCAATAACTGACTAGGAAGATGATGCAGCATTAAGTTCAGTTACAACACTTTACATTGGCCATGTACCCCCAAAAAGTTTGTTTATACTTACGAAGATAATATGCATGTCAAGTTGTCTGGAACACAGATGCAACCACACAAATAAATACACATGTATAGTAACTATAAACTCTTTTACTCACGAAAAACTAATTATTTCATAAGCAATCAATACGCACACAGATGGAATGCAATGCAAACTTACACACTAACTCAAATCCAAATCTGTATACAATAGAAAGGAAGGAGGATCTTTTTGAAAACACCGAGTGACTAGTTTGCGCAATAAAAAGTGTCAACTTTTCAGGTCACCGGAACAAGCTCGAATAAAAGCATTCGAGAGATTTTTTTTTTCTTTTTGTAGCTTATTGCTGAGGAAGGTGAAAGTACGAAGGTTGGAAGAACGAATGAAGTGCCTGCCAAGAGTTGGAAACACTGAATGAGGCAAACGTGAATGAGCAGGGCACCTCGTCCACTGCCCAAAGACGGCTACGAATTTTGCGCTTTTCCATTGTGAGGGGATACCGTCCCTTGCCTATGCTGTAAATGTTTGGATCTGTCAGTGACATCACATCTCAGGGCAGAGCTGAGATCGGACTCTCTCCAACAGGATGGAGAAATATATTAACCTTGCACAGGGTGCACACCCTGTAAGTCTGGTTGCAGCAATGTAGGTATTGAGGGGGGGGGGGAATTATATACGGATCGTCTCTTCAGATGAACTTTTTATGTTAAAATTGTTGTGGGGCAGTGCCCTAGTTGCCCTTTATCTAGCATTTACGTATCATTTGCAGGTGCAGAACCATGCCATTAACCAAGGCTGAACAAATCCAAACATCAAGCTGAAGGGGGGGAGCATAAGTGCCCGTTCTGTAGCTCGTGATTTCAATGAACCGAACCCAGTGTCGCACATTACAGTGTCCCAAATGCTGACCAGGTTAGGAGAGAGCGGTACAGTCCAGGACAGGCCTCGATCTGATACGCCCAGAACTGCCACTGACGAAGGAACAGCTATGGCAGTGCTAGCATTGTTTGCCAAGTCTCCGCAGTGCAGCACACGTCGAATGTCTGTGCAATGTGGCGTCAGCCAGAGTTCCATTTGCAGGGTGTTAAAGATGGTTAAGTGGCACTCGTACAAGCTGCAGTAGCAGCACCATCTCTCTGAGGATGACCCAGATAGTAGAAAGCAGTTTTGTGAATGGGCTGCAGAGCAAATTCGCCAGGACCCACACATTGCACTGCATATTCTGCATTCTGATGAAACAAATTTGTATGTCAATGGGGAAGTGAATAAACAGAACATGCGGTATTGGTCCTCCAAGAACCCATTGTGGAGAGATCCGAGCAATTTGGTTGGTGCTGGGAAGGTTATGGTGTGGGCCAGGATCTGGGGGACACGTATCATTGGCCCATTCTTCATTCATGACAATTTAAATGCAGAGAGCTACTTGCAGTTGTTACAAGAACACATTTTTCCGTCAGTTTTGACGGAGCATGGCAGCTTCCCCTCATATTTTCAGCAGGATGGGGCACCACCTCATTATGGGTGACAGGTTCATCACTATCTGGTCCTCCAGTTCCCTGGTCCATGTTGGCCAGTGGAATGGTCTACCCGATCACCAGATTTGACCCACTCGATTTTTACCTGTGGGGTCATGTGAAGTCAATTGTGTATGCCGAAAAGATTCAGGATGTGGGTCACTTGGAGCAATGGATACACGGATGCCTGTGCACACCTGAGATATTGCTCCATGTCCACAGAGCATGGGAGAACCATCTCAACATGTGCATAGTACCAGGGGTGCCCATAGGGGGGATTATGGCACAGGTTGCGCCATCGAGATTTTTGGGGTGATTTTTCCTTCAAATAATATAAAATTCAACATTATATATTTCTCCAAAATATATGTGCAAATTTTACACTATTTAATCCATTAGATGAAGAAAAGAAAGTGTTTAAGGATATTATCGAGGGGGAGGGGGAGAAATATACAACTCTTACCTTTTAGGCCTTAATTGATACGTGGGTTCTTGGGGGGATTCTGTATTAAACTTCATGGGGGGGGGGGGGGACAGTATCCAACTCTAGGTCTTAGATTATGGCGGGTATTTTAATTAGAGGGATTGAGCATTAAATTGAGGGGAGTATCCAAATCTTGTATATTACTATTGTGTTAGGCTGTTGCGGAAATTCTGGTGTGGAGACAGATTTTCTTTTAGTAGTAGTAGTAGTAGGTAATATTCACTCTTCAATATCAACAGTAAGTCTAAAATGGGCATGGAAATTTTGGAGGTAGGATTGAGTATTAAATTTAAAGGGGAGAGATAAGAAGCTCTTGATAAAGTGTTAATTAAATCTTAGATTGTCAAGGGATTTCTGTAGTGGAGAGACAATTCGAACATTAAATTTTGGAGACTGTATTTAACGATATGGTATCCACACGTTTTTGACCCCGAATGTGCCAAAAGAGAAGCTGGATAATATTATCTCGAGATCCTAAGAAAGTATTGACACCCCATTAAATTAATATTCTTGAAAGTCTGCAAGGAAATGGATGCTAAAATTTTCTTGCTCGCTTCACTCGCAATAGTATGTTGCGAGAATGATGGTTGGTGCTTTACTGAGATGAATGTCAAGTTTTATACTATACTTGCATTACAAGACAAAAGCGATATTCTTGATATTCATTAATAACATCACTTCTTAAAATATAATGCTTAGTGTTGGTATACTGCTTAATTTGAAGCACGTGCATCATTCGGAACAAAAATATATCGAATCTGCATTTCTAACTTTTTGTCACAGGAGAAATTTACTTTAACAAGTTAAGTTTGCACTGAAGATAAAATCCACGTAATTATTGTTATGGATTAATAAATAATTATATTCACCCTAAGAAAACAGGAGTGAGTTCTTTGAAAGGAATCGTATTATATTATCGCCCTGAGCTTAAGAATTTCTAGCTAGGGTTCTGTAATGTCTTGTGCAACAATAATTGAATTTGTCATATGGTTGGAGCATGTTATTTGGTTTACCAAGGTTGAATTATTTATCTTTATCTGAAGTTGTGTAACAGTTTGTGTTAAATACTCAAATTGCGAGTTTTATAAACCCACTCACAAACACTATTTATATGCACATTTACATAATTTAACTACATTTAACCAATCAAAGCTTTAAGTTTTTTTTTTAAAATCGAACAATTAAAAAATTAGGATAGTTTAACATGCTATTTCATAGACCTCAATTATTACATATTCATCCAAACTAATTTGGGGGATTATGATGAACGATTTTAGGGGCGGTCTTGAGTGATGGGCACCACTTTGTAAGGAGGAGGGACAGATCAAGGAAAGTGTTCGGTAAAGCTAAGAAAAAAGTTACTTATGGTAGACATCATGTCGTAATTTAATACTTTGTGGGAATTACGATATGGTTTGAGGGTGCGAATGATATGATTTGGGGGAGGACACATGACATGATTTTGGGGGGGATTGGGCCATTGGCTTTGGGGTGGGGGATGGGCACCCCTGCATAGCACAAGAAGGACAGCATATTGAACACATTGTGTAACTTTCATATGCCCATAACTTCCTTATCATTAAAGTTTTCATAAATCTGACTTCACCACTGAATTCCTGGTGTAATTCTAGCCCAAATGAAGTTGGATCCAAGATGGCGGTCAAAAAAAGATGGCAGACGTTGTCATGACATGCACCAAAACGTTTCTCCCCAGCTAACTAACTAACTCCCTAGCCTTCTTAAACCCGAAGGTTCATGGCTGCAGCAACACAGACCTTCCATCTGTCCCTATCTTGAGCAAGATCTATATACTCTTTCCCATCCTTACCGATTTCCTTTAGGTCCATCTCAACGTTGTCCCTCCATCTTCGTCTTGGCCTTCCTACAGGTCTCTTACCATCAGGTTTCCCAACAAGAATCCTGTAAACTCCTCTTTCCTCTCCCATTCGTGCCATATGGCCTGCCCACCTAAGTCTTCTTGATTTAATTATTCTAATAATATCTGGACATAAATACAAATTATGTAGTTCTAAATTATGTAACCTTCTCCACTCACCTGTCTCCTCATCCCTTTTAGGTCCAAAGATTTTCCTAAAGATCTTATTTTCAAATACTCTCAATTTATGTTCCTCTTTCAATGTAAGGGACCAAGTTTCACATCCATATAATACTACAGGCAAAATTACTGTTTTGTATATTTTAACTTTTAGTTTCTTAGATATTAAACGAGAAGACAAAAGTTTATGAAGAGAGAAGTAACATGCATTTCCTGAATTAAGCCTGCTTTTTATTTCCTCTTGAATATAATTTTCATTTGTTAATATTACTCCTAAGTATTTGAATTTGGAAACTGGTTCAAACGAGTTGTTATCAATAATTAGATTTTGATTACTACCTAACACTGGGTTTCGGCCTGTAAGCATATATTTAGTTTTCTCTTTGTTAACTTCCAAACCTATCTCTTTAGCAGTTTTGAAAAATATTTTAGCATTATTCTTAATTGTATTCACATCATCCCCCAGTAAGTCTACATCATCTGCATATGCTAACAACTGAGTCACACCATTTAATTTTAGTCCTTCTTTAGATTCTTTTACCTTCCTTTCAGCATATTCTAAGGCAAAATTAAATAACAATGGAGATAATGCATCTCCTTGTTATAACCCATCATGAATTGTAAATTTGTCAGACACATTAATACCCACACGAATTTTACTTTCTGTTTCACTGGTGCATAATTTTATCATAATAACAAGCTTCTTAGGTATTCCAAACTCTACTAATATATTATATAATTTATCTCTTTTGACCGAATCATATGCTTTTTTGAAATCAATGAATAGCTGATGGACATTTTGATTATATTCCCACTTTTTTTCAAGTGTCTGTCTGATGTGAAAAATTTGATCTGTAGTTGATCGGTTACGTTTAAATCCACATTGATAATCACCTATAATTTCATTAGCATATGGGGTTAGTCTTGTTAAAAGAATGTTAGACAATATTTTATATGTTGTTGAGAGTAGAGAAATTCCACGGTAATTACTGCAGTTCATTTTATCACATTTTTTAAACACAGGAACAATTATGGATTCTTTCCACTGTTGAGGGATTTCTTCTTTATTCCATATTAAACAAATTAATTTATGAATTTGACATATTAATGAATTTCCACCATACTTAATTAACTCAGCTGGTATTAAATCAATGCCAGGTGCTTTGTTATTCTTTAGCCTTTTAATAGCATCTTTAACTTCAGTCAAGTTAGGTTCTGGAACTAAAGGTTCTGCTGTGTGTACTTCATTTACTTCTGATTTATCTCCTACATGGACATTTAAAAGGTCATTAAAGTAGTAGTTCTTCCATCTATTTAGAATATAGCTTGGGTCAGCTAGAAAATCACCATCTTTATCTTTTTTCAAGTTTACTTTAGGTTGCCACCCCTTTCTAAACTCATTTATACCTTTATATAAATCTCTGATATTTTTATTTTTGCTGTTTGTTTCAATTTCGTTAATTTTGCTTTTCAAGTAATCTATTTTTTTACTTCTAAACGTGCGGTTAACTTCTCGCTTTATTCTATTATAATTGCTTAGATTTGTATCATCCGAGTTATTTAACCACCTAAGTCTAGCCTGATTTCTTATTTCTATTAGATTATGACATTCATACGTTTCTCCCTAGGCCTAACATATCACTACCATGACCAATTTCTGCAATCTACACTCCCTTTTATTTTATAAGGGGTGGTCAGGCATATTTGACTCACCCTGTACTATGTATAAAAGTTAAGAAATATAATAAATACTACATATCTGGGGAATGAAAACACACATCTCTTTATTTCAAAATACAGTTCTTATGTACTTGTAAATGGATGACACTAATCTTGACAGAAAACTTCTATCTGAATCATTGTAGCATGATTCACAAATAAAAGTAAAACATGGATCTTCCTCAACTTTGACAACAGAGTAATATAATCCTAGAAGGATAACTAACAAAAGCAAATCAATAAGCAGCCATTTAATTTCATTTGGGGACCACACAGGATTCAAAATATCAGCAATTGCATGCAAAATGCCAGTCTGAAAAGAAAAGAACTCCATTTCAAATTGCTAAATAACTAGAATAATTAATTCCATTAAATAAACGTGTGACTGATGACAATGATGAACAAGATAGTTATTCAACAATATGTATTAACTCACTCACTGCTCATACAGTTTTGAAAATATCAAGATCAATTTTGCCATCTTTCTTGTGGACTTGTCAAGTATGCATTGTCTAAATGTGTACAAGGTGGTTAACCCCCCTCCCCACTGGATAACTTTCCCCCTTCTTGGTGTGTGCTGCACATACTCATGTATAGTATATATTCTGGAGCAAGGCATCCAGTCATCAGGAAATGCAGCAATGACAAATAAAAATTATAAAAATATTGTATTTTAAATATTTTAGAGAAGTAAAAAAAATCAGAATATTCATATATTTGTGCAAAATAAGCCAAGCGACATCATGAAACAGGTAGAAATATGCAAGAGATTCGCTAAGCTTAGCGCATCAAAATAAGAGCCCAGTACTACTTCCCATGCCGAACCCTCCTGCCAAATTTCCTATTGAGTGCAATGGTGTTACATGCCTAGCCCAGTGCAGAATTGTGCAAATCCCTACTATACGTTCAGTAGTGTTTGGCTGTTCTCAGAAGATACCCTATGACGAGAAAGACGAGAGACTTTCCCCTGCCCTTGATGGTTTAGCCATATAAAAGGCCTTTTTGTCAGCCCCTATGTTTACAACCACCACAGGGTTTCTCTGACACCATCAAAATTAACCTTTTTCCACGTTTTCCATTATGAAGCATGCAACGCTCTTGTTTTTAAGAGAAAAAGTACACATTGAGTGACATGAAATCTGCTTTTCATTCAAAACCAACATAGAAGCTTGACTTAACATGACTTGAGATTTCAAAGTATCGAGAAAGCCCCATGCGAATGTCTCAATGTTCTGGTTTCTCTTTTTCGCAACAACATACACTTACCTTTAAACTCGACAATTGGGGTGTTTGAGTTTGAGTTTCAAACATGAAGAGAAAGAAAAAGTGAGAATTGTTTCTTTTTCGCATTGCTCAATTTAAGTAGTGTGACTTCCAAAGTATTTTCTTGCAAGTTAACCATTTTAGTGTTATTAGCAGTATTATTAAAGTTATTAACACTATATAAATCGACAATTCACAAAAGCAGTATCAACAAGAAAATAAAATACAATAACATGCTGTACTATAGCCTTTATGTTTACTTTCTAATTCGTACTTGTCAATTTGTTATATTTAATTTTCAGGAAGAGTACAAATTAATCAGATTCCATAATTCTTATCATATGGGATAGTATAATTTGTATTTTGTAGTTGTAAGGCCTATGGTACTGCAGTGAGGTTTTACATTGAACAGCCAATGACCTTGGCGTTTACTGCGGAGAAATATTGTGCCCTCTCTCCCCCACCTCTTCCCAGTTGAAAGATCGACCCTGACAATTGGCAAGTTTTGAGATCATTACGTAAAAATGTCACGCTTTGCTACTGTATACATTATACACAGGTAAGGTTTTGTTCTACATGGTGTTCAATCTCTCAAAACAGTGAAAATGCACCTATTGAGTCAAAAGGTGGTATTTTTAAAGTACGAGGTATTATCCAGAATGTTCAGGACTGGTATTGCCATCTGGACAGCATTGTAGTAGAATGTTGCAATGGTAGATGGTAGTACTAGCATATTTTGGCAGTCAGTGTACACCTGACCAGTTGGCAGCACCAGTCCTGAATATTTTGGATACCGCCTTGTGTGTGGTGCCTTGCCACCGAGATAAAGGAGGAATCTCAAACATTATAAATGATAAATAAGGTTGTATAACACATTGAGAAGTCTGTTAATTTGAAACATCTCTTTTCTGAAGTTCATTCTGACCCTAAGCAATGTTGATATTGTCCATGTTGCCTTGGCAGGCTGATTTTAAACTTATGGAATATAATGATACAAAAATCACCTTCGTTCATCTTTACTTTGATGTCCTATGTAGAGAAAAAAAATGAAAGAATACAGAAAAGATGAGAGATATAGAGAGATCTTTAAACTGATGCATACACACAGAAGGAAAAATTAACAGTCCAAAAAACTAACTGCTTGAATCTAATGTATCAATGACCGTTCAATTTGTTTCAAACCAATAGAAACATCTGTATAGGAAGTAATCTTACCCATGCATAAAAGGCTCACACCACTTACCCTTGATAGTATTAGAGGATGATCAGTTGGATAATCATGCTCTGTATGCATCTGAAATTTAGAACAAAAGAATAAATCATCCCTTTATTTGTCTTAAATACTATTTCTTGCCAAATTTTACATTCAAATTTAGACACTACAACAATTTTCATTCCACATCTTGACCTTAAAATCATATATGGGAATCTCATTAATGACATTGCTGAATTGAAGTTGTATGAATCAACATAAAATGTATTTATGATTTTAAAAAAATATACATTTGCTTTCCCTCAAATATTCACATTATCCTTTTGATGAATTTTCTTCAAATCAGAAATTATTTAGAATTTACAAAAAAATGTAATTACATATGTTCATATTTCTGTTGTCATTATTAAATTTTACATTTTACCCTACCCGACTGCTATTCCCATACTCATTAAATGTTACACCCGACTACTTTTGGATATCTATAACAGTTTACATGGTCAAAATCACAATTTCACTGCATTATTTTTGTCTGGTAGGATATACTAAAAATGCCACTTTCAATGCATTTATAATTCCTAGGCATTTTCCAGTATATCTAAGGAATGTAAAGTTTTAAAAGTACATTTCTATAAACAAAGCCTGATAATAAACATAACTAAGCAATCAACGTACATTCACCTGACAAGAAGTAACTTTCCCAAAACTACATCCTACCACTAAGGTATTTCTTATGTTCTCTTCAGGGTAACTGGATACTTACAAGTGGATTGACTGCACGCCTGAGAAGCTCACTTACAGAAAACTGGCTTGGTGAAAGGAAATCTTCAGACCATGACTGAAATTAAAATATAAGAAAAAATAAATAAAATCATGAGAGACTAGTATTATATGTACAGTCAGGGACAGTTCTGGGTTGTAATGAATGCATTGACTTGCAATGGAATCTTTACAACCCAGCAGTGTCCGTGACTGTACATGTACAACCTAATTCATTGATTCTTTATTCAACAGAACCCAGTCTGTGAAGAATCGCTACTTCTTTCATAAAAGCTAATTGTTTTCCAGAAATTTATAAATACTATAACTACATATTCACACATGTAAAAATGTTAACTATCCAATTTTGATTATCCTTGGAACACAATGCAACTTAAATCAAACTTAACTTGTGCTACATTAAAATTTTGAAAAGTCATTAATTGAAAACTTGCAATCTAACCATATTGACAATAAGCATACAATCATCCATCTGTCAGACAACAAATATCTATGCCATCCTGAATTTTTTCAGTTTCCGTTTCTCACATCACCCACTTAACTTTTATAGTCCCAATTAAGTAACATGTTATACTTGTTACACTTAATCTGGCTTCAGTTAAAAGTGCTCATTCAGTAACGTATCTGAAGCTTTAAGTAGACAAATAAACTTTCCCTGGATTTCACATTTCCAGCAATGTAAGATTTAGCATCAGACCCCTGAAATATCTGTAATCAATGTTCCACTGTATAGATTTCTTTAAATGCCACATTTCAAAATTTTTGTTTGATCCACCATCCATAGAAATGGTTTATGTGGGAAACACTTAAATCTTTGCATTCTCTGCTGTTTTGTGAAAAATGAAATGAATACTTTCCTTTCTATATGTAATTCAGGTTGGAATTCTACATTTGGAGAACATTCATGAATCATGTGTTCAACCATTTGCCACCATCCCTTCCAATCTGATCAGATTTGCAGTATTTGTTCTGTTAGTAGTTAAATTTTACTTTAACTGTAGTGGGCAAAGATATATTTAAATTCTTGATGAACATATCATTAATGTATGGAACCAGAGTAGACACCAGATGTTGTTAAAATTTTTTAATATCTTTTCAAAAATTTTCCTATCAAAAATTTTCTGCCTTCCTAAATTCAATATGCCAGAGTATGAACTGAACAAAAAAATATATCCATGTCTTATGTAGAATACTATTCCTGGGCCTCTGGCTTGCTATGAAATATGATGTGGCTAACTACTTATAATATTAAAACCAAAAATATTTTTGCTTACTGAGTATGTTGGAGCATCTGCCTGTAGGTCTTGCTGGAAAATCAATAAGAAATGTCACTATAATATTTAAGAGTAACAAATGTGCATTATATGAAAATGAAGTTATTGAAAAGTACAACTAAGCAATACAAAATATATCTAACAGCAAATATATAATGTATCTACACAGTTTTAGAATTGGACTAGAAGGTACTATTACCTGTTTCTAAATCGACAATTGAAAAATTACAGATTTTACATAATTTCCATGGTATTCAGACTCCCCAAAAGTATCATATGACATTTTGTGGATCCCACACGATATGCAGACTGAAAAATCATCAGCCTGTATTGCTGATTACATTTTAACTCATATTTTATGACTATGAAATTAACATATTGTCATATTAAAATTTGAAAATTGTTAGGCTAAGTTCATTTGTGCAATAGTAATAATGATTTTGGTCATATAGGATTACTCCAAATTTATTCATATAATGCAATTTAAATGTGTCTGAAATTGCTATTTAAACTAATTTTAATATATATGATGTTTTAAAAAGTCAATTTGAATATTAGGACAAAATTATAAAATTGTGCAGTATATTGAATCAAGAAGACTTAGGTGGGCAGGCCATGTGGCACGAATGGGAGAGGAAAGAGGAGTTCACAGGATTCTTGTTGGCAAACCTGATGGTAGGAGACCTATAGGAAGGCCAAGACGAAGATGGAGGGACAACGTTAAGGAAATCGGTATGGATGGAAAAGAGTATATAGATCTTGCTCAAGATAGGGACAGATGGAAGGCCTGTGTTGCTGCAGCCATGAACCTTCGGGTTTAAGAAGGCTAGAGAGTTAGTTATATTGAATTGACATTTATAACAGTTATTTTTTGACTGATAATAAAAAACAATATATTTAACAATATATTCTCTGTGTTCGACGTAATATTACGCCCGTGAATATCTCTGACTGAAGTAACCTGTGTTGAATGGAATAATACGTTTTTTTGTTGGTGAAACATATGTTTTTGCTATTGAAGAAACAACGACCTTTTATTTAGTCACGATTTTCAGTGCCGACAAAGAAGAAAAAGAAAAAGTTCAGAAGAAAGTATACTATTTTTGTGTTATGCTGGCAAAGTGCAAACGTGAGTTCGTTTGTGTGCTGCGTTTAGTCAGTTGCTTTATGTACATTTTTTTTTGGTGTTGTGTTATTTGCACTGTTGGTCATTTATTGTTGGTTTTTGAGTTTGGGAGTTTCTAATAGTATTTAATAGTATTGTCAAACAGGATTGCGAAATATTTTCTTCCCACATCCCTCATACTTATTGAAGATATTGCAATGGAACATGGCGGATGCATTACGTATAGACCATACTATTTTTCAAGGTAGATTATAATCGGGTACCTATATCCAGGGCCTATATCTAGGGCTGTTCCAGAGGACCCCAAAGTTACCAAAAGGGATATTTTGGAGGGAAATTTCCCGAATTATCCCCAATTTCCCTTTCCTCATACTTGATGTACACATGTGCATGGTACCATTTGAAGCCTGTTCTATTCTGAAGAGAAAGACGTATGAACCATGATACTCGGATGAATTGTACTGAAGCACTAGCTACTTAAAAATATTACTACGTAAACTCAGAAGAAAAAAATACACAGAACGAAAAGCATTTTGCCAGAAAATTACACAGAGAAGGGGTTAAACATATGTGTTCTTTCAAACAAGCAAGATAAGAAACATTCTAATTTATAATTAAATTTATTGAAAAAAAAATCTCAAGATGGAAGGGGGATAAGTACAAGTGTAGCAATTTGTTGTAGATTCATATTTCTACAATTATTGATATTTTTAAAGGATTACACTTTACTATTAATCTTAAATAGTTTGTTTAAACAATATAGAGGCATTTTCTCACATAATTGAATCTTGAAAGTAGTTTGATAATTGCATAATCTTTAAAAAAGATTTGGAACTTTTGATATAACCTAAAGATATATGTAAAGTACCAAGATTAATTTGAAGCAGGAAATTGTTATCTGCTTGCATCTGCATTATCAAGCAAGAATATGAATATTGTGATACCTCAAATGGATGTTTTGAGGTATAAAACAAAGGGACACAAATATCTTCTACATTTTGAATGTGAATTAACCAAATGTGGAGTTTTAAAAATTGAAGGATGGAAGCCATCTTCTAGAAAACTTGGATGAAGAAATTCACATATTGAGTAATCACAGATTTAGAACTGATGTATGATAAAATATAAGAAAAAGACTTACTCTACCTCAAAAGGGAAAAATTAAGAAATATTTTATTTATTTATATTACATTTATACGTTATAAATGGTCTTGATAACCAATGCATAATTTGATGTTGTAACTTTTGCTTTTTCTGGTTTTTATCAATATATTTTGCATAAAAATATTTATAATAGTTTCAGCATTAATGCTATTCCTCAGCAAATGTAAGCTGGTATTCCTTTTCATCATATATCCATCGCTTCCTATTGTGTTAACACCTTAATTTGAATTCTGATTGGTTAATATTACATACCAGACAGATATATATGTAGAATGATGTCCCAGTCGGGACTTCAGATTTAGCCGAGGGCATTTACCAAAATGATTACTGAGATAGATTAACAGAATTGTTTGACCACCCTGTCTTCTTTATTTATTCTTACTGTCTGCAACTTTTTATCGTAATAACGCCAGTACTACTGGTTTGTTTAAGTTATTGTTTTAACTCCACCTCATGCACAGGTAGATAACTAGGACTGGATCTACAGTTTAAAGTTGGATCCAAACCACTATGTACCTCCACCAGGTATCGAAGCTGGAGCCCCTTGATTACAAAACAACAGCATTACCACTATGCCATTGGTGTCAGTCAATGCAGATACATTGACTTGAGTCCTAGATTCTAGAACAAATTTTGTCAAACTGAAAATATGCTTGAAGATTAGGCACACACAGGAGATTTACTACATATAAATTTTTAGCCTGCATTTTTCGCTAAAAATTTCTATGTAGTACATCTTCTCCTTGCTGGAAATTTCTACTGTTTTCAGTAGACAAATTCTACTGTTTTTAAATGTCTTCTACTGTGTACTGTGAAATGTACTGAAATCCTATTGTAAATCTACTGTACAGCTACTGCACTCTACATTAGGACTACTGTACTGTGCAGTAAGGCTACTGTACTGAAAAAACAATCTAAATAATTATGCATAATACTTGCTACAATATAGTATAAAATCATATATTGACTCCAAGAATAGAGAAATTAATTCTTGACACTATATTTTCAGTGATTTTGAAGTGAATTGGAAAAACAGTACATGAACTGAATTTCTACTCTTTTTCTAATGAATAGATTTAGATTTAGATTTATTTCATCCATGAATCACATTTGCATTTTCATGCTGTGATATTGGACATGTCAGTCAAACATTACAATATACTAATACAATGAAATGATACCTTAGCCTATTACAGTTTTATGCTTGGAGGTGTGTACACGTATTAGTTATACTGTCTATACATAAAAGTAACACCAGTAAGACATGTTAAAGTTACAATATAAAAATACTGTTCTGTAATGGATTAAAACATTAAATATTGAGATATAATATAAAGGTAAGACTAATAACATTATAAAATGATACTAAAATTGCACTCATGTAATATAACAGGTACAACATGTGAGATTGGATCCAGCACCCATGAACCGCCAATCCATCAACTCACAGATGTTCAAAAATTCACTCACTGAGTAAAAGCAATGGCACAACAGATGATTTCTTAATTCCTTTTTGAATTTGGCTACTGAGTCAATAGTTTTTATGTGATCTGGTAACTTGTTGTATAGATGGATACCTGTGGATTTTGGACCTTTTTCAAATAATTTTGTGTTATGCATTGGGATTGATGTATTTCCTTGTTGCATTTGGAGAACTTTATCAGATCCGTTTTTACAGGCCATAATAAATTAAGTATATAGGGGCAGGGTAGTGGTAGAATGCCAAGTGCCTACATGGTTCATTCCATTTCTTTCCCATCATAATTCTTAATACTTTTCTCTGAAGATTAAATATTTTTGTGTTTGCTGCATTTCCCCAGAATATAATGCCATATGTTAGTTGCGATTGGAACAGACTAAAATAAAGGGGTTTTATTGTGCACTTTTCTGTTATATCTTTCATGATTCTTATGCTAATTTTCCTACTACTGAAGTCAGATATATCTTAATGAATAAGTTAATATAATTCTTTCTTAAGAAATAACTCAACCTTAAAGCAGCTAGCAGTTTGAATATACATGATCATATCATTTGATTCTTTTTTTAGCATGGAATTTCCATGGTGATTATTATATCTGTGTAATGCAATTGCAGAAAGGAGCAATCTTTTGATCAACGTAGTCAACAGTGTTTGCTTGTTTTGGATTTTCAAGCATTGAGGTCAGGTCTTCTTAATTTAAACTAATTTTTTGCTGTTTTCGTGTGAATATATTAAGAACACTATGTCAATTTATGTATAGAAGAGTATGTTTATCATTTTTCTACAAGTGTGTTAACCACAATGGAGCTACACCCTTAAAAACGTGTTCAATATATTTGATTTCTTTGTTGTGTAAATGCATTCCTAAGTAGCAAGATCAACATGCTTTACCATGCATTTATTTTAGTTGTTTATACATTTTTTTCATTGCATTTTCAGTTGTATAGATAAGAAAATTTTCATTACTGACAAGAGTGCTGTTTTCAGACAGCAATATACTGAACACAATAAAATATGTTAGTTGTGCAATTATATTCCTGAAAACATTAAGAGTAGAATTTATCTACTTAAGATAGGAGAAACAGTTGGACTACCAAAAACAGTAGAAAACATTAGCAGTACAGTTCATCTACTGAAAACAGTAGAAACAGTTGGCCAACTTAAAACAGTAGAAACAGTTGGCCAACTTAAAACAGTAGAAAACATTAGCAGTACAGTTTAGCTACTGAAAACAGTAGACACAGTTCGGCTACTAAAAACAGTAGAAGACAGTAGCATAACAATTAATCTACTGAAAACAGTAGACAGAATTTTTAGTAGGGCTGTGTGTGCCTAATCTTCAAGAATTAACAACTCTACGCTGGGAGGAACAAGGCAACATCAATGTCTAGTGTTTCAAAGGCAACAGATTCCATTGCGGTAGCACTGACAGACGATTCCGCACAGGTAAAACTGCGACAGTGAAAAATCAGGCGATGCCAGGCTGGCTCGATAGGTCAGTGGTGGAACAACGGGTTGGTGTGCCAGAGACACGGGTTCTGTTCGAGCCTGCATTTTTCGCTAAAAATTTCTACATGAAAATATGCTGCATATGACTACAATTGTTTACATGGAACACTTTGTTCCACATAAAGAGACTTAGCCTCAAATGAACTCTGTATTAGATAATTACTTTTATTGACATGAAGCAATAAGTGAATTTGTTAGGGGAGAAAAAAAACAACAGATCAAGCAGTTGCAAACTAACTTATTGGGGGCCTCCCACAGGAACCTTAAGGGGCTCCTCTAATTATACCACTGATTTCAAGGTCTTAAAGGTGTTATTGGATAGTCTACAGAAAATAATTTACATTGTAGAACATGAAAAGGTGTGACAATTTCATCTACAACTGATGAACAGTTGTTCTTTCTATAGTGGCTAAAACTAAGGATGGGATGGATGGATGGATTTATACTTAATGCGTACATGAACACTATTAAACTATGTGGTGGCAAACCCTTTATATAAAATTGATACCTATGGGTAAAAAGGGGTATCTAAAAGCTGCTCAATTGGAGTTGAAAGTTAAGAGTGAATAAAGGGAGTGATGGAACAGATTAATGAGTATCCTACTGACATTGGCCAAGCATATCAGTATTATCACATGAATGATAATTTTATGGATCTGATATTTCCATTAATAACCTGTCATTTAGTGCAAAATTCTGGTATTTTGTTACACATTATTAAATTATATAAAGGTATAAGTCATAAATGCAAGTAAATGTCTAAATGTACAGTTTCTATTTCTATGGTCCAAGTGTCAAAAAGTTGTATTTAAAGAATTTTTTTCAGGTTTTAAGCATGGCTTTTCAAATCTGCAGATATAAACAAAAGTATAGGTAGCAGGAGAAAGTTTTGTCACAGAGAGCTGAAGTTTACTTTATTTTCTGAGGTAAGGCCCAGAATTTCATAATAAAAAAATTTTACATGCCATCTTTCAATAATTGCATTTAGAAAATGAAAACAAAGAAAGTTTACAAACCTCCTTTTACAAGCTATGGTCCCATATAATGAACCACAATTACTAGAACTATGAAAAGTGAGAGTATATAGAACTTGCTCAAGATAGGGAAAGATGGAAGGCCTGTGTTGCTGCAGCCATGAACCTTCGGGTTTAAGAAGGCTAGGGAGTTAGTTAGTTAGTTTATGAAAAGTGATACTGAAAATCTGGTGCCATCATTAATTTTTAATGTATTATGCAAAACCAGTGTAGTCATCTACTCTAAAAAAAAATAACCATTTCTAGCACACTTTGAGAAAATATTTTTGTCACTTCTTTTAAAAAAAGAAGAAAATAAGAATAATTATATTTTTGGGAGGAAATTTAAAATTTTTGCCCTCCTCTGCTTACTTCTTACTTAGCACACAGTGAGAAAAATGGTAGAACACACATGCATACCTGCAAAGGTGCAATGTTCACTGTGAAATACAATTATCTAACATACCATTAGACTAGAATTAATGGCTGCCATGAACCCTATTTTGTTTTATAGTATAGTAAAATTTACTTCTTTTTGGTGAACATCAAATGATTTTCAACCTTCACATGAAGGCAAACATGCTGAAGTACATACTACACAAAAGAAACTCCTCCTTGTAAATCACTTACTCTTGCCATATTTGGATTCAGGTATATCCCTGACACAGTTGATGAACCTGGCCAAAGGCTATCCAGATATTGTTCCTGTAAATATTACAAATTTCATTAATTTAATCTGGGTTATCTATGACAGGATATGAAACATAATAAGATAATATAGTGCTATTTCAAATGCATCTTCCTCAAGAGCTATAAACAACATGCAAGCATATTTAATTTCAGTTTCTTAAAAATTCTTGAAAAAGACATGTGAATCACCTTAAACCATTAACCCTTCATGGCTCGCAAGAGAAAAGTTACATCGATGGTAGCGCACGGTACCATAGACCAGGTTTTTTAAATTCGAGGGCTAGTCAAAAAATAATGAGTGATTTTTTTATTTACGAAATACATTAGGCAGGGTCAAGGTTGATATGGTCTTTTTGGAAGTAGTCCCCATCAAGTTGTATACACTTGGCCCAATGTGTCTGTCAGTCCTGGAAGACGTGCTGGAACCAGTCTTTTGACATAGTCTTCAGAATCACCTTCACCTTCTTCAGAACAGCCTTTGATGAGTTGAAATGCTTATCCTGCAGCTTCGATTTCAGAGGAGGGAACAAAAAAGTCACACGGAGCAAGATCCAGGCTGTATTGAGGGTGCAGGACATATTCAATGTTTTGTCGAGCCAGATATTGGGCAACAATCTTGGAAACGTTAGGGCATGCATTATCCTGGTGTAGGCGCCAACCAGATGGATGCAGCTCTGGGCGTTTTCGACAGATGTGTTCGCCAGGGTCTTTACAACTGTCATGTAATACTGCCCAGTAACTGTAGTATGCGAGGGCACTTCATGTTGATAGACCATTCAACGATAGTTGAAGAAGGAAATCACCATTACCATATTTCGCCGACGGAACAGCTTTGGCTTTCTTTGGCGTCGGAGAACTGGGTGATTTCCAGACTGTGCTCGCCTGTTTGCTCTCGGGATCGTAGTGGTGAAGCCAACTCTCATCACCAGTTATGATGGAATTCAGGTAGGCCTTGCCATGCTCCACTGCCAGATGCTGAAGCCAGTGATGTGCGGTGATGTCGACACTTGGGGTAGCAATCAGTGGCGTGCCCAAGGGAGGTTGGTGTGGGTCATAATCCTCCTTCCCCCTTTAGGGCCCAGTATTCCTAAAAATAGAATGTCAAAGAAAGGAAAGGATTGCAAAATGAGGAAGGACTACTGAAAAAAAAAAAACGTTAATCCCACCCACTTTCGAAAATCCAAAACACGTTGATTTGACAATTAAGCCAGAGATCCCATTTTCGAACCACAACCTGGGCATGGGTGTTATTTGTGTTTGTCCCTTCATCAATTTTATCGTATCATCTTGACGATTAGCCAAAAGTGTAGGAAAAGCGAAGTAAAACAAACCAAATCAAACAACCAATCAATTATTTGATTTGATTTATGCTACTTAGCGTCACTGACACATTTGGTTAATCGCGAAGATGATACAATACAATTAATGAAGATACAATACAATTAATGAAGTGACAAACAATAATAACACCCAAGCCGAGGTCGGGGTTCGAACAAGGAACTCCTGGTGTCATAACGTGCAATGATAACCACTCCCCCGCGGTTGGTTGATTTGGTGTTTAAGTCTACTTTATGTACATAAAAGCTAATCGGGACTGGACCTATAGTTTAAAGTGGGATCCGAACCACTATGTGCCTCCACCGGGTACCGATTCGAGGCCACTTGCACTCACTCCCCCACGAAGGTCGGCCGACAACAAAGATGAGTGTAAAGCTCTAACTATTCGGATGCGTGGGTATCAGTAAAGCAAACTGCGTATTTACTCAGTGGTACATAAATTTCAATTGGATTTTTGAAACACCATATTTGAATATGATTAACGTTTTTCCAAAAAATTTGCATTGCTTGATTTCCCTAATTTCTCCATCTCTCGATCTCATTACTGATGGATTCGGGCTCTAGCCCTGGCCTGTGCGTGAGTGTTCCTTTGTAACCACTCTTCATCCGTTTAATTTAATCAACGTTCATCGTTATGGCAGAATTTAGGTAAAGTGATGGAAAGGCAACGCTAAAGAAAGGGGGGAAAATACAAATAATTTCCTCCCAGTGCATCTGCAGGGCACTGTAAAATCAGGAGTCCAGAGTCCTCTGTTTATGATTGTCCCTCGTGACTTCCATAAGCTCATTAGCTACTTATCGCGATTAAATCTATATAGCTAGATGGGAGGTGGCAAAAATTCAATATATTAGAGGAGATAAACAGATAACAAAACACACTTTTTTCTACTTTCTTCAATGATATTCATTTGGCTTTTTGAGTTCTGGGATACATTTTTCATTCCAAATTATTTCATTATTCACTGCAGAGTACAACACATAGGAACAAGAATGCGAGCTCATCACGGGTTTGAATCCCGGCCTGAATTGTTCTTTGTGAGGTCCCTTCATCAATTTCATTATATAATCACACAGCCTCATTTTCGCGATAACCAAATGTCACAGAAAGGTGAAGTAAAATAAACCAAGCCAACAACAACCATTAGAACGGGCGTTTTCTTGCCCAAATTAATACATTCATATTTATGACTGTTTAACTTACCCATTTTTTTTATTGGAGGCCAAATTATTAGTATATTTATATAAAACACTACTAAAACGAGAGCGAGAGCAAATATTTGTTATTTAATCATTATATATTCCATATTTGAAAAAAAAGATAAAAGAAACCAGAACATTTTTGTCTGCACATAATACAAGCACGTTCACATTCTTATACAAATAAAACTACATCCTATATTATTGAATTTGAATTTAAAATTTTGGGTGCGTCAGCACTAAGGCTATTTTGCACCCATCACATTATACGGGTTACAGCCCCTTATCGTTACATATAACAACTTGAACGTTGCAGAACTAAAATCATAAAATATTAAAATCTTCTGACTTTCGTTAAAAGCTGAGGCTGTAAAGGGGCACTCAGCACACATAAGGACAAAAGAACAGGACAATACAAACAAAATGATACTGGCCATGGGACCAGTCGCCAGAGCCTCGTTAGTCTTCAGTCCAGGGTGTACTAATGTGGAAGTGAGGTTGACATTTGGGTATACTATGTGGAAGGTCACCCCTTACACCCCTCCTATATTATACATACATATTGTACATTTAAAAGGTTGTGTTGTAAATACAGAGAACATAAGTACTGCAGAAAATTTTCCCCTGAATTCTTTAGAGGATTTACAAAGGAATCGAAGGGAAACCAATCCCCTAACTGTCCTATAGGAGATAGACTGGAGGACCTGATACCACGGGCTTTCAACCATTGGAGCGGGAGCCGAGAGGGCAAGGGAGGTACAGGCAGAAATCTTCCCTTTCCCTTCGGGCGGTTGTTTATACCTGAAACTGGTAAGGCAGAGGAAGAGCTAGGGTATACAGCCTTGCCAGCTGATCACACCGAGGGACGAAAAGCACGTGGAAAGAAGTGTTGCATATGAACTGAGGCTTCAAGACAAATATTGTGATTTGAAAATATTTAGAGACGTGAGATTGATTGATCTATCTCTGCTAGACTAGCTACTCCTCAGTGCACATCACTGGCTGAAGCTCCCGACACACCTCCACTCTCACCTGCTTCTGTTCAGGCGTTAGCAATCTTGGCACCCATCTTGCACATACGCATGTGCAAGCGATCGTGCAGAATGGCAAACACTCTACCATGGGAAATGTGTAACACGTCCGCCAGTTTATCTATTGTTATTCAGCGATCTTCTCGAACAATGACGGCAGCTGTGTTAACCATGATCCTTCACTGCAGTGGCCGGAGAGCCTGGAACACCCTGCTTTGTGGTCGAAACACGGCCCTCCTTAAACTGTTTGAACCACCGAAATGAGGTTGATTGTGGAAGTACATCTTCGCCGTATGCCTGCTGCAACATTTCGTATGCTTCCGTGGCAGATTTCTGCAGACGGACGCAAAATTTCAAAGCTGCGTACTGCTTCTCATGAACAGACTCAATTTTCCGTATGCATGTTTTGTTTGCGCAGTGTAGTGTTGCCAAATGCATGCACATACGTGCTTGCAATTTTATCTGCAGATTCCACGAGACACATTCTTTTCTCGCAAATTTGTTTCACTGCTGCATGTTCACTGTGTGATATAAAAAAAAAATCATTCTCACTCATTTTTGACTAGCCCTCGTATGTTAAATTAATTGTCTAACGTGTCAAATCCTCAATTATTATCATTAGATCCTTTCTTTCAACATTTGAGATTCCATAAAACTATAACAGTTGAAATTTTATAAAATTATAGGAAGGCAATTTTTGTTAGTAGGGCACGGAACAGCATACTGTATTTTGCGTAAAAACTAGGTACACCTCATGGACTCAGACAGCAACGGGCTTCAACAAACCCTCCCATTCAACTTGAAGATCTTACAAACACTGAATAGAAAATCGTGGTGTAAAAGAGGAAGGTTGGAAACTCAACTATACAGATGGAGGTTATTGACAAACCAATCATTGATAAATAACAAAATGAAAACCACACACCCAGAACGACCAACGCACGACCAACGGAGGGTTAAGCAATTTAAGGAGGCCAGTCTCTAAAAAGAAAGTTTTTATTAATTGGCAAATTTATGACTAAGCAATTACTAAGTATTATAAAAAGTGATGATATTGGAATATCCCAATAAACAAAAAAAAAATATTAAAGCAACATAAAATAGAATTCTTCATAAATATCCCTTACAAGACCACCAAAGAATTCAAAGAAAAAGTTTAGTACAAATAGGCTAATTGTTACTGAATATATTCGAAATTCAAATTAGCCACCACTGAAAATCAAATCCAGAACATACTGATTATAAATAAATATGGAGAAACTAGTACTCACTTTTATCCGCGAAGCTGTTTATTCTTTTTCGATTAATTTCAGTGGCCACTGCCACCACAGTGGCCAATTTCAGTGGCCACTGAAATTAATCGAAAAAGAATAAACAGCTTTGCGGATAAAAGTGAGTACTATTTTCTCCGTATTTATATACTACCGCATCTCTCTTTTCCCAATTATGAATACTGATTATAATGCAAATACATGCCAGCAGAAACAGTGGCAATGATACAAACTAAGGCTTCAAAAGCAAGGATTTAAAAAAAGTAAGGAATCAAGATTACATGTTTATAACTATAAAAATTATAACAAAATTGCAGAATATTGCACTAAATAATAATCTTATATATATATACAGGGTGTCCCTAAAGTCTCATTACCATTACAATAAAACATGACTGAAATCACATGACATAGAGCAGTGCAGTTTTTGCTAAACATTCTACAGCTCAAAAAGTTTATTTTGTACACCAGTGCAACTCAACATGTGCCCCTGTGATTGCCCTCAGGATGTGAAGTCAATATTCCACTTTTACCCATACATACTGCAGCATATCAACCTCAACTGTTTGCACAGTGTAACAAGATCTGGAACAGGTGTTTGATATACACAATTTTTGACATACCCTCAAAGAGAAAAATCCAAGGGGTTGATATCAGGGGATTGTGCGGTCAGGTGATTGGTCCGTTACGGCCTATCCATCTCCCAGGGAGATCCAGAATATCTCGAAACATCATGAGACCAATGTGGGGGGTGCTCTGTCTTGTTGGGAAATAACGAATGGCTCCAACTCCTCCACTTGGGGGAGTAGGTACAGTTCAAGCATATCACAGTAAATTATCCCTGTAATGCTGTTCTCCATAAAGAAAAATGAATCTATTACCCTATTGTGCATCCGAGTACAAACTTTTTGAGCTGAAGAACATTTTGCAAAAAACTGCCCTCCTCTATGTCATGTGGTTCCAAAGTTATGTTTGATTGTAATGGTAACGGGACTTTAGGGACACCCTGAATATTGGATCGGTAAAATTATCAGTAATTTTACCAATAAACCAGTATACTGATATGCTTCTATTGGCCGATACTGATAAGAGTATTGATTAATCTGTTCAAAGCAAAGCAATTCTGATTAACTCTGTGCTGACGTAACAATAGACAACCAAGTTCAAGTCTTTAGCAAGCCTGCATTATTTAACCCATTTCTAACATAGCCAGGGACGGCGACAGGGGTTGGCATGGGTGGGCAAGCACCCACCCAAAAGTTCCTGTGCCCAATCAATCAAATTCAATAAGTACATATACTTGGAGATATGCGTATGAATGATTTGATAAATAAGTTTATTCTGGTGTTCATAACATGTATATTTTACTTGTGAATATTATCTATGCTAGAAATGTTCACATTTATTATCAACCCATAAAAAGCCAATTTTGTCATTAGAAAGTGAAAGTAATTACTAGAGCTATTGAAACAAAAACTGTGATCAAATAAATACTTCAATGATTAAAAACAGTTAGTAGCCTTAGGAGGCTCAAAATTATGCAGGGCATGATCAAGATTAGATCAGAATTTAGGTTGAACTTGAGGACTGCAGCTCCGAGCCTCCACATTACGTATATAAATTCCAGCCTGGGTATGGTTAAAATAATCTCCAAATAAACAAATAAAAACATCATCTTAGCGTTACTTCCTCCGGCAACACAATACATTATTTTGACTATTTAATTATTATTAGAATAATTTAATCAAGAAGACTTAGATGGGCAGGTCATGTGACACGAATGGCAGAGGAAAAAGTAGTTTACGGGATTCTTGTTGGGAAACCTGATGGCAAGAGACCAGTAGGAAGACCAAGACGAGGATGGAGGGATAACGTTTTGATGGACCTAAAAAAATTGGCAAGGATGGGAAAGATTGGATTGATCTTGAGCCGAATAGTGACAGATGAATGGCTTGTGAGTATAATATAGTTTTAATTAGCTCTGCATTGAAATTCCAGAAGTGTCCCTTTTTTACTTCATTACAATTTTTATATACCTGTTATCTTCAAATATCTATATGGTATGTGACATATCAACTTTATATTCATTCTACTAATAAGAAGAAATCACAATAATCACTACAATACTGAAGTGAATAAATTTTAATAAACCAGTTATGTATGGAGAAAGCTACAGAATTATTCAATTGCTAATGAGTGGCTTATCCTATTTAACAACCCTCATCCTACACATAAATTTTGCCACATTAATCAACCAAAAATATCAACAGAATCTGTAGATGCAGATGAAGTAAATTATAACACCATTAAGCCTTGTTTCCATGATTATGAAAAAATATAAATATGCTGACCAAGGCAGTAATTTATTTTATTAAAAACATAAACTAAACTGAAGTAAATAAAAAAAAAGTTATGTCACGAAGTATCCAGAAGACGATTTTGTTAGTTTGTTTTTAAGCCCACCTTTATGCTCCGATAGGCTAATCGAGACTGAACCTACAGTTTAATGTGTAGTCCGAACCAGTGTGCATTGTGGTTCCACCAGAGGAGGGGGGAGTCGAACACAGGACATCTTCATTATAACGTGACAGCGTTATGCCATTGGGGAAAATATATACAGAAAGATCTTGCACCAAACGTGGCATTTTATCACCACAGAAGATGCGTCCATTTTAAGAGGGCGATTGCTTGAGACAAATATTTGAGACTTTCGGAGAACAACGTCACTGTTCACGGGATTAGCTACCTCGATCCACTAGTGAAATGCTGTGCAATTGAAACTATCACCTCAACTTTCTAAGAGCTATGGACTAATGAAACTCCATTTTTGGAAGAGTAAGTTGTGGTTGATTTGTTTTATTCGAAGTCATATTTCTGCTAATTTTGATAATGACAACGATAAGGTTCAATAGTGATTAGATTAAAGTAACGAAGGGGCAAAAACAAACAAATGCTGACACTCAAAATACAAACCATCATAAATTATTACTTTGACAGTGGTTCCAAGTGCCAGGGACTCGTTGCCCTGAAAGAATAAAGTTTCCAGGGTATGCTGCACAGGATACAGGTTGACATTCTAGTGTGTTCGAAATGGTCACGCCATACAACCCAAGTCATATATGAAAAATAGATGAATTACATTGTATTACTGGCACGGTGATCAACATCTATGAATTCCTTTGTTCTAAATCATTTTGTTACCTCATAAGTATGTTCATGTAACCATACGTGTATTGATTCTCCCGCATTAGTAATATGACAGTTCAGAAAACGAATAGCAAGTTAGCTAATAATCTCTTCAATTCTGAACAGATTTTTCAATCTTACTTGTTTATTACTTATGAGTGATATTTTGTCAAAATTGCCTTTCATTAGCCTAGGAATACTTCATGGAAAATGAACAGAGAATTTGTTTTCCGTGTCTGTTTTAAATCATTCCTAATAAGACGTTCATTTTAATCCAAACATTCAGTGGCAGTGATTACCCCGCCACATTTTTCCCCCTCACTATGGCCTCTTTATGCTAAGCCTTTTCTACCAAGAAAAAGTATGTTGTCCTTGCCCCTCAAATGTTGGCACCCAATCACCGCTATTACAAACATTCAGATAGTTTTCTCAGTTGTACAAACCTTGTAAGCTAAGAAGAGTGACCCCCAAGGAGTAAGAAAACTCTTTCAGTCAAAATGCATACGATAAAAATACTACGCTCAGGAACATGCATTTAAATTACAAGAAACTTCACAATTGTCTACCATCGCACTTTCTATCATTGTCGCCGAATACATAAAATCAAGTATGTGCCTTGTATTTGCAACACAAGCTTAAACCTAATTCACATCTATTTCACTGTATTAACATGCATGAAATAATGTGATTAGAATGTATGGCTGTGAGACAAAGCAAAAGGAAATGGAACAAGATGCGACAATAGATTAGAAAAGAATAAAGAGGAAAACAAGAAAAGGAAAGGGAAAAGAAGTAAGAGGAAAATCGGGAGTGTACAAGAGAGAGGGATACATACATCTTACATAAACATATATACTATATATGGTCTTACATTTATACTGCCCACCCTAATCTATCAATAAGGAGATTCTACCCACCCGGTCGAAAATTTCTGGCTCTGCCCCTGAACATAGCTCATCTCCTGAGTGCCCCAAAATTAAGTATTATACTCACTCTTGAAACTGCTCCAGATGGTCCCCTGTGTAGTTCTGTCTGAAAAATTAGTCAATACATTAATTATACAAAATATCCTCTACAGCAATTTCAATTTTCACAGAAATCCATATTTTTTACTGCTCTTTTGATGTAAGAAGATTTGAAAAAGTATACTTTCAATGAGTATATTTAATTAAACAGCTCTAAAGAGAATAGTCAAGTGAAAATTATTTACTATAAATCATTATTTATAAATTATTACAAATTGGCTTCTAATAAATGGTTAAACAATTGTGGGAATCAGGTCAAATGCAATTTGTAAAACTGAACCATTGGTAATATAACTTCTTTGCTTTTACAATTTCTATAGAACAGCAGGAGCCATTTTAAAGTGGAAAGAAACAACAATGTAAAATAATAAAAGACCTCATTTCATTCTAATTTCATATCTGGAAACATTGCATTATGGGTTTCTGGTCCCTTTGTTAGTAACTTTAATAACAGCATTCTTAGGAAATCCATTGTCACCCAGCAGAACCACAATTGATTCTACGTAATACCTGTTGTGTTCTATAAGGACTGCACCAAGACATTTTTTTAATATGTTACAGAATCACAACAAAGGGACACAGAGACTCTGAAGTACCAGAATATTAAACATACAATTTATATTTTACTAGAATAACAAATTATGAACTTACTAGAGGAATATTTGATCTGAGAGCAGACTCCTGTACTGGTTGATTCCATGCGCTCAATCTATCTTCAAATTGTACCTGAAATATAAAATAAATTACAATATTTTCTAGAACAAAGGTTTACATTTGCACAAACTTAGGGAAATTTCAAGATAAATTCTGAATATGGTTTAAAAATTGCAGTATCTTTACTTCTTTTGATTGTTTTACAATGAAAAGGAATGATTTTTCATAAAACAAAGCCAATGTTTTGCAAACATACTACAAATTCAGAACATGTAAAAATATTTTTCTTTGCAGCTACTAAGTGGTTTCTCATTCATGTATAATGATATTAAAATTTTACTACTGTACATGATTTAATGTTTTGATTGATTTATCTTGTTATTTAGCAACACTTATACCACTTTTGGCTAATCACGACAATGAGGATGAGTGATGATATAATGAAATTTATGAAGGAACACTAACAAAGAACACCCATTTCTAGGCCAGGATTCGAACTCGGGATGATTTAATGTATTTCATGCACTTGATGTTAGCCTTGGCCTCCATTTCATATACCTCCAAGTCATTTCTGTTCACAAATTTGCAGTCTAGTATTCAGACAGATTTCATGTGTTTGTGAAATACGTGACTAGAAACATATTAATCAGTTGGTTGTCTGATCTATTTATAAATAGCATGTAATGCAGTGCAAACTTTTGAGACATTTTGTTATTTGTATAAGCATTGGCAATTATCTAAATATGTAGTTCAGATTTCAGACAAAACTTATGCAGTCACCTACTTACATATATTAATTAAGGAGGCTAATGAATCGTTTGTGTTATTCAAAATAACATTTGTAATGCCATGTTGCATCAGAATCGATATTAATTATCGACATTGGTGAAATTGCACGTCAGAACTTTAAACATACACCCAATGGCAAAAGAAACAGTAGGCGAATTGTCCACCACCATTTTCATTCGGTCTGTATTACACAACGTGATGACAATGAATTGAAATAAAGACTTCAATAATTAGAGGGCAATACCGGCTTCGAACCAACATAGTTTCATTCTTTAAAACAACAAAGTATGTAGAATAAAAATGTAATGAAGATAGTGATGGACAATTTGCCTACTATTTAGCTTTGCCGTTGACTGTACCAATTAGAATTTCATATTGGTTAATCCATAATATATACAACAATCAACCTCTGCAGGCGGACAGAGATCAAAACTGTGAAAACTCTGGAATTAAAGCAGATACAATAGTACAATTTAGATTTTTCAGCAAAAAATGCAGGCTCGACCAGGACATGAACCTGGGTCTCTGGCATACTGTGCCATTGCTCTACCACTGAGCTATCGAGCCAGCTTGGCTTCACCTGATTTTTTTGCTGCCACTGTGTGGAATCGTCTCTGTTAGTGCTACCACAACAGGATCTGTTGCCTTTGAAACACTGTAGACTTCGACATTGCCTGGTTCCTCCCAGCATAGATATGTCAATTCATTAAATTAAGCACCTGGTAGAGTCTGCATTTTTCGCGGAAAAATCTATGTAGTACATCTCCTATGTCTGCCTAATTTAATGAATAGTACAATTTATATTATAAAACTTACAAAAAAAATCTTGAATAAATAGTAAAAAATGAAAAAGTGAAATTCAAGTATTGGTCACAAACATTCCATCAAGAAAGAACTGTTATGTTTACTTACAGCATGTGATTAGTCATTTATTCTTACAGTGTTAAAGATCAACGGTATACAACTGAGTTGCATGCATGTAAAACCTCATTACAAGAAGAACAGTTGTGTGTGTGTGTCACAAAAGTGTTCATGGTAAAATTTCTGTATGAAATGGTTTGTAAGAATAAAAATTGATGATATGCACATGGCAAAATAGAAATTAATATTTTTATTGGTTACTTACTGTACCAGTTTTCCTAGCCCCAGGAAATCCCTGAAAAAGACAAAAACCTTCGTTAAACAGTATATTTATTTGTATTAAAATTAAACTTTAATTACTTACATCTCTGGAAACAAACTGATAAAAGATAATGTATATTCACAAACTTTCTAACTAAAATGTTGTTTTTATTGGAAATACCCTTTCACTAAACATTCTGTATCTCAAAATGTTATTTCTTTTGAGATCTGTAGGAAGTGGGATGAAATACTTATAAAATGTGCAACGTGCACTTTTTTCTTTGTTCAATCCATCTGCCACCATCCAGTACAACTTGTCTTTTTTTCATTGGACTTCAAGGACAGTTTACTTTCTCTTGGTAGACAAGGCTTAGCATTAAGAGGCCATAGTGTGGGCAAAAAAGAGGGCTAACTGCTCCCCACACCCCCCTTATTGCCACCACTGGATGTATGCATGATCGAGGAGAGGGGTGTCTTTTTTCTTTAACTGTAGCCTGATCGTATCTCTTCCAACATGATATTGCTTCCATATAATAATATCAACTTTTAGAAGTTGTCAGGCAGAAAGAAGTACACATCAGTTGTAACCATGAATCTATGCATATACATGGGATTTTTTGAGGCACCAGGCTTCAAACCAAGATCATAAAGAGAAAAACCTTAATCAGTGTTGTATTGTGTGGGTATGTGGATGACTACATGCATTATCCTGGAGGATGAAAAGTAAGAACCTTGAAAATTTTAAAGTGGAAAGGAGTATCTTTATGATCTTATCTTATATTTTTAACTTCAAAAAAGGTTAGTATTTCATAATCAAATGAATAAGTTCATAAAATTTCAGAGTCACGTTAGTTGATAACTTTTATTTTTATATTATATACAATAGAATGTATCATACCGAGGATATATAATTGCTAAACTCCATGATATAATTACTGAACTACTGTTTAAGGCCTTTGAGAGACATGACCTGCCAAGTAATTTTGGCTTTTCATTGGACAGTACACACTTCCACAGAGGTGGATCCAGAGTGAGTCCCAGCCTGGGTAATGTTGATGTTGTTTCAGTAACACTTCATCAATTTAATCTAATTCTGATTTTCAGGATTAACCAAAACTCCCAGAAAAGTGACATAACAAAAACAAAGAAATACAAAAATAGCTCAGAAAGCTGGCGTCAGATTGTATCTTCAATATCAGGCTTGTTTAATGTTTTCTGATAGCTGCATGGTAAGCTAATGTGTGTAATAGGACCTTTCTTCTTTCATAGAGATTGTCATTCAATTTTTTCACCAACAGAAGAATACCTGTGCGAAGGGATCAGGACTTTCAGTTCAGAAAGTTCAATGGGCCTCCCCAATGATGTAGTGGTACCATTGTCGTCTTGTAATCAAGGGGAGGCATATAGTGGTTCTGATCCCACTTACCCTTTCTGTGCATAAAGTGAATTAAAAGCCAAAACTCAAACAAACAGAAAGCCCTATTGCAACTTGATGTTATCTTTCTATGCAGCAAGCTGTGCAGTCATAACAGAGCTCTTAATAAAAGTCAAACAAATAACTTAATGGGAGTAGAAGCATAATAAACAAAGGAAGGTAATCCTGATCAAGTTTGAAATATTAAGCTACAGAAAAACCTCGTTAATCTGGACCCTGATAAGCCAGATTTCACTTAATCCGAACAGAGAAAAGCCCCCCTCCCAAAAGAAGCAGAATGCAAGGTTTTAAATGTGGCTAGAAGTCAACAAGAGAACTTGCCAAAGAAAAGGCAGTCAACCACTGATGAAATTCTGTTTCCCGCAGACTTTGTACTGTACTGTATAGTGTATAGGGCTATACCCTTTAAATACATCACAATAAACGTGTTTTGTTGTTATAAATAGAGTTTTAATGCACTTTCTACTGTTATTTTAGGTTATTTCAGTTAATCCGGACTTTCGTTAAATTGGTCAACTTATCCCCCCAATTAGTCCGGATTATCAAGGTTTTACTGTATTTAATTAAAATTTGTGAGTGTAAAGATCTTTGTTAAGAGCTTATTTAAGTAATTTTAACAGCTCAAGCCCTGTCAACCTCTATAGAAAACACATTATTGTTCAGTGCATTTTTAGCCTGATGTAAAGCTGCAACACTACTTCACGGAACTTTCATGCTTGTTTTATTTGTATTGAATTAAAGAAATCAATACAACCATGCTTTTTTTACACTCACTATTTTTACCATCTAAATCTATTCATGGTATTCTTCTATTGCTTCAGTCCATTTACCTTTCGTGTAATTTGTGATCCTGTTAAAGAGATGAACTGTTTACTTTCACCTTTTCCTTTGATTGTTGTAACAAAAGCGAGCTTGTTAACATTTCCCTGTGAGGAAAAGAACATCAACAAAATAGTGAGAATTACAAGAACAAAAAAAAAATACATAAGGTAATGAAATTAATATTAATTAAACACTAGTGATTGAAAGCACGTGAGAACTTGAAGTTTTAGTAAAATAATGTTTTTGGTTGTTGGTAGAACTTGCATGGTAGAAAAGAAAGAAATTACACTTCAAAACATAAGACTGTGAGGTAGAGTCAACTAACGTTAGTTTCAATCTTCAAAATTTGCATAAGTATCTTACATCGACCATACATAAATATTTCACAATAGTTTCTATCTGTTTTTGTTCTTATTAAAAAAGCATAAGACAACAATCATCTCAAAATACAGTAATAATAATAACAATATGTCAGAGACATTCATTGAACTTGGTACCTGGGCAGAAGTTGAAGTTTGGTAAATGTAATAAGTTGTGTGTGTACACAAATTAACATATTTAAATTTATAAACTTTATGATTAGTGCACCCTATATTACTCAAAATACATAGATTGCGGCATTGGTTATGCAACGAAAATACACAACTAAAAGTAAACTTTGTGGCACAACAGTCCTTGAAGGCTAAGGCCAGCTTACCAAGAGGCTTTTCATTGGATTGTGAATGTTCAACGCATAGAGTTCCATTGTCACTGTTTTCTGGCTTTCAGTGCCAAAGTTCACTACTATTGCTCTATGATTGTCCTCACAGTTAGTGTAGATCGATCCCAATATTTTCAAATTTCCACAGGAGTATTGAACCAAAATTTTAACCATTTTATTGAAAAATATAATTTTGTAAAAGCTGAATTTTACTAATTTACGTGTAACGTTACTTGAATTATGGTTATGATTGTCTCTTCCTAATCACTTCTATGAGTTTATTAACCATTTTTACCTTTCCTAACAAATGTTAGAAGCTATAAAAGTGTGCAAAAATTGATAGAAATGTCACGTAATTTCTACAATAACATTAATTATTTTATTTTTCAGTGCAAAGTTATTACAGTGCACATACACACATTTATGTTTGTATGCTTAACTGTATTGATTAGCTGTCACATTTGCAAACAAGAGATGATTAGCATATTGAAACAAATACTACCAAATTGAAAGAAGGAGAGATTCTTTGTTATTTACATATAATACTTTCCATACTAGTAGACCTAGTGCCCGGGTTCTAAGCCCTCATTTGGGGCTCGAATCATCATGTGGGGCTCAGTGTTGCCAACTCACCCCACGAAAATTTCACCAACTGATATTTTGAAGCCTTTCACGGTGTATGTTAACCTCACAAGCAGTGTTGCCAACTCGGGCGAGGCGTAGCTTTTTATGGTGTATGTTAACCTCACCAGCAGTGTTTCCAACTCGGCGTAGCCTTTCACGGTGTATAATTTTTTAGCTTTTTTTTTGTGTGTGAGTGTACATGTGTTCGGGCGAGGCGTAGCCTTTTACGGTGTATGTTAACCCCACTAGCCTCAGCGTACATGAGAGTTCTGAATTTTTTTTAAGCTGGAATCATTATTTGAGGCTCGTCGTAGCTTTTTATGATGTATATTTTGAGGGCAGAGTTGGCAACACTGTGGCCTATTACTGTAGCTTTTTATGAGGGGGGTCTATTGCCCTCTGTTTACATCTGGCAACACTGCCGTAGATTGACAGTGTTGTTAACCTACTGGGTTTTTTTTCACTGTAAATTTTCATCAAAGGACCTGAGGGGTCTATGTATTTTTTATGTCTGGCAATACTGTTGGGGGCCTAGTGTTGGCGACACTGTGGGTTTTTACTGTAGCTTTTTATGAGGGGGGGGTCTATTGTCCTCTGTTTATATTTGGCAACTCTATTGGATGTTTTTTTTTTGAGGCTTGGGTTTTGCCAACCCATCCGAAGAAAATTCCACTATATGATCTTTCACTCGCTAAGCTAACCTACAAATAGGAATTGGCAACACTGACGAGTCTTGAATTATCATTTGAGCCTCGAATCATCATTTGATGCTCGAAAATCATTATTTGAGGCTCGAAATAATAATTCGAGACTCGTCGGTGTTGCCAACCCACTCTACAAAAATTCCACTATATGATATTTTGAAGCCTTTCACGGTGTATGTTAACCTCACAAGCAGTGTTGCCAACTCGGGGGCGAGGCGTAGCCTTTTATGGTGTATGTTAACCCTACCAGCAGTGTTTCCAACTCGTCGTAGCTTTTCACGGTGTATAATTTTTACACGCGCGCGCGTGTATTGTGACGAATGCACTCTCTCATCCTTGAAGGATGAATGCATCTTATCGTAATTTTCCAACTGTGGGACCAAATATTTATATATCGTGATTTTTGTAAACCTTTTTCGGGAACAATGTGTCGCACACACACGCGCGCGCGTGCGCCTGTATTGTGACGCAAGCAAACAAAAAAAAAAAAAAAAACACTTTGCCTGTCATTACAAAAAAAACTTTGACCGTATTCTTAAATAACTAACAAGGACAATGAATCTTTTTGGCTTCCGCAAACAGATCAACATGGAGACTGCACCGCCAAATTTCAATAACCTTTTACCTTCCGTGTTATCTAAACTCAATGGTTTACTGATTGTTCATCTCAACAGCATTTGGACGAAACTGAATGACGATGTGGGCAAGATGTTTTATGTTTTTAATAACAATTTACATTTTTACGAAATTCCGATCGACGGGAAACTTCAAATCACCGTGAATCCGGAAAACGCAGGCGAAATCAAAATTTCTACCGGCAAGAATATTTTTCGAATCAAGCACGACAAGATGCTTTCTAACATTACGTACGATGTTTCTGCAGGAGATTATCTTTACATGGAACTTCTCGGAGATTACGACAAACGTATTCCTCTCTTTGTAGAATTACGAATCGTTTATCCTATTATAAATAACCGTTAACCAAAAATGCCTAACGACATTTTCGGCAACACCAAGCGTGTAGACCACGCAGAAGAGATTCTCATGTTGGACATTCGAGTTAAGAAGTTGAGGACCGATTTGATTGCTTTGCAGGAGACCTTAAACAAAAGTTTAGAGTCGGAAATCGCTACGCTCCAAACGCAATGTCTCGACCCCATTCTGAAAATCGATTCCGAACTGAAGACGCTGATAAAAAATTATGTCGACGTACCTTCTTACGACAGCGTTCAAAATATACAGTTGAGCGTGGATTCGCTTCAAAATGATTTGGCCAAATTACAGCAATTTCAATCGAAAAATGAAGATTTGGAAAAATTGAAACTCGAAATCGAAGAACGAACTTCCGCAATCGAAAAGAATTTCTCCGAACTTCAAACCGTCGTGAACGATATAGACGCAGAACGCTTACATGTCGTCGTTTCCAAATTACAAGAAGAATTCACCAGCACGTTGGAAGAAATTAAATCCAAGTTGCAGACTTTGGAAGATACAATGACGAACCTACCATCGTCGGACGAACTGCAGGTCATCGGTAAAAGCGTCGCGAACATAAAAATTCAATTGGAGGCCTATCAAGATTTCGAACACATTCAAACCACCATCGCTACGCTTCAGGCGTCCTTGGAATTGATCAACGAAGAAATTAAAAATATTCACGCTGAAGCAAGAGCGTTGACGAGCATTCAAGACACGTTGAGCACGGTTCAGCAGAAGATCGAATATTTAGAAAATTTGAACGTCGAAACGAATCTTGCTCATTTTCATCACGTACTCGACAACATACAGGGTGACTTGGAATCGTTACGGACGAGCGTACCTTCGAGCGAAGATTTGGAAAAATTGAAAACGGCGGTGACGGCACTATCCGATTCGAACGACATCAAAAGTTCATTGAGCGATCTCGAGAGTAGGGTGGCCAATCTCCCCACCTCCAAAGAATTGCACGCTTTGAAAAGAAACATATCTCGAATGCTGAAACGACTAGAAACGGAAACGGCGAACGTGGAACAGATTCGAGACGAAATCAGTTCGCGGGTGTCGACGCTGCCCACTTCGCAGAGCGTCGCCGATCTTCACACGCAGTTTACAGAGATGCGAAGCATCGTGAACGATCTTACCGAGAAGAGCTCGAAATTGAATCAAGTCGAGAACCTTCAGAACATCGTCGTCAACATCAGAGATCAAGTTGGAGTGCTGGAATCCACGCAGGAATCGACGCTGGCTTCTTTCGGTGCCAAGTTGCAAGAACTCAACGAAAACTACAAGCAGTAGAACGTGGAAGTGAAAATCAAACCGTCGTTTTCTGCCGTAACGGATACCATAATCGAGAATTTGCTGCCCATCGAAAATAAACTCGGACAAGTTCACAGTAATCTGCTCGGCGTCGACACTAAATTCGCTAAACTGCATTCTCTGCAAGCCATCGAAATCAACAGCGTACCCAATCAACAGAGAATCTCCACGTTCGTCGAAGGTAACAAACTGTACATGTTGCATCCTTATCATCCGTACTACAAGTTTCTCCTCGATGGCACGATTCAGATAAACGAATTTTCGTACTGGTCTCACGGTAGAAAATCTAGCGTTCCCACCATGACTTTGATATCGAATCGTGGTGTCCAGAAAGCAGGAAACATTCCTCTGGCACGTTGGAACGAAACGCGCAACATATATGAAATACACGAAGACGAAGATCTTACCGTTTTCGACGTGAGTGCCGGCGATAAGCTGATCATTCAAAACACGAGCGAAGTGCCACCCTCTTTGAATCCCATCACGCTTGTGCTTCTCTTGAAACGTAATCTCTAAAAAAAATGTCTAGGCAAGCCATCGTCGAAGAATTGCATAAACCTGCACGCCGTAACTACGAACGTTTGGCTGTGGTAACCAAGGGCATCGACGACCTCTGGCAAAGTGACCTCGTGGAGATGAGCAGTGGCAATTTGAAAAACGTACATAAATTGAACAAGGGCAACAAGTACCTTCTCACCGTCATAGACACGTTTTCGAAATTCGCATGGGCTCTACCTTTAAAGGCGGAAACGGGAACATGCGTCACGGAAGCATTCAAATTAATTTTTCGCGAAAGCGGTGGCAGACAACCACGGTTTCTGCAAACGGACAACGGTAAAGAATTTTACAACGCCGTATTCCAAAAGTTTATTCAAAAACACAAGATTCAACATTATTTGACCTTCAGTCACATCAAAGCCAGCATCGTGGAAAGATTCAATCGAACCTTGAAAACACACATGTGGAAACGATTAACGCTTCGGGGAAATTACAAATGGGTCGACATCCTGCCGGAACTCGTCGACACCTATAATGATACGGTACACAGAACAATAGGCATGAAGCCAGCCGACGTTACCAAGTCCGACGAGCAGCGTTTAATTTCTACAGTTTACTGTCCAAAATACACACCCACGACAAAAAAAGCTAAATACAAAATTGGAGACCAGGTGAGGATCAGCAAATTCAAACGCACCTTCGAGAAGGGATTCACAAAAAATTGGAGCACGGAACTCTTTACGGTGGTTCGAGTTCTACCCGGAAACCGACACACGTATATAATAAAAGATAGTAGCGGCGAGATTTTGAAAGGAAGATTTTACGAAGAGGAACTCTCTAAAACGAAACACCCCGACACGTACCTCATCGAGAAAGTATTGCGTAGGAAAGGTGACAAACTGTTTGTCAAATGGCTGGGACTTCCGGAAAAGAGTTGGATCGACGCGAACGAAGTGATCTTGTGAGTACGTGGAACGTGGTGAAGCGTCTACCGGATCCGGAAAGTCAAACAAGAAAAAAAAAGAACGGTGAGTTGCTTCCCGACAGCATCCGCTGTCTGATCGTAGGTCCTTCGGGGTGTGGGAAAACGACACTGCTCGTGGACAATTTTCTCCTCGCACCGAATTGGTTAGATTGGAAGAACAGGCACCTGTACGTGTTCTCGAAAAGTTTGGAGCAATCCAAATACCAGCAACTGATGAAACTGTACGATGGTCTGGACATTGCAACGTTCGCCTCGGAAATAAAACCACTCGACGATTGTCGTGAAAATTCAGTCGTTGTGTTCGACGACGCCATCCTGGAAAATCAAAATGAAATTCGCAACTTTTTCACGCAAGGTCGTCACAAAGGAATGGATTGTTTTTACCTAGCTCAAACGTTTTCCAAAATTCCAAAACAGTTAGTGCGCGACAACGCTAATTTCATATGTTTGTTTCGTCAAGATCACACCAACCTCAAGCACGCGTACGATGACTACGTAGGCGGAGACATGAACTACAATCAATTTTCGGAACGCTGCTGCTCTACTTGCTGGAACGGTGACGATTTCGGATTCACGACGATCGACATGACGAGGAAACCCAACGACGGAAAATACAGAAACAAAATCAACGATTTTCTAAACGTTGCAACGTTGTGAGAAACGACGTGTATAAATAACGTCATGACGAAACGAAAAATCGAAGACGAAAATCTCAAGCTTCGCGATTACCTCGCGAAACGCTTCAAAGGTTGGAAATCCGAGAATCGCGGATTCTACGAAGAGAAGAAACGTCAGGATCAACCTGTGATCGATGCCATCAGCGGTCTAGGTAAAGAAATTAAAAGTGTCACGGAACAAAATAAAAATTTGATCAACGAACTCGTACCGCTCGCAGCTAAAAGTTACGCCGTACCCACGCCCATTTCGAGCATTCCTTCGACGCCGTTCGAACTGAAGGATGCACCGGCACGACGTCGAGCCATAGGCAGCACGTCGTCTTCGGATAAAATCGAGTTGGGACCTTTGGCACGAGACTACCTGAGCACGGGGAAATTCGACAAGGATGAAGTGTTCGGATTGTATCCCAGCATGGAAACCAACGAAGGCGGTGGTGTGGTGTGGAAGATTGGGAAATCGAAGGTGACCTTCGAAGGCAACGACATTAAAGTCAATTTAGGCGACAAGGATAGTTGGAACAGGTATCCGGGTACGGTGGGACTGTGGGAACTCGTCGCCAAAAAGCAGCCGAAAGATTACACCGACGAAGATTACCAAAGTTACAAGGAAATTCTGATCATGACGGATGCCTTGTACCAGAACAACGACGCCTCGCAGAATAGGGTGAAATCGAGCAGCGGCGAGAAGTACAGGAATCTCATCAAACCGATTTGGAACCAGGTCAAAACAGGCAGCGGCGTCAAACGCTACAACACGTTACCCAAGGAATTCGTTTGGGTGGACGACGTTAGGAAACTCGTGGACCGATTGTTGGTGATAGCCGGCGAAGAGAATGCAGGCAATCGTAATTTCTACAACGAGAAGGTTGGCATCGTGGACATGATCAGCACGAAACTTTCCAACTTCATCGTGAACGACGACAAGGGCATAGGTTACCTGATCAAAATCATCAACACGCTGCCTCCGAAATTTTGGAACGTGGCCGAAGGAAAGGGACTCGTGAACGACATCATCAACAAGTTACCTTTCGAGATGCATCTACCTGGCTACCAGTACTGCGGACCGGGTACCAAACTCGAGAAAAGATTGGAGAGAGGAGACAAGGGTGTGAATCCGTTGGACGCGGCATGCAAAGATCACGACATCGCCTACAACACCACGCAGACGGATCTGGACGCACGTCACGAAGCAGACAAAAAATTGGAACATGCAGCTTTCGAAAGGTTCGTGAGCAGAGACGCATCGTTGGGTGAACGGGTCGCCACACTGGGTACCACCATCGCCATGAACACGAAACAAAAATTGGGGTGGGGTATATAAATAACATGCCGTAAAAAAACTACACAAGAAAAAATCTCAGAATATATATATAAATAACATACCGTGAAAATAACACATAGAGCATCAACATGAAGCCCAAGGGTGTCGTGTACCAGATACCATACTCCAATCTTAAAAATCTAGGTGCTCTCGATGGGTTACTCACCAAGAAACAACGCGAGAAGAAACGTTCTTGCTTGTCGAAAGGACACGGAATGAAATTACTGCTCAGCACACCTCAATTGAAAAGATTGCAGAGTTCGCGGAAACAGCAAAAGATCGGAGGTTTCATATTCAGCATCCCCGCCATCCTGGCAGCATTGGGGGCCGTGGGAAGTTTGGCCGGCGGAAGTGCCGCCATCGCGAAAACCGTCATCGACTCGAAGAAGAACAAAGCGGAATTGGAAGAACAGAAACGTCACAACCTGGCCATGGAGAAGAAAGGGGGGAAGGGCGTGATGAAGAAGTTTAAAAAAAAGAAACAACAGCACTCACCAACCGAGACATTGAATCTCTGATCGGACCGTTACGAATCAAACACTTCAGAGGAGTTTTCATGTCCGACTCGTTACCTTCAAGCGTTAAAAAAAGAGAATGCGGAGTAGTCAACTTGGACGGTCAAGAAAATCCAGGCACGCATTGGATATGTTACCACAAAAATGATGATAAAGCATTCGTTTTCGATTCTTTCGGAGGTGTTCCACCTACAAATTTAATTCATTATCTGAAAACGAACAAAACCTCTATATACTACAACGACGAACGCATTCAAAATTTCGGAGACGTGAACTGCGGCCATCTCTGCCTCTCCGTGCTCGCGTTTCTCTCTAAAATAAATAACCCTACGATCGAGGATTTCCAGAAAGCATTGTGGAACCTCAAACAACATCACTAGGATGGGCGTGTTCCATCTCACGAGCAAATCTTCAATCTTGAAACTCACGCTGCACGACGACATCGTCTATCCTAAATCCGTGGCTCTGCGTGCATTCTACAGCATGTACCTCATACCTAATGTTACGCATCACAACAACAAAATTAGCGTCGGAAGCGAACACATCGTCGTCACGCCAGGACAATACAATCTTTCCACTTTGCAAGCTCAATTACCCAAAGGCACATACCTTTCTCAAAATTCGGTCACGCACAGAGTGGAAATCCTATCCGCGACGGAGACCATGGACCTGGGCACCATGGGAGAACTTTTAGGTTTCGAGAACAACCACCCAAAACTCGAAGCTGGCATCAAGCACGTAGCAACCAACATTCCTAAATTCTTGGCCATAGAGACTCTGAACGTACACTGCAACGTGGCGGAAGGTATGATCACGAAATCTTCGGACGGATTATTAGGAAGTCACAAGCAGACGGGAATCATAGCCACTTTCAAACCAAGTTCCGAGTTCATGGAACCGATCATCTACACGCCCTCTTCGCCGATCTATTTTCCAGTATGTCGCAACCGCATAGACGACATAGAGTTGGTGGTGACGAACGAGAAAGGAGACGTGGTGGATTTCGCAGGTGCCACTACGACAGCCATCGTGGAGATCAACGTATAATAAATAACCATACATGTAAAATGGAGCAAATCGAAAGTTACGAATTGCAATCTTTCCCTCCCAACCGTCGCACGTTCGCCAATCTGAACGAAGCGAACAGGGAGATCGAATACGACGTGGACGTAGGCGACGGGTTCATTCATCCTCACAGAGCGGACCTCTACCTTCAATTCGACGTGGTGAAGAAGGAAAGCGGAGACGCGTTTCCTGCAGCAGCAAACTTGATACTCGTGGACAACTTCGTGCCTCACCTGTTCTCGCAGGTGGAGGTGAGGAAACACAACACCGTCATCGACAGAATAGATTATCCAGGCATCACGTCGACGGCAGTGGGAACGTTGAAATTATCCAAAACGGACGCAGCGTACTACCAGGCCGGGGGATTCGAAGCCGGGACCAAAATATCGACGAGAAGTCACACGGTGCTTTTTCCCATGCGTCTGCTGCCTGGTTTCTTCTCGGACTACAAGGAGATCATGTGGAAGGGAGGACTGAGGATCACGTTTCGAAGAGCGGCCAACGACAACGACGCACTGATGCGATACGCTACTTTGGGTCCGGACGGCACCACGCCGATAGCCAACACTTTACCCGAAGCAGCGAAATGCGTCATCCGGAGCATGGAATTGAGAATGCCGGTGGTGGAATACGAAACGAACTACGCCCTCAAGTACAAAGCGGAGATCTTGAAAAGTCCGCAGGTGCCGATTCACTTTCACGGTTACCAGTGCGTGCAGAAGATGGCGTCGGGAAGTCACATGGAATTCGACGTGACGACGCAGTTCAACAACATACAGTTCGACATGCCAGATTTCGTCGTAGTGCTTTTTCAGACCGGGAGGGACAAGAATCAGGAAAAAGATTCCAGCAAGTTCGACGACTGCAAGATCAAGAACGTTTATCTGAAGAACGGTAGGAACGAAGTGTTCCCGCGCGAGAATTACAACCTCGACGTGACCAAAAACGATTACCTCAAACTTTACGAAGCTTACACGGCTTACAAACGCGTGACCGAGGGAAGCGTGGACGTGTACTACGCGCCCGGCGAATTCAAAGCACGGAGACCCATGACCGTCATCAACACCACGAAAAGAAAGCAAGTGGTGGTCAACGATCGCACCAACATCAAGATTGTATGCGAGTTCCACGATGCCTTGCCTGCAGATACTCTGTGCAGTGTCATTCTTATTGCAGAGAAAACATTTGTGTATGACGTCAAGAATGAAAGAGTGACTGAACAGTTTTAAATAAATAAAAAAAAAAATAGCACACAATAAGAAATGTGGAATTTTATATATATAAGTACAAATTGCAATTAGTAGTTTCCAGAAGTTTAATTTTGCTGTGCCATGCATGCATGTAATCGAGGAAGTGGAAGTAAATTAAAATTGTTTTTTTTCGCATTGCCTATTATTTTTTGTTACACTCTGGGCAGGCCTTACTAGTTTGGAGGCGATAGTGGCCCCACGGAAGTGTATGGACCCCACATTCAAGAATACACCTCTTGTCGTCGTGTGCATCCAGAGCAACTTTCCTGACAATATTAGTTGTAAGCACATGATCGACGCTTTGGATACGATGCTCTTTTTGTAGAATAGGCGATTTTGTTCTGAGGCACTCGAGGTAATCCTCAAACTTGAGGTGCTCCCGAACCACTTGCCTACTTACACCCTTTGCCTTTTTTGTTACAGAACCCTCAGCCCGGATCGCATAGGCTTTGGCACGAAGTCCAGCAAACTCCACAATCACATCCCCGTCTTTCTCGTCCTTGAGTTTGCCGGGTATTTTTTTGTTCCGGGGCAGAATTCCATACCGGTTTAGCTGGGGATAGCCCGATGTGTCGAAGAGCTTGACAAGAGCTGGAACTTTGGCTATATCACCATACGCATCGGCCGTGCGAACATGGTACACCAAGCTGTCTGTGTCTGTGTAGAGGAGCGAGATATTGTGGTTGTAGTGTGCACGTAGTATGCCGTAATATGTCTCGAACATGCACAACTTGCTCAGATCCAAAACTGCAGCTCCCACATAGATGGGCTTGTTGAGTAGCACCTTGCCCCGGTTCATGTGAATCAGAGACATCTGTTCGTTGTAAATTGTTCGAGACCTGAACAGCGGGCTTGCAACAAGTCGACGACACTGTGTTTTCTTCGTCACCAACCTCACATCAACGCGATTTCGCACATTCTCCATGGTCTTCCCAAATACCGCATTGTTCATTAATTTGAAAAAATCGCGATCAAGTTCCGAAGTGGCAGCAGTGCGATGGTTGGTGTTCAGTTCGATGTACGGCTTCAACCATGGAGACTGCCTGAACAAGAGCACGTCGTAAACTGCTTTGACCGAGACCCCTTGCTGCATTAACCACTGGAGGTTCCGGTAGTGTAGAACATAACGCTTTTTGGGCTCCAAGTCCATGACGAGCTTCGGTTGATCCGAGCCAGGTGGACACTTGACTTCCGGAGCAGGCGAAAGGTCACAGAATGTATCCTGCAGCTTCTCGGGGAAGTCAAGGTCCACCTCGGCAAAAAACCCAAACTCGTCGCACTCTTTTTCGATGTCGTGGTATAAAGGATCAGCCCACTCAAACTGTCCTGTTGGGAGTGGCTGCATCATGGAGTGCCCGTAAAGATTATTCACATCAGTGTACATGATGTAGCTTGATGGTTGGGAGGGGTCGTAACCAGTGGCCATGTGGTGATTGTTGGCGTGTGCGAAGCGTTGCGACACTTGGACCATGCCGCCCCGGATAGCTCTCTCGATGAAAAGCATGATATCATTATCGGAGATAAGTGAAAGTTTAACTTTAGTCAGCAGGAGCATGGCCGACCATGCCAGTCCAGGAAGGCTGTAAAAATATACAGGGTCCAGGTTGTAAATGTTTATCGCAGTTGCCCGAAACGCCTGGAACACATCGGCAAGAAGCGTCACATCAAGCTTCAGGTATGCATCGTGGTAATCACCGAAAGTTCGGCAACCCAACTTGACCCACATAGACTGAGCATGCTTGTACTCCTCGTCGGTAATACCAGAACCTCTCAGCTGGCTGTAGAACTTATCCTGGGGAGGCAGCAACTCTTCTTCGAACTTGGAAGGGTCGGTGACGTACTCGTAGGGGTAGACCCCTTTACGTCTGATGAGTGCGACATCTAAGTTCGGGAAACTTGATGTGGTAATGGCTAGTTGGTCGTCTCTGAGCTTCCCAGCAAGAGCATCGAGGCTTGCCTGGAGGAACCTCAGAGAGTCGAGGAACCGAAGCTCGATGCTGCTGCTTGAGTCGGGGATCGGCACCCACTTGCTGATGCTAATATAACGCTCCTCGTTTTGTGCCAGGACATTGATTCTCGCATTGTCGTACCCTAGATGTGTGACCAAGTGATGGAAATCATATCCCGAGCCATTGTGAAAAAAGACCGGTATGAAGCGCGGGTCCCTGGCTCTCAAGTTACATCTGTTGCACCACGGGCCAATGTAGCTTCCGGTCCCATAATGGTCATGGTGGTGGACCTTTTTGTTATCGTCAGTGAAGACTGAGTTGCAAACAGGACAATTTAGAGCTATTTCGTGCTGATGCTTGTCTTCCGGAGACAGAGGCAGCATGGGCTTGGGGGCCAACAGCACCTTCCCTATCTTGATGGCTTCCTGTTGCATTCTCTCCAGGAAGTGTTTGACCGGGTCGGGACCGCGATACACATAGGGCTCGGAGGCAATATGTTGATCTCGCCACACCACAACATAGGAGTAACTCGAGGCCTCATGGATTTGGAAAGGAATGGTAGAGGATGTTTCGGGGTTGGGCTCGCAGTTAGACAGAGGTTGAAGAAAGGCCTCGAAGTCTGCTACAATATAGGCAGGATGCTTCACCATAGCACTGTGCATGCGAAAACACTCTACTGCACCAGGTTCGGGCAGGATAGTTCGTGCAGGCTTGTTGGTACCACAGTAGAACATGTGGCAAGCTAGCTTCTCAGCAGCAATGTTGGGACCTCTGATGCGCCGGTAATCCTGCTGTTCTCGATTATGAAATGTAAACAAGCACCTGCGACACACCTCGACGTGGGTTTTGTCTTTGCTCCGTTGGCTCGAAACAAGCCGAGAGAGGGAACGGATAAGGGTGTAATGGTGATGGGTCTCGTCCTTGATGAGCAGGAGGTTGATTTCTCGTACCTCGTTGTTGTTGCTCACGTTGCTCACCCGGATGGGGTGGACCTCATGTTTGTTCTCGGTGAGACCGTAAACATTGATGGCTAATTGCAGGCCCAACAAGTCACGAGCACGAACCTCAAACTTGTGAATATGCGAGACTTCTACAGGGTAGGCAATCCCGGCCATTGCATCCTCCAGTTCCGACTCATACTGCTTGTAGTGGTTAACACGGTACGAGTGGTTTTTCCAGTGAACAGGGTGCAATGCTGCCAGCACCGACCAGAGGAAGCATTTGGTGTCTTTGTTCTGAATATTGAGAACAGCTTTCCTTGCTTCAACCTCGGGTGGCACGGCAATATAGCTAGACCCTGCCAGTGGCAGGGACTTGCTAAGTTTCAGACGAAGTTCGTGGGGGTCGCCACACAGCGAACCGCCCGAGCCTTTAGCCTTATGCTCCTCGTGCTTTGCCACAAACTCCTCGACAAACTTGTCGTAGATGCTGTCGAGGTCAGTGATATCTGCCTGATGCAGTGTTTTTGCTTTTGTGGCATGGAAGAATTTATATATTTCATCAGACGGTTTCTTATACTTGCAGCATAGCACAGCATAGAATTTAGTGGAGTATGTAGCCAATGCATCGTTGAGGATGGATATTATCTTAGCTCGCTCGCTCTCCAGAAAACTACGCACATCGCAGAAGCTGTCTGATGTTATGTTAAAATCTTCTAATAAATGCTCAAACGCAAATCGGTCTGCTTTCTTCGCCAGCTTGACGCGTTTGGCAGGTGGCGATGCATCGAGGGAGGTTACTTCTACCTTTCGCTTGGAAGGTTGCGGTAGAGATGTTCCAGTGCTCTTGCAAGTAAGCTGGTGTCGCTTGAAGTTGGCAATAGAAATATTTATTCCACACTTAGAGCACAGTTTGGTCGCACATATTTGTTTTCCCGGCACACAAGTACGACAGTGCCTTTGAAAACGTTTACTTGACACAGCAATTTGGCACGTAGGGCAATTTTTTACAGAACGCATAATGCAGAGATTTTTTGGGGGTATGTTATTTAATATCCAATGCTGTGCAATGCAAAATATAATTGTTCACTTTTTTAACTATTTTCTATGACCTTATTTGGGTTTTTTTTTTCGTCAAATTATATGCTTCTAGTCTCCTATACAATACAATATACGTACAATATTGTCAACAGTATCATATTTGAGCAGGTCGCTTGTCACCTAAACACTACAGCTCACAGGTTGGTAAAATCTGACATGAAAGCAGATAATACGCTTAAGTCTTATTTATATATAATTTTCACGGGCGTACAATATTGTCAACAGTATCATATTTGAGCAGGTCGCTTGTCACCTAAACACTACAGCTCACAGGTTGGTAAAATCTGACATGAAAGCAGATAATACGCTTAAGTCTTATTTATATATAATTTTCACGGGCGTACAATATTGTCAACAGTATCATATTTGAGCAGGTCGTTTGTCACCTAAACACTACAGCTCACAGGTTGGTAAAATCTGGCATGAAAGCAGATAATACGCTTAAGTCTTATTTATATATAATTTTCACGGACGTACAATATTGTCAACAGTATCATATTTGAGCAGGTCCCTTGTCACCTAAACACTACAGCTCACAGGTTGGTAAAATCTGGCATGAAAGCAGATAATACGCTTAAGTCTTATTTATATATAATTTTCACGGGCGTACAATATTGTCAACAGTATCATATTTGAGCAGGTCGTTTGTCACCTAAACACTACAGCTCACAGGTTGGTAAAATCTGACATGAAAGCAGATAATACGCTTAAGTCTTATTTATATATAATTTTCACGGACGTACAATATTGTCAACAGTATCATATTTGAGCAGGTCGTTTGTCACCTAAACACTACAGCTCACAGGTTGGTAAAATCTGACATGAAAGCAGATAATACGCTTAAGTCTTATTTATATATAATTTTCACGGGCGTACAATATTGTCAACAGTATCATATTTGAGCAGGTCGTTTGTCACCTAAACACTACAGCTCACAGGTTGGTAAAATCTGACATGAAAGCAGATAATACGCTTAAGTCTTATTTATATATAATTTTCACGGACGTACAATATTGTCAACAGTATCATATTTGAGCAGGTCGTTTGTCACCTAAACACTACAGCTCACAGGTTGATAAAATCTGGCATGAAAGCAGATAATACGCTTAAGTCTTATTTATATATAATTTTCACGGGCGTACAATATTGTCAACAGTATCATATTTGAGCAGGTCGTTTGTCACCTAAACACTACAGCTCACAGGTTGGTAAAATCTGACATGAAAGCAGATAATACGCTTAAGTCTTATTTATATATAATTTTCACGGACGTACAATATTGTCAACAGTATCATATTTGAGCAGGTCGTTTGTCACCTAAACACTACAGCTCACAGGTTGATAAAATCTGGCATGAAAGCAGATAATACGCTTAAGTCTTATTTATATATAATTTTCACGGGCGTACAATATTGTCAACAGTATCATATTTGAGCAGGTCGTTTGTCACCTAAACACTACAGCTCACAGGTTGGTAAAATCTGACATGAAAGCAGATAATACGCTTAAGTCTTATTTATATATAATTTTCACGGACGTACAATATTGTCAACAGTATCATATTTGAGCAGGTCGTTTGTCACCTAAACACTACAGCTCACAGGTTGGTAAAATCTGGCATGAAAGCAGATAATACGCTTAAGTCTTATTTATATATAATTTTCACGGGCGTACAATATTGTCAACAGTATCATATTTGAGCAGGTCGTTTGTCACCTAAACACTACAGCTCACAGGTTGGTAAAATCTGACATGAAAGCAGATAATACGCTTAAGTCTTATTTATATATAATTTTCACGGACGTACAATATTGTCAACAGTATCATATTTGAGCAGGTCGTTTGTCACCTAAACACTACAGCTCACAGGTTGGTAAAATCTGGCATGAAAGCAGATAATACGCTTAAGTCTTATTTATATGTAATTTTCACGGACGTACAATATTGTCAACAGTATCATATTTGAGCAGGTCGTTTGTCACCTAAACACTACAGCTCACAGGTTGGTAAAATCTGGCATGAAAGCAGATAATACGCTTAAGTCTTATTTATATGTAATTTTCACGGACGTACAATATTGTCAACAGTATCATATTTGAGCAGGTCGTTTGTCACCTAAACACTACAGCTCACAGGTTGGTAAAATCTGACATGAAAGCAGATAATACGCTTAAGTCTTATTTATATGTAATTTTCACGGACGTACAATATTGTTAAGAGCACCAGTTTTTGTAGAGCTCTCTTTTTCCATCTTCCCTCTATACAGTGAAGCTGTAGAAGACACAATTAGCTAACCTAGCATACAACATACTTTCCTAATTAATATGGATATTGTCACACATTCCTCTTATTTTATACTGTTGTAAATGTTGTTGTAACACAGAAAAAAAAGCGGATGGAAGCAATTTAAAATCAGTGGAACAAGGTTAGTATTACGAGAGCGTAAAAACATGTGCTTTCATTCAACTTCGAAAAATAAGAATAAATGTGTGCATACAGAACACATATGCTTTCTTTTCACAGTTGTAAAATCATATAAATTGTACATGAAGTAAGTTACGGGAAGGCTCTCTCTTTTATGTCTGTGTATATGTTGTACAATTAGGTACAAGTATTGTACAATTAGGTACAAATTGTTGTACAATTATTTTCCCCAGTTGTCCAGTTGGAGTTGGGGGCATAACAGTGGTACTATTTGTAATCACAGTGCTTACTCATGTATTTTGTTTAATATTTTATTTCAAATTTTCTGTCAGAAACTAGTGTTGCCAGTTCCTGGATGTAGGTTTACCTACTCTGTTGGTTGTCACTGTCAAGCTTCCAGTATTCGTACAGCATAAAAAGCTATAACCCCCCCCCCTCTCAAAATATATACATTGTATACGCCAAGATGCCCAATAGCCTAGCAACACAGCATGAAAAAAACATGCCAAGAGGACCCAGTGGGTTTATAAGTCAGTGCTGCCAACTCCTATTTGTAGGTTAGCTTAACCTGTGAAAAATCATATAGTAGAATTTTTGTAGAGTGGGTAGGCAACACCGACGAGGCTCAAATGATAATTCAAGACTCGTCAGTGTTGCCAATTCCTATTTGTAGGTTAGCTTAGCCAGTGAAAGATCATATAGTGGAATTTTCTTCGGATGGGTTGGCAAAACCCAAGCCTCAAAAAAAAACATCCAATAGAGTTGCCAAATATAAACAGAGGACAATAGACCCCCCCCTCATAAAAAGCTACAGTAAAAACCCACAGTGTCGCCAACACTAGGCCCCCAACAGTATTGCCAGACATAAAAAATACATAGACCCCTCAGGCCCTTTGATGAAAATTTACAGTGAAAAACCCAGTAGGTTAACAACACTGTCAATCTACGGCAGTGTTGCCAGATGTAAACAGAGGGCAATAGACCCCCCTCATAAAAAGCTACAGTAATAGGCCACAGTGTTGCCAACTCTGCCCTCAAAATATACATCATAAAAAGCTACGACGAGCCTCAAATAATGATTCCAGCCTCAAAAAAAAATTCAGAACTCTCATGTACGCTGAGGCTAGTGGGGTTAACATACACCGTAAAAGGCTACGCCTCGCCCGAACACATGTACACTCACACACAAAAAAAAAGCTAAAAAATTATACACCGTGAAAGGCTACGCCGAGTTGGAAACACTGCTGGTGAGGTTAACATACACCATAAAAAGCTACGCCTCGCCCGAGTTGGCAACACTGCTTGTGAGGTTAACATACACCGTGAAAGGCTTCAAAATATCAGTTGGTGAAATTTTCGTGGGGTGAGTTGGCAACACTGAGCCCCACATGATGATTCGAGCCCCAAATGAGGGCTTAGAACCCGGGCACTAGGTCTACTCATACTGAGCAAAACGAGGAAAATCACAGCTTTTCCAAATATTTTGGGTCCTTACACATAATACTTGAACATTTCATAAATATGTAAAAACATTTTATTTCGTATCATTGTATCATCATTCTACAGGTTATTTATGACTACAGACATCTCTCACTTGAATTTTTCTGGTGAAATGGAAGGGAATAGAGGGAAAACAATCCCCTAGCAGTCCCCATAAACCCCTAAGTGACAGACTAGACTACCTGAAACCATGGTCTATGAACCATTGCAGCCATTGACAGGCTGAAGTTTAAGGGAAAGGGGAAATTTTGAAACAGAACAATCTTCCACCTGCCTGCCGCAGTCTCTACCCATTCTACCAATCGAACAGTGAAAAAAGCAGCTGGGGATTATTTTCCAGTTGATGTAGCCACATGAAGGGTTGAAAAAAATGTAAAAGAAAGTATCACATGTAAATGTAAGGTGCGATAAGATAATAAGTACAGTGATTTTAAAATGATACAAGCTGTAAGATTGAATGATATCCACTGCTAGACCAGCTACTCCTCAGTGTATGGCACCGAGTAGTGCTAACCTTTGTTAGTTTTCCCCTTCTAGTAAATTAATGAATTCATCATTATTTATTGAGTATCAAAACACAAATTAATTCCAAAAGAAATTAAGTAGAAGCTGAAAAACTTACTGTACTAGGACGATGTGCAAGACGACCAGATGTTGATCCTGAATTTAGTGATAATCCCTTTGCTTTCATTTCCTAGATTATAGGAATAGGATAAAACATTATATTCAAATCATTCTGTATTTCAAAACCAAATAACTGTTAATAACAATAAAATCATTTCATTTCCCTGAAATATTATAATTTTGTTATTCTCTTATACTCAATTTAGATTACTAAGTAATGAAGTCCAATTTTGGCATGCACTGAGTCAGTTGCCAGCCAAGTACAGGAAACTGCATTGTCTTTACCATTTTAACCTTTTTTAACCAAACTTATTTCCCCAGTTTCAAACTTTGATGGCATGTGGTGTAAGATATACCTGATCTCAATTTAGATTATCACAAATGTGAGGTTACTTTTTATCAAAGATCACAACTTCAGTGTTACTACATAGTTCGACTGAAGAGAAAGTGGTAGAGCAGAGCACACTTATTGGTAATGATAAATTCATGTTCCCATTTTATTTGAAACAAGACTACAGAGAAAAGCGTAAATAGTAGTATTGTATAATAGGCAACATTATCTTTCATTTGTGAATATACACTATTTCTATTATTTTCATGTTATTAAAGGAGCTTGAATTTTCTGACACAGTTTATCCCTAATATATTATGTTTATATGTATATATATATATGTACATACATTAATAAAACATGTGTGTGAATAAAAAAAAATTTAATCATAGTAGCAAAGTTCACTTACAGAATGCATATCTCGTTGGAAGATAACATCAAAAGCAGCAGTTATTTCTTTTGATTGGTCTGTTTGGCCTTCCTCCTGAAACGTTGGAAAGTGAAAAATATTGATAGTGTATTTTACTTATACAGGTAACATATTTAGTACCAATCCAATATTACATATACAGTGAGAGCCTCGCAATGCTCCTTCATTATTTCACACACCAAGAAATATATTGTTGAGCCAGTTGATATTTTGGGATGCCATTAATTTATTATGCCCTTTAATTGCATACCAACTTACAAAGCAACATGCAGCATTGCTCTGATTTGAGTTTTGTTATTTAGCATAACATTAACCATGCTAACCACTCTGCCATAGAGGTCGGCAGTATGCAGTGTTGCAAATGGGTAGGGAAAATTGGATGATGAGGAAATCACGTAAAAATAATTCCAACAATAGGTCTTATGTGCGAGGGACCTGCCATCAATAGCCAGCTTGGAGCTTCAAAGGTGGCGAAGTGTGTGGACACATTCATTGCTATACTTATGCTTTCATGCTAATACAGGCTTCATGACTGGTCCTGTCTTTAACACTGTCACTTTTGAAAAATTCACAGCTATCATATCCAATTGAAGAAAAATTATTCACAATCTACTCCGATTTCCTACTTCCTTCTATTTTCTTACTTATTTTTCTCAATTGGTTCTTCAACCTCGGATAAACTCTCAGGTATGGGTGTAAGAAGAGAAATGCATGCACAGTGAGGCACCAACTACTTGACAATCATTTTGACATGTTGTGGGAGAGGAAGCAAGCTAAATTACTATGTAATTATGCTTCGTAACAAGTTGTTAACTATTAAAGATGAAAAATAAATATTATTTAAAATACTAAGCACTTTCAATTCAATGCTAATTATTGGAAATAACTAAATTGAAAAACTTACTCTTTGTGCAGTTTTAGTCAGTTTTTCAAATTGAACAGCTAATGGTGATGGATCTAGTTTTCCAGCTACTTTCTGAAAAAAAGAGAAAAAAGTAGAAGATAAAACTGTGGCTCATATTTTATCCAATATAATTTCGTTTCATTTTAAATATGAAGGAAACCATCATAAATGTTGTCCTTATGCTCTATTTTCAATTATTTTAAATACATTTCATTATTAAATTTGCTACAGAAAAACATACAAAAGTAAATTTTTATATACAGATGTAATTTTATTCTACTAACTACAAAGGAATATCAGTCCATAATCAGAATATCATGTCCAGAAAGTATGATTTGATTGAGTTGGTGTTTTAAGTCCACATTATGCACAGTAAGGCTAATCGGGACTGGACCTACAGTTTAAAGTGGGATTTGAACCACTATGTGCCTCCACTGAGTATCAATCCCGGGAACACTTGATTACAAGGCGACGACGCTACCGCTGTGCCATCTGGGAGCCTTCCAGAAAGTATGAGAAATAGTTGGGGCCATGTGACACTAACACTACTGGGGATGGATTATATATATTTTGCTAGTGCCGATAAAGTACAAATATAAAATGTACTGATAACTACACTTATCTGATTCAGTATAACTATTAATTGAACTCATAAAAGGTTCATTACCTCCGTAAGGAATGTTAGTATCCAGATGATTGCAATAGTCTTTACATTGAAAGAAAAAACTTACACATTTTGATTTTTACTTCATAACATCAGGGTAAACGAATTGTATGTTTATATGTATAAAAATTATAGCAGAATATCAGAATTTTGGACTAAATAACAGGTTATTTATAGATATACCAGATCAGTAAATATTTGTCAATAATTTTCACCAATAAATCAATACACTGATATGTCTACACACTGATTAAGTAGCTATTGTTCTAGCCCACCTTTCGTATTTGCAATACTTGAGATATATACATTTGAGAATTTATTCCTACTAAGTGCTCCAAAGTCCAACTCTGAATTGCAGACCCTAAATTCAATTGAGAATAATTAAAATTAACAATTATTAAGTTAATAGTTACAATTATTTAAAAAGAGTAGGCACCTTGTTAAAGTGTGCATGGTCTGCAAGTGCCTATTAAGACAAAATTTCACCACAGTACATTTATCTAAGGAGTTGTGAAGTAGTAAAATCTAAGTAAACCAATTTTTACATTTTTGGTAAACAAGTATGACTATTTTGTGGATTTTAATTGAATTTTTATAAACAATATAAATCCTAACTATTCATTGCAAATCTGTTCAATTTTCTTAATTTTTAATAATTTTTTCCATCACAGTTTTTTTTTTTTGGCAACTTTTACAGAACTAAAATATGGCCCTTTATCAGAGAGTTATGAATAAATATTGTGTTGCAGTCCTATCCTATACAAAGAGTGATCTACAATTACCATATATGTAATCTGATATAATACTTACTAAAGTGTATATTTAATACGAACAATTTTCTTTTTTTAAATAAATAAATACCAAGGAATTTTCTTGTAAAATTCATTTCATTCATACAAAATTTTTACCTGAGTAATATCAGTAATTTTACAAATAAACTGATACACCAATATGCCTATGGAGTACTAATTAATTTGTCACATCCCCATCTATAATGGCACAAAATTAAGGTTTTGGGGTCATTGACCCACTGTACCTCCTCGAAAATTATGTTGATTTTTTTTTAATCAACAGATTTCAAGGTTTTACATAATATAAAATTGGTTCCAGTGCATGGAAAACACAAATAATGGAGATATTTGATACCAAAATATGGCCCGTTTAAGTAAAAACCTGCCATCTTGGAGTCTGTTGTATGCATACTAAAATAGCAAAAGAACACATTGGAAATTGCTATCCATTCCAAACCTAACAATGTAAAATTATAAACACCAATAAATATAACACCTCCAATGGTAATTTGACTTCTATTTTGGCTTCACAAGTTCTCAGTTCTTCGTGTTTGATTTACTTTTATTTATAATACATTCATGAAACAGTAGGCAATGTCCTGTCTGCTGCTGATGCACAAAGCCTTCGGGCTGTTCTGCTTTATGCTAAAGCAACAGATGTATAAGGTATGCAAAAATGAAAAGGAGACATTTGCTGTAGTAGCATTGTATCTAATCGAAGAAGGTAAATACGTTTGCCGAGAGATGGTGCAGTGTTTGTCTCAGTTTGCAGGTGTAGCGAATGACTTTGTCTGCTGTTTCCTCAGTTGGCGAGAGTTGTTTTGTGCAGACGGGTGCATTATGGATTCCTCCAGATCAGCGCAGAGAGCTGTAATCAAATTTATTCACGCAGAAGGCGAGCATGCTTCACAAATTCCTCACCCATCCTCCATACAGCCCCGATATTTCCCCTTGTGACTCCCATATCTTCGGCCCCTTAAAACAATCACTGAAAGGTCAACGGTTCACCTGTGACAAGCAAGTGCAGAACACCGTGGAAAACTGGATCTGTGAGCAACCCAGGAGTTTCTCCACTGAAGACATCCACTCCCTTCCTACGTGCTGGGATCAGTGCATCCATATCAATGGCAATTACGTGTAGGTATCATGTTACACATTAACTGTAATTCACATATTATGTAATGCAAATAATATTCTTTAGATATAACCGTAGTCTGCTTTACAATTTGGCATACCTTATATTTTAATAGATAGTACCACATTTGTGAGAGTTAAAAACAACGGAAAACGTTCATAGATAACACAATCCTCATAAACCATGCAAAATATTTCACTTTCTCCAGGGGCTACAGAGGGTCTAGGGTACCAAGGCTTGTCAATAAGAAACTTACAGAAGTTGATTTCTTGATAAGGTCTGCAAGGGCTACATCCAAGACTGGAGAAGATTCATTTGGTCTCCCTATCTAAAAAGTAAGAAAAATAATGAATGAATGTGCATTTGTGTGTGTAATACACACACACAGAAATTTTGAAAATGTCCTGCATCTGGTGAGTGTTTCTTATTTCATTTTTTTTTTTCATTGGGACTGAAAACATAATTGTATTATGTAGGGAAAATGTAAAATCAGGATTCGACTGCACATGTTTTTTAAGTGCCAATGAATAAGAGCCTTAAAGGATTATAATAGGTTTATTGAACAACCCATCAAAGTATAAAAGAACATACATTAAATTATCAGGTAGCATGTGTCATTCCAAATAGCTATCAAGTTCTTTATTTACTCTAGGCTGATAAGACGTTATCAACCTCAAAAACAGAGGTAAAGGTAAATTTCCCCGTGCATGTAGCATCATGCCATGAAGGCACATTCTCAATAGCCGCTTTATGCAACTACAAGGCCGGAAAAAATCCCACCTTAGATCACCCACCCTGGGAATCAAACCAAGTTCTCCCACATGGCAGTCAGTCAGATACCTTACCAACTACACCACCATGGCTCTACCCTAAAAAAACAGGGTAGTTGTAAAAATATTTAGTGGAATCCATTCATAATTGATAACCAACTTAGAATGGAAACATAACACCTGAGTGAATGAGCATGTTTAGTGGCCAACATATTGATCATGCAACCAAATGTTCCAGCTTCAAGTCCTGGCTTAAGCATTGATGTTACTTTGTGAATATTTATATTACAGAAATAGTACATTCAAAAGATTTGGCATTACAAAACACACAAAAACTCCTTTATATAAGCTCCTCACAAATGTGTAAAATTATTAAAATTTTTTTGAAGTCTAATTTCAAATTTTCATAGAAATTTGGATTCTATTATGCTAACAAACAAATTCAGAATGAATGCACTGAGAAAATTTTGCACAAGAATTTTGATATGGTGCCTACAGGAAATATAAGCTAACACAAATAAAACTGAACATTATTAGTAGCTACTAACTACCAAAAGAAATGGCACAATATATATAACATAAATTGTAAATTTTTTGAAACACCTAATTTTAACACCAATATTTGTTCAAATTTAAAATAAAGTATTTAATGATATAATAATTATGTAATGCTCAAAAACAGAACAATGGAAATGCATACGTACATTGAAATTGAGATACACTACAAAATACAACATTTTGATGGCAATATCATCTACGTTGAGCTGGAATTTTATAGTTACCACATCATCAATGCATTTTTATGTGTCAATACTAGTAGCAAACCATTTGTTAGATTAATTAAATTAATTTATAGTAAGTAGAAATATAAGTGTCCCTTGAGTATTTTGTTTACTTTGTTCAAAAACTCTTGGAAAACTCATTGTTTTGAAATCTGTATGTATGTCCTCTACTTACATGGTGCACGCTGTGACCTCCTGTTACAGTTACAATATCCTCATCTTTTCCTCGTTCTACAACAGAAGCAATAAATGTTAGCTCCTTCACAACACCCTGAAAAGAAAATGCATAATTGGTAGTTGATTTTACGATATAATACACAATTGTAATTTCTGAAATGCCTAGTTTCTTTTTAATTATAAAATTTCATTTTTCAGGGAATAGTCATATTTAATTTCTGCTGCTTACCATACATGACCACAGGCATCTTTTGCCACTCCCCCTTTTTACTTGCTACTTTAATTATATGGAACATATATTTAAATAGACATACAAGATCTGTCAATAAAGTAATGAGTCTGTCCGCACTACACAGAATCTGGCAATGCTGCAGGCTCATCTGTCAAGGGAAGGCAGGATTAACATCTCATTGACCATTAGTACAAGTTGCAAGTCTCTATTAGCAATAGGTTGTTGTTAGTGTGGTTTCTCATGAAGCAGTTGTTCATTGTTTGTCATGGAAATGGAAGAGCACAATTTCGTTTTGTGTGAAGCTTGGGGAAATGCCACAAAAATGTTTGAAAAAAATGAAATAGTCCTTCGGGGAGCATCTTTTGTTGAAGCCACATGTGTTCAAGTGGCACAACATACGAAATATTTTACTGGGTATCCCACCCTCCTAGAATGAAGATATGCACTAACCACCTTTAGAATTGCAGCCCCTCCAAAAAAAAAAAAAACATCCTGTGTATGCCAGTTTTCACAACTCCCTCATCATGATTAACCCATGAGGCAAAAAAGTAAATAGATGCCAGAATATTGTAAAATAAAATGAGAAAAATGCCATGGAAGTAGGATAAATAAGCAAAATAAAATAAGATTTCTTCCAGCAGAAACCATAACATATGTTCAAGTTGATATTTGAAAACACATGCATAGTCATAGTACTTGTTATTTCAATCCAAAACTAAGTGAAGAATTTCAACTTTCAAAAGAGGGAATCAACTTGACATTTTTATTCAGCTCATAAAAATGGAAGGGGGTCCACATTCCAGCCGTGTCTAGTTCAAAATTTGGAAACCTGACAAGATATATACCAACTACAAGGCATGGTTCCTCCACCACAAACAGGCCATAAAATAGGCTCATAATAGCTTGACAAACAGTGTCTACACAAATATATAAAGGTGGGATTGTGATGTTGCAATACAATTTATGAAAGTGATATTTTGTTTTAAATATCCACACATAAATTGACAATACTTACTCTCGTATCAGCAGGAGCAGACCTGAGTAAATTTCGAGGTGGTACTTGATTTCTGTTCTGAAAGTAAATAATATCTTTATTTGTTGAAAAAATGGTAATTCACTAGGTGAGAAACATTTACAAAATCATCAAACGATCAAACAGCCTTTATTTGATATAATACAACATAATTTTAACCCATCTCTAATATAAATACAAAATTGCCTCAATGACAAAGGAGAGAGGATGAATAACACCTCAGTAAGGCCAGCTGCACACTGGATCTGACTATAGTCATTCTTGTCGCAAACTGTCTCCGGGAAGGTTTTACTGTAGTCCTTTATGGGAGGCCACACACCAGATGAAACATTTGACTTGAGTCACCTTGCGACAGGTTACAACCGTGTTTGTGACAAAACAATGTAGGCCAGTGCATTTTGGTTTCACATGGAGCAGCTTGTGACAAAACAATTTGCACATGCGCCAATCTATTTACTTCAGACACAGACATCTAATCTAATCACAGACTGGAAACAGGATGGGGGGGGGGGGCTTGAAGCCAGCAACGAATTGTAGTCATTAGATCTTACATTAAATGGTTCATATCACATTTTCTAACCAATTACACTGGTCTACAAAATTCAACTTTGTAAAATTTTCGAGCACCAAAATGGGTTATCCCCATGTATTTCGACCTGCTGAACATGAGTCTGGCATTGGTTTTCCACAGCACCCTCAGTTTTTGTGGAAAGTGTACTATTCGCTATGTAATGCTATTAGGTTTCTATGATGCTCAAACAATATGATTTTGTCTCTAAATACTAATATATCAACGCAAAAGTCCATAAAATGCTAGTGAAATATTTTTCATACATACCTAGATTACTTTTTGATGTTTGCTGCGCCTCTTATGGGTGCCACTACTATCCTGCAGTAGTGTCCAACAGTAGTCAGTCATCATACTTGTTGCACATTGCCCCTGATAGCATTGCTCCAATGTAGATATGGTCTGATGAAATCGTTCCTCATGTGCATCGGAGACTTGTCCAAGAGCACCAGCAGGAAAAGAATTCAAGTGTGAGTGGAGAACATGCATTTTTAAAGACATGTTACAACCGAGATTACGGTAAGACTGTAGTAGTTCGTTGACAAACACATCACTATTGTCTGCTCTCTTGTTTCCAAAAAAATCAGAACACAGTTTTTTTAAAGAATTCCAGCAGTCCAGTTCAAGAGGGCTCAAAGCTGTGACAAAATCAGGATCGTGAAGAAGCCGTCTAATTTGAGGGCCAACAAACACACCAGCTTTCACTTTGGCTTCACTCAACGCAGGGAATTTCTGATGTAAGTACATAAAACCAGGTCCATCTTTGTCCATTGCAACAATGAATGACTTCATAAGTCCAAGTTTTATGTGAAGTGGTGGTAACAAAATATCTTTCAAGTTCACCAATGGAGCGTTTGCTACGTTCTTGCAACCAGGTTCCATTTGTGTACGGGCAGGCCAAATCCTTGTGTCGTAGTGACTTTTTCAATCATGGCTATCCCACTCACAAAGGAAACAGCAATGCTTTATATACCCAGATTGTAATCCTGTAAGTGTCCCAATTACTTTAAAGTCAGCACAGATTTGCCACTTGTGGATGTTATATTGAACTTTATTCAACAAAAGTTCCATACTGCTGTATGTTTCCTTCATTTTAGTGGCATAAGCTACGGGAATAGGAGGATAAACATTGCTATTGTGCAGGAGTACCGCTTTGAGGCTAGTTTTGGAAGCATCAACGAATATTCGCCATTCCACTGGTATATGTTTCAGTCCCATAGCATTAAATAGACCATTCACATCATTGCAGTAACAGAGTGAGTCTTCCATGACAAAGAATGGTGTGAAGGCAGCCTGACGATTTCGAAAGAAACAAACCCTATCATCTTTCTGTAGTAAATTCCACTGTTTCAGACGCGAACCCAGAAGTTCAGCTTGTGCCTTAGAAAGATTCAGGTCCCTAACAAGATCATTCAAATCGTTTTGTGTCAGGAGATGTGGCGTCATTTCTTCGTAATCGAAATCAGAGCTTTCATTCTCCGTGTCTGTATTAGCATCGACCTGGGTTTCATCTTCCAATGACCATGTCTCTGAAGGAACGGGGACAGGTAAGGAGGAACTGTGCACTACGGGTCGAATAGCTGACTTGATGTTAGGATACTTGATCTTCTTTCTATCCTTGCCCTTCATCCCTGCTATTTTAATTATGCAGAAATAGCAATCATCTGCGTGATTAGTCGGCTCCCTCCATACCATCGGGATAGCAAAAGGCATTGCAACTTTACCTTTGTTCTTCATCCAACCATTCAGACGACACGAACAATTCACACAGACAATATGTGGTGCCCATTTTCGATCCTGATCACCTAACTTGCACCCGAAATAAAGATCGTACAATTTCTTAAGTACGGGTGTCACATGTCGTCTGCATGAATTAATAGTGTACTCCCCACAGATGTAGCAAAACTTATTTGGATGATTTAAACATTCCCGTAACATTGTACAAACACTAACACAACTGAACCAATAAAAAATAGACAACGAAACACTCAGCACAAGGTATATTTACATCGCACTAATCACACTCGTCAATGAACAGTCAAACAAAGGAAGCATTTCCTCACGACTGAGAACATGGTGTTCAGAAACAATAGACAATGAGTCAGATGCACTGTTGCCATGTTGTGTACAATCGATACGCCTTGCACGAAGCTCTTTCAAGGTACTCTGTACCAATTCTCCGGCTCATATCACATTTCTCATGTAAGTTAAACATTTGTCGAGTAAAGGAAAAGGAGGGGGGGTTGGCTGATCCTGTGAGCCTAAGACTCCAGTGCATTCGTTTCGAGCCCGCAGTATTAAACAGTACCAGTTGGGGGAACTTAACATGTGGGAACAAACGACACAATCTTCCTGTCAAGCGTAATATGTATGTATAGCATTGCTTATTATAACAATTCTTATATAATGAAATATTTTTAAAACTGTGGGTGCTACACAGAAACTAATAACATTTTCGTGCTTAGGGGGTCAAAATACATAAGAAACACCCATTTCTATTCTTGAAAATTTTTCATTGTTGACCAGTGTTATTTGCTATTCAATTCACATCATAAACTGATACATCAACTCTACATACACATTGATACATTGATTCTGCTGTAAACTGTTATAATGCATCACTAGCCACTTCCCAAATAATAAAAGACAGGCCTAGACCTACTGCATATATGCACAAAATCTGCAATCAGATTTTAACCAACAAATTGACTCATCTTGTTACGTTGTGACTCATCGTGTTGTTTTGTCACATCATGTTGCATTGTCATGTCATGTTGGATCTGGTGTGAAGCTAACCTAACAAGCCTTGGGTCAGCTGACTTCAGCTGATGATACTACCTAATGACTAATTACACTCAAGTTGCCAATAAAAACTTTGGAGGAAATGAAGTGCAGGTAGTAAAAGTGAAACCACCATGCAGTGATAGTGCCAGAGCAAAGGTATGGGGCAGGTACCCCCCAGCATCGCCCTGCAATTGTAAGTTCTGTAATTGGAACAATTTCCATTGTGCATATTAATGCTATATACCGGGTGTGTCAAAAAATGTATACACACTTTGAACTGTCATAGAAAATTTATTTTCCAATCTACAAGGTTAAATTTCTGGGAAAAGAAAGGTTACAGTCCAATTTGGAAAGTAAGTGTACTTTCTGGTCATGGTGGTTAAAGTAAATGTTCAGAATGTTGGCCTTCAGCTTCGATACATTTCTGAGTACGAGCCATTACTGATTCCGTACTTCACACCAAAGTGTCCAATTGGATTTCTGCACACACTGCTTGAATCTCATCCCAAAGTGTGTCCAGGTTATGTAGTTTACAACGGTACACCTCATCTTTTGCTGTGCCTCATAAGAAAAAATTGAGTGGCGTAAGGTCTGGAGAGCATGCAGGAAACTCGATTGGTCACCTGCATTCTATTCATTGGCCTGGTACATTTTGATCCAGGTATGTTCGCACATCACCTATGATAGTGCGGCAGGGCGCCATCTTGTTGATAAGAAAACCTGTCATTACCGTACATTGCACGAATGGCAGGGAAAATGGAATCAGCAAGCATTGTTAGGTACTTTTCTCCAGTTACAGTACCTTCAAAACGGAAAGGACCAATGGGTCCCCTTTTCAACAGTAATGTGGGGATTATCTTCAGCCCAGTACACACAATTATGACTGTTGACAGTTCCATTAAGTTTGAATTGTGCTTCATGTGCCATATTGATGTTACTCTCTCGCCACTAACTGGGTTACGTAGCTAGATTGATGATTCTGCTGCCACCTGTTGAGGAAACATAACATTACTTTTTCCCACAAATTTTACCTTGTAGGTAGGCAAATACATTTTCTATGACAGTTCAAAGTGTGTATACATAATTTTGACGCACCCAGTATATCCTTCAGTTCATGTATAATTACAATGATGAAGCAATTTTAAATGATATTTCATGGACAATGTTTACCATGCAACCTAATGGAAACACACACGACATTTAAGGATGTCTACTCACCTCTTGATCTACAGCTTCATAAGTTTTACTTTCTAAAGGTCCCAACATCAGGTTACGTGAAGAAGCATGATAAACCTATAATAATAATATATAACCTCTGCATACATATAGGTTACATTTTTATAATTTATCACTATATTAAATTGTTACTAAGACACTGATCAGATGAGAATAAAATGTTTAGCATAAAATAGAAAACAGAAATACTAGTTGGACTTAATTTAGGTTTGAAATATAGAACATTAATATAAATTATTTTTCTTCAAACAGTAAGGTAGTTTTGAGGTACACATTATTTTACATACTGATAATGTGCTAATTGCTCACAATCGAATACCAACTAAAGGTTAAAAGATTAAAAATCAGTATCTTACGTGTGTGAGCATATGATTGGTCAAACACCGTTTCGAAGGTTATACTACCTCCTTCTTCAGGTTGATGCAATGTTTTCAGACACCTGACATGGTGCCTCATCGAGAAAGCGTTGGTTGAGGATATAGGAAAGAACACTTACTAAAAAGATGATGTAAAATATACATACTTAAAACCGCGCAATACTCTGTTAAAACAAAAGAACGTTCAAAGTTGCTGAAGCCAAACTGCCTATCGGTGCTTGAGGTAGGCAAATGTATGGTGTCAGCTCATGCTTGGAGAAGGAAAACTCCTCCTCTCTGGCCTTTCCCCAACTGGGGCTCGTGAGTCACCAGTCCAAGGTGAATTCTACTTCCACCTCGGTGGCTTTCCTAACCTCGGGGGTAACATGGAAGCCCATCTCGGCTCTATTCCCGGTGGCTTTATCCCATTTTTTAAAAAAGTTAATCCAGCCTTCTTCCAAGTTCCCGTCATCCCTATTGAGTTTATTCCAATTATCTGCACATATATAGGCTGCCTCATATACATTCCTATCTAATTTGTTATTAATTTTCCTGATGACTTCTCTTTTAGCAATCTTATGCTGGTTAACTAATACATGCTCAGATAATCTTGTCTTGGGTATACCCTCTTTCACATCCTTATCATGCTCACTCCACCTAATTTGCATACTCCTCCCGGTCTGTCCCACATATTTCTTTCCGCGTTCACATACTATCTTGTACACTCCCTTTTGCTCTTCACGGTTATCTCCCCTCCCTTTCTTATAAGACGTGAAGTGTTTTTCAATGCTCCGAGGTGCTCTCACCCCACATATTATACCGTATCCCCTTACAAATTTTTCAATTTCTCGGAAACACCCTTAAAACACGGAATCCCAACAAAGTATGTGTTCTTTTCATCCTTTCCTACCTCTGTTTTATCTTCATCTTCCTCTTTATCATTTTGTGATAATTCTTGCCTAACAATCTGCTCTGTTTTCCTAGCTACTTTTTCCATGTCACGGATCATATACCCATTCTTTATACCCACCTTCCTTATCCATTCTTCTTCTTCTTTTTCTTTCTCTTTTTCGTCATTGTACAGCCTTTTGGTGCGAATGAAAATGTTTAACTTAGTTCTATTTGAATGTTGATATTTCTTATGGAGGTACAGCTCGCCAGCCAACAGTTTATGGAAGACCCCGGTTACAATCCGTTGTCCAGTTTTAGTAAGGCATAAGTCTAGAAAGTGAATCTTTCCGTTAGCCAGATCTTCTCTGGTAAAACCAATTCTGTGGTCTGCTTGCCTAACTGGTTGAAAATGCTATCAAGTTTAGTTTCATTCCCTATAATGAGGATGTCATCTACGTATCTCCCATAGTATTTTACCCCTCCCCCCACATGTTCCATGGCGACTTTTTTGACATAATGCATGAAGATGTTGGCCACGAGGCCGGAAATAGGGTTACAGAACACTGGTAACGCTCAAACTATACAACCTTTAATGCTGTATTTGGTTCTTTAGAGTCAACTGAAGCAAAGTTTGTATTTCCTATAAGTGTATGCAGGGGCGGCCACTCATAAGGACGATACGGACGGCGCACTGCCGCGTGTAACCCCAAGTGAACAAACATTACATTAACATTTATATATTAGCTTTTACATTGTCTGAATTGCAATTTTTAAAATGCTTATAGATCGTTGGTTAGTCGGTTCAGTATTCATTCTTCTGCGACAATTGCGAAGCTTGCACGCCACAGTGCGGGGGAATACGGAACTTCGAGAGAAATGTGGCGGGGCGCCGTCCTCCCACTTTACGAGACGTAGAGCATTCTCAGACGTGGCCACGAGGGGTAAGAGGCGAGGGAACTGGGGGAAGAACACGTGCAGGATCTGTGGCTGGCAGGACGGAGGGTTTGTCGTCCGAAATTCACCCCCTAGGCGAAACTAGCCCTCTCTATGGAGAAAGGTAAACAATGAAGAGTTGCCAGAAGCAATGAAGTTAACATAAGAAAGAAAATTACCAACCGTTGAAAAAAATCATTCTGTATTCCATAATCTTATTCACTTATGACATAAGAGTAGAGCAATAAATTACGCAATTTCCAATGAGGAAAGAAAATATTGGTAACTGAAAAATTACAGACTCTTGCTTATTTTTGTTATTTATCGTTGCTTTCTGCTACTTTTCGGTAATCACAACAATGAGGATGAGTGATGATATAATGAAATTAATGGAAAGGCACTCACAAAGAACACACATACCCATGCCGGGATTCGAACCCACGAGCCCTGGCTTTGTAATGCGGTATGCTAGCCACGGAAGTCGGCTTTAGATTATTGTTACTCCCAAAATTATCGCATATGTACATTGTATTTTTTCATTGTATTTAGTGGAAAGTACATTTGAATTACAATAATGTGGAGTACATCATGTAGATTAATTACATGTTTTGATCAGCATGTTTGAAAAAAAATCATTCTGATAATGTGACAAAGTTGTCCAATTTCTTTTCAAGGTGGATGTTAAATAAATTAGAAACTCGTCAATTAAACTCTCCAAGAGCCGCTACAGGAACCTGTGAACTACAAATTTCTGAAAATTTGGCAAAATTGTCTGGCAACCTCGAAGCAATAAAACGACCTAATGGGAAGACGGTAGTTTTGACACTTGTTGTTTCTTCGTTTTCCATGGAAAAGTGAAGCTTTTTCGGTAGTTGTGTGCTGTAATTGTGCATTTGTCGCGATGAACAATGTGGAGAAATTGTTGGTGCGAAGTTTTTCTACCAGAAGTCTGGAAACATAAAAAACCTAGGCCGAATTTGAATCTATAACACGTGTCCAAGAGGAGAGGTCGTGAGTTCACTCGCAAATTTTGCGTTGAAGGACAGAAGGATGAATTTCAGTTACAAGCATGTGTGAAGATTTCTGGTAAGTTTTAAGTTTTTACTTTAGAGTTTCTGGTAACGCAGATATCACCTTTCCAGTGGTATATTTATTTTGGTGCCGTATTTCACATATCAATTAGTCATGTTGGACAGGAAACTTTTTCTGTGTAACTTTTTGCTAGAAATTTTCACGATCAATGCACGTAAATATTCGCCATTGTGCTTATCAAATTATGTAAAAATTAATATCCCATCTTCTCAAATTTTCCCCTCTGTTAATTTAAAAAAAATGCTACGACTAAATCTATTAGAATTATATTTCTTCTTCCATCTTCTTCGCATTACTGTTAAAAAAATATTAATTTATTATAATATATACAAATGTGCAAAACATGATATTCGGTAAACACGAACATATTAATTTCTTATCACGTTGGCTGTTCATCATTTAAAGTCACATTACTAGTAGAGTAAATTTGTGAGCTATCGCCCCTCCACTTTGGTTCACCACGAGCCGCCACTGAGTGTATGGTTTGATCAACATAGAAGGAACTGTAGGTGAAGAAATTGCTTCACATGTTAATCATTGTTACCATGGTAAATTAGGTAGACAATCTGTTAAAAGACGTTACCTTATGGACTTTATCTTTTTCACCAACGAGTGAGTATTAAAATTATACTTTAAAATTCAGGTTTGTTTAAGTATCATTGTAATAAAATGATGTTTTAGTTTAGTTCTGGCATAGATTAAGACTTTTGTATGTAATATTTCAACTGTCTGTCATCTTCAGGTGGTACGAACAAGGCTGTACAGTCAGGTACACACAAACACATGAACATATAATGTATTTGTTATTATTAATTATTTTAAAAGAGAGGCATTTCTCAAGTGATTTTTCATTATTGAGCCTGCATACAGAGTGTTTGTGTAGGTTACATTTTGTTAATAAACTTCAAAATATTCTTTGATATGTTAGTCTCTGTGGCAGAGTGGTTAATTCAATGCATTGTAAATTCAAAGTCATAGGTTAGAATCCTGGGCAACCTATGAAAGTGTCATTATGTTGTATTTCACTATTCTTACATGCTGCTGTAATCAACCTAGAATGATAGAAAATGAAATAAACAAAGTAAAGTAGAAATAGATTCCTTGATGTTCAATTCTGTTTAGTGTTGCCACTTTCATTAATACCATATTTGGCTATAATTTATTATTTCTAAAGAGTTGCAGTTAAGCACAAAGTGAGTCTGTTAACTAGAGGCATGCATATTTTGATTCTGACGAAAACATGAAATATGAAATAACGCACTGTAATGTTCATTTCTCATGTTTTGATAGGTGTTAGGTGAATTTCTCTACCTTGTTTTGTTATGAAATGATGCAAAATGTGAAATAAACTCTTAAACACAAAATTTAAGCCACATCGGTAAATAAACTCTAAATTTTGTGTTTAAGAGTTTATTTACCGATGTGACACTTTCTGAAGTCTAAATTTCCCTGAAAGTTAAACAAATCACCAAAAATGTATTAATTCTACTGTAAACATTTGAGAAGCCAAAAATAAACTCCTTTACACAGGAGTAAAATTAATACTCTGAAAGCTACATAAATGCACTCTTAGAAGGGAATGTTTATTTTATGTAATAAGTTTCATTTTTAAAATCAAATTTAGGGTCATATTCACTGAAATGCCATTTTATATATCACTGTTGATATCGAAATGTGCCAGTTTTTATACCAAAATCTTGATCTACATGTGAACTAATAACTTATTAATTATTCACAAACACTAATGTTAACTGAGGCTTAGACCATGATGTGGATATGCTTGTCTTTCCTATCATAGAATTACAGAAAAGAAACTTTCAAAATTAGTTATCTTGGCATATCTTGTACATACCTGAGGAGTTCCATAATCTACAGATAAAGGAAGAACACGCGGAGGAGTGGTGTCCGCTACAATGTTTGATCTTGACACTAACCTAAGTAGCTTCTTTGGTATGCTTTCAGCATTCTGAAATAAGTGAAAAAATGATTGAAATTGAAAACTGAAACAAGTACTACTGGAAGTTCTGAAGAAAAATATATTAGTGCATTTCCCTTAAACCTAATTTCTTATTCTATTATTGTATCACAACGCAACAAAAGCATAGATGTGTTTGATGGAGAAATTAAAATTGATTCTAATAGAGTATTGTTATAATAATTTAAATATGCTAATAATACAGTGCCTTTCATGGTCAAGTCGTCGGCGGAGAAACAGCCAGCTCATCAGGCAGGTGGGAGCGCATCTGCCAGCATTTAGATCCACAGCTGTTCGCTGACCTTGGCACTGGATGTGTCAGTGCTTCAGTATCCAGATAGCTAGTGTCCAGTTTGCACATGTTTGTTAAGTGTTAAGGTGTTAACAGGTATTTTAGATTATTTTATTTTACTTTATGTATTAGATACTGCTGCTTTCTGAAGCCTCATAATGCCATGCTATACGTACAATATAAAACAACAAATTTTTGTATACTCTTAAGTCATTACGAATTCTTTTAGGGAAGGAAGTTATAAGGCACTTCACAGAAGAATTCCCAGATGTTCCTGTTCCACATAAAGATAGTGTTCGAAAACTTTTGAACAAATTTAGGGAAACAGAGTTTGTTCTTGATAAGAAACGTAGGATGAAATGACCTGTGCTTACTGAGGAGAAAGTAGAAGACGTTAGAGCACGATTGGAACATAATCCTAAAAAATCCCACCGGCGCCTTGCACGAGAAACATACATTTTTAAGTCATCTGTGTGGCGAGCTACCAAGCTTTTAAACCTGAAGCCATACATGAGGAATTGAAAGAAAATGTCAGGAGAGAAATTGGAGCAATTTTGGAAGAGAAACTGATACGTGTTAGTGAAAATTTGCTAAAAAGATACCGTAAATGAGTGGCTGCAGGAGGAGAACATTTCCAACGCCTCTCGTAACAATGTGCATGTTTATTCTAATTGTAACTGTCCATATAATTATTTTCCTGTAGTTTACGGTTATTACAAGCATAAGAAAACAGTTTTTCATTGTGACGTTTCAGGAGAACACATGCTCCCTTCATCAGACATTTATTTTCATTTTGACTAAAGCTACAGTTATAACAATGGTTAGCAATTTTTTAAACAAAAAGAATCCATTATATAATGGATGTTGTCAATGTTACATTGTTGTAATATAGCAACTTAACTGTGAAAAGTTAAGTTGGGAGGAGCCAGGCAATTTCGAAGTCTAGTGTGTTTCAAAGGCAACAGATCCCGTTGTGGTAGCACTGGCAGAGATGATTCCACACAGGTAAAACAGCGATAGCAAAAAATCAGGGGAGACCAGGCTGGCTCGGTAGCTCAGTGGTTAGAGCAATGGCAGGGTATGCCAGAGAACCAGTTTTGAGTCCTGGTCGAGTCTGCATTTTTTGCTGAAAATTTCTATGTAGTACATCTCCTGTGTGTGCCTAATCTACAATAATTAACATCTCTACGCTGGGAGGGGCCAGGCAACGTCGAAGTCTACTTTGTTTCAAAGGCAACAGATCCCGTTGCGGTAGCACTGGCAGCAGAGACAATTCCACACAGGTAAAACAGCAATAGCGAAAAATCAGGAGAGACCACGCAGGCTCGGTAGCTCAGTGGTTAGAGCAATGGCACGGCATGCCAGAGACCCGGGTTCAAATCCTCATTGAGAATGCATTTTTCGCTGAAAATTTCTACGTTGTACATTTAGACATTCACTTTGTAAAATCCTGGTACATGAATTATCTCTCTATATTTAAAAGAAGACTACAGTCTTATGCACTCAATCACAAACTCTTTATAAATAGATAGATAATTCTTTCTATTTTTACTAATAAAAAGTATTCCTTTGTCTACATCAGCCAATACTGATGAAGCAGAAAGTAATCTGTCATATTCCTAAGATCTGCATGCTGAACTTACCTGTTGAATTACTGGTGCATTGATACTATAAGCAATTGAATCTTGACCAGGAGTGTCATCAAAGAAACATTTCAATTCATGCTTCTGCTGTGGAACATTTTTGTAAATCTAAATGTCAGAAAGAATGCATAATGCAGTAAATAGAATGACCTTCAAGCACAATAATTACAATTTGATAATAATTTACATCATTCTTAACCTACTGTTATTAATGCTTCTTTAGCATGAAATCACATCTATCTACGAGCAATTCAAGTATGATTTATGCATTTTAATCTAAACATGGTATGCACTCATTAATCATGACAAATACACTAACAAGGAGAGGGCACAGCTTGGGAAATTGAGTTTGGGACAAGACTTCATGTAGTGGTACAGTACCTTAAGTATTGATATGCCACGTTTCTAGTGTGCACTTGTCAGCTGTTTGAGAAAAATCGCTTCAAACCCAAAACTTTTGGCATGTGAAATTGATATGTTACCACCGTGCCACTTGACAATCAGACAATATATTCACCTCTTGGTAAAAGCTAGGAAAGCTTTGAATCTTTGAATCAAATTTTCTTGGAAATAGCTGGCTAATACATGCTAGTACCTTGTCATATCAATACTTAAAAGGGATCCTACCAGTACATGAAGTCTCATCCCAAACTCCATTTCCCAAACCAAGCCCTCTCCTTGTAAATTAAATAGGTTGCTAGATAAAGAAAATTGACTTCCGTTGCTATCAAAGTATTATTTTTAAATCCTGTTATTTAATTTCAGCTTAAATGTAAATTTGAAGAAAAAAAACCTAATTATTCACCTTCCATAACTCCTCTGCTTTCATCATTATAGGATCTCTGGAGTGGAAGGCAAATGACATAATCCTAAAATTTTCTTCTCTCAAACAACACAGAGAAATGCCACTCTTCAAAAATACCTTCATATTCTCTGTATCTCCTGGTTGTAGAATGCCCATACAAGGTTTTGCTTTGAATTTGTGTCTGCTTTTTGCTTGAAGCTGAAATTCAAACAGCATAATAATCACAATAATAATAATAGTTTAGTGTTCTTCAGTGCTGAGCACAGCAATAGCCAAACACAGCATTGTCACCTATTTCTCCAATTAGTCAACAACACATCATCATAGTTTAAATTGCATATCTGAGTTTTCAACAGTGCACCAAGATGTGCACAATCTACTGAAATAAATTAGTTTTCTCTAATGCTCTAGTGAAGAACTTTGTAAAAAAATATCCTAAAAGTAGTCACTATTAATCTTAAGTCTTCTTAATGATGACTAGCATTAAACTAGAACATGAACTAAAATGACTACACATGAACAGTGAATTGAGTCAGATCCAAATCTGCTTATTTTTCTCTTGAGATTAGAATTTCAACTACTTATTAAAAATATTATTTTTGTGTAGTTTACGGTTATTATAAGCATAAGAAAACAGTTTTTTGTTGTGACGTTTCAGGATGCTACAATGCAAGCAATGCATACATACAAGAAAAACTATTATTAAAAATAATATGTTTAATGTTACTATATCTATGTTACTGATGTTTAAGCAAGCACACATTATTATTATTTAACATCTGTTACAAAGAATTCGAATTTAGAAAAATATTGTTACTGATCACACTTGGACGATGAGAACATGGCTTTTATATCTTTCTGATAAATATTAACCAACAACCAAAAAACATGGGACACAGTTCTGAATGTCTTAAAAATGTTACATAGTCATGGAAGATAGCTAATTTATTTCAAGTGATAAAAAAATACACATATTTAAAATTTAAAGAGGGTTGAAGAGACTCACAGGGTTGAAACCAACTTGTATCCTCACATCTGACCTTTTGATTGTTACATATTTCCAAGAATTATAGTTTCAAAAATAATAAACAAAAATACTGAACTATATTTTTAGTACAAAATAATCCATAAAATCATTTTTAGCTATCTTGCAATCTAATAATAGTAAAGAACTGATACTGCTACTTGATTGATTGATTGATTTAGTTTATTTTACTTCGCGTTTTGTGCCTCTTGGCTAATTTGCGAAGATGGGGATGAGTGATGAAATGATGAAATGGATGAAAATGGACATTCACAAACAACCATACCCGACCGGGATTCGAACCCGGGACCCTTGGCGTCGCAGCGCGATGTGCTAACCACTCGGCCACAGGGTCGGGCGATGATATTGCTACTGATTGAAATTATAATTTATTTACATTCTTTCCTACACCCATCCCTTCTCCAAAGGAACACACACCAAAAAGAGAGATTTATAGAAAACAGTATTGTTATTCCATACATTTCACATGATAACACATGTGAATTTTCAAAGCGATTAACAATAAAATACTGTCATCTCTCACCTTAAAAACAACTTGCTCTACAGATGTATTGATAAGAGTAATTTCTGCCATTACATCATTTCCAATTTTCTTAAAGTGAAGTTCCCTTGGTGGAATAACCATTAAATAGGGTTCTGCAAAATAAACAAATTTACGTGCATGTTGATCCAAATTTATATATGAGGTAAGTACCATTTACAAATATTGCCGCTGTAGCACTGCAGTCGCGAGCATGTGAGTTCTCACTGACGTCCTTCATCCCTTAGTAAGCCACAGGTAGTTGTGGGAGTAGATCATGCTTTTTCTTCGTAGGTTTATGAAGGTTTGAAATGTTCAAGAAAATCAATCGGCCTGCCGACTGTGAAGTCCGGTCTGTGATTCGTTTTCTCAATGCAAGAAACGTGAAACTGGTAGACATCCACTGTCAACTATGAGAGGTCTTTTTTTTATGTTTAAAGAAGGTCGTGAGACAGTTCTCGATGAGCCAAGAAGCGGTCGGCCATCTGTTGTGACCTGAGGATTTGGTGTGTGCAGTCAATGCGGAAATTCGTGAAAACAGACGCTTCACAATATCGTCGCTTTCCATGGAATTTCCACAAATTTCAAGAAAACAGTCCTCTACGAAATTGTGACAGATTGCCTAGAATCGAAAATTATGGTCAGCATTTCGATGAGGATGATGGCGTCAAAGCAGGAGTGCATGGATGGCTTTCATCACAGGCGGGAACATTCTATGACGATGGGATACAAAAACTAGTGCCACGCTATGACAAATGCTTGAAAAATTGTGGAAACTATGTAGAAAAGTAGTTTAAGGTCTGTAGAATGCAATTCAAATAAAAAAGGTACAAAACTATTTTAATTTATTTCTTACACCCTTTTGGTACTTACTTTCCGAATACACCTCATATAATGCAAATACTAGTGACAATAAAAAAGTTTATGGAAATGAAAATGTTAATTTTGTGCGCTTGGCATGCTTTTCAGGATAATGCAAAAGTATACATTGTTTTTTTTTAGTTCACCTTTAATATTCTGAGGCTCTGAAAGAGTATTGACTAGAACTGATACCTGGCTTTGATTGATTGAATTAGAAATTTTGGGTGTGTCAGCACTTAGGCTAATTGCACCAGTCACATTATATGGGGTCCACCCTCTTACTAGAACTAAAATGTAACTAATTGAACATAACTGTAATGTCTGAGGACTAAAATATCGTTACTTGGGTTAAAATCTGAGGCTGTAAAGTGGCACTTAGCACATGGAAGGACAAAACACAGGACAACAGACACACAGTCCTACAAGGATTATACTGGCCATAGGTCCAGATGCCAAAGCCTTGTTAGTCTGCAAAATACAGTCCATGGTGTCCTATGTGGAAGTGAGGTTGACAATTTAATGTACTAAGTGGAAGGGTCACACCTTACACCCCAACTGATACCTGGCAATAGCCATATTAGCAACTACATATGTATTACAATCCACTCAACCTGATTTTAAAGTTGTCCTGAATATAGCAGGGGGAGAGGAATATTACCAGATTTTTCAACTTCTGGGTTATGATATCATTGTGACTAAAGTTCGTGAACATATGAAATGACATCACCTGGTTGTGTGAGAGAATTACATAGGTGTTAAGATTACTTACGCACGCCTCCTGCCAGAGGGCATTTTCGAATTGCAGTACTGGAAACAGGGTATTCCTCTACAGAATCCATATCAGTGTCATAACTTAATCTTGTTTCATTCATTCTGTTGGGTTTTCCTCCAGCCATTATCAAATGTATCTTGATTATATTACTAATGACTCTAAATCAATCAACAAATATCCTGTACAGCTTCCATTGTGCAATAATTTTGGGTCATTTCCAATGGAATTTTTCTTCTTTCCATCACTTACTTTTTGGAAGATAGTACAAATATTATATTCAATCAAATTTATCCTTTCTTTCTCCTGAAATGAGGAAATGTATGAATATGACTACATTTACACAAGCTATATTAAAGCTAAAGGTTTGAAATTTGTCATATATATGATATTTTTATTTTATTCATTTATTTATTTCTCTTTTTTCCTTTGACCCTTTGTGAGAGGGCATGGAAAGCATCAAATTACATTTATACCCTGTATCCCTTACAGGTTTATATAATCTCGTACATTTACATTTACATAGATAATGCTATAGCTACAGCTATGGACAATAATTAGGGATTTGCAGCATTACAATATGTTATGGGGTCTGCACACTATGATATACAACAAGTTTTTATGATTTGATAGAAATTCAAGTAGATATAATGTATGTATATAAGTCCATAACCAGATACATTTGACTACCGAATTATATTTAAAATGTACACAATGTTATAGATACTTACTTTTTCACTTACTTCTTAAGTGATTAAACTAAAAGTGTAAGAAAAGATAATTTGGTTATGCACAGTGCCTTCCTTGTACAGTTTCAAAAAGTAAACTTCATGTAGGGTGTTCCATATATTCTGATATACTGTATACGGCTCTATTTGTGAGGTAGTTTTTGATTGCCTTTGTTTTCCTATTTTGGAGAGTTATGGATTTAATGTCATTTGGCAGTTTATTATAGAAAGTTATTCCGGCATTTACAGGTGATAGATTTGATATCTTAAGTTTACTGTGTGCACGTGTGGCAGAAGTTAATTGGTAATTGGTAATTATTGGATGCCTGATAAAGACATGGTAGAGGGGCAGGTAAAGTGGCTGTGCAAACGTATTCTACATTTCTTCAGTACATTTTAGAAAGGGGATAAAATTTAATAATTACAGTAAAGAATGAAGCTATTCTAAGAATATCACATAAAATAAGTTTAACTCTTATAATATACAGCAAAATATTTTCTTTAAAAAATTGCAGGCCTACAATTACCTTGATCATGCATCTACCCTGATAGCATGTAGACTTTAAAACTTTGACTTCAATATCAAAATTGTTAATTTTGAACTATCATACTTTTACTTGCCATGGCAAAATTCAAATATAATATCATCCTGTCAAGTAATGAAAATATCTCTGGCCACTTTGCCCACAAAATATGCAAAATAAATAATATTCCAAATAACGAAAATGTTAATGTTACATGTGCAAGCATAAAATTGGAAAAATGAGTTTTTGTTTCAAGTCAATTTTATATGCAGAAAGGCTAATCAGGACTGGACCTACAGTTTAACATAGGATCTCAACCACTATGTGCCTCCACTGAGTATTGAACCCAGTACCTCTGATTACAAGGTGAAAACCTTACCACTGTGCCATCAGGAGGCAATTGGAATAATGAGTTTACTTTGCAAATAAAATAAATGGTGACTGAAATTCTTTTTCATTTTTCACAGCACACTTACAAATGTTAACTTTGATGGATCTCAATGGTCATCTGAATCAAACTGTCCATCTATTGAATCACTTCTCTTGGAATTTCTAGGAATAACTATCTTATCCACTCTAGTTCCTTCTGTCCATCTTATTACACCAACTGTTCAGTCATTGCACATATATCACAGTGTAATAGAAATCACAAACACATCTATGAACAGAAAAGGCACCCTCCGTTAGTCACGCACGGAACAGCAGACTGGACTTTAGCAAAAACTAGATCCACCATTAGTTGAGCACGGATTCAGAGACCAGAGCTTTGATGAAACCCTCTAGTCAGTGGCAGCGCCAGGATTAATCATCTAGGGGTGCTGATGGGGTGCGATGTTGAAAGTAAAAAAACTTGAAACATGCATGCATGTTTTAGCAAGTAAATCAAATACCAATCACCTTTTAGTAGTCACCTATGATAATATACCAATGAAACTGAAGAATACGTGTGGCTTGCTTCATCAATGGCATGTTTGGAAATGTGAAAGGAACAGCTTGTTCAAAGAGGGTCAATGACGTACATGGACGACCAGAGAAATTTTTCCAGGGAGGAGCAGGCAAGTTTTTTTTTGCGGGGATGGGGTAGTGCAAATGAGGCATATTTCCCCCCAACAGTGTTGCTCTATGTGTAAAAAAGAAATCGTTCATTTTGAAATTATCATGTTCTTCCAATGCTCTCATAATAATTAACAAATCACTGTGAAATGAAATTATGTGTGTGAAATATATAATTTTAGATTAACATCAATTTTCCAGGCAGGGCCCTGGCCCCCCTTGACTTCTCCTCTTCTGGATTTCCATGATGACATCTGTATTAAATTTTACACTCCAAAGAAAGCACTCATAGAAGGTGAAGAATCAGATATGCGTTTGGTCTTATTGACCTATGTAGTAAAATACGTACAAGACAAAATTCTCCTTACCCTTGATAACACACTAATTTAACCTTTGCAGTAAATTCTATCATTATAAGAGTTAGTGTTTTCTGTTTAATGTAGGTTTTGAAAAGGAGGTGCTGCATGGCATGCAGAAGAAAATAAAGGGGTGGGCAAGCACCCCCTTGCTGCCTCTGATGCCACCCCTGCCCCTAGTGGCTCGAAGATCTGACTAACACTGAAAACAAAATTGTGGGCTAAAGAAGGAATGTTAGATACTCAGCAAGGCTGTTGAAAAAACTATCATTGATAAATGGTGATGTTAAAACAACAAACCCAATACTAGAGACCACATGCAACCAATGCAGAGTTAAGGAAGAAACAAAACAAACTGCAACTGTTTACTTGAATAGCTTTTCTACTATGTAAGTTTTTGTGTAGTGCTGCACATTTAGAAATCAAACTCTTGAAAACCACCCGTCCCAAGGGCTTTACAGGGAAAGAGCTCCCAGCCAATAAAAGTCAAGTGCTAACAGTGTCGCAACCACAGGGGGGGGCAGGGGGGAATTGACCCCCAACCTTGGTCGAAAATGAGTTCTAGGGGTGGCAAGGGGGGCAAACATTGATGGCCAAGTGTACCTGCAGGGGGCAATTACCACCCAGAACTTCATATTTTATGCAAATAAAAATACTTTTCGTGAAATCTTCTTGCTCTCTTTGCTCACAATACCTGCTTTTCTTAATCTTATCAAGTTCTGAACCATAGCTAGGGGACAGCGAGAGATGGCCCTGAGTGCCGAACGATCTAAATGAAAAGAAAAGTTGTAAAATTGAATGATTGATTTGTGTTTTTTTAAAGTCTACTTTATGCATAGAAAGGCTAATTGAGACTGAACCTATAGTTTAAAGTGGGTTCCGAACCACTATGTGCCTCCATCAGGTATCGAACCTGGGACCACTTGATCACAAGGAGAACAATGTTACCACTACACCATCGGGGAGGCACAATAGTTGTAAATGATATAATGCCCCGTGAAATTATTTTGCACCCTTTTAAATTAATATTAATTTCAGCCTTCAAAATAATTGGATCCAAAAAATCTTTTTGTTCGCTGTAATGCATTGTAAAGCACCAGACAGAGAAATAACACTTGTCTTAATTGATTGTGTTTTAAATGGATGAACAATTGTTTGGAGGAAAGGGAGGGTGCACATTTCAGAGACAATTTATGTAATTTTTGCTGTTGGTTTATTGTGAGATGGATGAATTGGTTGTGTAATGTATTTAAATAATATATGCTATATATAATATTTATTAAAGAAACTTTGAATACGTACACAATTTAGTGTCTGCAGCTTGGGCATGGATATTTGCGAGTATCCATTCATCATTTTCATCATCATGCCATCACTCATCCCCATCTTTGAAAATTAGCCAAAAGTGGCACATGAAGCGAAGTATAATAAAGCAAATCAATAACAATAACAATAATAATAATAATAATAATAATGTTATAATAACATTATTAGTAACATTATTTTTATTAACATTATTATTATTAAAATTATTATTGGTACGCTTATCCTGGTACTTGCCCCCCTGCCCCAGACAAGACAAAAATTCGTGGTTGCGCCTCTGAGTGCCAAATATAACTTAAGTAATTACTTGGAAAATCACAAGCCACCACTAGTATACACCCAGACAAATTTGTCACTAAATAATCATCAATTAATATACATGAGGAGACATATATACTTAAAATTAACTGTAAGGATGTCGAATCAACCCTTCTTAATAGAAATATGTATGATACATCGTTGGAAAGGGTATGTATCAAGGATTCCAGAAATGTAAAATTTAAGGTGAGGAAACAATTGGAAGTGTGAAAAAAGTAGTATTAATTGCCTCCCGATTCCAGGCTCCGTCTCTGGGGTAATTGACCTACCGCCCTCTACTGCTACCATGGCCCCGCCTCCGCTCCGCTATGCTCCGGCTACCCTCCATTTTCTATTGAGTCCCTTTGAATAAAAACATGAAAAAATATGAATGAAAAAAATGATTTAAAAAAAAGTTGAATCATAGTGGAAATTTGCATATATAGTCACGTTGAAAACCTGGTAATACTGTGTGTTTACAACATGGATTACGTTCAAGGAAACCAGCTATGGCAAGTAATGTAGTAGTATTTTTTTATTATTTCATAGAAATGTAACTTCAAATTTAGAAATGCACAGTTGCAATTTGAACTGTTAAATATGTACTATTAGCGCACAATGTTTTTTTTTTACTTTCAAACGGTAAAACACAAGGGTCAATTGTGCAGTCTAGCCAAATTAACTACAACAACTGAAAACAAAAATGTTCGTACTTTCACTATTTTTCACTTCATCATGTGCATATGGGAATTCATGCAGATATTTGGGGACCATTTGATTAAGATAATAGATAATTAAAAAGCATTGAGAAAATGTTCTTACTGTTATATAATGAATAAATTTTGAACACATACCATTGCTGATCCCTTGCAGCTTTGGTTCCTGCAGAAAATCACAAAAAGTGTACATTACTTCATCTTTTCAACAACTGAAATTTAAAAATTAAGTTGAAAAACTTAAAGCATCATGGTGAAAACATTTTCCAACATAATAAGAGGGCAAAATTAAAACTTTTCATTTTCATTTAATGTTTCCTAATGCGTGTTTACATTATAGAAAGAAATACATGGGTGTATATATGTGACAATAAATCATCACATATATCTATTGGACTTGAAGCTTTATATTTGGCTGTTTATGCCCAACATACATTTTCAAAATAAAAATTCAGGACATGAAATTCAAGTACTTTCATGAACAACATATTTGAATATATATTCGTCACATTCATACATACATTGTTTTTACCTAAAAGTAATATTGAATCCAATTTATTTCAATGGAAAATGTTAAGAAAAAGGAAGAATGGTTGATTCTAGATTACAAGTTGTATTATGTCCACAGTTACTGAAAGTGTCAAATTTTTATGATGAGTGTAAATTGATATAGATCTTTTACATTTTATTTGACAATAATTTTAAATTTGTTTTGGTGTTTTCTTGTAACATATTTCCTTTATCAGATGAAATGTACCATGAAAAATTTAAATTTTAATGGATGCAAAACTGAGTATGTTATTTAAACCTCAGCACTATTTACGAAGAGATAAAACAATAAGTCTCTTATGAAAATTCTGCAACTTATTTCACAAGTTAGTTAGCTAAGTGTAAAATGACAGGAAAAATGTTTAATATCAAGAGGGGTATTCCATTAATGAATTTATTGAATAAACCATAAGCAGAACATGGTTTTACATCTGACAATTGCAGGTATTACTATCCTAAATAATATTAAAAAAGGAACAAAATTCTAGGTCTTATGACAATTATCACACATTTCCATCCCTGCTGCATACTCCATCTTCACATGCAGTGAGGCACCTCGCAAGGGACTTTTCTGGTCCCATAATCTCTTACGTGATTCATGCAAGGAAGTCTGATTTCCAGATGCAGGCATACATTTAATAATAAACATGAGGCTAGCCTCATGTTGCTTCCTACTAGGGTGAATAGTCAACCTATAGCATTCACAGGGATAATAGTAACTCATTGTGAAATGTCATGAAACAGTGTTAAGTTGCCCTTAACCACATATCTAATGTAATAGGCTTAAAAAATGTTATGGCATTATTGTATATTCTTTTTACTTCAGTATGACTGATATTTGTAACAGGAACAGAAGAGATTGGAGTTTCCACTGATAGGTCATTCAGGTCTTGAGCCCCAACTGTGGTAACAATACACACAATATGTTATGAAAGGCTTTTCGTTCATATGGTGTTAAATGAAATGCAGTGCTTCTTAATGCTACCCTGTAAATAACTTTGATTTCAACTTAGAAAGAGATATTTAAATTATTTCATGCTTTGGCTTGTCTGTCATGTTGATAGCTGATGAATAATTTTGGATGAGAAAATGAGCAGTCAGTGATTTTTCTCTGTAGTATGGTGTGGTGTGTTATCAAAGTTTCAAATACTTTTGCACTATACACTTTTTAAAGGAAAAAATATGAAGGCTTCATTTTGTTTCCACAGTTAAATTTATTTTTAAAAATAAGCTGTTAGGTCCAAAAATAAAATAATAATAAATAATGATTTAATTTTACAGTGTTCAATGAAAACAAATGCTTGTTAACAGAATCAGTATTTCAAGATATGCTAACAATGAAAGCAAATAAAGGCACTGATTAAAGATTTATGTACAGCACTACTTACAATAATGTACATAAAATATTTATCAGAGGAACTTTACTTTTCATAAAATGGACGTACCATCATTCTTTTTGTTATTCAATACACATTCAATTTTTTACTTCCTTGACATTAATTTCCTTGACATGACAATTCTTTTTTACACAAATTTTAGCGGTCTTAACTACACATAAGCTAGATGATGAATATTTGCTGTTTTATCTCTGATTTCATAGCGTCTTTTTACTACTTATGTAATAACAATATTTTTTAGTCAAGAAACAAAGAACAATATAGGTATGACCATTGTCTTTCCTCCGTTTCTTAGTCTGTGGTTACAAACAACAATACTTCATACGCATTAGAGAAATTAAGTACTAATTAATTTACATATTATTACAAATCGACCTATAATTATATTAATGTATTAAATATATTATCACTTTTATTATTATATTTCTGAGACTTGGCTGGACTGGCTCCCCAAATATATTTCTAGATATGTGTCTAGTGATGTGATGAGTTAGTATGACTCGATAACTAGCCTTTGTTATTTAATACTGGAATTACACAAGTATCGGTATTGGTAGGAATTGGTCATGGTATGTATCGATATCAGCAAATGGTGGTATTGGTTCAGCTCTAGTGAATATTGCATTGTGTATAATCTAACATTGTGGAAATTGACAGGCAATGAAGCTTGGAGGCAGCAATGATCTTTCCAGGCAGCTTTCAAATAGCTAAAAGGTGTACAGGACGAGAGTACATGTCACTTAGAACAACAATAATAAATAAAAGTCTATGCTGCTCTGCATCGAGACACAACAATACTCGGACATCTCTGATCTTTGTCAGTAGTGGCTGCGTTCTCATATGCGATAATGACACATTCAGAGTATTACGATAAACAAAAGTTGCAAAACAAAAGGCAGCGACCAGGCAAAAGGGAATCAGAATTGACACTCTCATAACTTCACAAAAGCACTCATGCTATTCTAGTTGAGATGTAATTACTACGAACTATACACTCACTTTGCGAGGACTATTGTATAGTCAACGAGCTTTTGATGAAGCTGTGTGTATCCGAAATTGTATTATAAGTTATGTCTTTCAAGAAACTTTCTGGGGCTCAAAACAGGGAAAGAAAGAAGATAAGAGAGAAAGAGGACATTAGAAGTGCAACTATTTTATCGAAGTTTTTCAAGAAAAATGTTGAATCCACAGATGCTAACGAAGATTCTTCAGCACCGGAAATAGAAACCACACGACTGTGAAGAGTCAATCAGCAACTAGGTGATCTTCAAAAGCAAACGCAGTACAATCTCGAAGTAACCAATTTCCGGATACCTGTGCAGCTTTGGAGGAATTATGTGACCTCTCAAAAGAGTCACTCGAAACAGTACACGGTGCCAAATGCTTGCTACACAGCACTTAAGAAGTTTAACTTTCTTGTGTTCTTATTCTGCTGGGCTGATATCCTTTCGAGCTATTAACGACGTTAACCTATGGCTACAAGAAAACTCTGTTACAGTAGTTAGTCACTTACAGGGACTGCAAAGCTTTCTGTCTGCCGATCGGGAAACAATTGTGACGAATGCTTTTGAGAAAAGCAAACAGATCTGCGATGATATGAACATTGCAAATAGAGAACAGCATTCCAAAAAGAAAACAAAGTTTTTCGATGAAGTTGCAGAAGATACAAGTGTAGCCATAAATGAAGAACATAAAATTAGGAAGAGCTTATTTTGTGCATTGGATTCAATTTTGTCACAAATAGGCGATCGATTCAAGTTAATGAAAGGAGTTTTGTAGGATTTTTCCATAATTATTCCAAGCAATATGGCAGTTATGTCAGAAGAAACGTTGCAAAAGGGACTCTTTGATCTGGATTTATTATACCCCGAGGATATCAATGGAAGTGAGTTACTTCATGAACTGTCGTTCTTTAAACATCATGCACAAGCATTCTTTAAAGACTTTCACTTGGAATGCTTGTCAGAATTATCACCACTTACTGCTCACTCATTCATTCATAAAATGTGATTTATTGAGTTGTACCCAAATTTTGTCACTGCATTGAAACTATTTTCATCTATTGCATCTTGTGAAAGGAGTTTTAGTAAGCTAAAGCTTATAAAGAATTACTTGCGTTCTTTCTTGAGTCAAGAAAAGCTGACTAACCTGGCTTTTTTGTCTGTTGAGAAGTACAGAGTTCAATCACTTGTGTTCGATGATGTTAATGACTTTGCTGCTCGAAAGGCAAGAAGAGTGAAACTGTAGCTAGTATGTTTGCACAGGAGAATTGTCAAATAATCATGCACTGATTGTAGTTCTTAATAAGTTCTTGTTTTTATTGTTGTTGATTTCAGCTCATCAGTATAATATTTTGCAGTGTAAATAGGTTTTACTTTATAAACATTACATTAATACTGAATGATTTTAACTAGTTTGTACTTTGCAGGGTATTTGAAAGGTTTTCATGTATTTTAAAAACATTACATTAATGATCTTTCTTAGAGATTCTTCTGCTACCTAAGAAATATATATGCTATTGATATGGTAAGATATATGGTAGTTGTAATTGCTACAATTACATACAATTGCTACAATAACATACAATTGCTACAATTATTAGCAAAAAGGAAACGTCAATTTGAATGAACGAAATTTCTACACACACACACACACACACACACACACGTATATATTTTTTATTTTCATGCTGGCCACTCTTGGACCATGATAAAAGTGGGAAGATGGAGCTGGGGGACAAAGAGTAAGAAATTGTTACTGATTCTATGGAATGTTCACAACGTTGATAAAAACAAAATAATTTACACTGTACTGCAATTTGAACTTAGAATCTTCAAAATTTTGTACACACAAATTTAAAAAATGGCAAAATTACAGCAAAACATAACAGTCGCCAGGCTGAAATCACCATGGCGACCTGGCAACTGGTAAAAAAAAAAAAAGGTAAAGTGTTCCCCTGTGCATAGCACCACGCCATGAAGGCGTATAGGGGGTGTGGGGGTAACCTGGCAACTGGAATTTTTCAAACCCTGCATATATGTAATATACCAGGTGTTTCATAAATACTTATAAATACTTGAGGGGTTACAAATATTTATTGCAAGAAAAGTATTGAACTTTCGTTAATGAAACCAGTCCAGAGTGAATGACGAACTCAAACAGTTTTTTTAACACCTACAAATGTTCAATGTATACACCACGCATGACATGACATGCATCAGCACGATAGTCTACTTCTTGCCACACTGGTATCAACATGGACCTGTTGATAGTGTCCATCACTGCAATGATAAGCTCCCTTAGGGCAGCGATATCACGTGGTATCGGTGAGATGAAGCATGTCTTTAATGAAACCCTACAAAAAGAAATCACATGATGTAAGGTCCCGTGGATCTTCGGGACCAAAACATTACACAAAACACTGAGTGATGTGGTGATTTGAGTGTTGCCTAGCGGCAGGGATATGAACTCTCAGCTTAACAAAACATACACGCACAAACTGTTTGTGTTCCTATCGTGTTGATGCGTGCCGTGTCACCCGTGGTGCATACATTGAACATTTCCAGGTGCTAAAAAAACTGTGAGTTCCTCGTTTGTTCTGGACTGGTTTCATTAACAAAAGTTCAATAGTTTACTTGCAATAAATTTTTGTAACCCCTCAATTATTTATGAAACATCTGGTATTTAATTTAAGGAATTCCAGGTGAGTAGCCATGCTCATATTTATTTATTTATTCAAATATCTTGCTGAACATTTTGAGATCAAAGATATTGATCTTGGGAATTGAAATAGAAAGTGAAGAGTAGTAGTTTTTACCTTCAAACAAAGTAAAGAAAAAAAGTATATTTTGAAAACATGTATGGAATACACCAAGACAGTTCCTACGCCTATGGAGACATTATTCCTAGTCAGTCCTGAAGAAGGGATGAGGAAGATTGCTTCATTTTTTACTAGTTATTTACTATTACTGAGGTTTTGTATTCTGTGACAATTTTTCTTTTTTCCTTTTTGCATCCTCTCTGATATTGAAATCTACAGTTATTACTGTTGTCAGTTATCACTTGACTTCTAACCTTGTTTTTTTTCCCACATTTTAGGAATTTCCATGAACAGATTTTAACTTAGAAAAAGGAGCTGTACTTTAGAAGCATATTTTAAAACACTAGAATACATAAATTATACATTTATATTCAGAAAAATTATTTTAAGATAGTCAGAACTGTAGACTCAATAACAGGCTAATATAAAAATAATGAAACATTAAATCTATCAGCAGTTCTACCAATAAATCTGTTACGTCAATTTGAGCTGCTTCTCATAAGGAACGGTTTTTAGGTGCTAAAAAGAGGGATTTAGGACTTTTAGGTGCTTAGAAAAAATTAATAGGCATAAATATTAATTAATAATAATTTTATGAAATATCTGGTTTTGGATTAAATTTGTATACAAAAGGTACTATGTTTAGTAAAGTTAATACTATTCTTTGAATTTTCCAATGTAAAAACTTTATCATATTTTGAAGCACTGCATCATATGCTTTTCAATGCTCTCCATGGTGAAGTTCTTCCAGTCATCCATGAGTGGGTGCTGGACAGTCACGGACACTTCTGGATTGTAACAATTCCATTAACTTTCAATATGATTACTACAACCCAGAAGTGTCCCTGGAGAACCTTCTGTCTACGCAGCAGGAAGTTTTTGATACAAGCTTCATAAATTCAATTACTCCCGATTCCCAAGATAGGTTTGGTTCTCCCCAAGGCATAGTAGTAACGTCATTGCCTTGTAGCAAAGAGGTCGTAGGTTCAATATCCATTAGACACACATAGTGATTCAGATCCCACTTTCAACTGTAGGTCAAGTCCCGATTAGCTTGTGCAGAAAGTGTGCTCAAAAAACTCAAACCGCAGGCAGTTTCACAGTGGTCTTCTCTTCTTGATGGACAGCCTCTACACTAGAGCAGTTTGGTTTCCAGCACAAGCCCTCCCCTTTCTCCTAACTGTTGTGTCAATGGGGGGAAATAGGCATTTATAGGAATTTATAGTTCATTTAGGCATTTTTAGGTCATATGGAATATCAGTAGAGGGGTTCTGTATACATGAAATGCAAGGATCTCTAAGTAACATACGTCTAGGATGTAGTAACAAAAAAATAGGAATGGACCTAGAATTCCGTTCCCTACTCATAAGAGTGCAGATTAATCTGTTTCATCCCTATTACAAAGCAAGAAGAAATAACAATTTTTTTGGCCATGAAATAATGAAAGAATAAATTGTAAGTCATAAATCATTTATGATCTTAAATGCTCTCCAATTTACTTAGAATGCAACACATAGTAGACTTGCTTCCCATATTGAATTCTGGATTGTGATGAGTCTTTCTTCGAATCCTCATCTTCCTGGAAATTTGAGAGAAAAATTTATGTTAATTTCACTCTTCAAATAAACACACACAACCACACAACTGAGTTAACTAATTTTGCCAAAATATTGCTGACAAGTACAGCCAGTAAGATGAAATTGAATACAAAATTTTCAATGATTCTATTTCGATCTTAGTTTCAGGGTCAACATTTCTAGACAATACACAAATGGATGAAAGCAGCACAGAAAAATGAACAGAAAAGAAAACTATCATAGACATTAACTTAATATTTTGAACATTGAAGAATTTTTAAAACTGAAATCTCTAATCTAAAATTCCATACATCACCTTAACACGTAAGCTGAAAGTTGAAGAACTTTGCATTGCTAGAAAAATGAATAGCATAAAATTTATGTTGTTATTGTATTTCAAAACAAAAAAAGGGGGAAAAATCTCCAAGAATCCAATATAATAGAAAAGTAACACAGTAACATTGCTCCATACCACCCAGTTGTCTGAAACAGCATTTTTTTAAAAAAAGAATGTATTCGAAAATATCTTCAATTTTAAAACAAACTATTGATGTATATTTATATGAAAGCTGTTGAGGAAAATTTAGTTAATCAAGTCATCAGTAATGTTTCTGTTGACCCCACAAGAGCAACTTTAATTTCCACATATCCAACAAATACTTAATACTTTTAATTCTGATAGGGTTAGTGTAGTGTGTAGATAATCAATCTGTTATCTCACTCAGCTCGTGGGAGCACGTAAAAATATCAATGGTACAATGTCATCATTGCAGTGCCCAACAGTAGTGCACTTGTTGGGACTAAAGATGAAAAGATGCGCTAATCATCGAAGTAAGAAATTTTATGGACAATAGGAATTGCTTGTTTTCTTGTTTGAGTTGTTTGTATTTAGTCCAGTTTATGGACAGTAAGGCTAATCGGGACTGGACCTACAGTTTAAAGTGGGATCTGAACCACTGTGCCATGTTCCTCCACCAGGTATCGAACCCAGGACCCCTTGATTACAAAGCAACGATGCTATCACTGCGCCATCGGGAGGACCTTCAATAGGATTTGCATCTAGCAATTATTGTATCCTAAAACATACTCTTGTATTGAGAGACTTCAAATATGTTCACAGAAACAACATAGAAATTTAGAACAAAATACAAACTCTAGTAATTTTATGTTGTTTTACGGATTAACTGCAACAAAAAAGATGATCAGGTGAAATGAAAATGAGAAAAATACAATGACTATAAGAAGAGAGATATAAACTATAGTCCTCCTCCGTAGCTGAGCGGGTTAAGGCGTTCACTCGTCTTGAGATCGTTCACTGCGGGACGGCGTAGGTTCGAATCCGGCTCTGGTCGGAATTTTTTCGGCCTACACCATCTTGAGGAAATTGGGGAGCTCCGAGTGAGTGAGCGCAATCCGGTCACGAAGACCTACTATAATGGCTGGGGATACGTCGGGCTGACTCCCCGACTATTCCAATACTGGTTGAAGATCTTCACGCTTAGAGGTGACGAAGGAAAGCGTAGGAGGGAGACCGGCAGTCGGTAGGTATGCCTAGGCCCTTCATGGGCTGTTGCCCGACAGATTATTTTTTTTTATATATATATATACTATAGTTTTTTAGAGAAGCAAAAAAAACACTATAAATAATGCAATAAAGATGAAAGGTGATAAGTCTACTGGCTTTGTCTTGCACATTTAAGGAACATATTTCCTATTAACATGTACACTTTTGCATTAAATATCATTGTGAATCAATGTGGCAAATTAATACTCTTAAATAATTGAATATACCTTTCATTTGCTTTTCTTCTTCTTCTTTTTCTGGAAAAGAAAGGAAATAAAGAACATATAAACTTGAAATTTCAACACAATGCACTATTTTAGCAAATACATTGAAAGAGAAAATTTACAACTTATTACATACAGATCTCTGAAAAAATATACTAAATTATGAAAATTATGGTTATAATTATGGCTTTTTGGCAGAATCAAAATACAATACAGAGGGGAAGAGGGAGAATATGTATAATAAATGTAAAGCTGCCCCTGTGCATTGCAACACACAGAAGTCATAAGGGGTAACGTGGAGCTAGAGTCAGTTATTTTCAAAATTTTGGCTCTTTGTGGGGGTGTTGTGATAAGCACCAGGCTCCAGCTGACTACCTCCAGGGTTGTCCGAGGTATTCATTAGAGGCTGGGTGTAGAGCTGACAGTCAGATGCTATGATCTGTAGTTCAAAATGTTAAAACCAAAAATTACAGTGTTGCATTACATGTAAATTTTTTCATTATTTTTCATCCAAGGAATGCGATAATACAGAAAACTGAAAAATTATAAAGTAGCAGAACAAAATATTAACACACAAAAAATCATAATATGTATTAAATGTAAAACACCATTACCAATTTAAATATGCTTGTGACAAAGATTGTCAACAATCACCTCATGTGATCAATAGTAAATTTTAATCCTTGAACAAAATAAAATTACTGCAAAATTGCAAAATTCTTGTCTGGGTAACTAATAATATTAATAGAAATTGTATTTACAATTCCTAATCTTCTTCCATCTGTTCAACATTTTGATGCAAATGACTATTGTCTGTCAGTGTGAAAACAAAGACTATTTAAAATCCACTTTATGTACAGATAGGCTATCGAGAGTGGGACTAGAGTTTATCAAGTACAGTAAAGTACAATACAAGTACTTTCACTAACATTATTAGTTCTCTCATAAATGTGGCTACAAGTGTAATCTGTAAGTTTCAAGATTCAATTACTTTTAGTTTTTCATATCTTGAAATATATGATACTAACAATCTAAAAGGTAATAAGAGATTTGAAATTATTTTACAAAGTCTCTGTTAGTATCTTTAGTGATTGAAAGATTTACATTGGATGGTAATCCTTCAATCTCTAAAGTTGCAAACTGGAACTTTGCAATTGGTTAGATTAGATCTATCCAATGAATATCCAGAATCCAAGGTGAGTGAATCATAGGCCTCTCAGAACAAAATGAAATCAGCAAGAGACATTCTAGAATCCAGGAAGGCCAATCAGAGCATTCTTTCGAAACCCACACATTTTACCATGTGGTTTTCTTAGTAATATGAAAGTTTTATCACTTCTTGAAACACTGGAAACTGTAGTCTAGTGTAACAGATCTCTCGAGAATACATTTTTGTTTTCCAGAGGCTTTCATTTCTAGTGCAGTTCATTTCAAGATCATACAATATAAAATGTTATTCACACAACATTGTATTAGTGTGTCATTCAAACATCTTCATACAAGATTTTAATTGAAAAGTAATTTAAACAATTTTTAAGATACAGAATAACACCTTGTGCTGACTGGATAGTTTCCAAATTTAAAAGTAGTTGAATCCTTCTAATTTACAATGAAAAGAGTAATGTTTGTGAAACATTTGACTAGATTTGAAAGGTGTTCTAGTGCCATTTAGTTACTGAAGATATCATATAATTCAAATTCAATTAGCTCTCCTCAAACTTGCACACCAACTTGAATTGATAAAAGAATGAACTACTTCCTTACCTTTGTCTTGAGTTTTTCATCATCTTCAAGGACATCTTCACCCTCATTGACATCATGTTTATTTTGCTGAAACCATGAAGTAAATATTAAGTGGCTGATATCCCATTTAAGGATAGGAAGGGTGCACAGGTAGTGGTTGATTTAGGCATGTTTGATTTCAAATAGATTATGTTCATGCCATCACTTTCCCAGAAATTTAGGAATTCATTGTGCCTGATTATTCTCAACTTCTATCATCTGATCAAGACTTACACACAAGCTAAAACATTTTGGAATACTGTAGATAATAGCCTTGCTTTTAAGATAATTTCTAATAAGAACCAGTTCACCAGATTTTATTGAAGGTTGTTTAATTTAAATCAACTTTAACCTTCTGATCCTCCTTTTTACTATATATTTACTTCAGTCAAAATATTATACATTTTGCTTTTGAATGTGAATGAGGGCGAAATGTTTCAAGTCATGAGGTTAACTTTTTGTGTATATGTTCATCATAATAATCTGATTTTGAATTATTCAAGACATGAATGCAGTTGAGACTGCTTTATACATAATTCTGTTTTATACATACATTACTGTAAGTCCAGGCAAAATATAATTTAAAAACTTGTTAATTAAACCTTATTTGTACATAATGCATTTTACAAGTATTTTACAAATATTGGTATCGACATCAGTATCTGTGGGTATCTGTGAGTGTATCGGCATCGATATCAGTTCAAAGTGGTATCTGCTCAGCCCTATATTGCATGTATATTATACACCCACCGCAAAATGACTTCGAACCTCATAACAAAAGCACAAAAAATACAGAAAATTCATGTGAAAAGCTATTATTAAGCTATTAGATACAGCAAAAAATGCATACGGAGTCATGTTGCCTGTACTTTTGAGAACCATTTGGAGGCGATTGGGCATGGAATCACTAAGACTTTGGAAGTAATTTAAGTCCTAAAAATGAGATTCAACTTCCCATTGTTAGAAAGGTTCCCATGGAAACGAAGCCTAAATATTGGACATGGAATGAAATTTTTTTACGGAATCTGAAATAAAAGTTTTCCACATGAATTTTCTGTATTATTTGTGCTTTTGTTATGAGGTCCGAAGTCATTTTGTGGTGGGTGTATAATAAATATAATGGATAAAAGGAAGGAGGGCCACAAGGGCTAAATAACAAGTAAAAGAAGAAACACTCACCAAACATCCAGAGCCTTCAACCTCCAAATCAACAACCACCGCTCGACCACCCAAAACCTGGACTTCACTGTTGCCCAACCACCATAATATCCCCTGCAATGGCTGCTTCTGGGCAGGAATCATCCATCCCTTGCACCAATCCACCAACACCTCAGTACGCAAAAGACGGGAGAGGGCCTACATATCAGCTATGAGTGCAACCACATCCTCTGGCCGGAACAAGGCCACCCAGTAATGTTCCTTATCCTCATCCCCTCACCTCACCCCACACACACTCACCACCACTCAGAGTTTTCGACAAGCCTGGCGAAAGAACCATGTTCTTTTTGGCACTGTCAACACTTTCTTTCTGGACCTGGCAACACTGCAGGCCAAATTATTGCTCTGTCCATGTTGCTATGTACGTGAATCTTTTTCCTACTTCTGATGATGCAGCATGCATCCACGAAAATTTGAAGTTTTCCTGTGTCTGGTGATTGTTTCTTCTTTTACTTGTTACTACACACACACACACACACTGGAAATTAAACAAAGGTAATGGCATAATTAAGTCAAAGTAAATAGTGAGGTTTAGTACAATATACATAAAATTCCTCCCTTGTAATCTTGAAGGTAGATTGTTTATTCCTTGCACATGAATTGATATAATCGATACTAAGCAGTAGCAAAAGCTGCAAAATTTTGCAGAAATTTTCTCCTCCAGTTTGACATTCCCAGGAAATGAACTTTCCTCTTGCATTTTGAATCTCAAAATTATGAAATTGCCTTCTATATTTTGGTGCCAGAGATTTTAAACACTTTCCATTGAAGAAAACTAACTATGTTGATACAACGTTGTGAAAACGTTGTGTCAACGTTTAAGGGTCATTTATTTCAATGATGGTTGACAACGTTATGGCAACATATACTGAACATTATGTATGTAAGGGGCTAACGTTGCCACAACGTTTTTGCAATATTACCTTGTTGCCTAGGTATGTACAAGGTACATTTTGGGAATTACTATTATCTTCAGTGACGTGCACTGAGGAGTAGCTAGTCTAGCAGAGATAGATCAATCAATCTCACATCTCGAATTATAATCAAATCACAATATTTATTGTCTTGTTAAAGCCACCACAGCTCATATGCAACACCTTTCTTTCCACGCGCTTCTCGTCCATCGGTGTTCTCTGCGGGAAAAGCTGGCTGGATACCCTAGCTCGCTCTTCTTCTGCCTGACCAGTTTCCAGATAGAAACGGCCGCCCTTAAAAAAAGGAATATTTCTACCTCTACCTCCCTTGCCCCCTCTCCCCGCTGCAGTGGTTGAAAGCCCGTGCTTTCAGGTCCCCCAGTCTATCTCCTATAGGACAGATAGGGGATTGGTTTCTCATAGATTTTTTTGTAAATCCTCTAAAGAACTCAGGGTAAAATTTTCTGCAGTTCTCTGTATTTACACAACATTTTACACATTGTACAATATGTATGTATAATATGGAATGTAGTTTTATTATTTATGAAATAGGAACGTGTTATGTGCAGACAATAATGTTATGATTTCTTTCTTTTTTTCTTTTTCAAATATGGAATATATAATGATTAAATTACAAATATGTGCTCGGGCTCTCTCACACTCTCGTTTTAGTAGTGTTTTATTTAAATATACTAATATCTTGGCCTCTAACAGTCATAAATACGGATGTATTTATTCGGGCAAGAGAACGCGCGTTCATATTGTTGTTGGATTGGTTTATTTTACTTCACTTTTCTGCCACATTTGGTTATTTCGAAAATGGGGATGAGTGATGATATGATGAAATTGATGAAGGGACCTCATATGAACAATCCAGGCCAGGATTCGAAATCGTGATGAGTGCGCATTCTTGTCCTATGTGTTGTACTCTGCAGTGAATAATGAAATAATTTGGAATGAAAAATGTATCTCAGAACTCAAAAAGAGAAATGAATATTATTGAAGAAACTGCAAAATAGTTCGTTTTGTTTCCTGTTTTGTTTCTGTGCATAAAGTAGACTTAAAACACCAAATCAACCAACTGTGCGGGAGTGGTTATCACAGCGTGCTACGACACCAGGAGTTCCGGGTTCGAACCCCATCCTGGCCATGGGTGTTCTTTGTGTTTGTACCTTCATTAATTTTATCGTATCATCTTCGCAATTAACCAAATGTGACAAAAAAAGTGACGCTGAGTAACAAAAATGAAATCAAATCATTGATTGATTGCTCTACTTGATCTATTTTACTTCGTTTTTCCGCCAGTTTTGGCTAATCGCGAAAATGATACGATAAAATTGATGAAGGGACACACAAGGACTACCCATGGCCAAGCTGAGATTCTAACCCAAGATCTCTGGCTTGGTAGTAAAATCAAATCGTTTTTTATTTTCGAATGTGGGTGGGGGTTACGTGTACTTTTTTTTAGTACTCATTCATCATTTTGTAATCTTTTCCTGTTATTGACATTCTTTTTTTTTAGGAATACTGGGCCCTAAAGAGGGGAGGGGTGTGACCCACACCAACCCCCCCCCTTGAGCACGCCACTGACTGCTACCCCAAGTGTCGACGTCACCGCACGTCACTGATCATCTTAGCACAAAAGGAATAATCAAATAGTAATGTAAAGTATCGTAGTATTGTATGTATATACGCATGTTTTATTCTTAAGAAAAAAGAAGAAACTCCAGACTGTATATACTTTCAGATATGTAGTTTCATGCAAGGTTATATCCTAGTGCAGTGCAAGAACGTATGTATTTGTTTACAGAAAACACTGCATATGAATGTTAAAAAACAACAACTTGAGTTCACATTTTATGCATCTTCAGACATGCAGATTTGTGCAAGGGTTATTACAATGGTGCATTTTCTTTGTATCTACGAAACATAACACCATTCGGAAAATGTTCCCTGAATATACGTATCATCACCATAAAGATACTGCTGTACCTGTCTCTATTATTATTTTATTAATTTAATTTTTATTAATAATTATTATTTTTATTAAAGTACAACATCTCACACAATGTAATTAAAATATGTTACTTTGCATAAAATGTTTCCTGTAAATAGTAAATACAGAAAAATAAACTTTGGCATTTACATCTTAATCACTCCCATGTATATTAGGGTACGTTAGGTTAGGTACAGTCATGTTCAAAAAATCTGTCGCATGGATTTTTTCTAAGTTCAACGTCTTACGAAATTATGTTGGTAGCTCTGAAACAAGGAAGTGTTGTGAAATATACGATCCTCCAATCAGAGTGAAGTTCGATTCGGAGGAGCAGGAGGCGTGACTCACGGTCTTGTCCACAGGAAGTTCAACCAATGCAGCATTTCCAAATATGAGATAACGTCCCCATTGGTTAAATATTGTTTCAATAATGCGAATCGGCAGAAAGATTGCGCAGAAGTTTACTTTGTCGTTTTAATGCCTTTAATCGTTTCAAATTAGTATTAAATTGACCCAATTATAGTTCTTGAGCTTAATATAATGTATTCATGTACGTGTTTGACAATCATATATCACTCATTAGAACAGTTTTCACATTGTTTTCACTACGTGAGATGACATTTCATTTACATTTACGATAAAATAGTGGTTTGGGTGTAATAACAGTTTTCATTAATTAATTTAGAGATACATTTTTATTTGTTGAGTTAATGATTACGTTAATTCGTTATTTCTCGCGAAAAGAGGGAACCACATCTGAAAGAAAATACACAACTTGTATTATTGAGGTCAAGAGTTCGTTTTAACATCACTTTTTGCACACATAGGCTAATCACGACTCGGGATACATTTAAATTGGAATCTGAAACATTATGCGACCTGACTGGAACTCGGAAAAGGACACACTGATTACAAGACCATTTGGTCTAGCGAATGCCAATAATAATGAGGGGTTGTGGGAGTGGGAGAGGGGTGATGGAAAGTAGAAAATAAATAGTATTTTTGGGGGTATATAATGTTATATTTACACACACATACAAACCTAAGAAAATATTTATTTTGATACATGTGTGTGGGGGGTGGGGAAGGGTGAAAAGAGAGGGACAGAATGATATTGGGAGAGATGGGACGAAGAGGTGATTGTGGAAAATGTTTTATTTGACGTTCAGTAATAAAAACAATCAAATCAATGATGATTATCTTATAAATACCATATTTAATGTAAATTTGTTTTAAAAATGGGGGCGGGGAGCTGTTTGTTTTACGTTCAGTGCAGGATAACAAGTGGAGACACATAGTGGTTCGTATCTCACTTTAAACTGTAGGTCCAGGCCCCATTAGCCTATCTGTGTATAACGTAGATTTAGAATTCAGTAGAAAATAACGTCGATCTAGTATTTTGGATTTTAGATGCGTTGAGACCACTAAAATTTCCAATTCTTATAATAAGAAACCTGTCCTCATATTACCATTTTGAAAGAGAGAGAGTTAATTGTATAATCTTTCGTTGTTAGTTTCAAAGAGGACTAATTCAAATAGTAACAATGGGAACGAATAAAGCTTACGAAAAGTTTTTGCCACGACCATTAGAGTGACAACCCAGTGCGATAACCACTACCACACGAGTAGCGATGGTAGGGTAGATATTCGTATGGCAAGGTTCCAGCGTGCACTAGTCAGTAATTTCCGAGAAAAAAACTTCAATTTTTTTTATGATGGTAAAGTGGTTCGGTGATTGGCTATCAGTATTACATGCCGAAGATTATAAGTTTGACTTCTGTTCGATTACCCCTTATAACGATAAAATCTTGCTAATTATCAGGTAAATCAATTAATCATCGTAATAAGCAATAATATGCATTGGATGGTGGCTGTTCACCGGGACTTGGACGGCGGAGAGCGAAGGACTAGCCTGTTTCCTGAGAGAAGAGGCCGAGCCTCGGGTAAAGAAATATAAAAATACAACTTTGTTACCAATGGTCAGATTCAACTGAAATTAAAGACAGCCCAGCAGCAGATTATCATCGACGAAATCCCCAAAGCAGAATTTGATAGGAGATAAATTAAGCCCGATATTAAAGGTTAAACAGCTAGACTGGATAACAATAGCTACAGACTCCCTGGCACTGTCTTCGGAACGAACGTGCAGGTTACAATAGGCCCGATCTTTGGCTAACCTCTACTCGAGGTGCTGCTCGAGAAGGGTCAAAGAACTCCAAATATACGGGCGAAGATAGCAGGACAAGAGGCTACGACTTGATGACAATTTAGCAACGCTTGGACAGAGAGGGTACCGTAACAGACCTTTTGAATAGCAAATAAATAGACGCGCAGAGAAGGGAAACCACCAGTTTTACTCAGATTTTCTTCGGCGTGTTATCCTACACAATCTTTCGCGAACCACCCGCTTAAAGTATCCGCTTTGTGTGTCGCACCGTTCCGTGTTGTGTTATTTCGCACGTGTCTGTGTACTATCAAGATGGAGTAGAGACAGAGAAAGGCCCTGCTGGGGGGCGTCCGACCCAGTTGCCAATCCTTGAAGATGCGGAGATCCTATCTTATCGCCCGGAAGCCATCTATTGACCACGCCGCAAACATCCAAGACTTCACCACGAGGACTTCAGTCAGAGCCGACAAAGGTAAGCCGGAATGGACGTGAAAATGGATAGGTTTCGTTAGCCCCGTCGTGACATCCAATGAACTCGCTAATTACGTAAACATTACCAAGACATTGCTTATTACGGTGATTAAATTGCATCAACTATATTTTTAACATGTAAAACCGTACAGCTTTCATTTATTCAATTATCCAAAGTATTTAACATTCAGATTGTACGACGCTATAAATTGTCAATGTAATTATATATCAGTGATCCTTGTTAACCTCAAAATTAACAATATATAGATTAACATTCATTCAACAACAACAACTTAAAAGGAGTAGTGTTTTGTCGTACAGGTGAAGCTCCGACCGGAACATGTTTTCCCGGAAATGCAAAAGTAAATGTCAAATTAAGAACAGTTTAAATTAATGTAGCTAACTTTAAACATGCCGCCGAACTATTATTGTATTAATTACTCATGTATTTTGGATTGCCGAGATATGAATGCGTGAGTGAATGTATGAGTGAAAGGGGCAATGATGTAATGTTTATGCATGTGCTCTTTTATAGAAATTACAGTATATATAGAACTAACCCTGTGGTGTGATTTGTTCTACCCTATGTAATCTCTTGGGCTCCAACTGATGGCACTTACCCTGGGACAAAAGGTAAATAGGTTCTTAATGATTGCCTTTTGTTCATTTGTTTAATTGTTTTTGTGGGAGGTACGTTAAATAAATATTCGACGTCGAGCTTATTAAAAGATGGCGCCCGAACATGTGACATGTAGGTTCGATGAGTAATTCCGAACATGTGACATGTAGGTTCGATGAGTAATTCCGAACATTCGACGTGTAGGTCCGAGTAGGCCCGAATATGCGATAATTAGGCCCTAGTAGGCCCGAAGTTTAAATAAGTGGCGATAGTTGGAAGGAAGTTATTAATAGTCGCAAAAATGAGTTTATTGTGCCATAATTATTCAGTTATAGAGCTATGTGCCTACATGCCTTCGACAGGAACCAAGAGATTGATAGAGGTAGAAAATCAAATATTAATCACTTATTGCAGTTAAAAAAAAATACCACGCAGGACGCCTAGAGTATGAAGCGTTTAGTTCTTTGTGTTGCTATAATCAGTAATTTTCTAGTTTAGAGTATTTAAGTGTATTTACGCATAGTTAGCATGTGAATTGAGTATTTAATTGTTTGTGCAATATATATAGTGGGCGTGAAGTAACAATGGTTAAAGTAATTTACATAGCGAGAGATTTTGGATTTTTATGCGGTGATAAGGATAAAGCATCGATCAAGGATGGTAAGGGGGGAGACGTAAAACCCCGTAGGGTCTATTTATGAAAAGGAAAAGAGAAATTTATATCTCGCTGCGAGAACGCATCGAATCCAAGGAAGAAGAGAGAGAGAATAACGACCGAGGAGAAGGGTGATGGAGAGAATAACTCGACAAAGGAAGAAGATTGAAGAAATGGACAATCCAAAGGAAGGAGAGGAAGTGACGTTACTAGAAGGCGACCAGGGAGGAGAAAGCAACCGTGCTCCGGAGAATACCGTTATCCCTGAAAGTGAGCAGCCAACGGCAGTGTTACCAACCCAAGGCACCATGGATGTTCAAGCGATAATGGCGCTCTTCACTACGATGATGAAGCAACATGAAGAAGGGAAAGAACGTCGAAAAGAGGAGAAAGAAAGGAAGAGAAAATTGGAAGAAGAAGAGAAGGAGAAGAAGAGAAAATTGGAAGAAGAAGAGAAAGAGAAGAAGAGAAAATTGGAAGAGGAAGAGAAGGAAAGACAAAAAGAATTGCGAAGAAGAGAGAAAGAACGACAACACCGAGAGATGATGGATCAGTTTCTACAAGCATTAAAAAAGAATGATGAGAAAATAGAAAAAGCCCAAGAAGAGTGTGTTGAAAGACATCGTGATAACTCGAAAGACATTGAGAACCTGGAAAAAACAGTGGAAACTGAAGTCAGGCAGATCCATGAACACCTGGCACACCTGGGAGAGAAGATAGAAGAAAAGAAGAATGACGTGGAAAAGAGAATGGAAGAGGAATTCCGAATGGTTGATCGTCGACTTGCAGCGGATTCCAGAATGGTGGAAGAAAGATTTGGACAAATCGAAACAAAGATGACCTCAGAAGAACAGCAATGGAGGAAGATAAAAAACATGACGCAAGACTTACGCCAAGACGTCACGCGAATCAAAGAAACGATGCAGAGAGAGACTTCTTCAATCGTTATTACGTCACCATGAACAAGGAACGAGGAAGACCAGCGAGAAACAACGCCCCTGGTGACATTAGCGCAGCAACCATCTCGATCGGGGAGTCAAGCCACAGGCGATGACGTCATGGAGCAGGATAGCAGTTGCTCGCGAGTCCACTCCGTGGTACAGACCAGTGTAGCCACCTCGGAAATAGGCAGGCGTGCCATCTTCTCGAAGTTTTCACTGGACAACTTTATGATTTTCGACCAAGAGAAGACAGAAACTTTGCCATCCACGTTTCTTCAAGAATTCAAAAGAGATTGCATTTTATATGGGATTCACGAAGAGGATCACCTGAAGCTCATCCAGAAACTTCTTCGCGGTTCCGCACGCATTTGGTTAGACCACCAGGTACCAGCGTTCAAGACCTTTAGCACCTTCGAAAAAGCTTTCATTGAACAATTTCAGTGCAGATCATTGGTAGAGAGGAAGGTTACCCAGTTAAGAAACAAGCGGTACGACGTCAACGGAAGGCTCACATACAAACAGTTTTTCTGGCAGAGGGTGAATGAATTCCGTTCGCTTAAGCCCGGAACCGAAGTGATAGAAATCCTCACGGCTATCAGAGCTATGTACCCGAGCTACGTACAGAGACAGCTTACAGGAGATGTGTTAGAAAATTTTGACCGAATGTCGCTTATCCTTGAAGACATGGATTTGCTGAAGGAGAACGAAAAACATCGATGGGAAGATCAATCAAGCAGAAGAGGGAATAATAATTTTGATAGGAAGAGAGTAGAAAATTTTCCACGAGTGCAAATGGCGACTACACGTAATACATACAATGGACGTCGACAACAATTCAATCGACAAGAACAATCGCAGTACAGTCCTCCAAGACAGCGAGACAGGGATGCCAAAGGCTCGAATCAAGGGAACTACCGTGGAGGCAGACAGAACACAAACGCAGGTTACCGAGGGCGTGGCGACATGCGATTTTCACGCGAGGAGGAAGACAATCGTATGAAAGAAGGCAGAACACAAGCTATTCATTTAGTAAGAACCGCCTACAACAATGAGAAGCAAGAAACTGAAGAACAATGGCCTCAACCATCAACGAGTAGGGGACTCAATCCCAACGTGCCAGATTACCAGTCAGGTACTCGTCGGGATAACAGCCACGGCGCAAGAGCGGAAAACTAACACCTTCCGACGACAGCTCGGCTCGTGTCGGCGGAGAATCTGAGATGCAAAAGGTTCTAGAGCCACAATCCTCACCTGTAAATCGAAGACACAAAATGACAGACATAGAAGTAAGAAGTTGTTGGTTCATAAATAATTTATCAGAAGATGATGATGAAAGCGATGCTGCAGAGAATTCGAGCAGGAAATTATGGCCATCTCAAACGCCTCAAATACAGTTAAAAATAGGAGAAGACTACATTAATGCCATCGTGGACACTGGGTCGGAATTGAACTTATGTGGGGAACAGATCTGGAAGAAAATCTCTAAGGATATAACGAAACCGCAGCTTAGTAGCAGTAAGGACATTAGGCTAGTGGATTTCTCAGGCAAGGTTAGACAGCGACCACTAGGGCACGTGGTAGTAGGTGGCAAAATAGGAGACATGGAGACTCTAATAGATTTTTACGTCGTTCGAGAATTGAATGTGGATGCTATTTTAGGCATGGAGTTCCTTATACAATATAGCGCAGATTTGAACCTACGTAGAGGTACGTTACGTTTATGTGACGACGTCAGTCAGCAGGAAGCTGAATTTATAAATAATAGAATGTACTTCCCAGAGGAAGGAAAGTGCTTTAATGTTACAGAAAATTGCGCTACCTTAAGCCCGGAAGAAAAAGTTGAAGTATTAGTGTCTAATCTCAACGAAATAAACATGGAAGCCCGAGAGAAGTTCAGAAAAACCAGGCAGATGCAGAGATCTTTTCAGAAAAACCAGGCAGATGCAGAGTATACACTCATGAGATCAAAGTTGAAGGTGACGAACCAGTCGTGTCACATGTATATCCGGTGGCCTACTCCTACAGGGGCGAGATCAGAATGCAGCTGAGACAGATGTTAGATTGGGACATCATTAGACCGTCGAATTCTTGTCATCTCAATCCTCTACTGGTTGTTAAAAAACCGGGAGGTAAAGGATTACGTTTGTGTATCGACTTTCGCCGATTGAATCAGCGTTGCCAACTACAACGTGTAAAAACACTGAATCTTAACGAAATATTACAAATTTTTCATGGCAAAAAGATTTTTTCAAAGTTGGACGCTAATAGTGGGTTTTGGCAGCTGAACCTATCCGAGCTCAGCAAGCCTTATACTGCCTTTCTATTTGAAAACCAATTGTATGAATTCCAAACCATGCCTTTCGGATTGTCAAATGGCGTTCAAGGTTTCACCAATGCAATGAACGCAGTGCTAGGAGCCGAAGTTAGTGGATTTTGCCTAGCGTACGTGGATGATTTGATCATTTTTTCAGAGGATATAGAAACACATCTAATTCACCTGGATACTGTTCTCAGTAAACTTCATGACGCCGGAATGACAATTCAACTGGATAAATCAGAGTTTTTCAAAACACAAATTGAATACCTTGGCCACATAGTAAATGAAAATGGAATTCAACAGCATCCCAAACGTTTCGAGACGATCAAGCAGCTTGAAAAACCGACCTCAATTAAAGGAGTTCAGAAACTATTAGGAATCTTTCAATGGCATAAGAAGTTCATTGACCAGTTCGCACAGATGGCAGCACCGCTGTATGCACTTTTGAAGCAGAACCAGAAGTGGAAATGGACTGAGGCACAACAGCGGAGTATGGATGCTCTAAAAGAAGCTGTCTGCAAGGAACTGCAATTATATCACCCAGATTTTAACGACACCTTCTACGTGCAATGTGATGCGAGTATGTTAGCGCTAGGCAGTTGCCTATATCAAATAAAGGATGGCGAAAAGAGGATAATTCAATATGCAAGTCGAGCCTTGAGAGGAGCTGAGAAACGGTACAGCATAAACGAACTAGAATGTTTGGCCATCATTTGGTCTATCCAGAAATTCCACATTTATCTGGCAGGAAGGGAATTTATTGTGGTAACAGACCATAAAAATCTGCAGTTTCTAAATCAAGCAAAAAATTGGAATAGTAGGCTAACGAGGTGGAGTCTCCAGCTTCAAGGCTATAATTTTAAGATACAACATTGCAAAGGAAAAGATAATACTGTTCCTGATGCACTATCCCGTTACAATGAGGGAAAAGGGGTGACCACTGTACGTGTGAATCATGTTATCCTAGCTGAACAAATGCTACACGGATACAGCGTTGACCAGTTCGCGCAAGAACAACGTAAGGATGCAAATTTACTGGAAATTATCCATCTAGTGGATGGCAACACTGAAGAAAGCAGCAGGAGGGGGAGGAGAGCGAAAGAGTTTTTCCACCTGGAGAACGGGATCCTCGTCCGCACTGATTTTCACGACGATAACGAGATAAGGATCTGCATCCCGAGTCACCTTACCAAGAACATGCTACAGGAATGTCACGAGAAAATGGGTCATTTCGGCTTCACAAAAACATTGAAGCTGCTTACCTCCACTTATTATTGGAAAGCGATGCGCAGTGATTTGAAGAAGTGGTTGCGAGACTGTGAAAAGTGCACCGAAACTAAGCCACAAAGACAAGGAAAAAATCGCATTATCTCATCATTGCAAGCAGTACGGCCGAGAGATGTAGTTGCAGTTGACCTAGTTGGCCCTTTACCGACATCAAGGAACGGAGAGAAATATCTATTTACGGTCATGGACCTAGCTACCAGGTTCTTAGTAGCATATCCGGTGAGATCTGGGAATACTAAGCTATTGTTAAAATATTTAACAAAATTTTACTTCGTGCATTTGGGAAAACCAACGGTTATTCTCAGCGACAGGGGTCCGCAGTTTCTAAGTAATGAATGGAAGAACACATTGCAGAAGTACAACATACGTGTGATGCTCACGGCACCATACCACCCATCGTCTAACCCGGTGGAAAGGATGCATGCAGAGATCAACAGATTGATGCGTGTATTCTGCCACGAGAATCACGCAGTGTGGAGTGAACAGGTGACTTCCATTGTATTGCTGTTAAATTACACCATCTCCGCCTCATTGGGATATACTCCTGCAGAACTTTTCTTAGGACACGTAGGAAACCAGACTCTTTTGGAACATTTCGGAATCAAAACAGAAAGCAAGAAAACCTCGTGGGAGAAGAAGCTAATAGCAGCAGAAACTAGAGTAAGAAAACAAAAGACAAGAAGAAACCAGAAACAAAGCAGAATCGGAGAAGAAATAAAGGAAAGCGATCTAGTGTTTGTAAAAAGCCACTACTTAAGCTCACAAATCAACAAGAAGATAAGCAAGTTTTTTCATCTTTATGAAGGACCATTCCTTTGCGAAGAAAAAATTGGTAATAATATTTTAAAATTAAGAGACTGTAAACAAGGAAAGGAAATTACCCCACAGCACATAGATAACCTCAAAAAATGGAACTGTTCTCAAGAAAAGAGGGAGATGTGGCTCCAACAACTAGAAAAAACCTAGAGTATTGAACATCGAAAGAGCCTTTAAACTTGTAAATTATTCCGCATACTAGTGTAAATAATTTAACACAATTATGATATTATTATTATTATTAATATTCTGAGAACTTATATATATATATATATATATATATATATATATATATATATATATATATATATATATCAATATCTGAGCATATATCATGTTATGTTTAGGCCAACATTAATAACGTATTATTTATATTCTTATTACCCAGAATAGATATTATTTAGTAAAGAAACATGTATTTTAAAAGGTTTGAATTGATGATAAGAAATATTTTATGTATTAACTCAATAATTCTGAACTATATCTCAAAGAGTGAATTTTCATCATAACTTAGAGTGTGAATGTAGTAAGTTTACATAGGTATATGCATACATAATAGGATAATTCTCATAAGTGTTAGCAAGGTGTTTGTTTAAATGAGCAATGTTACAGAGTCAAGAACTGCAAATGAATGTTGAGTAATCCTGCAATTTTATGTTTGGTTAATATTAAATGTAATGATGTAAAATTAATTGAAAAGTGCAATTTAGTCTGTAGAGAAAGACAACTATATATTCCAGGGTTCGAGTCCCTATTCGAGCGCCTATGTGTAATAATTAGGCAAGATTTAACGTTAATTATTAATTGTGTTTTGATGAATTTCCCCTTCGCATATAGTCTTAAGCTCAGAAAAAATTCATGTGTAAGGAGAGGGGAATGTTATAACGATAAAATCTTGCTAATTATCAGGTAAATCAATTAATCATCGTAATAAGCAATAATATGCATTGGATGGTGGCTGTTCACCGGGACTTGGACGGCGGAGAGCGAAGGACTAGCCTGTTTCCTGAGAGAAGAGGCCGAGCCTCGGGTAAAGAAATATAAAAATACAACTTTGTTACCAATGGTCAGATTCAACTGAAATTAAAGACAGCCCAGCAGCAGATTATCATCGACGAAATCCCCAAAGCAGAATTTGATAGGAGATAAATTAAGCCCGATATTAAAGGTTAAACAGCTAGACTGGATAACAATAGCTACAGACTCCCTGGCACTGTCTTCGGAACGAACGTGCAGGTTACAATAGGCCCGATCTTTGGCTAACCTCTACTCGAGGTGCTGCTCGAGAAGGGTCAAAGAACTCCAAATATACGGGCGAAGATAGCAGGACAAGAGGCTACGACTTGATGACAATTTAGCAACGCTTGGACAGAGAGGGTACCGTAACAGACCTTTTGAATAGCAAATAAATAGACGCGCAGAGAAGGGAAACCACCAGTTTTACTCAGATTTTCTTCGGCGTGTTATCCTACACAATCTTTCGCGAACCACCCGCTTAAAGTATCCGCTTTGTGTGTCGCACCGTTCCGTGTTGTGTTATTTCGCACGTGTCTGTGTACTATCAAGATGGAGTAGAGACAGAGAAAGGCCCTGCTGGGGGGCGTCCGACCCAGTTGCCAATCCTTGAAGATGCGGAGATCCTATCTTATCGCCCGGAAGCCATCTATTGACCACGCCGCAAACATCCACGACTTCACCACGAGGACTTCAGTCAGAGCCGACAAAGGTAAGCCGGAATGGACGTGAAAATGGATAGGTTTCGTTAGCCCCGTCGTGACATCCAATGAACTCGCTAATTACGTAAACATTACCAAGACATTGCTTATTACGGTGATTAAATTGCATCAACTATATTTTTAACATGTAAAACCGTACAGCTTTCATTTATTCAATTATCCAAAGTATTTAACATTCAGATTGTACGACGCTATAAATTGTCAATGTAATTATATATCAGTGATCCTTGTTAACCTCAAAATTAACAATATATAGATTAACATTCATTCAACAACAACAACTTAAAAGGAGTAGTGTTTTGTCGTACAGGTGAAGCTCCGACCGGAACATGTTTTCCCGGAAATGCAAAAGTAAATGTCAAATTAAGAACAGTTTAAATTAATGTAGCTAACTTTAAACATGCCGCCGAACTATTATTGTATTAATTACTCATGTATTTTGGATTGCCGAGATATGAATGCGTGAGTGAATGTATGAGTGAAAGGGGCAATGATGTAATGTTTATGCATGTGCTCTTTTATAGAAATTACAGTATATATAGAACTAACCCTGTGGTGTGATTTGTTCTACCCTATGTAATCTCTTGGGCTCCAACTGATGGCACTTACCCTGGGACAAAAGGTAAATAGGTTCTTAATGATTGCCTTTTGTTCATTTGTTTAATTGTTTTTGTGGGAGGTACGTTAAATAAATATTCGACGTCGAGCTTATTAAAACCCTATTATTATTATATATAGCAACTAAGTATTGTATTTAATTAAAAATTGAAATAAATAAAAATGTTATATGTTTTTTTAAAAAATAACACTATTTTCTAATGATTTTTCAATGTTATTTTTGAAAATAATTTTTCAGAATATGTTTTTGAATTTCTCATCATTTTACTAGGATTTGCATAAAAATGATCCATGTGTCATATTCCACGAAATGTCATGTACAGCGAAAGTTATACATTTTTATTTTAGGGAAAATTATCAAGAAACAAAACAAATAAATACTATTGACATCCTTATGTGAATAGTATTTATTTTACATTATTTTTTGTTCACCATGCATAGTTGTATTCTTGTAAAAAGCATGAAAAACAATATATTATCTACATTTCGCAAAGCAAACAATATACGAATTTTCGTAATAAGTAAAATGCAATAAATAATTTTTCGGTTTAATAAGAAATAAAAATCGCAGAGTTAACCGATCGGTGAATCGAACACAGAATTTTACAACCCATAAAATGCCTTGTAGCCTTTGCAATGAAGTGATGTAGATTCAAGTAATAAAATTTCATGCAAAATCGCACATTATAAGATTGTTCAAATATATTAAATCAATGTGTCCATAAGTTATTATACTGTCAGCCATTTGGCACATCTCGTTACAAAATCTCAGCACATCACCATTCACTAGTTAATCGAATTGAATATTGATTCACTTCACAGTTTAATGTGAAACAATAGTTTCGACTCATATCACGTGAGATGTAAACTCAATTCAATTCTCTCATTGTATGTAACTTGTATGTTGAGCTCATGTAGAAATATCAATTATGAGCTCTAAGCTAAATTTGATGCTACAATCGCTTGATCAACTCTTGCGTCTCGCTGCCAGACATTCTACATTATTGTTTGCTCCAGGCCGCTTCTGCATTTCATTATCATTGTTTTTACCTCTGTTTCATTCTCATCGTCGTTATAAACCTACGTAATTTCTACTGTTTACAGCAGACAGAAGCTACTGTTATCAATTGTAGTACTCTACTTTGTCTCTCGGAAATCTACTCAAAATCAATGATTTCCTACTGAAAACTTTCAGTAGGATTAATGTGTAATTACAGTTGAGGAACTACAAGTGAAATATTCTCTTCAGTACTACATGTAATATTGCATGTAGTATGTTTGAATTTGAATTCAAAATTTTGGGTGCGTCAGCACTTAGGCTATTTTGCACCTGTCACTTTATATGGGGTCAGCCCCTTACCAGAACTAAAATAACATAACTGTAACGTCGTGTTGTAACTAAAATATTAAAATATTCTGAATTCGGTTAAAAGCTGAGGCTGTAAAGAGGCACTCAGCACCCACAAGGACCAAACACAGGACAACACAGAAAATTATACTGGCCATGGGGCCAGTCGCCAGAACCTCGTTCGTCTGCAAACTGAAGTCCAGGGTGTACTATGTGGAAGCAACAATTGCGTGTACATACTTCGTGGAACCTTACACCCTTGTAGTGTGTTTAGCTCAGCATGTTAGCTGTGAATATAACTTTTTATTCCTCCTCACTAACAATTTGCTTTTATATCTATTTAAAATTTAAACCAACCTCACTTCCATGTAGTACACCCTGAACTGCATTTTGCAGACTAATGAGGCTCTGGTGACTGGACCTTCTGTTAGTATAATCTTTGTAGGACTGTGTGTGTGTTGTCCTTGTTTCTGCTGGCTGTCTGTCGCTTTACAGGCTCAGCTTTTAACCCAGGTAAGGATATTTTAGTTTTCAGACACGCTTTTATTTTTGTCATGATAAGGGGCAGAACCCCGTATAGCGTGATGGGTGTAAAATACCCTAAGTTTTCAGGCACAAAAATTGTAATTCAAATTTAAAAAATCTTAACATGGATGTTTCAAAACACCTATTGATCTACTGAAACCAGTACAGTAGAGAAACTGCAAGTGAAATTAATTTATTCAGTATAGTGTATAATATGTTAAGTTTAATATTTGGGCTGTAAATATTAATTTCATACCCCCTTATTATTTTATTGTATTTATATCTTTTTGAAATTCTGAACACAGTAGATGTTTCAAAACACCTATTGATCTACTGAAAACAAAAGTTTCATTGGAGTAAGTAGAAAAGAGTCATGAAATAATACCCAAAGAAGTCAACCATTATGAATTAATGTTACATACTTTTTTTTATTTCACTTTCCAAAACCTAGGAGCTCGAAATAATACATGGCATGCGATTTACTAGACAGTCTGCTTTTCTGTGATTGATTCGTAGTGCCCAGTCGGGGATTACTTCCGTTCAAGGTAAAAGGGGAAGGGGAAGAAATCCACCACAGTACCATGACGTATGAAGTAACATGTTCACAGTCATCCAATACAACTGATAAGGGTTCACCTTTGATTGATTTATTATAGTAGACGGTAGAGAATTACTTACCACGAAAGTTAAGTTCTAAATTGCAGACATCAAAATCTACTCCAGGTTGTAAAATACATTTGTGATAGACAGCAGATAGGTTAATAAGGTTTACAAGATTGCTAACGACTCTTAAGACAAATGTTCAACGAAGGTTATTGAGTGAGAAAATGGGAAATTGTTAAAAATAGCAGCCTAGTTGAGTGAAGATTGAAGGTTCGAATCTCTTATAGAACCGGCTATTTTTTTACACTTTTCTCCTCCATAACAGTGCGGTCTAAGACTCTGTGCTTTGGACTCTGACTGCAGCGGGATGGCATGGATTCGAGTCATCCTGGGTTCTCGGCCTGTTATCTGTATAGCAGGTGCGGCTCGTGCATTATTTACCTGGGGGTTCACTGAAGTCATGTGACATATATGCAGTTTCCGCAAAATAGACTTCCTTCGCCTAACAAAAGGATGAGGGGAGGGCTTAAAAGATTTGTCCAGAATTTTTTTCATCTGGGAGTATAAGGTTTTGTAGTAGGGGTGTGCGAATAAATTTAGGGCTGAAACTACAACCTTAGTGACAATGAAGTTTGACCAGTCACAAATATAGGAGTGCGTTGTGAAAGAAGGAGAACACATGCATATGCTGAACATATTTTATTCAGCAGGCTACATGGAACAAAGGAAAACATAAATTTCCGCTGCAACGCAGTAATGTGTGGTGTCCACACAAAATAAAACATTTTCGTCCATCTACACGTGACATTGAAGTTCGACCACTGTTAGAGGGGATCCTGTTTACCATGGTGTGACGCCGCCCCGTCGGCGAATAACTGTGGCAATGCGTCGGGGCATGCTGCGGACGAGTCGTTCAAGGTATTCCACATCGATGCGGTGCCATTCCTCCTGCAGGCAGGCGATAAGAGCAGCCACTGTCGTGGGTCCCCTCTGTTGCACACGTCGCTTAAGAACACGTCACACATTCTCAATGGGCGAGAGGTCGGGACTCGATGTTGGCCATGGCAGAGTTCGCACGTGATGGCGAGTCAACCATTCTCTTGTCAGCCGCGCTGTATGAGGCCTGGCATTGTTGTGTTGAAAGATGAGACGCCGTCTGTGGAACAGGTGCCTTCGCACTGTGGGAAGATGCCGCTCCAGTATGCGTGTATAGGCGTGTGAATTCACAATGCCCTCACAGACGTGTAGTGGGCCAACCCCAGATGCCGTCATGCATCCCCATACCATCACTGACGCAGGTTTCTGTACCCGACGTGCATAACATTTTGCTTCATTCTGTTCCTCCTTCCGACAAATGACTGTTTTCCGCATTTTCCCGTACACAACATTGAAAATGGATTCGTCCGTACAGAAAACCCTGTTCCACTGCCGAAATGTCCATCCCCGGTACATTCGTGCCCACCTTACTCGATTGCCTTTGTTCAACATGGAAAGGAAGGGTTTACGTTTCGCCTTGTACACTCGGTAACCGCATCGCTGTAGGTAACGGCGAATGGTTCTGGTTGACACTTCAATGTGAAAGAGTTCTCGAGTCCACAGTCGAAATTCGGCCACAGAAACATGATTGTTGGTCTGGATATAGCGCCTAAATATCCGTAGGTCACGCACGCTCAGCAAGCGTTTTCGACCGGGGGCCTTACCTGGCTCTGTAGTACCCGTATTTTGGTGGTGTTTGATGATGCAGTGGACGGTTGACTTGGGTAAGTTCAGTTGGCGCCCTATTTCCCGTTCACTGAGTCCATCCCGTTGCAACTCCACCACTCTTCTCCTCACGCTGTTGTCAATAGGTTTGCCCCTGGCCATGGTGATGATGCACTGCGGTTCCTCGGTGCACAGCACGCGCTTATATACGGCGGACTCCCTTATCGTATCCGTGACGTCATGCTTCCGTCGAATGCGCCACTATCTGGAATTTTCCGTATGGGTCTGGTGCCTGGTCGAAGTTCAATTTCATGCGTATAGTTCCCCGTTTTCGTTCTTTACGTGACATTGGGTGCAACATGCTGGGATCACGATTCTTGCCTGCTCACACGCCTCCTCTTACACACATGCGTCACTTCTGCGGGTCACCCATTCCACCGCCTATGCCTCTGTGCATTTAATCACGTATTCTTTTCTGGTCGAACTTCATTGTCACCAAGGTTGTACAATAAATTGTGCCTTTATGAAAAAAGTTGAGTTTTGTTGGAATATCATGGACATCCTCAAGTAGGGGCAAGTAATATATTTTTTCCCCAGGAGGAGCAAAAAACACTCCTTCAGTCTAAAGTTACTGCAACGCTTTTATAATGATTACCAAAAATTACTGACTGAATTATATGCGTGTAATATATAATTTTTGGTTCACATTCAATTTCCCCTTCCGGACGTCCATGCCGACTAATCAGAACTGGTCCTACATTTATTAAAGGGAAATGGCAACTAATAGCATGTGCATACTAGAAATCGAACCTGAGACCCTTTCATTGATACGCGACAGCTTTGTTCAAATTTGGGGCTGGTCGACCAGCACACGCTTTTTTCAGTGGACAAGGAAGTTTGTTTATGTTAATTATGTGCATTTCTATCGGTCATTTCTTACCTGCGTTGACAGCAACGCCAACACTGCATCAAATGACATAACCTAGGTAAAGTCCATCCCTCGCTTCACTCGCAGCATCACTTAATACTTTCCAACAAGTATCCAAGCACTTAAAAAAGTAACAAACTTGAGACGATTGACACCGAGCGACAGCGAGTCTCGTCTTCACGCCATTCTTTCTCTTTCGCGAACCCGAAGTGTTTCCACCTTTAAGGAAAAACCTCTGAATGCATGCACGAGCTATTTTGGTAGCGTATATCCTTTATGTTAATCCATCGCATCTAATTCCAGCTTTTATTTGTTTCCACTCATCCATCTCTGCCACAATCTTGCATTTATTCCAAGAAGTTCGGTGCAAAAATGATACAAGAGAAGATTGAATATGTAATGTGTGCGCTTCAAACCTGAACCGCACACAGCAACACTGGAAGGGAGGAAGCAACGAGAACGGAGCCTTGTCCGGCGGCTTCTGCGAGAGAACGAACTGCGCATGACCGTTGGGTGGAGACATAAGTTCTGCAATATCATCTTCCATGTATTTTGCCCTATACCCTCCTCGAGCTTCTTCTCCCGCACGAAGCTTTCACAATGGCAAGAGCTGTCCTGTGGGGGTTCAACTGAGGGTCTGTATCAGGGCGGCCGATTTGAGGTTTCTTCTTCTCAGCAAAAGAGTTTGCCGTATTACGGACACAAATACATGACTTATTGTGTAGAATTTTTAGCGATATAATGTGAAAATGTAAAGACATTGTTTATTGTTCATTCTCGAGGTGATTATCGTATATTACTGGGGTTTACTGATCCTGTGCGCTATAGGGCCAACCGCGCCTGCTGTATAGGACCGGTGGCAACCCACAATCGTGAGGAAAATGGGGAGCTACGAGTGACTGGTGTAACCTGGTTTCAGATATCTTCTATAACGGCTGAGGGTTCGACGTGCTGACCAACGTCACCTCGTTGCCAGTTGAAGTTCTCCACAGCTCTAGGTAGGATTGTGGAAAGGAGACTGACAGTCGGGAGATAGCCATAGCCCTTCGAGGTTTTAAAATATGAAAACTATTACTTCTGTAAATCTAATTTCTCGTCATTGTCACGTGAGATTTCTTTTCAGTATGAATCCTGCAATACTAATTAGTTCCTAAGTAGGATAATGAGATGGACAGAGAGATATTAAATTATGAATTCACTGTTTAAAAAATTAGCATTAACACATTTTTATATTCACATACCTCTTTACAAATTCCTGAGCACGTCACTACAAATGAACCAATCTAGTGCACACTAGAGCCTTGGCTTATCGATACCTATGGGGTATCCTACAATTACAGTCAAACCACAACCTCAATTCTCGAAGCTGTAGCCTCTCCATGTAAAATGATTGCATCATAAATATAGTAGATTTTGCTTAAATGTTTTGTGACATTCATACCACCTTTATTTCTTTTGCTACAAAGGAGCGTTTGGGTGTGTTGTTTATAAAGAGGCGGGTGGGGATTATATTTCTAATGCATATTGAAAGAATTGGTCTTAACTCATAATCATGCCGTAAGAAGGAACAAACTCGTGGGGTAGTGGTTATCGCACTGGGTTGTAACTTTAATGGCCGTAGGTTCAAATCCACATGGTGGCAAAAACTTTTCGTAAGCTTTATTTGTTCCCATTGTTACTATTTGAATTAGTCTTCTTTGAAACTAACAACGAAAGATTGTACAATTAACTCTCTCTCTTTCAAAATGGTAATATGAGGACAGGTTTCTTATTATAAGAATTGGAAATTTTAGTGGTCTCAACGCATCTAAAATCCAATATACTAGATCGGCGTTATTTTCTACTGAATTCTAAATCCACGTTATACACAGATAGGCTAATGGGGCCTGGACCTACAGTTTAAAGTGAGATACGAACCACTATGTGTCTCCACTTGTTATCCTGCACTGAACGTAAAACAAACAGCTCCCTGCCCCCATTTTTAAAACAAATTTACATTAAATATGGTATTTATAAGATAATCATCATTGATTTGATTGTTTTTTTTACTGAACGTCAAATAAAACATTTTCCACAATCACCTCTTCGTCCCATCTCTCCCAATATCATTCTGTCCCTCTCTTTTCACCCTTCCCCACCCCCCACACACATGTATCAAAATAAATATTTTCTTAGGTTTGTATGTGTGTAAATATAACATTATATACCCCCAAAAATACTATTTATTTTCTACTTTCCATCACCCCTCTCCCACTCCCACAACCCCTCATTATTATTGGCATTCGCTAGACCAAATGGTCTTGTAATCAGTGTGTCCTTTTCCGAGTTCCAGTCAAGTTGCATAATGTTTCAGATTCCAATTTAAATGTATCCCGAGTCGTGATTAGCCTATGTGTGCAAAAAGTGATGTTAAAACGAACTCTTGACCTCAATAATACAAGTTGTGTATTTTCTTTCAGATGTGGTTCCCTCTTTTCGCGAGAAATAACGAATTAACGTAATCATTAACTCAACAAATAAAAATGTATCTCTAAATTAATTAATGAAAACTGTTATTACACCCAAACCACTATTTTATCGTAAATGTAAATGAAATGTCATCTCACGTAGTGAAAACAATGTGAAAATTGTTCTAATGAGTGATATATGATTGTCAAACACATACATGAATACATTATATTAAGCTCATGAACCATAATTGGGACAATTTAATACTAATTTGAAACGATTAAAGGCATTAAAACGACAAAGTAAACTTCTGCGCAATCTTTCTGCCGATTCGCATTATTGAAACAATATTTAACCAATGGGGACGTTATCTCATATTTGGAAATGCTGCATTGGTTGAACTTCCTGTGGACAAGACCGTGAGTCACGCCTCCTGCTCCTCCGAATCGAACTTCACTCTGATTGGAGGATCGTATATTTCACAACACTTCCTTGTTTCAGAGCTACCAACATAATTTCATAAGACGTTGAACTTAGAAAAATCTATGCGACAGATTTTTCGAACATGACTGTACAAAACCAGTAGGAAATTGTCCTTGTACATACGTGTCAACATCGTAAGGATGCTTGTTAACAGTAAACTTTTTTTTTTACCAGTTTTGGAAGTTAACATACAAAATCACACATATACAAAACTTCCTTAAAGATTTGTATTACGTCTTATGTACTATTAGGTAGGTAGTTGCATGCAAGGTTATTATTGTAAATGTTTGTGTTTGTACAAAACACACTACCATTCGGAAATTGTTCCTTGTACATATGTATGAACTGGACAGTAAGAGTACTGCTAATTATTATACCAGGTGCGGCAGTGAAACGGGCGATTTTGAAACCTCCACCAGAGATACAAATTTATTCACAGCGATATCAAACAAATACAACATGAAATTACAATGCTTGTAATTTGTGATGAATGTTTCTGAACAACGTGCACATCTTGCACAGACATGTCACGGCACAAAATGTCCATCACTTGAAAATGACATCACGCAGGTGGCCCCCATTTTCCGTCACACACATGCGAAGTCTTTTACGGAAGTTCGACATCTCATCTTGCAGGATTGACACTGGAATTCGATTAACTTCCTCCCAAATGTGATCCTTCAGGTCCTGGATGGTGTGTGGTGGGTCACAATGGAAGATCTCAGATTTCAAATAACCACAAAGGAAGAAATCAAATGCCGAAAGGTCATGGGATCTTGGAGGCCAGGAAATGTCGCCGATCTTGGAGATGAGATGACCAGGAAAGATGTTCTGTAGCACGTTAATGGAAATCCGCGAGATATGGCATGTGGCCCCGTCTTGTTGGAAGAATGTGTTTTCAGTTACAGGAAGATCAGCGAGCTGTGGCACTAGGAAATGGTTCAACATGTGAGCATAACGTTCTGTATTCACAGTCACAGCATTGCCGCGAACGTCTTCAAAAAAAATAAGGCCCGATGATTCCAAATGATGATAAGCCGCACCAGACTACCACTTTCTGACTGTGAAGTGGCTTTTCATGAACCATTTGAGGATTTTCATGTGACCAGTATCTAAAGTTTTGCTTGTTAACAAAGCCTGACACATAAAAATTGGCTTCATCGCTCATGATCAGATTGTTGCACAGGTCAGGGTTGTCGTTCATGAGTTCCAACAATTCCCGGCAAAAGCATAGTCTCTTTGGGTGGTCGTCAGCATTCAGTTTTGCACTATCTGCATTTTGTATGGGTGGTATTGCAGTTCCTTGTGCAATATTTGCCGTACACTGCGATCCGATATGTCAAGGTACAGGGCATGATTGCGTGCAGAATGCCTGGGACTTCGACTGAAGGCTTCTTCCACTCTTGCAACATTCTCTGGTGTGCACACGCGTTTTGCACTTCCACCCCTCTCTCTCACCATATCACCGGTTTCCTCAAAGTTCTGTACCCACAATTTGATAGCATGCGACGACGGGACTGGGGCATGACGTGCGAGATGGAAATGGGCACGAAATACATGCTGCACGGCCACGTAGCTGTCGTTGCTTCATGGCAAAAGCACGTTGTTCACCGGTCCATGAAGCCATCTCGACTGAACACCGATATCAGTGTCAATGGCAAAGCTTTGTTGTCCAGATACCACCACTCCCGTTTTCTGATTCTTTACGTAACTTGCTATTTCCAGGTTGCCAAATCGCCCGTTTCACTGCCGCACCTGTTACGTGCATAATATGTGTAATTTACGAATATAACAACAATGCATATTTAAAATATGGTTATTTCGCCTGGCTTAGCTACCAAAGAGGTCAATGTCAAAGGACTTCAATATTTAACCTCTTTGGCAGCTAAGCCATGTAGGATAACAGTAATAACAACAATATTGCTTGGGGGTTACTTATAATATAATAATGAGAATAAAACACACACACACACGCACACACATACACACACACACACACACACACACACACACACACACACACACACAGTCACACAATCAAATTTTGTATTCTGAAATTACACACATTGATAAACACAAAAGTGGCAAACAATTTTGATTGCTGCTTCAAAACACTACACAGTGCATACAAAAATTCAGATTAAACAAAGCACCCCGATCTGACAATTGTGGCACTCATGGTGGCGACCCTCCAAACTAAAGCGCATTAAGTGGAATATTTTCTGTAATGTTGGTTCAATGTTTTCACAATGTTGTTCCCTTACATACAACATTCATCATAAATGCAACATGCATACAGCGTCATGGCAACGAGTGTGTTGACTGGGCAAGTTCTTTATTGAGGAGTAACTTAAACAACTTTTATGATACAGTTTGACAATGTTTCCAAATTTCAAAGCAGCTTCTTGAATAATTCATCCTAATTTCCAATGAAAAGACTGATGTTTGTGAAACATTGGACAAGATTTGAAAAGTGTTTCAGTGTAATTTAGTAATTGAATATATTAGACGCATCCAGAAAGTAAGTTTCCCACTCGCCGACAGGTGGCAGGCCATGCGTATTGAAAGCAGTTTTGCACATGCATGAGAAGAACATGCCCTGGCTAGTGAATGTCCTGGAAGACACCCACCAAAAGTCCTCAGTAGCGTCGCAGCAGCAATAAAACATGGCGGCTCTTATTCCATCTCCTGCCGCGTGTGAGGTTCATTTGTTGTCAAGTTCTTGAACACACAAAACATTCAGCCGATCGAAGTTGATCGTCAGCTGTGCCAGGTATATGGGCCAGACGTCATGAGCAAGCAGATGATGTGTCGTTGGTGCAGGAGATTTACTGAAGGCCGGCAAAATGTGCATGACAACGATCGCAGTAGGTGGCCATTAGCCGTTATGGATGAGCTTGTGTAGCAGGTGCAGCAGCGCATATTGGAGTATTGTCGCATCACGATCACAGAACTCAGCAGCCATTTCCTGCAGATTTCTCAGTCGTTGTTGCACGACATTGTTACCAAATGCCTCTTGTTCCAGAAATTGTGTGCCCAGTGGGTGCCGAAACAACTGATGCCTGAACACAAAGGAAAATGCATTGGAACGGTGCTGTTATTTCTGCAGCGTTACCATGATGATGATGATTTTCTCAACCGGATCATCACAGGGGATGAAACGTGGGTTGCATACAGCACCCCAGAAAGCAAGCAGCAGTCCATGCATTGGCATCACAGTGGATCTCCATGCAGGATGAAGTTCAAACAGACACTAACAGTGTGAAAAGTGATGTGCATGGTGTTCTGTGGCAGACAAGGTATTCTGCTCATGGAGTCTCTGCCCAGAGGTGAGACTGTGAAGGCTAACTGTTACTGTGAAACAATGGGGACATTGCGACGAGCCATTCAGAATAAGTGACGCAGTACGCTCAGTGTCTGGGTGATCTTGCTGCACAACAATGCAAAGCCTCATATGGCTAGGTGCACTGCAGCCCTTCTGGACAGGTTCGGTGTAGAAGGTGGAAGGTGGAAGGTGTTTGATCATCCATCGTACAGCCCAGATCTCACTCGCAGTGATTACCACCTGTTCTTGCACCTGAAAAATTTCCTGTCCAGTCAACATTTTCACAGCGACAAAGAGGTTCAGACAGCTGTCACACAGTGGTTCAGCACACAGGCGGCAAACTTCTATGATGCAGTTATACAGAAGTTGGTCCCACACTATAAGAGTACCCTGAATTCCAGCGGGAATTATGTTGACAAGTAACTGGACAAGTGCTGTATCTGTAGCAATAAATCATTGAATGAAATAATGTTTCTTTCTGTGCACGACCCCAGGGAAACTTACTTTCTGGATGTGTAATAATATAATAAATTCAAATTCAATTGACTCTTCTCAAACTTACAATCTGACTTGAATTCAAAACAAGAGTGATCTACTTCCTTACCTTTGACTGGACTTTACTCCTTTGTTCATGGACAACTTCATCTTCATCTTCTTGCTGAAACCATGAAGTAAATATTAAGTGGCTGAGATCCCATTTAAGGATAGGAAAGGGGTTCACAGGTACTCTATTAGTTGTGATCCATTTAGGCGTATGATTTCAAACAGATTATGTTCATACCATCATTTTCCCACAAATTTTGGAATTCATTGTGCCAGATTACTCTTAACTTCTATAACCTGATAAAGACCTACACACAAGCTGAACTATTTTTTAATACTGTAGCTAATAGCCTTGCTATCAAGATGGTTTCTAATAAGAACAAGTTCACCAGATTTTATTGAAAGTTGTTTAATTTAAAACCATTTTAACTTTCTGATCCTCCTTTTTACTGTATATTTCTTGTACTTCAGTAAAAATTCATTTTGCTTTTGAGGGCAAATGTTTCAAGTCATCTAGCTAACTTATTTTGTCTATCATTTCATCATCATAATCAACATGCACAATGGTGTGAAATCAAGTGTTTCAGATTTGAATTATTCAAGATGAACAACCGTATTCATATAATTACACCAATGCTTATGGTTATGCTTACAAAACAACAGATTAGCAAAACGCACATATATGGTGAAGTTTGCATATGCCTAACACTCACATAATTTAAATGATTTTTTCAGTCAGTTGATTAAAATTTTTAGCCATTGCCACTTTACACTTGGTGTAATGATTAAAATAAATACCTGTTTTTCTAATAAAGACAATATACCATTCATATTTACACATCACATCCAGCAAATCTAATGTGAATTCTGGAAACTATTACAAAAGGTAATGGAAAAATTAGGTAGCAGTAGTTGAAAAATTTTGAATAAATGTTCTCCTCCAGTTAGCAGTTGTTTACTATCAATCAATTTAACCATATGCAGGGAATTTTGTCTCTCTCAGACTCAAAGAAAACTGCTAATGGAAAAATTGCAGCATAAATATTAATTAACTGGATTTTCCACGTTTCAATCAAAGTAATGTAAATGTGAAATATCCCTGAAATGTATTTTAAAAAGAAACATGTTCAGGAGAAGGCTTGAAGAATAAATAAACTCCTTCCCCATACACTTTGGCAAACAGAATTGCGATGGGAATAAGAACAGAAATCCCAAAGGAAGAAGAGTTTATGTCACAGCCAGGGGGACACATGAAAGGAGGTAGCCCCCCCCCCCCTGCATCTGTTATCCAGGCTATTAACAATAAGTCAATGTTTATCCTTTCATTTAACTTTAACAGTAAATGGAACTTTTGTAAAATAAAAATTGTCGGGCTTTACTTGTTTTACATGTGCATATTGGTTTCGTAATGGAGCACAAAAATAAAATTGTGACTCTCGAAAAGTTCTTACCGAATGACGAAAAATTCTTACTGAATGAATGAATGTCTCCGTAGATTCCAGAACAATGACTATTCAATTTGAAATAAATAATTTACAATAAAAGAAATATGTACCATTTGTTAATGAGATTCGTCGTCACATAATAGAATCCGCTATATTGACGGAAACTAGAGAACAGTTATCATTTAGGGTTGCAAACACTAACCTACCACAAAAGCACGATTTCCCAAAGTCTTCATTAATTTTCATGCACAAGTTTCACTTGTTAAAGGCCAGCTTTGTAAGCTGAAATCCTAGGTTATTGTTTGCGTGCCAATAAGAAAATATGTATTGAAACTACTACTCGTTCAGAGAACATGACTGTTATTCGAGACTACTTGAAATTGAGATTTTTTTTAGTTGCTGCTGAATCTCGATATTTAAAACAAGTGCTAAAATTGAAAATTGTTGTGTAATAAAACACACCATTAATATTCTCAAGAATAAAACTACTACTGAAATTAAATGAGTAAGTTGTGAGGAACATCAGCAGATGTATTTTAAGATGTTCCGTCATTCACGTGTCACTGTCCTAGTTTCATACATAGATAGATATTTACAAGTAACCTCTCGATGAATGTTCGCACCTTAAGAGCAATTTTCAGATGGGAAAGAAAGAAAGCCTGGTCCAAATTGTAATGCCAAGATGTGAGCAGATTGTAGATGTTATTATCAGAAACAAACTGAATTTGTAGATGTTATTATCAGAAACAAACAGAATTAATCAGTAACTACAATTATTTACCTAAACATCACTCATATGGCACTTAGAATAGAGCTGTAAAATATGTATTTTGGATGATTAGCTGTTTGAGTTATTTCATAGTGAACGAGTAAGTGTTTGGATCAACCCTCTCTTCTAAATCTGTAATTTTGTAACGTCAAGGAATATCATTTCATTTGGTTGTAGGAGCTATTACTAAGAATTTAAAAAAAAACTACTTTTAACTAAAATTCTTAACCAAAATTGCTTTCTAGTAGTATTTGTTTAAATAGAAAGCACTATTTTCGATGACTCTATAATTCATAAAGATGATGGAAAGTTTGTCTGTCTCTTTTTTTATGTAGAAATGTGGATTATAAGATTTTTATGTTGTTGGAAAATGATTAATTTAATTAATTTTTGTTTGGAGAGTTAATTTTATAGTTTTCCAGCTTAATCGTGAGCTAAATTAGCAATTGATAAATGTCGTGACATCAGAGAGAGACTTTCGTATGTTGTGTTATAGCAGGTGGCAGGCACATACTGGTTCAATTCTCACATGCAAGTGTGAGTCCCGTCCCGAGTATAATTGAAGTGTGAGTGTGACGTATCCACAGACTTTTGACATGTTTTGAAAAAAATCACTTTGCCACGTGCCCCTGTAAAAATCAAGAGATATTTGAAATAAATGTATAATTTTTCCTTCTCTATGTAACCTCTAAAAGTGCAGAAATATGGGTTTTACATTCGCACCATATGTTTACACACCTGAATTTTTGCAATTGAATTGAACCTTGGTGGTTTTCAAAATTACATTTTATACATCGATGGCCAAAAAAACCCGAAATATCAAAATCTACGTTTGAATCTTGCTACACTTCACTGTTAAACGTGTAAATGAAGAAAATAAAAAATTCTGATCCTGACAGGGTTCGAACTCACGACCCTTGCAGTTTGTTAATTTATACCAAAGCAAAATGAATTGTTTCTGCTTCTCGGTCGCAGAGAAGAAACAGCTGGATTGACAGGTTCACGTGACTACCTCACTGGTGCTTACCTTACTCAAACACGGCGAATACTTGACCTTGGCAGTCTAAGGCAGATCCCGCGAAAGCCAACAGACAAGAGGAAGCTTTATTCAGATAGTTCGTAACAAGGAAACAAACATTCTATGGAATGTAATATCAAATTTACTTAAAACCAATTCATATGATAAGTTACCCCAGACGTTACCTGCATAGTATAATTTGAATGGAAACGACATATTTGTCCATTACATCTCTCTATACTGCTACAGTTGTATTGCTATTAAAATTAGATTGCAGTCCGGATTCACCCGTTTCGCTCAAATTACACCTCGAAAGCAGAAGTATGCAGAAGTATAATAAGTATATTATAAGAAGAATAATTCAACCAGCTAATTATCCAAAATACATATTTTACAGCTCTATTCTAAGTGCCATATGAGTGATGTTTAGGTAAATAATTGTAGTTACTGATTAAATCTGTTTGTTTCTGATAATAACATCTACAATCTGCAAACGTATTGACATTACAATTTGGACCAGGCTTTCTTTCTTTCATCTGAAAATTACTCTTAAGGTGTGAACATTCATCGAGAGGTTCACTTGTAAATATCTATCTAAGTATAAAACTAGGAGAGTGACACGTGAATGACGGAACTTCTTAAAATACATCTGCTGATGTTCCTCACAACTTACTCACTTAATTTCAGTTATTTTTCTTTCTCAGAATATTAATGGTGTGTTGTATCACACAACAATTTTCAACTTTAGCACTTGTTTTTAATATCGAAGCTTAGCAGCAACTAAAAAATTTCAATTTCAAGTAGTCTCGAGTAACAGTCACGTTCTCTGAATGAGTAGTAGTTTCAATACATATTTTCTTATTGGCAAGCAAACAATAAAAAGTTTCAAGCTGCAATTGGTGTGATGAGAATATGGACGAGCTTCTGGAGCAGGTGCAGCAGTGCATATTGGAGTATCGTTGCGTCACGATCACAGAACTCAGCAGCCATTTCCCGCAGCTTTCTCGGTCATTCTAGCATGACATTGTTACCAAATGCCTCTTGTTCCAGAAATTATTTGCCCAGTATGTGTAGAAACAACTGATGACTGAACACAAAGGAAAATGCATTGGAAAGGTGCTGTTATTTCTGCAGCGTTACCATGATGATGATGATTTTCTCAACCGGATCATCACAGGGGATGAAACGTGGGTTGCATACAGCACCCCAGAAAGCAAGCAGCAGTCCATGCATTGGCATCACAGTGGATCTCCATCCAGGACAAAGTTCAAACAGACTGTGTCGGTGCGAAAATTGATGTGCACAGTGTTCTGGGGCAGACAAGGCATTCTGCTCATCGAGTCTCTGCCCAGAGGTGAGACTGTGAATGCTAACTGTTACTGTGAAACAATGGGGACATTGCGACGTGCCATTCAGAATAAGCGACGCAGTACGCTAAGTGCCTGAGTGATCTTGCTGCACGACAATGCAAAGCCTCATATGGCTAGTCTCACTGCAGCCCTTCTGGACAGATTCGATGTGGAAGGTGGAAGGTGGAAGGTGTTTGATCATCCATCGTACAGCCAGATCTCGCTCGCAGTGATTACCACCTGTTCTTGCACCTGAAAAATGTCCTGTCCAGTCAACATGTTCACAGCGACAAAGAGGTTCAGACAGCTGTCACACAGTGGTTCAGCACACAGGCGGCGGACTTCCATGATGCAGTTATACAGAAGTTGGTCCCACACTATGAGAATAGCCTGAATTCCAGCGGGAATTATGTTGACAAGTAACTGGACAAGTGCTGTATCTGTAGCAATAAATCATTGAATGAAATAATGTTTCCTTTTTGTGCATGACCCCAGGGAAACTTGTGTCTCATATAATAAATTCAAATTCATTTAACTCTTCTCAAACTTACAATCTGACTTGAATTCAAAACAAGAGTGATCTACTTCCTTACCTTTGACCGGACTTTATTCCTTTGTTCATGGACATCTTCATCTTCATCTTCTTGCTGAAACCATGAAATAAATATTAAGTGGCTGAGAACCCATGTAAGGATAGGAAAGGGGTTCACAGGTACTCTATTAGTTGTGATCCATTTAGGCGTATGATTTCAAATAGATTATGTTCATACCATCATTTTCCCACAAATTTTGGAATTCATTGTGCCAGATTACTCTTAACTTCTATAACCTGATAAAGACCTACACACAAGCTGAACTATTTTTTAATACTGTAGCTAATAGCCTTGCTATCAAGATGGTTTCTAATAAGAACAAGTTCACCAGATTTTATTGAAAGTTGTTTAATTTCAAACCATTTTAACTTTCTGATCCTCCTCTTTACTGTATATTTCTTGTACTTCAGTAAAAATTCATTTTGCTTTTGAGGGCGAATGTTTCAAGTCATCTAGCTAACTTACTTTGTATATTATTTCATCATAATAATCAACATGCACAATGGTGTGAAATCAGTTGTTTCAGATTTGAATTATTCAAGATGAACAACTGGATTCATATAATTAGACCAAAGTTTATGGTTAGGCTTACAAAACAACAGATTAGCAAAAGGCACATACATGGTGAAGTTTGCATATGCCTAACCCTCACATAATTTTAAATGATTTTTCATTCAGTTGATTTAAATTGTGAGCCATTGCCACTTCACACTTTGTGTAATGATTAAAATAAATACCCGTTTTCTAATTATTTCCTTCCAAGTTGCACAATAAAGACAATAAACCATTCATATTTACTCATCACATCCAGCAAATCTAATGTGTATACTGGAAACCTTTAAAAAAAAATAATGGAAAAATTAGGTAGCAGTAGTTGCAAAATTTTGTATAAATTTTCTCCTCCAGTTAGCGAATCAAAGGAAATAAACTTTATTCCTGCATTTTGAAACTCAAAATTTGGAGATTGGCTTAATGTCTTCTATATTTTGGTACACTTCTGTTCACAAGAAGTGGCACACTCGTTTGAGTTGAAGTCCAGCTTTGTGGCTGGAAGTACAGCCAAAGTAAGTGTTCGGAAAGCAGCAGTGTTGCTTACTATCAATCAATTTAACCATATGCAGGGAATTTTGTCTCTCTCAGACTCAAAGAAAAGGCCTAATGGAAAGATTGCAGCATTAATATTAATTAACTGGATTTTCCACGTTTTCAATCAAAGTAATGTAAATGTGAAATATCACTGAAATTTATTTTAAAAAGAAACGTGTTTTTTATGTTCGTGACAAAGTAGTTATCACAATTTGTTAGAATGCGAGGGCCCTGGGTTCAAATTTGCCCTGAGCTTGGGTGTTCTTCATCGTCGCGAGTAGCCGAAAATGGAAGAAAAAAAACAACACTAAATAACGAAAAGGAAAAAATGCAATAAGAATAAGTGAGACAGAAATAAGGCTGTTGCAATTCCTGAAAATGAAAACCAAAAAATTCTTTCGGAAATAGTGTTATCCTAGTTCAGGAGAAGGCTTGAAGAATAAATAAACTCCTTCCCCATACTCTTTGGCAAACAGAATTGCAAAGTTGGCACTGAATATGCAATGGGAATAAGAATAGAAATCCTAAAGGAAGAAGAGTTTATGTCACAGCCAGGGGGACACATGAAAGGAGATACCCCCACCCCCAACCCCCATCTGTCATCCAGGCTATTAAAAATAAGTCAATACTTGATCTCTCATCTAACTTTAACAGGAAATGGAACTTTTGTAAAATAAAAATTGTCGGGCTTTACTTGTTTTACACGTGCGCACTGGTTTCGTAATGGAGCACAAAAATAAAATTGTGACTCTCGAAAAATTCTTACCGAATGAATGAATGTCTCCGTAGATTCCAGAATCAGTGGCGTCTCCTGACCCTGAACTTCAGGCGTTGGCAAAGAAGGGATGTTAACCCCTCCCCCTCTCATTTCTGTGAACCAATATTACAAATTTTCTCCGTACCTTTTTGATGCAATTTTATAAATATTTAGAAAAGCAATAAATTGCATAAATTATTTTAAATGAATTACTCTTAAGGTGTGAGCATTCATCGAGTGGGTCACTTGTAAATATCTATCTATGTATAAAACTAGGAGAGTGACAAGTGAATGACGGAACATCTTAAAATACATCTGCTGATGTTCCTCACAAATTACTCACTTAATTTCAGTGGTTTTTTTTTCCAGAATATTAATGGTGTGTTTTATCACACAACATTTTTCAATTTTAGCACTTGTTTTAAATATCGAGGATTAGCAGCAACTAAAAAATTTCAATCTCAAATAGTTTCTAGTAACAGTCACATTCTCTGAATGAGTAGTAGTTTCAATACATATTTTCTTATTGGAAAGAAAACAATAACAAAGTTTCAAGCTGCAATTGGTGTGATGAGAATATGGACGAGCTTGTGGAGCAGGTGCAGCAGTGCATATTGGAGGATCGTCGCGTCACGATCACAGAACTCAGCAGCCATTTCCCGCAGATTTCTTGGTCATTGTAGCAAGACATTGTTACCAAATGCCTCTTGTTCCAGAAATTGTGTACCCAGTAGGTGCCGAAACAACTGATGACTGAACACAAAGGAAAATGCATTGGAACGGTGCTGTTATTTCTGCTGCGTTACAATGATGATGACGATTTTCTCAACCGGATCATCACAGGGGATGAAATGTGGGTTGCATACAGCACCCCAGAAAGCAAGTAGCAGTCCATGCATTACGTCACAGTGGACCTTCATGCAGGACGAAGTTCAAACAGACTGTGTCGGCGCGAAAAGTGATATGCACGGTGTTCTGGGACAGACAAGGCATTCTGCTCATGGAGTCTCTGCCCAGAGGTGAGACTGTGAACGCGAACTGTTACTGTGAGACAATGGGGACATTATGATGAGCCATTTAGAATAAGCGACGTGGTACGCTCAGTGCCCGGGTGATCTTGCTGCATGACAATGTGAAGCCGCATATGGCTAGGCGCACTGCAACCCTTTTGGACAGGTTCGGTGTGGAAAGTGTTCGATCATCCATCGTACAGCTCGGATCTCGCTCCCAGTGATTACCACCTGTTCTTGCACCTGAAAAAGTTCCTGTCTGGTCAACATTTTCACAGCGACGAAGAGGTTCAGACAACTGTCACACAGTAGTTCGGCACCAAGGCGGGGGACTTCTAGGATGCAGGTCTACAGAAGTTGGTCGCACAATATGAGAAGTGCCTGAATTCCAGCGGGAATTATGTTGACAAGTAACTGCACAAGTGCTGTATCTGTAGCAATAAATCATTGAATGAAATAATGACCCCAGGGAAACTTACTTTCTGGATGAGCCTAATATAATAAATTAAAATTCTATTATCTCTTCTCAAACTTACAATCTGACTTGAATTCATAACAAGAGTGATCTACTTCCTTACCTTTGACCGGGCTTTTCTCCTAGGTTCATGGACATCTTCTTCTCCATCTTCTTGCTGAAACCATGAAGTAAATATTAAGTGGCTGAGAACCCATGTAAGGATAGGAAAGGGGTTCGCAGGTACTCTATTAGTTGTGGTCGATTTAGGCGTTTGATTTCAGACAAATGTCTAAATATTAAACATGGAATGAAATTTTTTTATGGAATCTGAAATAATAGCTTTTCACATGAATTTTCTGTATTTTTTGTGCTTTTGTTATGAGGTCAGAAGTCATTTTGCGGCGGCTGTATAATATATATAATGGATAAAAGGAAGGAGGTCCACAAGGGCTAAATAACAAGTAAAAGAAGAAAGAGGAAACACTCACCAGACATCCAGAGCCTTCAACATCTAAATCAACAACCACCGCTCGACCACCCAAAACCTGGACTTCACTGTTGCCGTGCATCCCAACAACCATAATAGCCCCTGCAATGACTGCTTCTGGGCAGCAATCATCTATCCCTTGCACCAATCCACCAACACCTCAGTACACAAAAGATTGGAGAGAACCTACATATAAGCTATGAATGCAACCACATCCTCTGGCCTGAACAAAGTTACCCAGTAATGTTCCTCATCCCCTCACCTCCCCCCCCCACACACACCATCACTCCGAGATTTCAACAAGCCTGGCAAAAGAACCATGTTATTTTTGGCACTGTCAACACTTTCTTTCTGGACCTGGCTACACTGCAGGCCAAGTTATTGCTCTGTCCATGTTGCTATGTACCTGAATCTTTTTCCTACTTCTGATGATGCAGCATGCATCCGCGAAAATTTGAAGTTTTCCTGTGTCTGGTGATTGTTTCTCCTTTTACTTGTTACACAGACACACACACCCTCATACACACTAGAAATTAGACAAAGGTAATGGCATTATTAAGTATGAAAGTAAATATTGAGGTTTAGTACAATATACATAAAATTCCTCCTTTGTAATCTTGAGGGTAGATTGTTTATTCCTTGCACATGAATTGATATAATTGATACTAAGCAGTAGCAGTAGCTGCAAAATTTTGCAGAAATTTTCTCCTCCACTTTGCCATTCCCAGGAAATGAACTTTCTTCTTTCATTTTGAAACTCAATTTGGAAATTGCCTTCTATATTTTGGTGCCGGAGATTTTGAACACTTTGCATTGAAGAAAACTAACAGTAGATTGTAATTGAAACATCTGTGTACACCCAGTCAACAAGGAAATGTTGCCAAAACATGACAACGTTAGCCCCTAACATACCTAACATTGCTACAATCTTCAGTATATGTTGATACAACGTTGTCTCAAGGTTTAAGGGTCATTTATTTCAATGATGGTTGACAACATTATGGCAACATATACTGAACATTATGTATGTAAGGGGCTAACGTTTTCACAACGTTTTTGCAACATTACCTTGTTGCGTTGGTATATACATGGTACATTTTGGAAAACATTTACAGAACACACTTCATATGAATGTTAAAAAACAACAACTTGAGTTCACATTTTATGCATCTTCAGACATGCAGATTCGTGCAAGTGTTATTACAATGGTGCATTTTCTTTGTATCTACGAAACATAACACCATTCGGAAAATGTTCCTTGTCTATACGTATCATCACCGTAAAGATACTGCTGTAAATGTCTCTATTATCATTTTATTAATTATTATTATTTTTATTAAAGTACAACATCTCACACAATGTCATTAAAATATGTTACTTTGCATAAAATGTTTCCTGTAAATAGTAAATACAGAAAAAGAAACTTTGGCATTTACGTCTTATGCACTCCCATGTATATTAGGTTAGGTTAAGTACAAAACCAGTAGGAAATTGTTCCTTGTACATGCGTGTCAACATCGTAAGGATGCTTGTTAACAGTAAACTTATTTTTTACCAGTTTTGGAAGTTAAAATACAAAATCACACATATACAAAACATCTTTAAAGATTTGTATTACGTCTTATGTACTATTAGGTAGGAAGTTGCAGGCAAGGTTATTATTGTAAATGTGTGTGTTTGTAAAAAACACACCACCATTCGGAAATTGTTCCTTGTACATATGTATGAACTGGACTGTAAGAGTACTGCTAATTATTATACGTGCATAATATGTGTAATTAACGAATATAACAACAATGCATATTTAAAATATGGTTATTTCGCCTGGCTTAACTACCAAAGAGGTCAACGTCAAAGGACTTTAATATTTAACCTCTTTGGCAGCTAAGCCACGTAGGATAATAATAATATCAACAATATCCCTTGGAGGTTAGTTATAATATAACAATGAGAATAAAACACACACACACACACACACACACACACACACACACACACACACACACACACACACACAGTCACACAATCAAATTTTGTATTCTGAAATTACACACATTGATAAACACAAAAGTGGCAAACAACATTGATTGCTGCTTCGAACCACTGCACAGTGCACACACAAATTCAGATTAAACAAAACCTGTCTGACAATTGTGGCACTCATGGTGGCAACCCTCCAAACCAAATTTCATGAAGTGGAATGTTTTTTGTAACGTTGGTTCAACGTTTTCACAACGTTGTTCCCTTACATACAACATTCATCATAAATGCAACATGCATACAACGTCGTGGCAACGAGTGTGTTGACTGGGTAAGTTCTTTATTGAGGAGTAATTTAAACAACTTTTATGATACAGTTTGACAATGTTTCCAAATTTCAAAGCAGCTTCTTGCATGAATCATCCTAATTTTCAATGAAAAGAGTGATGTTTGTGAAACATTGGACATGATTTGAAAAGTGTTCCAGTGTAATTTAGTAATTGAATGTATTAGGTGCATCCAGAAAGTAAGTTTCCCACTCTCCCACAGGTTGCCACCTGTGCGTATTGAAACCGTCTTGCACATGTGTGACAGGCACATGCCCTGGCTAGTGTATATCCTAGAAGACGCCTCCCGAAAGTCCTCAGTAGCGTCACAGCAGTGATGAAACATGACTGCTCTTATTCCATCTCCCACCGCGTTCCAGGTTCGTTCGTTGTCAAGTTCTTGAACACACAAAACACACAACCGATGAAATTCATCGACAGCTGTGCCAGGTATATGGGCCAGACGTCATGAGCAAGCAGATGATGCATCGTTGGTGCAGGACATTTACTGATGGCCGGCAAAAATGTGCATGACGACGAGCTCTGTGGGTGGCCATCGGCCCTTATGGACGAGCTTGTGGAGCAGGTTCAGCAGCGCATGAACGTCGCATCATGATCACAGAACTCAGCAGCCATTTCCCGCAGATTTCTCAGTCCTTGTTCCACGACATTGTTCCAGAAATTGTGTGCACAGTGGGTGCTGAAACAATTGATGCCCGAACACAGAGGAAAATTCATTGGAATGGTGCTGATATTTCTGCAGCGTTACCATGATGATGACGATTTTCTCAACCAGATCATCACAGGGGATGAAATGTGGGTTCCATACAGCACTCAGAAAGCAAGCAGATGTCATGCATTGGCGTCACAGTGGATCTCCATGCAGGATGAAGTTCAAACAGACACTAACAGCGTGAAAAGTGATGTGCACGGTGTTCTGGGACAGACAAGGCATTCTGCTCATCGAGTTTCTGCCCAGAGGTGAGACTGTGAACGCTAACTGTTACTGTGAAACACTGGGGATATTGCGACGAACCATTCAGAATAAGCGACACGGTAAGCTCAGTGGCAGGGTGATCTTGCTGCATGACAATGTGAATCTGCATATGGCTAGGTGCACTGCAGCCCTTCTGGACAGGTTCGGTGTGGAAGGTGGAAGGTGTTCGATCATCCATCATACAGCTTGGATCTTGCTCCGAGTGATTACCACCTGTTCTTGCACCTGAAAAAGTTCCTGTCCGGTCAACATTTTCACATTGACGAAGAGGTTGAGATGGCTGTCACACAGTGGTTCGGCACGAAGGTGGGGGACTTTTAGGATGCAGGTATACAGAAGTTGGTCCCACACTATGAGAAGTGCCTGAATTACAGCAGGAATTATGTTTACAAGTAACTGGACAAGTGCTGTATCTGTTGCAATAAATCATTGAATGAAATAATGACCCCAGGGAAACTTACTTTCTGGATGAGCCTAATATAATAAATTAAAATTCAATTATCTCTTCTCAAACTTACAATCTGACTTGAATTCAAAACAAGAGTGATCTACTTCCTTACCTTTGACCGGGCTTTTCTCCTACGTTCATGGACATCTTCATCTCCATCTTCTTGCTGAAACCATGAAGTAAATATTAAGTGGCTGAGAACCCATGTAAGGATAGGAAAGGGGTTAGCAGGTACTCTATTAGTTGTTACCAATTTAGGCATTTGATTTCAAATAGATTATGTTCATACCATCACTTTCCCACAAATTTTTTAATTCATTGTGCCAGATTACTCTTAACTTCTATAACCTGATAAAGACCTACACACAAGCTGAACAATTTTTGAATACTGTAGCTAATAGCCTTGCTATCAAGATAGTTTCTAATAAGAACAAGTTCACCAGATTTTATTGAAGGGTGTTTATTTTAAAACCATTTTAACTTTCTGATTTTCCTTTTTACTGTATATTTCTTGTACTTCAGTAAAAATACATTTTGCTTTTGAGGGCGAATGTTTCAAGTCATCTAGCTAACTTATTTTGTCTATTATTTCATCATCATAATCAACATTATGATGATGTGAAAATGGTGTGAAATTAGTTGTTTCGGATTTTGAATTATTCAAGATGAACAACTGGATTCATATAATTAGACCAAAGTTTATGGTTAGGCTTACAAAACAACAGATTAGCAAAAGGCACACATATGGTGAAGTTTGCATATGCCTAACCCTCACATAATTTAAATGATTTTATCATTCAGTTGATTTAAATTGTGAGCCATTGCTACTTTACACTTTGTGTAATGATTAAAATAAATACCTGTTTTTCTAATTATTTCCTTCCAGGTTGCACAATAAAGACAATATACCATTCATGTTTACTCATCACATCCAGCAAATCTAATGTGTACTGGAAATTTTTAGAAAAGGTAATGGAAAAATTAGGTAGCAGTAGTTTGCAAAATTTTGTATAAATTTTCTCCTCCAGTTAGCAAATCCAAGGAAATAAACTTTATTCCTGCATTTTGAAACTCAAAATTTGTAGATTAGCTTATTTGTTTTCTACATTTTGGTACACTTCTGTTCACAAGAAGTGGCACACTCGTTTGAGTTGAAGTCCAGCTTTGTGGCTGGAAGTACAGCCAAAGTAAGTGTTCGGAAAGCAGCAGTGTTGCTTACTATCAATCAATTTAACCATATGCAGGGAATTTTGTCTCTCTCAGACTCAAAGAAAAGGCCTAATGGAAAGATTGCAGCATAAATATTAATTAAATGGAATTTCCACGTCTACAATCAAAGTAATGTAAATGTGAAATATTCCTGAAATTTATTTTAAAATGAAACTCATTTTTTATGTTTGTGACGAAAGAGTTATCACAATTCGTTAGAATGCGAGGGTCCCGTGTTCGAATTTGACTTGAGCATGGGTGTTCTTTTTGAGTCTCTCTTCATCATCGCGAGTAGCCGAAAATGGAAGAAAAGCAACACTAAATAACAAAAAGAAAGAAAGGCAAGAAGAATAAGCGAGACAGAAATAGTGCTGTTGAAATTCCTGAAAATGATACAAGAAAATGGAATTTTTGTAAAGTAAAAATTGTCGGACTTTACTTGTTTTACACGTGCACATTGGTTTCGTAATGGAGCACAAAAATAGAATTGTGGCTCTTGAAAAATTCTTATCGAATGAATGAATGTCTCCTTAGATTCCAGAATAATGACTCTTCATTTTGAAATAAATAGTTTAAAATAAAAAAATATATATGTGCCATTGGTTAATGAGATTCTTCATCACATAGCAGAATCTGCTATACTGACGGAAACTAGAAAACGTTTATAATTTATGGCTGCAAACACTAACCTCCACAAAAGCACGATTTCTCAAAGTCTTCATTAATTTTCATACACAAGCTTCACTTGTAGTTTGTCAGCAATGTGTACAACATATGAACCCTATCCGATGAAGTGTATTGCTTTCAAATTAATGTAATTAGCAAGATGCAAAATTTTGATCTCGCTTCTTGCTAATTACATTAATTTGAAAACAATATGCTTCATGAGATAGGGTTCATATGCTGTACACATTGTCTACACAAAATGTCTATATACGGGGCCCCCTTTTTATGTTGTCATTTTCGGAGGGAAATAATTAATATATCAAGCACCTGCCTTTAAAATGCATATCTATGAAATATATACTTAAATGTAATAGCATGCTAAAGTATAGGAGGTCTCCATTTTTTTTTTTTAAAAAAAAGCAATTCCAAAAAATTGTAAAATGATATACTTCAAAATTGTGGTCTAAATATGGGCTACTAGTGGCAATATCACAAAAAGCAAATAAAATGTTAAAAAAACAGTCATTTATCGCTAAAACATTATAAAATTCATATTTATGAATAATCTGTTGTTTTGAAAACCACGCGGAATGGGAAAAATCTAAATTAAGAAAGACATCCAAATATTTGTTGAAAATGTTTATCTCAACATTAGACCTCATGTCATAGCTCATATTTAGACCATCACGCTATTCAATTTATTTTTGCTCTCTGTGGTACATATTTCACAAACAAATCATGGCATTATAAATGCTCACATTTCTTTTATGTACCACTAATATCATAACCTATATACAGCAGATGACAATTCAGAAAACGCTGAGTTAAAACATACCTGCAAAAAGTTTTCGGAGGTCGCAATTCTAGAACAGCGTCCAAGGCCGAAACTAACCACCACTTTCTCTTGCGAATTGCCACCGCAACCTTTGTCCTTGACAGATAACCAGTTCCTCTGCCAGGCTGTAGCACCCGTGAGCACTGCTAACTCCAAAAACCCATATTCAAACCTTTGCCCATATTTAGACCTTCTCCTCTACAAACGAAGCTTGTGCATGAAAATTAATGAAGACTTTGGGAAATCGTGCTTTTGTGGAAGGTTAGTGTTTGCAACCCTAAATTATAAATATTCTCTAGTTTCCGTCAATATTCTGATATGTGACGACGAATCTCATTAACCAATGGCACATATTTTTTTTATTTTATTTTGAACTATTTATTTCAAAATGAAGAGTCATTATTCTGGATTCTACGGAGACATTCATTCATTCGGTAAGAACTTTTCAAGAGTCACAATCCTACTTTTGTGCTCCATTACGCAATGTGAAAGTGTAAAACAAGTAAAGCCCGACAATTTTTACTTTACAAAACATCGTGTCAACATCGTAAGGATTCTTCTTAACAGTAAACTTATTTTTTACCAGTTTTGGAAGTTAAAATACAAAATCGCACATATACAAAACATCTTTAAAGATTTGTATTACGTCTTATGTACTATTAGGTAGGAAGTTGCAGGCAAGGTTATTATTGTAAATGTGTGTGTTTGTAAAAAACACACCACCATTCGGAAATTGTTCCTTGTACATATGTATGAACTGGACTGTAAGAGTACTGCTAATTATTATACGTGCATAATATGTGTAATTAACGAATATAACAACAATGCATATTTAAAATATGGTTATTTCGCCTGGCTTAACTACCAAAGAGGTCAACGTCAAAGGACTTTAATATTTAACCTCTTTGGCAGCTAAGCCACGTAGGATAATAATAATATCAACAATATCCCTTGGAGGTTAGTTATAATATAACAATGAGAATAAAACACACACACACACACACACACACACACACACACACACACACACACACACACAGTCACACAATCAAATTTTGTATTCTGAAATTACACACATTGATAAACACAAAAGTGGCAAACAACATTGATTGCTGCTTCGAACCACTGCACAGTGCACACACAAATTCAGATTAAACAAAACCTGTCTGACAATTGTGGCACTCATGGTGGCAACCCTCCAAACCAAATTTCATGAAGTGGAATGTTTTTTGTAACGTTGGTTCAACGTTTTCACAACGTTGTTCCCTTACATACAACATTCATCATAAATGCAACATGCATACAACGTCGTGGCAACGAGTGTGTTGACTGGGTAAGTTCTTTATTGAGGAGTAATTTAAACAACTTTTATGATACAGTTTGACAATGTTTCCAAATTTCAAAGCAGCTTCTTGCATGAATCATCCTAATTTTCAATGAAAAGAGTGATGTTTGTGAAACATTGGACATGATTTGAAAAGTGTTCCAGTGTAATTTAGTAATTGAATGTATTAGGTGCATCCAGAAAGTAAGTTTCCCACTCTCCCACAGGTTGCCACCTGTGCGTATTGAAACCGTCTTGCACATGTGTGACAGGCACATGCCCTGGCTAGTGTATATCCTAGAAGACGCCTCCCGAAAGTCCTCAGTAGCGTCACAGCAGTGATGAAACATGGCTGCTCTTATTCCATCTCCCACCGCGTTCCAGGTTCGTTCGTTGTCAAGTTCTTGAACACACAAAACACACAGCCGATGAAATTCATCGACAGCTGTGCCAGGTATATGGGCCAGACGTCATGAGCAAGCAGATGATGCATCGTTGGTGCAGGACATTTACTGATGGCCGGCAAAAATGTGCATGACGACGAGCTCTGTGGGTGGCCATCGGCCCTTATGGACGAGCTTGTGGAGCAGGTTCAGCAGCGCATGAACGTCGCATCATGATCACAGAACTCAGCAGCCATTTCCCGCAGATTTCTCAGTCCTTGTTCCACGACATTGTTCCAGAAATTGTGTGCACAGTGGGTGCTGAAACAATTGATGCCCGAACACAGAGGAAAATTCATTGGAATGGTGCTGATATTTCTGCAGCGTTACCATGATGATGACGATTTTCTCAACCAGATCATCACAGGGGATGAAATGTGGGTTCCATACAGCACTCAGAAAGCAAGCAGATGTCATGCATTGGCGTCACAGTGGATCTCCATGCAGGATGAAGTTCAAACAGACACTAACAGCGTGAAAAGTGATGTGCACGGTGTTCTGGGATAGACAAGGCATTCTGCTCATCGAGTTTCTGCCCAGAGGTGAGACTGTGAACGCTATCTGTTACTGTGAAACACTGGGGATATTGCGACGAGCCATTCAGAATAAGCGACACGGTAAGCTCAGTGGCAGGGTGATCTTGCTGCATGACAATGTGAAGCTACATATGGCTAGGTGCACTGCAGCCCTTCTGGACAGGTTCGGTGTGGAAGATGGAAGGTGTTCGATCATCCATCATACAGCTTGGATCTTGCTCCGAGTGATTACCACCTGTTCTTGCACCTGAAAAAGTTCCTGTCCGGTCAACATTTTCACATTGACGAAGAGGTTGAGATGGCTGTCACACAGTGGTTCGGCACGAAGGTGGAAGACTTCTAGGATGCAGGTATACAGAAGTTGGTCCCACACTATGAGAAGTGCCTGAATTACAGCAGGAATTATGTTCACAAGTAACTGGACAAGTGCTGTATCTGTTGCAATAAATCATTGAATGAAATAATGACCCCAGGGAAACTTACTTTCTGGATGAGCCTAATATAATAAATTAAAATTCAATTATCTCTTCTCAAACTTACAATCTGACTTGAATTCAAAACAAGAGTGATCTACTTCCTTACCTTTGACCGGGCTTTTCTCCTACGTTCATGGACATCTTCATCTCCATCTTCTTGCTGAAACCATGAAGTAAATATTAAGTGGCTGAGAACCCATGTAAGGATAGGAAAGGGGTTAGCAGGTACTCTATTAGTTGTTACCAATTTAGGCATTTGATTTCAAATAGATTATGTTCATACCATCACTTTCCCACAAATTTTTTAATTCATTGTGCCAGATTACTCTTAACTTCTATAACCTGATAAAGACCTACACACAAGCTGAACAATTTTTGAATACTGTAGCTAATAGCCTTGCTATCAAGATGGTTTCTAATAAGAACAAGTTCACCAGATTTTATTGAAGGGTGTTTATTTTAAAACCATTTTAACTTTCTGATTTTCCTTTTTACTGTATATTTCTTGTACTTCAGTAAAAATACATTTTGCTTTTGAGGGCGAATGTTTCAAGTCATCTAGCTAACTTATTTTGTCTATTATTTCATCATCATATTCAACATTATGATGATGTGAAAATGGTGTGAAATTAATTGTTTCGATTTTGAATTATTCAAGATGAACAACTGGATTCATATAATTAGACCAAAGTATATGGTTAGGTTTACTAAACAACAGATTAGCAAAAGGCACACATATGGTGAAGTTTGCATATGCCTAACCCTCACATAATTTAAATGATTTTATCATTCAGTTGATTTAAATTGTGAGCCATTGCTACTTTACACTTTGTGTAATGGTTAAAATAAATACCTGTTTTTCTAATTATTTCCTTCCATGTTGCACAATAAAGACAATATACCTTTCATATTTACTCTTCACATCCAGCAAATCTAATGTGTACTGGAAATTTTTAGAAAAGGTAATGGAAAAATTAGGTAGCAGTAGTTGCAATATTTTGTATAAATTTTCTCCTCCAGTTAGCGAATCCATGGAAATAAACTTTATTCATGCATTTTGAAACTCAAAATTTGTAGATTGGCTTATTTGTCTTCTACATTTTGGTACACTTCTGTTCACAAAAAGTGGCACACTCGTTTGAGTTGAAGTCCAGCTTCGTGGCCGGAAGTACAGCCAAAGTAAGTGTTTGGAAAGCAACAGTGTTGCTTACTATCAATCAATTTAACCATATGCAGGGAATTTTGTCTCTCTCAGCCTCAAAGAAAAGGCCTAATGGAAAGATTGCAGCGTAAATATTAATTAAATGGAATGTCCACATCTACAATCAAAGTAATGTAAATGTGAAATATTCCTGAAATATATTTTAAAAAGAAACTCATTTTTGATGTGCGTGACGAAGGAGTCATCACAATTCATTAGAATGCGAGGGTCCCGGGTTCGAATTTGGCTTGAGCATGGGTGTTCTTTTTGAGTCTCTCCTCATCGTCGCGAGTAGCCGAAAATGGAAGAAAAGCAACACTAAATAACAAAAAGAAAGAAAGGCAAGAAGAATAAGCGATACAGAAAAAGTGCTGTTGAAATTCCTGAAAATGATACAAGAAAATGGAATTTTTGTAAAGTAAAAATTGTCGGACTTTACTTGTTTTACACGTGCACATTGGTTTCGTAATGGAGCACAAAAATAGAATTGTGGCTCTTGAAAAATTCTTATCGAATGAATGAATGTCTCCTTAGATTCCAGAATAATGACTCTTCATTTTGAAATAAATAGTTTAAAATAAAAAAATATATATGTGCCATTGGTTAATGAGATTCGTCATCACATTGCAGAATCTGCTATACTGACGGAAACTAGAGAACATTTATAATTTATGGCTGCAAACACTAACCTCCACAAAAGCACGATTTCTCAAAGTCTTCATTAATTTTCATACACAAGCTTCATTTGTAGTTTGTCAGCAATGTGTACAACATATGAACCCTATCCGATGAAGTGTATTGCTTTCAAATTAATGTAATTAGCAAGATGCAAAATTTTAATGTCGCTTCTTGCTAATTACATTAATTTGAAAACAATATGCTTCATGAGATAGGGTTCATATGCTGTACACATTGTCTACACAAAATGTCTATATCCCTTTGCGACCGGCGAAACACGATCGTGAGGGTAGGTATTTGAATTTTTTCCCGTTAGGAGAGATCGCTTCTCCGACTCAAACCGGAATGCAACGCCCGTGCTAGTTGTGCGCTTCATTACTCTTTTGTTTGTATGACGTTACAGCTTTGGCTGGTGAATTTGGAGGAAAGCAAAAAGCAGCAACAAGTGGATGCAATGAGTTCCAGAGTTAAGTTCCTTGTTTTTGTTGTTTGTTGTTTCCGTTTTCAAATTTAAATAGTGAATTCTTTGTCTCAAAAGTGTCAGATTTGAAATAAGATTAATAGTTTCGCTTGCTGTATTAATGTATGGTTTGTATTGTGATGTAAAAAGTAAGTCGCACAATCGTGAGGGTCAGGTCTAATTTAAGCTCGCATGCAGAATAATCTTTTGTTGTGAAGTGTTAGTTGTACTTGCTGTAGATCCTTTGCTTGAGAAGAAATGAAAATATATTTCTTTTATTTGAAGTCACTTATTGTTGTTTTTTGTGAATACATAGTTTCCATAACAATATGTAATATTATGCATAATATATATAAATATATTATATTATTCTTTCCAGCTCTGTCCAATGATGTTGTCTTGCAGCTGCTAGAGGACTCCGACATTGATGGCCTCTCAAGTGAAGGTGAAGAAGAAGCTGCAAATCGTGGAGGAACATGGGAACAAGCTTTGGAAGGTCCAGCCTTTGATAGATGCTGTGAGAAACAGGTGCAAATCAATACCGCGAGATTTCTCAAGCTATTCCATTGATGGACAGATGATCTCATTCACAGGTCGCTGCAAACTGAAACAGTTCGTAAAAAACAAACTACGGCCTGTAGGTTTAAAAAATTTCGTTGTCACCAGTTCATCAGGAATTGTCCTAGATTTTGAAATATATCAAGGAAAATCTACTCCAGTCGAGTGCCCTGAGCTAGGACTTGGTCCATCTGTTGTGTTCAGACTTGTTTCTTCCCTTCCACAAGGTAGTTTCGTTTATTTTGACAGATATTTTGTAACACTTCCATTACTGGAAAATCTTGTGGAAATAGGAATAGAAGGGACTGAATCAATAATAGCAAACAGGATTAAAGGTGTCAGGTTACATGAAGGGAAAATGCAGAGAGGTGAATCTTATGAGTATGTCAGAGGTATGACAAAATAGTAATTGTGGAATGGCAAGACAATAAGAAAGTGCTCATGGCATCAACATGTTGTGGAATTGAGCCAGTTTCGCAGGTAAAGAGATGGAGCAAAAAGAGAATAAATATATTGAAGTTACATGTCACTCCGTTGTGAAAAGGTACAATCAAAGTATGGGGGGGGGGGGTTGATGTTTGTGATCAGCAAATAGAGTACTACAGAACATGGTTCAAAACAAAGAAGTGGACCTTCAAAGTGACATTACACTTCCTTGACTTAGGCGTTGTAAATTGTTGGCAAATGTACAGGGAAGATTGTCGATTAAATAAGTTAGGAAGGAAAGACACAGATGATCTCCTTAAATTTAGGCTGCAACTATCTGAAGCCTTAATTGCAACACCGGCGAAGAGAAGAAGTCTTGAAGAATCATCAGACATGGAAGAATATGCTGTAGGTGAATGGAGCAAAATACACAAAAAGAACAGCTACATTCCATCACCGAAGCCTGTTGCTAACAAGAGATACGATGGCTATTATCATTTCCCTACTTTTGACAGCATCCCTGCGCCACGCTGTTGTCGCCTTGACAATTGCAAGAGTCGTACTAAAGTAAGATGTGTAAAATGTGATTGTTATCTTTGCCTCTCACGAGATAAAAATTGTTTTGTTGCCTTTCATGTCAAGTAGATGTCTTAATTGTAATAATGAAACAAAGTTTGAAGACTTGAAGTAAATTTTTGACAGGTAAATACGTGATCTGTTGTATTGAAAAGATTATAATGTAAATAATTGACACTTACTATACTGTATGTGGTATACCAAAAAATCTTACAAACTGTAATTAATGTAAATATATTATTTACCCTATAACTACAACCATTAATACAGGCGCGCGCGCACACACACACACACACACACACACACACACACACACACACACACACACACACACACACACACACACACACACACACACACACACACACACACACACACACACACACACACACACACACACACACACACATACATACATACATACATACATACATACATACATACATACATACATACATACATACATACATATACATAAGTAATTAAATTGTCTTTCTCTAATATAATCCCGGACTGTTCATTTTGAAAGTAATAATTATATGGTACATTATGGTAGTAAATAAGGCCTAACACTCACTATCGTGAGGGTACTTTCCCTAGAAAACTAGATGTGGCAAAAAAATTTCATTACTAATTTTGTGTTTAGATGCACCCAAACATCAATAAAATTCAATTTGTGACAAATTATTAATCAGAAATCTCTCTTCGGTCGGAAAGGGATATACGGGGCCCCCTTTTTATGTTGTCATTTTCGGAGGGAAATAATTAATATATCAAGCACCTGCTTTTAAAATGCATATCTATGAAATATATACTTAAATGTAATAGCATGCTAAAGTATAGGAGGTCTCCATTATTTTTTTTTTAAAAAAAAAGCAATTTCCAAAAAATTGTAAAATGATATATTTCAAAATTGTGGTCTAAATATGGGCTACTAGTGGCAATATCACAAAAAGCAAATAAAATGTTAAAAAAACAGTCATTTATCGCTAAAACATTATAAAATTCATATTTATGAATAATCTGTTGTTTTGAAAACCACGCGGAATGGGAAAAATCTAAATTAAGAAAGACATCCAAATATTTGTTGAAAATGTTTATCTCAACATTAGACCTCATGTCATAGCTCATATTTAGACCATCACGCTATTCAATTTATTTTTGCTCTCTGTGGTACATATTTCACAAACATATCATGGCATTATAAATGCTCACATTTCTTTTATGTACCGCTAATATCATAACCTATATACAGCAGATGACAATTCAGAAAACGCTGAGTTAAAACATACCTGCAAAAAGTTTTCGGAGGTCGCCATTCTAGAACAGCATCCAAGGCCGAAACTAACCACCACTTTCTCTTGCGAATTGCCACCGCAACCTTTGTCCTTGACAGATAACCAGTTCCTCTGCCAGGCTGTAGCACCCGTGAGCACTGCTAACTCCAAAAACCCATATTCAAACCTTTGCCCATATTTAGACCTTCTCCTCTACAAACGAAGCTTGTGCATGAAAATTAATGAAGACTTTGGGAAATCGTGCTTTTGTGGAAGGTTAGTGTTTGCAACCCTAAATTATAAATATTCTCTAGTTTCCGTCAATATTCTGATATGTGACGACAAATCTCATTAACCAATGGCACATATTTTTTTTATTTTATTTTAAACTATTTATTTCAAAATGAAGAGTCATTATTCTGGATTCTACGGAGACATTCATTCATTCGGTAAGAATTTTTCAAGAGTCACAATTCTACTTTTGTGCTCCATTATGCAATGTGAAAGTGTAAAACAAGTAAAGCCCGACAATTTTTACTTTACAAAAATTCCATTTACTATTAATGTTAAATGAGAGGACACACATTGACGTATTTTTAATAGCCTGGATGACAGATGTGGAGGGGGGGGGGGTTACCTCATCTCATGTGCCCCGCTGGCTGTGACATAAACTCTTCTTCCTTTAGGATTTCTATTCTTATTCCCATCACATATTCAGTGCCAACTTTGCGATTCTGTTTGCCAAAGTGTATGGGGAAGGAGTTTATTTATTCTTCAAGCCTTCTCCTGGACTAGGATAACATTATTTCCGAAATATTTTTTCTTGTATCATTTTCAGGGATTGCAGCAGCACTATTTCTGTCTCGCTTATTCTTCTTGTATTTTTCCTTTTTGTTATTTAGTGTTGCTTTTCTTCCATTTTTGGCTACTCACGACAATGAAGAGAGACTCAAAAAGAACACCCATGCTCAAGCCAAATTTGAACCCGGGACCCTCGCATTCTAACGAATTGTGATAACTCCTTCGTCACAAACATCAAAAATGAGTTTCTTTTTAAAATATATTTCAGGAATATTTCACATTTACATTACTTTGATTGTAGACGTGGAAATTCCATTTAATTAATATTTACGCTGCAATCTTTCCATTAGGCCTTTTCTTTGAGTCTGAGAGAGACAAAATTCCCTGCATATGGATAAATTGATTGATAGTAAGCAACACTGCTGCTTTCCGAACACATACTTTGGCTGTACTTCCGGCCACGAAGCTGGACTTCAACTCAAACGAGTGTGACACTTTTTGTAAACAGAAGTATACCAGAGATTTTAAACACCTTGGATTAAAGAAAAATAACAGACCGAATTTTACATTTGACAAGATACTGTATCATCTTCAACAAGTTAAACACAGAATATGTAAGTACAAACTAATGTTCTTATAATCTACTTGCTGGCTTGTATGTGCATACATGAAATTACAACCATACAGCAGAAGCATTCTCAATTAGCACTTAGTTTATACATACATCTCACAGAATATTTCACACAGAATCCTTGTAAATGAATTTTTTATTTGGAAGCATACAACTTACCTCCTTCGTTTTCTGGAATTTGCTCTTCACATAACTAACACAAGTTGCTGGAATTGCTATCTAGAATAAAGATGAAAAACATACATATTCACATGCTTCTCAGAAACAAGCATCTTTGTTTAATCTTGCTATGAGTCATCCCATGCAATTCGACAAAGGAGCTTCCACAGATCTCTGATATTTACATTAAAATAGGATGAAGCTAGTTCAAACCCAGGCTTCAATCACTTGGGTCCTCCAATAAACTTATCCCGAAGTTACGGTATATCTTTTAGGATAAATCTGTGCTACAAAATTTACACACAACATGCAAAGTATAGTAACTTGAGGAAATGAGACTACAATAAAGCAATTATTAGTTATTAATTTCCATTGATGACTGCTTTTCTGCAGATAGAAAATCCTTAAATTACTATTACAAAATGGACATTGTGGTAACATGGAATATCTGTGCAACAGAAATTTCATCCATATCATCAGGTCTAATTTATTTCATAAGAAATATGTAAATTTATTGCATATTAAAGGTGTCCTTTCTGAATTGGAAAATGAAATAGTGCAAAAGAACAGGATGCTTGCACAAGATTGAATCATACTTGTAAAGTAACCTTTATTAACGCAACCCAAGCTAAACCAAGGTTCTTATATCTTTTATCTGCATTATCTTCACAATGCTCATAATGCACAAAAATTAGAAATGAATCTATGTGGAATTTTTGTCAACTGATGAAGTAGCAATAAAAAATATATTAATAATCAATATTCTATTGATCTGATATCAAATCTCAGATGTCCCACGAAGAAGCTGAATGGTTCATTCAGCTGTTTAATGAATATATATAATCAGGTAAGTGCAGTGAGTTTTGCAATGGAAGACAAACTGTGTATTTTGACACACTTACAGGCCACATGCATTTTTAAGTTCATAAATATAACAAAATTTTCCACTAAATTAGAGGCTTTGTAGCAATATTAGATTGGTAATAATTATAAGCAATTTTAAGCTCTCCCACTACTAAGAAAATAACTGAAACCAACCAATTTTCATAAATTACAAGTGCAGTCAAAGTTTCAATCCTAGGAACTAGGGTCTTTCTCAAGGATAAAATCATTTGAAAAGAAAAAGTAAGAAGGAAAGGGGAGGGAACAAGTAATATATGGTATGGTGTAGCAACCACTCTTCTCATCATCACATACAGCTGTATTTCTATGTCATCTTTTATCCTTTAATTTGTGTTTTAACTGCTATACAATGCTGAGGATGGCTGGATTGTTGATGCACATACTAAGCTAACAAAAATAAAGGAATTTGTAAATAATCTTGCTGCCTGCACATATTTTTACAACTCTGTCCTGTAGCTAGCTGAATTCTGAACTATTATTGTCTCCTACTACCCTTTTCATTTAAATGGAAGACATTACAACATAATACAAAAGACTCTACATCCTAGTACCAGGTACAGTGGGATGCACAAGTATTGCCCAACAATTTGTCCACAACTATTTTCATTAATTTTTCTCCTCCATTCTACGGGTTTTAAGCGATATATACTTGTGTCCTCTGGTACAGAGGTTGTCAGCTGCTTGTTTGGTGTTTTCTCCCAATTCCTGAAGCTCTCATTGGGAAAAACAGAGATAAAAGAATATGGGAATGGAAAATTTGCTTAGTAATACTTATTCATCCCACTGTACAGTCTAGCTTTAGGAAATGCATTTAAACTTGAATAACAATAACACAAAACTCAGTATGATAGCCTAAACATGGGAGAAATGCAATAATTTTTTACAGAGTGACCACAAACAAAAGAACTTTCATCCAGAAGCTTTCCCACATCTTCCCCTTCATCCATTTAGGTTAGGATTTATAGGGGAAAATTTCATTGGGAAAAAGGAAGGAGAAAGGTGCTAAAATAAGACCCAAAAAGTGGCAAAAAAGGTGCTGATTGGGGCAAAAAAAAGGTGCTGATAATTATACTACTTATTAAAACTGTCCCTCCTATTTTATTAGTCTAAGCTATTCACTCGAAGCTGTGTACACATCACACACATAGGTTGTGTTACACTTATTCACCAGAGTCGGGGAAAAACACAAAGCTGTTGTCATGGACGTCCGCAGGATTTTTTCCAGTGGGGGCAAAGGATACATATTTTCCTCCAAAATAGTGATGCCCCCTCAAAAACACTGTTTCAGTCTGAAATTATCATGTATATACATTAACATAAATTACTGTGATTGAAATGAAATTATGTGTGAATTGTAACATTTTAGGTACACATTCATTTTCCAGGGGGGCGTGGCCCCCTTGCCCCCCTTCCAGACGCCCATGGCTGTTGTACCTTACAACATTAAGCATTTCTAAATTTTTAAAAGTGAGTTCGTTTCTTTTCGTAGATAAAATATCTTTATGTAAGCTGAAGCTTCTCTCTACATCCACAGAAACAAGTGGGGCAAACCCCAAGGCTTCAATTGGTTAAATGCAGAAAGCATGTAGGGAGCCTGGTCAGTAACTACAACAACAACTGTTTCGAACTGAATTCCACCGGGCCACAGTTCTTGACAGAAATCCACAAATGACTGCATCACTGTACTGGCATTGGTTTTCTGCAACTCATACATGTTTAGTAACATGGGCTTAACTTCCTCACCTGTCAGAGGAAAAACCAAAATGTTCGAAACATATCGTTGCATTGAGTCTGTCGTCTTATCCAGAATGACACCTATATCGCAATCTGACACTTTCACCTTAATTTTACGAACAGTTTCTTCATACACAGGTTCAATATAGTTTTCCTTAACGTACTCTCAGCGGACACTGACAACCGTGTGTACTTTTCAAGGAACCCTTTCAAGGCCGAATGGTTCACCTTGTTGAGTGGAATCCCTGCCTGTGTAAAAGATGCACACAAGTCAACATTAAATTCCTTTAAATTTTGGTTTTTGGAAGAACACTGCTCAAATGCATTGCGTAAGAGAGGCTGCCGAGATTTACTTCCTTGCAGATTCTTGTTCCTTTGATGCTTAGAGCTGGAAATATGTTGCTGGATGCGATCTCTCTGGTGTTTTTCATCTAATGTGATTCCCGTATCACAAACCGTGCATCGAATAACAGTTCCATCACTTTCTACGAACTCGTGCTTAAATTCTTCTTGCGGCATGGTAAAGTACATGCACTAAGAGGATCTATCAGAGTGAAAAAGCAGGTAAGGAATTTACATCCACAAACAATATCTGTCCCCTGCGCACACATGAAGCGTGAAACCCACCACTTCAGAAACACATTGTTGCTTCACTGCTTCCAAGACCAAACTGCGTTTCCTTCTTCCTTCTATCTTAAAAAAAATAACAGCGATCTGGTGCATATCAGTAGCGGTCTTTCCATTGTTGATTTCAAATAGACAACAATCAAGCACAGTTTAAATACATTCAATTTCAGTTAACAACCTGAAAACATCTTAAAGAGAAGTGTCGCGAAAAAAGAAAAGAAAAATTCAATGATTTGCTGAGGAAATATATTTAACAACACCAGTAAAAGGACACAAAAAGGGGGGGAAAGCGATTACGAACACGAAAAAGGGGGAAAATAGATAAATGTCCCAGAAAAGAGAGGGAAGGGGAAAGGTTATCAAAAAAGGGGAAAAAAGGTGCTGGAAAGTTAGCTCCATTCTAACGTTGAGGCAACATTTCACTCACTGAGTCCTTCCAGAGAGGTCTCACTTTCACTACGAAAAAAAAGTTCGCACCTAAAAATCCTAACTCTGGTCATAAGGAAGCCTGCTCCACTCTACCCCTCCCCTCATCGTGTGAGTATGATGTACAAGAGAGAGAGAAATCTGTAGAGGTCCTTTTGCCTGTGGTCCAACTATAGAGAGAAGATTGAAAGTAATTAAATAACTTACCACTTTCTTCAACAAATTGGAACAGTTATCAACCAATCCACCATCTTTCTGTAAATAATAAGACACAAATATAACAAGGCACACATTACAAATGAAAAGAATGTCTTTTAACCCTATGTTGGTTGAGGGGTGAGCGTGAGACTCACTGATTTCCTTTCAATTGTAAATCAAATTTAAATTCACTTGCATCACTCATTTTTTTTATTGGCTGCTTGCTCAATTGTCTGGAGTAGAATCAATGTGCTGCTACAGTTAGACATGGCCTCCAGTTGCTATCAGGAAGTTAGTCTGTAACATCATAAAAGTGAGCATGATACTCACCCACATTATCAATTTTTCACATGCATTATTCTACTGAGTGAAGTGCATGCTATATTTTGTCTTGTTTTTACTCCTTGTTAGTATGAGCTAAGGTTTCAGAATGGAAGAAGAATCTACAGTTAAGCATAATTGTAGATATTTAAGTTAAGTTTATACCATTGTTATAACTAACATTAATCAAAGTAAAAATTAATGTCTGATGAGGGGAAATGTTCTCCTGAAATGTTACATCAAAGATTTGTGTTTAAATGCTTGCAACAAACAAACTACAAGAGGAATAATAAAGCAGTGGTTGTTAGAAGCAGCAGTGATCAGAGGCGTCACCTGAAGGGGGTTCACGGACCACACGAACACCCAACTGAAAACGAAAAACCTCAATTTGTTTTCTTCTCTGCTATATAAAACACTACATTTCAAGATACTTATTTTACAAAGCAGCCTTTTTCATTCCTAAAATCTTCACAATGCTTCAATTACCAATTTCGTCAGACAGTTGACCAGAAAATCTCAGCAGGTTAGGCAGGAAGAGCCCGGGACACAACTGGCGCTATGAACTCCCTCTGCTGTATTCATCCTGTGTTATTCCTGCTCCACCAAAGAAGCAGAGAAACCAAGGGAAAAAGCTGGAAATCTGAGCACGTGCTCCTTCCAAAAGAAACTGTCAGCAGATGGTGCAGATAGCAGCGGAGGCACGATTTTCTTTGCTTTTCCCAAGTATTTTATTTTTTCCTTCCTTTAGCTTTTGTATTGGAGAAAAGTAAGCAGTATTTAAGAAATAATGCAAGCACTGTTTGCATTGTTATAGTAAATCCTAAGATCTTTGATGCTTTGCCTAATATCTTTCCTTTCCAATCCATTTCACCAAAAATTAAGACCGCAAACTTCCTCAACAACTCCATTGCAAAACGTTGTCGCACACCCAAAGTCTTGCAGTTGCATGGCGAAGGTTTTGTTTTCAAACACTATAATGAGCAGATTTACACTTGCATCAACATTTTAAAATCATTCATTTTAAGTATCGCAAATTGCAATTCGCATCATGAAGTTTGAGCTTTGCCAGAGACTAACCAATGAAATATAGGACAGCTGTTGGGAAATTACAAATTGCTATTGAAATTGGAAATAATAATAATAATAATAATTCGTCTGTATCATCGTTAGTGGAAATGGTGGCTGGGTTAATTCTTAGGAATAGGTAATATAATTTTCAACACTAAATAAGGAGAGAAGAAGCCATTTCAATAATTCAAACTGTTTACCTTAGTAATTTTTCCTAGTTTTTGAGGGTATTGAAGGGCGAGGGGGTTGTTAAGCAGAAACGATAAATTGAAACAATGGTGGCGGATTAGGGGAGGGGGGCACTTTTATCCCTGCACTATGCTAAACCTTATATACAGAGGGAAATATACTGTCTTTGTCTTTTGCAGTCCAGAATTACGAGCATGAAGGTATCTTCCACAGCTGCTCATCTCTCTTTCGCTGTGTGATGCCAAGAGTTATTTCTGGCTGTCATTGATGAACCCCCAGATGTGAGGTCAGGACTTCTTGGAAGCCAGGCTATGGGAGCTGAGTAATTTTAGAACCTCTTCCAATCCACTGACCAGGATAGGTCTTATTCAGGTAATGACACCCTTGCAATGTAAGGTGTGACAGAACATGGCACAGAATTCGGCTGTGCTGCAAAAATGACTGCCTCCATAACAATGTTCCAGACTCGTGAACCATCAGGTATGTATCCATATCAACCATAAACATTGTAGTGTCGAAAATAAAGAGGAGTACGCCCACTTGGTGACCACTCCATACATGTTTTTTTTAAAAAAATGTTATCTTGAAAAAACTAAGATGTTTATTAAAGTACCCAAACATTTCAGCTAAAGGAACATTTGCTGTCTTGATTATGCTACTTTTAAGCAAATTAGAATCATTAGTAATTTTTAAAATATAATCTTGCCCTTACAAAGCAGAAATTACTTGTTTCTTATCTCATTAATAGTGATAAGAACAATCTAGAAATTAGAAAAAGGATGTTTAATGTAAGTTATAAAGAGAGGTTCTTATTATTATTATGTAAGATGTATTATATTAAATTAAATAATAATTAGAAATTATTAAGTGGAAAAATTATTGATGTTTAGTCATACTATCAGTCAATTCTTGCTGTCAACTGATCAGTCACATTCCTAATTTGTAATGAATTTTAATATGTGACAAAACCAGGTCATCAGTTATCTCAACAAGCTGAACAATGGAAAGAAATGCCAGAATTCCAGGTTAAAATATTGGTCACAACTAACAATTCCCACCAACATTCATTGAGTTGTTTTGCCACTACCAGTTGATGTTAACTATCAACCAATTTTAATCAGTTCCATTGCTACTTTTCAGAGCCACAGAACTTGAAAATTAATGAAGCCAAAAATGTAAAATACATTACCAATTACAATTAACAAAGTAACACAGAAATTTACCCCTGAAGAACAATTGCAACCTAAATGGCCTCCAACATTTTTTTTTTGGTGGTGGTGGCGGTGGTGGTGGTCATCATCATATTCATCCTACAAAAGACAGTATTATATTAATTATATTGATTTCATCAATTAGGAGCATACTCACTTCAGTCTAGAAACGAATCATGAATCTATTTTAATGAATAGTTAGATATTTGTACCTGCCCGTTCAGGGCTGTCTCTACCATCAACTAGTACTAATAGTACATCCCTATTTAAGATCCCCGCGTCCAGAGGAACGCTACGTGGTTTGAGATGCGTGGGTTTTTCATCCATTTTTATGGAAATGTGATGAAAAATTAGAGCAACGTGGTTCTTTTGGAAATGAAAACGTCATGCCTTGTTTTCCTAAACAGACATGAAAATTGAAAGGGTAGGCTGCGGAATTTTTCATTTATTTCACTCTGAAATAAATGAAAATTGAAATTCATTAATATCATGTTAGACTTCTTTCTTCGCCGAGTTTTTTTCCTAATTGGGGGTTAATTTTTTTAAATAAGGTACGTCACCATTGTTAGTAATGCCTTAGGTCATTTACTGAGTTGGAGGACGAGCTTGATACCACATTGGATAGGCTCATCATTCTCGCCAATAATACTGTTGGTCCGTCTTTTGATGTGGAGGGCCTACCTTGTGCCTCATCCACCCCAATCAGAAGTCCTCCATTAACTAGAAGTCGCGCATGCACGCAGGCTCACTTTCAAATTGATAATCGTCCCACAGTTCTTGTGGACCCACCCACCATGGCTCAACTACCTTTTGTTCATCCCTTCCTGTTCGAGAGCATTCAGTTTCAGGGTGCCTCGGGGGAGGATGTTACTAAATTCATAGATCGTTTCGAAAGTGCGGCGATTCTGAACAATTGGGACGAGACGAAAAAACGGCAATTATTCCCGGCGTTGTTATGTGGGCCAGCCCTCCGCTGGTTTAATGCAATTAGCCAGCAACCAGGCGTCAATTTAGTCAGCTATGAGGACGTCAAGAAAAAACTTATTGAAGAATTCACAGGCTCCCTTGATCAGCTGCAGATCGAGGAGCAGATCAGATATCAGTTCCACAGGGACGATGAACCGGTATCCTCTTATGTTAGGGACAAGCAGACCCTCTTGTTTAAGATGGACCCTAACATGGCTGTGAATAAGCAGCTTAAATACATAAACGCAGGTCTTCAACCGGAATTTATCAGGGAGATATACAAAAAACAATACAATTCAGTACCGGAGGTTTTGAAAGACCTCAAGGAATATGAAAAAGCAAAGTTCCTTATGCGCCGTAGAACGGTGCAAGAGCTCTTGCATTCGGCTCAAAAGGAAACTCTTTTTCCGTCTCCTGCTGAGTTGCGCATTCCTCACCAGAACCCCGTAGTTGGCACTACGGCAGTTGCTCCGGAATCAGCACCTCGGGCTAATCAAGACATGACTAATCAGTTTCAAGCCTTGCAAGCTGAATTGGACCTTGTCAAAAGACAACAAACGTCTCTCCCAACTTCAGAATCGTCCGCTGTAGAAGCTTTGGCTAAGCAGGTTAGCAACCTAGCGTTAAAAGTCGAGGAAGTTATACAGTCACACGATCACGAAAATTTTCAAACTGTAGACGAAAATTTTCAAACTGTAGGCCAAAATTATCAAAGGGGTAATTTTAATCACAATCGTGGTTCAAACAACAGACGAGGCTTTCAGGGCAGGGGAAGTAGAGGCTACCGTTCAAACAACGGCCGGTTTCAGAATCGTTCCAATTTTCAGCGTGGCCGGGGGCGAGGTTCACCAGCCCCCCGCGGTCGTCCCGATCAAGGTGACCAGCGTGGCCAACAACTTTGTTATAAATGTGGTTTTCCTAATCACCACCAAGAATTTTGTCTTCAAAATCCAGAAGATTTAAACGCCAATTAACCGCAAGTAATGGAGACATACCTGCGGGCAGTAAAAAGATTTTAGTCTCTACTTTCCCGTCTGAAGATCTCATTTATGTACATGCCAATGTAAATGGGGAACGTCAAAGGTTTATTGTCGATTGTGGGAGCCAAATAAGTGTAACAAGTGATAAGGGTATTCCTGCCCATGCTAGGAGGTTTAAAATCAAAACTCTAGTTAAAGGTGTCACGAATAATTGTTTAACAATTAAAGAAATTGTACTTTTAGATTTTTCTCTAAATGGCTTTACATTTAGGCACCCCTTCAGGGTGATACAAGATTTTGGTCATAATACCGTCCTTGGTAATGATTTTCTCAAAGCCCAAAATGCAACTTTAGATTTTGAAAGCAATAAATTGACTTTGAGCAGATTTGGCACTCCCCCACGCAACCGCATTCGGTTTGAATCGAAGAAAGGTTTTGATGTTTCCGTTAAATTGGCAGGTTTGCTGGTACATACTGTTGAACCTGAATATGTGGCCTCTAAACGAATTGTTGTGAAACCAAGATCACATTTGTGCATCCCTTTAAAATTAGTCAATACAGCAAATCAAAATTTAACTTTACTTGAGCCGGATGCAAATTTTCAGGCTAAATCTGGCATAATGGTACCAAGGTCGATACTCAACCCTGCCACACAACTTGTTTGGGTATCCAACCCTTTGAATTATAGAATTGTATTTCGCAAAGGTACTCGAATCGGTGGCGCAGAATCTTGTGAGTTGGCAACGGTGGACAGGAAAATAGTTCTGTAACAGTTAATTTAACAAAGGAAGAATCAGAAAACGACGATATCCCACAAGTGGATATATCCAAATTTGACATTAATCCTCAATTGGAGGAACATGAGAAAAATCAACTTTTAGAGCTTTTGTTAAAATACAAAAATGTTTTCAGTTGGTCCGAGAATGACATGGGCCTTGCCACCAATTACAAACACAGGATAAAGCTTTCTGATCCTACTCCGTTCCATAAGCAGCAATATCCGATCCCGGTACATTTGCGAACAGAGATAAAGAAACAAATTGAGACTTTGAAAAAACAGGGAATAATCCGGGATTGTACAAGTCCTTATAACTCACCAGTTATTCTTGTGAAAAAGCGTGACGGAAGTTACCGTTTTATTCAAGACGGTCGCTTTTTAAATAAACCCTCTGTGTTCGATGCGATGGCCATGACTTCCATTCAGTCTATCTTGCACGATATGGGGGGAAAGCAGTACTATTCTAGTTCCGATTTACGTTCAGGATTCTTTCAGATACCATTAACAGAAGACAGTAAACAGTACACAGCCTTCTCTATTCCCAACCTAGGTCATTTTGAATTTAATGTTTTAAGTCAGGGTCATATTACTTCTCCAGCAGTGATGAATCGAACACTTCAATTGGCATGTAGCGGAATGCAAAGTGATAACTTCGCCTTTTATATGGTTGATCTATTTACCTGGGGCCATACCTTTAATGAAATGTTGACAACACTGGAAAAATTGTTTCAGTGTCTACAAAACGCTGGCTTGAAAATTTCTCCACACAAATGTAAATTTGGTTATTTTGAGATACTCGCCCTTGGACATTTGGTGCGGCGTTATGGCCTACGCTTGAGTGACCGTATTATTTCTTCCATTAAGACTTACCGCACCCCCTCCACCACAAAACAAGTTAAACGATTTTTAGGTTTATGTTCATATGTCCGTAGATACGTCCCATCCTTTTCTGAGAAGGCCCAACCTCTCCAGTCCCTTTTGGGCAAAGGCAAAAAATTTGTATGGGGGGAGGACCAAGAAACAGATTTTACAAACTTAAAACACACTTTAATAACTGCCCCAGTTTTGCTACTCTATGACCCTGCTAAAGAAACACGCGTCTACTGTGATGTAAGTCTGAAAGGCCTTGGTGCTATTTTAACACAGCCAAATGCAAATAATGATTTCCTTCCTGTAGCATATGCAAGTCGAACACTCAAAAAAGGGGAAGAAAAATTGTCCATCATGGAACTAGAACTATCAGCGGTTCTGAATGCCCTCAAACCCTTTAGGTTTTATTTAATTGGGAAACATTTCGAAATTGTAACAGATAATAAAGCAGTCAGTTATTTGCGTACCACCCGTAATTTGAGTTCGAAGCTTTCGAGGTGGAGTGCAGAGCTTGATTCATACGATTTCACGGTCGTTCATTGTAAATCTACACAAAATATTTCCGACGCTATTAGCAGGGAATCAACCAACCCCGGACGACGAATCGCCAGAATTGGGCGAACCTCGTATATTTCTCCTCCAGGATGAATCAATAGATGTGGGAAAACACCAGCGCGACGACTCATTTTTTTTCAGAAATCATAAAAGTTTTGGAGGGGGCAGATGACGCCCAACCCCCCTTCGAAAGACAGGCTTTTTATTATGTGCTGGAAAATGGTCTTTTATACAGGAACCATAAGATGGGTGGGGGAAGTAAGAAATTACTTTGTATACCTAAGTCCTTACGTCATACTGTAGTTGAACAATTACATTCTCACCAGTGTGGTGGTGGTCATTTAAGGTTTACTAAAACATATTACAATGCGCTCAATCGCATATATTTTCCCTATATGAAACGTTTTATACAGGACAAATGTCGCCAGTGCCTATCTTGTCAAACAAACCAAGTTGCCACAAGGTGAACTCCAGACCTTTCCAAGCTGTCGCCCTTTTGAACGCCTAGCTATAGATTTCGCGGGACCGTTCCCTCCCAGTGGCCCAAATAAATGTAAATATATTTTATCATGCATGGACTTTGGTACCCGATATATGATTGCTGATCCTGTGGTCGATACCACTGCTCAAACGGCAGCTAACTTTCTCTACGAGCACATAATATTAAGATTTGGTTGTCCGAAAACTCTCAACAGTGATAGGGGTGGTTCATTTAATTCCTCTGTATTTAAAGAGCTTAGTGCTAAACTCGGTATTCAGTTAAAATTTGTTACTGCGTATCACCATAATACTTCCGGTTTAGAGGAACGAGGTATCGGTATTTTGCAAAGTATAATTAAGCATTTTGTAACCCCGAAACATGATGACTGGATTACCTATCTACAACCAGCTGTGTTTACGTATAATGTTACACGCGGCGACTCCAGTCGTTTTAGTCCGTTTTACCTCATGCATCGGTTCGAAGCCCGTCTGCCCTGGGAAAGTATGCTTCACGCAGATCCTTGCGAAAATAGTGCGAACACAGACAAACTTGAGAGGCTAAACAAGGCACGAGACGCGGCTCAAGAAAATTTACGTAAACGATTTGAGTCCCAAAAGAAGTATTATGACAGACGTCATCAAGCAACAAGTTACGCTCCTGGTGAATTGGTATTATTATATAACCCCACTCAGAAGGCAAAAACGGCTAAGTGGTTTTCAGGTGTTTATTTTGGGCCCGTGGTAATAGTAAGAAAGGAAAATAGCAATGCCTATTTAGTGGAATATGAAAATAAGCGCGGCAAGATTGTGTCCGATTTAGTGGCTGTGCAAAGGTTAAAACGCTATCACCGCCCTTCAGGGGGTGAGGAAGAAACGAATATCGTATCTCTTCAAGAGGAAGATTTCGAACCAGTAACCGCCCATACGTAGCCCAAAGCACATGTCGTAATTGTTTACTTTCTGTGTGGACCTTATTTTTATAATTTTTATATTTTATTTTAATTTTATTTTTCGTTCCATTTCCCTAAAAGTATCAATACGTCAATTCGTTTTCTCGCCAAACGTATAAAACCTAATGTACGCACCATTGCTGTTTTCTCGTAGATGTAAAACTATTTTGTTAGGCAATTGCATGTTTTATATATGAAGTTATTTATAAACACGCTCTGAAATATATGTGCATTTTTTTCCATCCATGCATGAGTTATAAAAAGAATTAAATATGTTGTCAGTGAGCTCACTTAGTTAATTAAAGCAACGTAAGTGCGGCACGAGCGTTATCTAGTGTATATTTGTCTTTTCTATTGTGTATATTAAACCTACCGGTAGTGTGTGAAAAGACCCGTTATTATAGTTAATAACGTAAGAAATGTTAATGTCCCCGTGACATTTAGCCTTAAATAAAGAAAGAAGTCTGCGTAAGCCGACTAAAATGAAGCAGAGAACCAAGTTCTCATTTAGACCATGTAATTTGTGCTAATAATAAGCAAGGTGTGAAGTTTCATACGTTTGACGAGATATTTTTTTTATCTATTTTCAGTTAAAATTATTCCTGGCCGACAGTTTGACTTTATCTTCTTGACCCCTCCTTGAATAATTCCTATTTACATTGCACTAATTGCATTGTTTCTAAAAACTAACTAAAATACCCGAGAAAATTTTAAATTAAATTTATTTTGTGTAAAAATATGTGATTTATCAAATTTATTGATTTGATATTTATTGGTCGTAAAGTAATTCATTTTTTTCAATAATAACTAAAAATAACAGTTGTTGTCATTTGAGCAAGTTTAGGTTCAATAATGACTACATATTTCAACAAGATGCAGTTTTTCCTATATTTTATTAATTTCAATTGCATTTATCTCTCATGTCAATTCCCTATCCTTCAAGGAAGTGGTCATAAGATCTTTCCAATACCCGTACATCATTTGTTCAGTAATTACGTTAACACTAGTTTTTATTTGTATGTTAATTATTGCCTTCATTTGTTGTCGGCGAAGATGTAAAAAGTTAGAAGTTTTGGAAAATAATTGCCCAAGGGAAATGGAACGAGTAAATATGTCTTCAAGTGTACAATTTTTAAATATATCCCAGTCGGATAGCGACTCTTGGCACAGTGGTCCCACCCAACCTGTTACATGTCGAAATCTTGCGTCCGTTTTTACCTTTCAAGACCCCTTTTATGACCAAGCAGATACTCAAAACGTAATTATCCCACTTGAAATTCCTCCCGTCCGTCTAGATACATTTAATGTTGCATGTCAAACTCTTAATCCATTAAAGTTAGATGATGTTAACACCTCATCTCGCTCTGTTCAAACTAATCCTGTTAAAGTAAAAAGAGTTAAA